>NW_026555100.1:14036250-14650000 GCF_021234165.1 Pteronotus mesoamericanus | reverse complement strand
AAGTGGTGGGGGGGAGGCAGAGACAAATGTATTTGAAAAAACAAATTAAAATAAAATTAAAAAAATAAAAAAATTCTTAAGCAATAAAATTTGGCCTCAATGTGTCTATTTATTTATTTTTTCAAATACATTTGTCTCTGCCTACCCCCTACCATTTTCCCTTGCCCCCTCCCTCCTTCCCTCCCTCAGCTCTTCCCCTTTGGTTTTGTCCATGAGTCCTTGCTATATGTTTCTTTACTTTCCCCTTGACCTGTACAAGAATAAATGCTTCCATACTAATTCTGTCTTTTGCTGAAAGTCTTTGAGATTTACAATGACAAAGAAAGAAAGAAAGAAAGAAAGAAAGAAAGAAAGAAAGAAAGAAAGAAAGAAAGAAAGAAAGAAACTAGTTAATGGTGAAAATCAATACTTTCTGAAAACAATTTTAGTCATTCATTCCTTTATTCATTCTTATCATGCATGTATGTCTCCTTAACTAGATTGTAAATTATTTTGAATGTCACCTGGCAGTTTCAAGGCATGGTGAGAGACCTGGTTAGCTAGAGAAAGTTTATGCAAGAAAAGAGTGGGAATTATGCTTGAAAGGTGGGTTTCGTACAAGCCTGGAATACTTACACACTTAGGATTTGATTTTATTTTCTCCCTAGAGAGTAAGATTACATCATAATCTTCCAGTGCTGTAGGACAGTCAAAAAAAAAACATAGATTTTGAAGAGGTCAGACCTCAGTTCAGCCACTTAATAGCTGAGTATGTCCTTTAGAGTCTCTGGACCTCATTTATAAAATATAGATGTTCAGAATGCAGACTCAGAGCTGGGATTCAATGAGATAACAGTGTTGGTTCCCTCTCTACTCACCCCTGCATCTGTGATATGCTCAAATACCTTCTATATTAAATGCTAAAAGTCCAATATCAACTCACAGGGTTTACTGTTTACATGAGACCTATGATTTAGGGAGTAGTTGTCAGAGTAGGAATAGTGCGATGCTATAAAACACCTCACTAATGGCAGTTTTGACATTTTAGTCTGGAGTTTTATTTCCCTCTTACATGTACGTGGTGGCCACCTTCTTTACTCTTTTGCCCAGATTCCCTCAGTCTGATTATAAACCTTAGACACAAGAACCTGGGTTTCACAATACAGCGTCTGACTGCAGGTGCTAAGGAAATGGAGCCAAGGGTCTCTCTTCCTCCTTGAAAGGAAGGCTTGGCCAGGGGTGAGGAGGAAGTCAATTGGAAACTGTGTGCACATGTACGTGGTCTGAAAGCCTCCTTTCTCTTGCTCCATCTTTTGGGAAACTTTGATTCTCCTCTAAGATCCACTTGGGAGGAAGATCTGACTAAGTCATGTGTCTTTGGGAACCGTTCTTATCTGAAGCCAGAGCTAAGACCAGAGGCCAAAGGGAAGCACTATTTCAGGAGTCATCAAACATACTGTATCTTTGGCTCTGGAAAACAAATTCCAAAAGGTCTGTGTTGCCACCATTCTCATTCTTCTTTTAAAAAGCAAACAGTGGACACATAGCCAGCAGTAGCCAATAAGTGCCAAATATATCCAAGTCCATCATTTCTAGTACAGGTTGGTTGCTGTAGAAAGAAGCCAGATTCCCTTGAGCCATTCCTTTGGCTATTGGTGGGTGGTGAAATAAGAAAGGGAGGGGAGTTAGGAACAAGATGAAACAAAAATGATGAATGGAAACCATTTTCTTTTGAGGGACTCTCAAGGGAAGCAGTGGTTTCCCTGCACCACCCCCTCCCCCAACCAGTTTAGACTTGCTTGACACAATGACTGGCATTTCCGTTCTCAGGTAGGAATTCTCCAAATAAGAAAGTTGCTCCTGCAATTGTGTTTTTATGGACTCGCCTGCTATGTCCAATGAATTGAGTTAATTCATTCTTTAACTTAACTGGCAAGATTTAATGTTTCACATTGAAAGCATGAATAACCATTTTGTTTCTTGAATGACTCTAGTTTAATGCCTCCTGATGTCAGTGTATTTTGCCCAGGGTTAAACTTGCTATATGAATTATTCACTGCTTGGTGGAATGAATGGAGCCATGTTTGCCCATAGAATGTTTGCTGTGGTTATCTGACACGGTGGGGTACAGCGGATGGTACAAAGGACAATGGGTAATTTAGAATGTGGTTCCAGGACTCAGCCATTACAGTTAAGATCTTTATAGAAAGCATAGCACCTTTTTGTTTTGCTCTGCATATCATGATGGCCTCAGTGAGCCAAGAAACTTGCCCTTTAAAAAAAAAGTTTAAATGTGTTTCTGTAGTAGGCACTTTTGTGTTTGGTTAAATCTTGGTTAGTGAAGGGTAGAAAGCTGTGGGGGATGGAAATGTATTTAAGAAGAATTTAAAATAAAAATGAAAGTAAGTAATTTTCACTGTGGTGATTGCAGCAATGTGAAATCAAATATTTTTGGTGAAGGAGAAACAATATGTGCCTAAAAGTAAGGAATCTGAGCTTTGATTTTAGAGTACAGGCCATTCAGACCCCTCCATCTTAAGAGCATTTGGGGTGAGTTATCTCCTTGGCTACAGTGCCCAACTTTGCCACTGAAATGGTTTAATAAGAACGATTTATAATCTAGAAAGACAGTTAATATAACTTAGTGGGAGCTGATAAATGAACCACTGAGTTTACTTATACAAATAAGTGAGGCATTAATCTTAACTATGAATTTCCCCATTGGGTTCTCTTTATAACCATTTGGGATATTGTGAGTGACAGGAAGAAATGATTGGCAAGTTTTAATGGTTGGCAAAAGTTTTCTAAACGTTGTTAAACTTTGCAAACAAGACAAATAAGCCTTGAGTTTGAAATACAGATTAAACTAGCTTCCATCCTTTCAATGTTTACAACTTAATGGTGGGCAGCTTAAGTTAGCATATGCATTCAAAAGCCACCCTGAGACAAAACTGAAAACTCAACTGGGCTCTGAGGCTGTGCAGCTGAGCTGGGTAACTCCAGCAAGGTTTTGCTGGTACCTGTTTCTTAATTATAATTCCAGTGGAGAGAGTGTCCACCCCTAGTTCAAACAGCTCTAGTCAAAAGATATAGTACATGGGTGCAGGATCCTATGCCTGTTGTGGATGGAGAGTTAATTCTCAAAGAAGGGAAATCAAGGGCTAGAAGGACACTATGGTAGGCTGAACAATGTTCCTCAAAAGACAACCATGTCCTGATTTCTGGAAACTGGGAATACTACCTTGTATGACAAAAGGAATTTGTAGATGTGACCTAGATGGGCCCTAAATGTAATCATGAGGGCTCTTGTACCAGGGAGCCAAGAAGGTCAAAGGAGGAAGTAGAAAAAGTGATAACAGAAGCAAGAGATTGGGATGATTGAAGGAAGGAGTCCTGAGCCAATGAATGCAGGCACCCTCCAGAAGCTGGAAAAGGCAGAGAAACCGATTTTCCCCTACAGGGGTGTCCAACCTATAGGTACCTCTGCGCCACACTGGAAGAATTGTCTTGGGCCACACATGAAATACATTACAATATGCAATCACAAAAAAATCTCATAATGTTTTAAGTAAATTGATGACTTTGTGTTGGGCCACATTCATAGCCACTCTGGGCCACCTAAGGCCCAGGGGTTGCAGGTTGGACACCCTGCCCAAGAGCCTCCAGAAAGAGCCATTTTAGCCCACATTCTGACTTTAGCCCTGTGAAAAGATATTGGACTTGTGGCCCCCAGAACCATAAGAGAATAAATTTGTGTTCTTTAAGCCACTAAGTTTGTGGTAAAATGTGTAACAACAGCAATAGGAAAATAATCCAGCACCAAAAGGGTCCTGACTTCTTCAGTTTCACTATCATCTTCCTACTCCTCACCGTCCACCCCCACATCAGTTTTAAAGCTCAATTTTATGGTGTTATACCAGAAAATTTTGCTAGTTCACTATAAAAGAACTGATGAACTATAGACCTTCATATCGCTTCCTCTGAATCAGAAGACTCATTGTGTTTGTAGAAATACTGGAGTCAACGGGGACGTCTATGTTTCCAAAGGGAAGTGTAGCCTTCCGCTTTACATATGGTAAGGCTCAAGTCATTGTTGATGCAAGGATAAATAAGTGAATGAAGGAACACAGAAAAAATTCTTTGAAAATTGACAAGTAACTCAATGGTTTCTGTTCAATGTTAAATGAGTTTCAGTGCTAAAACTTATTGTAAGAAGTAATAAATGGGCATATCAATCCCTGGATACTAAATTCACTTTTGTTTTCATTTGAATCTAATAAAAATGCTCAAGGAAAACCTGATTTTTGTTCTCCAAAATAACTCTTTGAGGGTTTTTTTTGGTTTTTTTTTTTTGCGTGTGTGTGGGGGGGGGGGGTTTATGTCTGCAAAAGACGCATTTGCTTTTACTTATTTCCCCCTGCATTAGTAACAACTAGAGCATATGTCCCTATAAAAACTCACTTTTTAAGGGGAAGCATGTTAGGATTTGATCCTCATGGCCTCATTAAGACAGACTGAGACCCAGTGATGGGTTTTTGATTCTCAGTTATTTTTCCCATTTCTTAATGGGAATATTATTAAAGGGAGGGATAGTTAGATGATTACTAACACTAAAGTCTTCTGACAAATTCCAGGCCTTTTCTGGTCTTCATTCTCCTTCAATAACATCTCTAACATTTGACACAGCTGGTCACTGTATCTACCTCGAAACTCTCTCTTCTTTTGTTGCTGTGACTTTGCTCTTTCTTTACCTCCCTATGACCTATCCAATTGTCCATGCATCAGCTCCTTTTCCACAGCTTCCTTTTTAAATGTATGTACCTCCCCAGTTCTCTTACTTCCTCCTCTTTTTCTTCTCAAGGATTGCTTCTATTTTATTGACAACTCAAGATTCTCCTTTTATTTTGATCTCCAATCCAGTGTCTACAACTAGCCATCAGACAATGCTGCTGGGGCAGTTCATCACCTCTAACACATTCACAACCTTCAATACATACCAAGATCTTTTCTGTCCTAGGATCCTTGAACATGCCGTTCCCTCTTTCTGATGTTCTTTTTATTGCCTATCAAACCCCTACAGTCACAATTCACATGTCACTTCTTATGGAAGCATTCCCTGACTCCCCACACTAGATTAGATCCCCACTGTAGACTCTCTTAGCACCTGGTGGAAAAAAAAACACAAAACCTTCTTGAGAGAGAAAACTATGAAATAAAAACTAGTTCCCTTTTAAGAAAAAGACTGGCTTCAGTTAAAGAGAAATTATGAAGTACATAATTTGGGACAAAAAATTTTGGTGTTTTAGAAACATGCTGTTTACAATACTCACAGGGAAGCTGAATTCACAGCTTAATGAATTAAACCAACAGCTTTGGTTAGGGTACTCAGTGACTAAGCAAAAGTCCTAAGTATCATCAAATATTATATGCATCCAAAGTTGTTTTGGATGTCTCTAGCATCCAAAGTTTTATATAACTATGAGACAGAGCTTGTCTTCACCCATTTGACATTTAAACCTCAATGTTTAGATAATTGCAGCAAATCATAAATCATAGCTAGTGCAGAAGACACTTCATGAATTGTACCTATTATTAACCACATTAGATATAACTGAACGTAAATTGAACTTTCTTAGGTTTTTTTAAAAGTTTTTTTCCCTCCTATATTCATCTCTTTATTCTGCCACACAAGGTGCTTTAAAAAAAAAAAACAAAAAAACAGTTCTCGTGATAAAATTCACAAACCATACAATTGACCCATTTCAACTATACAATTCAATGGTTTTGACTATATACATAGAGTTTTGCAATCATCACCACAATCAATTTTAGAACATGTTCATCACTCTGGTGAGAAACTATACATCTCTTAGCTGTCGCTCCCCAACCTTCCCAACCCTCAACCCTAGGCAACCACTAGTCAGCTTTCTGTCTTGATGGATTTGCTTATTCCGGACATTTCATATAAATGAAATCATACAATGCATGGTACTTAGTGACTGATTTCTTTCACTTAACATAACGTTTTTTAAGCTCACCCATGTTATAGCATGAATCAGTACTTCATTCCTTTTTATGATTGAATAATATTCCACTGTGGATAAAAAGTGGATAAACCACTTTTTTTACTCATTTATCAGTTATTAGACTTCTGTGTTGATTCCATTATTTTGCTTTTGTGAATAACACTGCTATAAATACAGGATAGTCTCTGAATTCTGAGCTACTTGCTCCTGTTCCTCCTCTCTGTAGTCATTTAAAAATAAAAGGTCACTCAAGCATTTCTAAATCTTAATGACTACACAAAACTTTATCCTCTGAGGTCCCCACAGAATTTATTGTACATATTGTTCTTAAGTAAACTTCTTGTAATTATTTATGTAATATTGGCCTTTTCTCCCACCTGTGAGCTCCATGGGGACAAGCATGAGGTCCAGTGTGCTTGTCCAGGTCTCCTTGGAACCTTTCTAAGTGATTGGCATGTATTAAATGTTTCTTGACTGACTAATTTTGGCATTACTGTTGACTTAGTAACTTGAGATCCAAATCAGAGTTGTTTTTGACTCTCCCCTTTTTTTACTTCCTCTTTTGCATCTGATTAGTCAGCAATTCTTTGGAGCCCTTTTTCCAAACAATTCTCAACATTTGTGTGTTCATTTCTTTCCCCCTACTACCCATTCGAGACCCTCACACTTGGCCCTCCTGCTTTCCTTCTCTCCTACTTCTTAGCTATTTTGCAGATAGTTTCCAAGTAATCTTCAAAGACACTAATTACATCACTTCACTCTCCTCTTTATGAACTCACATTAGCCACAGACTAGAAGCCCTCAGACCATAGCTGGGAGATTTCTATAATATGATTCCCTATATTTTGAGACAAGTAGCAGCTTTGGTTATTCGATAGCACTCCCCACTCCTATTTATTGGCAGATAGACTCTGCCTACCTAGGCTGTTGGCTTATGGGACCTGATCAAGTGCTAACAGTGTCTAGGAAGGCAAATATTAGTATTCTGAAACATTTTTTATGGCCAGGTCTTGCTGTCCAATACAAGGACATATTTGACTCACTAAAGTCAAATCAGTACCTTCCAAACCAAAACATATTTACCTTGATTTTTCTGCCTACTTTCCCAAAGATGAGTTACTTATAACAACAGTCTATAGGAAATTCCCTACATACAGGAACTCCCTGCTTTCCTGTCACTGAGAGGATCATAAATAAATCTTCCACACATGATATCTTATACAAAACCATATTATCTTCCATGGCACTTGCTATGGCAAAGACATGCAGAAAGTCTAATTTTTTTAAGAGAGAATTCCTTTCTCAAGTCCTCTAAGCCAGAAGTGATTTGTTTGTTTGTTTGTTTTTGTTAAGTGAATAATTAAATAAGCCATTTGGGTTGCAGATGACATCCTCACCCCAAAGAGAAAGTTGGGATAACCACAGATAGTTGCTTAACTGACTTCTGGAGAGTTTTGGCTTGGTTAATTATATCAGATTTTGCTTTGTTTTGTCGTGCATGTCACTTTGGGGTCAGAGCTGGAATGTTTGGGATCAATAGCAGAGAATTGGAGAATGGATTCTGATGGGACAAGGAGACACAGTAATTCTTATCCAAAAAAGGCCATAGAAGAAAATAGATTCAAAGAGAAGTTTATTGAAGTTGTTTTCCATGCGGTATGTAGTTAAAACCCTCTCTCCTGTCTATTCACAAAAGCTTCAATAAAATCTACCTTGTTTGCTAGTGCTTAAGGTGGTAAATTTGCTACTTGGGGTTAAGCTTTTGTTCAGTTAGACCTCAAAGCTTGCACAAGACAACAACAGAGTCTGCCCATGGGAGAACAGACACATAGGGTTTGCATATATATTAAGCAAATATGTTTTAAATGAATGTGTGTCTTGTCTTTCTACGAAATGATACTCCCTTTACCTCTAGACTTGTTGATACATATAGAAAGTATTAAACGATAACTTGCTGATTAAAGAGGATGTGCTGTAGTCCTAATTTATCTTTAGAAGAGAAAGGACAGGAAGTCTCTTAAGCACCTGTTGGGTATCCTCTTTGTAGCAGATCTCACATTTAATCTTTACAATCTTGCAACGTACATACTTTTCATATTATCCTAATGATAATTACCTTCACTTTCTAGATCAAAAAAACTAAGATTCAGTAAACTTAAGTAACTTGCCCAGGTACACATCACTAAGGAGTGACAGATGACAGATGTGGGATTCTATGGGGTCATGCTGGACACGGCTCCTCCAACCCCCCTAATGGAAGGCTGGCCAGAGGGCCCCTGGCCAGAGGAGATGTGTATTGCTTTGGAAATGAAGTGTAATTCCCTCCTTATCTCCTTTTGGGACTGGCCTCCTGTCCTGTGACTGCTTCTTGACCTTTTCTCTCTGCAGGTACACACTGAGGTAATGAAGTTTAGTCACACTCAAGACATGTACCCCTTTTGTCTGGGGCCCCTTGAAACAAGTCTTGGGCTCAGGGGGGTATGATCCTGCTTCGCCAACCTGCCGCTGTCAGTGCTCCCCGTAATATGAGTAATAAAGGCTATGTCTACTCCACCCAGTTGTCCTGGGGGATTTTTTGGCTTATCTGAGTAAATAGTCAAGATCCCCAGGCTCGACCTCACGCATTACAGATTCTAATCCAGGTCTGCTTGACCCCGAAGGCCTCTTTGAACTATTACATGAACTTCCATGAAAGAGAGGGAGAGAAGGAGAGAGGGACAGAAGGAGGGGAGCAAGCGATTGTGTCGTATAAAGACATACTCTTTTATGTTCTTATTCCCCTTACATTATTCACTTTCTTATTGTATACTAATTGTGTAGCAATAATTGGTGAGTCTTGGGTTTGCTGGGGGGTTTTTGCAACATAGTATGAATTATAGTTGTTAAACATGTGAAGACCCACCCCCAAGCCCTCTATAATTTTTATGCCACAATTAGGTTCGTAACATAGATTTTCATTGCTGGCACAAAGATAGAATCTTTTACCCATTCCTGATTACTTCATTTCCATAAGTAGAGAGCTCACGATGAAATGCCCATTTTCTTTAACAATCAACTATCTACAGATTTAGTGCACAATAGCCTACCTCAAAAATTAAAGCAAGCAATAATTGTGCATATTGAGTTATGTTATGTTACTAGGCAGCAAATTATTGTGCTATCTTTTAACAATGCCCTCTTGAAATACCAGTATGAAAAACTTAGTTTTTATTTCAACTCTCAGTGAATCCAGGATGGATTATTAGTTAACAGGTTACAAGATTTTTGGTTGGTTAACTGGTTATGAGAAAAAAAATCGCTGTCTGTTGGTGACCATCAAAGAAAGCAAACAATAGTCAAGGTTGTCATAGAACTAAGCTGCCATTAATTTCCAGGTGACATCTAGTCCAGTAAAAATGTCATTTTCAAAAGCCAGTTACCATTAAAGCAGTGGTGGATTTTGTGGTTGGCTTGTATTTGCAAATTGTTCTTGGGGGGTCTTGAGAAAAGAATTTGAGTTCTTGAGTAATTAGTGTGTTACTACTGATTCAAGCCAGATTTAGTTTACTTTTGAATGTACAATGTGTTGGAATATGCATGAATTCCTGTGTTGGCTCAAAAAAGTTATCTCCCAAAATAAACTGGTTATAAAAAGCAAGTGAAACACTTTGTGCAAATCTTACTTGTCTAGGTGGAGATCTTCGTTTTACTGATTTTGACCAGCCCATTCTTCCTTGCTTACTGTTTAACAGCTCTTTTCTGGGCCTACACATGAAGACAGACTCATCTCTAGAATCGTGCCAACATCTCTTAGCTTTTGCTCAACTGGTTTTTCAATTTCATTTAACTATTATATAGTTAATAATGCCATTATGTAGACATAAAATATATAACTGTTATGTAGTTATTTGTTCATAGAACTAACATATAACAGGCACCTATTATATGGTGACCACTGCTTGGGCAAAATTGGAATGCAGTCCTTTTTTAGAAATATAAAGTTCAGAGAAACTTTTCTTGCAGCTAAAAATAAAACGCCCGTCTCTTTTTAGTCACATCCACATGTAGACTTGGGAATCAGTTACCTTCAAGTGGGCAGGGATTCTCATTAGATCTCTGCAATGCAGAATTCCGCTTGGGTCTCTCCAACCCCAGGCTTTTAAAGATTTGTGCACATTTCCCAGGGTTTCAATTGTATCCTCACTTCTGGTTCCATGTTCTTTGATGGGTCTCTGAATTCCAGTCACTTTCATACTTCTCTTCTTTCACACAAGCCAGTCTGTACACCATCAAGACCTAAAATGTGACTCCCTTTCCTTGATTTCCTCAAGAAACCCATTTCCTAAAGGCATATGTACATTAACTACCAACTATTGGTAGCAGACAGGTAGTCATTGATGCTCTGACATACTGAGTGTAAAAGTGGTGCATTCTAACAACTAATTCCAAGCCATGAAGATATTTGAATATTTTATTTCTTTTTGTCCTCAGACACATTTGATTTTCCTTCCTATATTTTAAGAAGTAGTTTATGACAAGGAGCTTCCATAATTCTGTAATAACTTCATTGGCCAGACTCTAAGTTTCACAGAGAGGTTAACTCCATGGTATCTTATCCAGGCACTCCCATTTCTCATTTGACAAATGAACTTCTAATGGAGTAATTGCATGGCAAAACGAAAAAAAATTCTCAGTATAATTTCCACTTCTAAACCATGTATGATCAAGGTTAATCACACACTATTCTAATAAACAGCAAGCAGTAAAAAATACATCTAATAAAGTTTGGGTAGCACTTTATCCACTTACAAAGTGGTTGCATTTATACCTTTTTGATTTTTGTACATTTCACAAAGAGCCATTTTGATCTAATTAAAAAGCAACTGAGAAAATCAAGTTGACCTAACATCTGTTATAAAAATAATATCTTAGAATGGACTGAGTATTTAAGAAATACACAGTTTATTTCCGTTTTTGATCACTAAAATAAATTAATTGTAATAGGCAGAGATTAAATTATAACTGAAGGTTTAGCAGGGAATTGAGATAACTAGGGAGTGAAAAAAAAACTCTTCTGTGGTCAAAGGAATTTTTTCCAGAGCTGTTTAGCTGAAATGTTGTATACATAAAGGCCTAATGTATTTTGGCAACTCTAACCCTGAGATTTACATCTTTTCCTATTTTACTTTAAAATTAAAATATTCAAAAGTGCCTTTTATCTGCCTTTTCAGCCATTTAGTTTCATTCTCTACAATATGCCCTAGACACGGGGAACTTGATTGCCTGAAGAATGAATTAATGAATCTTTTATGTCAATGGGAGTTTATTAACAACATTCATGACATTTTCAAATCAATCCTTCTATGTTCTCCAATTATGGCCTTATTGTGGTTAGGCACCATCCCAGGGGAAAAACAAAGGAAGACAGGGAATCAACATACAACTGACTTCAGAAAAGCAAATTAATAAGGGGAAGTGTATCTAAATTATGTTTTCTTTTGTTTGTTATATTAAATGCAGAATGCAAATGCATGTTCTTTAAGTGTTTTGGCTCTTGTTCAAAAATGTGAGTTATTCTGCCAGAAGACAAAAGCACTTTCCTTCAACCTCTACGCCCATCGTTAATTTAGTTGTTATTTGCAACACGCAGGCATTTTAAACTTTAAATATTATTTATACAGAAAACATACTAACAATTAACATTATTAAAGCATCTCAATGATGAAAATATAAAATGATTTTGGATGAAGGTTATTTAATGCTGTAGCCAGTTTTCGAACTTGTAAATAAGTCTAAAATGTGTATAATCTTATAAACCATTTTATGTATTGTATGTAAAAAGACATAATTTGCTGTTTCTTTAGTTCTCCTGATCTAAACTAAACCATCAATGTTCTATTAGATGTTAAGCCCTGGTATTAGTTTCTGGGTGACCTTGAACCAAACACTAATTTCTCTGGATCTCTATCTCTATTAAGTGAGGGAAGTTGGACTAGATGTTCCCAAGAGCTTTGAGTAGATATTTCATTACTGAAGCCATTAAAAAGACCTGATAATTTTTGGTTGAATCTTCTTTTAGAAATATTTTGTTCCCCCCTCATCCCCTCCTTCCCTCAGTATACCAGTGGCTCCTAACAAGTCAGAACCCACAGATACATTGCAATTCTCTCACAGGAGGGCCACCAAATTTTCACTGTGATGTAAAATTTGTTTTTGCTTCAACTGAGATTACCTATTACACTGTGGTAGGTTAGATGAAAACTTGGCAACATTTCTTGAATTAAGGTTAAGGTACAGTTTTCCAAAAATAAGGAAAATCATTATGTCAAATCTGTGACAGTTTAGACCTGAGCTTTCCAATATGGTAGCCATTACATGTGGCTACTGGGCTCTTGAAATATGGCTCACCCAAGTTGAAATGTGCTGTAAGGGACTACCACACATCAAATTTTGAAGGCTTAGTGCAGAAAAAATTGTAAAATATCTCATAAGTAATTGTTTATGTTGATTGCATGTTGAAATGTTAATATTTTTGGATATATCACATTAAATACAACACATTGTTAAAGCTAATGTCATCTGTTTCCTTTTACCTTTTAATATGTGGCTACTAGAAAAGTTTAAATTCCATATGTGATTCTCATTGTATCTTTTTTTGGACAGCACTAGTACTGAGTCACATGTTTATTAGAACATAAAAGAACTACCTTATTAATATATATGGAAAACATGGTCATGTCAATAAAGTTTTCCAGCAACTGCATAGTGCTAAAGGAGGCTTGAAGAGAAATACTGTTACACTGTAGCCACATTTTCCTTGTAATCATGACTTGTTTAGTCCTCTTCTGAGCTTTTAAAATCCTTCAGTGTGTACCCTCCTACACACATATACAGGATGTTGAGAACAGACGATGTCTGCACCAGCTGGAGATTGATGTTGAAGCTCTGCATGATCCTCATCTTCTTTTCAGTGACACTTTGTTCTGTGACTTTCTCACTTTTTATTCCAATGCACACACTTGACTCTCAGTATAGATAATAGCAAAGAGCAGAAAAGAAGCAACCACTTTTCCTACTATTGGATCTCCCACTTGGGCCATCAGTTGTGTTAGTAACTTAGTCATTCCACTGGGTGCCACTGGTTCCATTAGCTGCTTCTTCATTCTCCCCACGCAGAGTCATTTCTCTATCAAAGGATATTTGTCTTTGGCTTGATATTTTCCATAGATGTACCTTTTTATCTTTTGGGAGTTGGCCATTAAGCACACGTCTCCTTGCACTTGGGGATGTGGTATGGACAAATAAGCATGTTTTGAAGGGATTAAATTTGGAAGTGAAAGATGAAGGACCTAAGCATGTTAAAATGCACATTAACTCTTTGAGGACCAGAGAGATTCTTTCATGATCTTCTTACTGTGTTCTGGGTCTCGGTCTTATTTCTTCCTTATTTGTTCCATTCTGGAAAATTTCAAGCAAAAACATCTGTTTTGAAGTGCTATGCTCCTTTCTGGACAACAGTATTTTTTTTAATTCCCAACTTTGCTTATTTCCTTCTTATCATCCCCAGATGTTTTGTCCCCCCCCCCATTTATTTTCATTTTAATAATTGTGCAAGCCCTAGAATAACTGCTGGCAGATATTTTTTCCTTTGGTTCATCCTGCACAGCTCCCACCAACAATTCTACCTTCATACTTTGTCCATTTTTTTCAATGAACTCAGATCAAAGTCCATGAAGAATTTGGAAGATTGGGGAAAGAAGGTAGGCAGTAATTTCTATTTTTAAATAGCTATGAGTCTCCTTGGCAGCATAGTATCTACACACAGGTGGAGCTATGGAGGGAGGAAACATCAAAATCTGAGAGGAAAGTTTTTGGTTGTTGTTTTGTCTGCTATTAAAAGAGAAGACTTCAGGCCAAGAGGGAGGCGTAGGTAGATATGCTTTGCCTCCTCGCACACCCAAAAAAAAGATAACAACAAATTTAAAAACAAAAAGCAACCAGAAAATTGAACTATATAGAAGTCCAACAACCAAGGAGTTAAAGAAGAAACATTCATCCAGACCTGTAGGAGGAACGGAGATGGGCAGCCAGGGAGGAGAGGATGTGCAGCAAGGTGGCAGCTGGTGGTCCCACATTTGCATGCAGATAAACTGGGAGAAACAACTTGGGAATTAGACAGACCACACAATCCAGGGTTCCAGGTAGGGAAATAAAGCCTCAAAACCTCTGGCTATAAAAACCTGTGGGGGTTGTGGTGGCAAGAGAAATGCCCTGCCTCACAAGAGAATTTGTTGGAGAGATTGACAGGGTCCTAGAGCATAGACAAGCCTACCCACCTTGGAATCAGCACCAGAAGGACCCAATTCACTTGTGGGTAGTGGGAGAAGTGATCGAAAGGGGGGAGAGAGTGGAACAAGTGACATTGTTCCCTCTCTGACCCCTCTCCCAGAGACAGCACCACGACACAGCAAAGTGGATTGCCCTGCCCTGGCAAATACCTAAGGCTCTGCCCCTTCCAATGTAACAGGTGCACCAAGGCAAAAAATATGGCCCAAAAGAAAGAACAGATCAAAACTCCAGAAAAAGAACTAAGCAATGAGGGCATAGCCAACCTATCAGATGCACAGTTCAAAACGCTGGTAAGCAGAATGCTCTCAGAAATGATTGAGTATGGTCACAAAATGAAGGAAGAAATGAAGGTTATATGGAGTGAAATAAAAGAAAATATACAGGGAACCAACAGTTAAGGGAAAGAAACTGGGACTCAAATCAACAATTTGGAAGAAAAGGAAGAAATAAATATCCAACCGGAACAGAATGAAGAAAAAAGAATTCAAAAAAATAAGGAGAGGGTTAGGAACCTCTGGGACAATTTTAAATGTTCCAACATCTGAATCATAGGGGTGCTGGAAGGAGAAGAGGAAGAGCAAGAAATTGAAAACTTATTTGAAAAAATAATGAAGAACTTCCCCAATCTGGCAAAGGAAATAGACTTTCAGGAAGTCCAGGAAGCTCAGAGAGTCCCAAAGAAGTTGAACCCAAGGAGCTACATACCAAGCCATCTCATAATTAAATTACCCAAGATTAAAGATAAGAGGAGAATCTTAAAAACAGCAAGAGAAAAGGAGTTACCTACAAAGGAGTTCCCAGAAGACTCTCAGCTGATTTCTCAAAAGAAACCTTGCAGGCAAGAAGGGACTGGAAAGAAGTATTCAAAGTCATGAGAGGCAAGCACCTATATCCAAGATTGCTCTACCCAGCAAAGCTATCATTAAGAATGGAAGGGCAGATAAAGTGCTTCCCAATTAAAGTTAAAAGAGTTCATTATCACCAAGCCCTTATTAAATGAAATGTTATGAAAAGACGAAGATCAAAACTATGAACAGTAAAATGACAACACACTCACAACTATCAACAACTGCAACTAAAAAACAAAAATAAAAACAAACTAAGCAAACAACTAGAACAGGAACAGAATCACAGAAATGGAGATCACATAGAGGGAGATCAGCAGGGAGGGGGAAGAGGGGAAATGCGGGAAAGGTACAAGGAATAAGAAGCGTAAATGGTAGGTACAAAATAAACAGGGGGAAGTTAACAATAGTACAGGAAATGGAGAATCCAAAGTACTTATATTTATGACCCATGGATGTGAACTAAAGAGGGGAATGATGGTGGGAGGGGATCGCAAGGCAGAAGGGAATAAAGAAGAGAAAAAGATGGGACGACTGTAATAGCTTAATCAATAAAACATACTTAAAATAAGAAATTTAAAAAATAAATTTGGCATAAGCATAAAAATTTGGTTTTTTAATTAAAAATGTTGTCATTTTTATTTTTAAATAAATAAGGTCAGAGCATATAACATAGCCATAATACTATAGGAAAAGAACTCACAGCAACCCTTATATGGAAGATAATAATAATACATCAAACCCAGCATATTATCATTTCCCAGTGTTTTCACCTACAGTTTGGAGCAGTAGAAGCAGGTGGGAGTCTGGGGCCCACAGCGTTGGAATAGCTGAGGCCTAGAGTTTAGGTTGGAAAGGATTCTGAAGAAAGCTATGAAAATGTGGGTAAATCTTTCCTTCTATAGATCTCTTTCACTTCATTTATATTAGGCTCTGATTTTTGTGTCATTTTGGTTTTCACAGCAATCCTATATCTGAGAGGGGAAAATTACTTTTATGCCCATTTCATAGAGGAAGAAACAGACCCAGAGAGGTTAAGTTCTTTATCCAAAGTCACATTGCTGGTTGGTGATAGATGGGGGCTCACAGTTCAGATCCTCTGCTGAGGTCTAGTGGAAGCCTTGGCTGGCCTCAGACATAGATAGAGGCTGCTGATCCTGAAGGATGATCCCCAGGTATCACCCATTGTTTGCCTTTCAACTACATGCTGGTGAGTAACAGGAAACTCCATTTAGAATTGTCAACTATTTTGCATGCCTGTTGCTTGTAACTTTCCTCCATGCTCTGGGATGTGACATTTTGAGAAAGACAAGACATGTATCTATGAATAAGGAAGTAAATCCAGGCCTCTGGAGGGTGAAACCCAAGAACCACAAACTGACCTAATCTTTGCTTGGAGAGAAAGACAATTTGGGCATCAAGAGGCTGAGCATGGCTTTACTCCCTGGGGGTGATTCTGGAGGAGAAAGAGTCTAGGAAAGGGCCTGTAATCTTCTAGTATGAGTTTTCTGAATTTGTTGAATTAGGAGGGAGAAAAAGAAAAGAAATCAGAAAATCTCCATCATTTCTACAGAGATTTAGAACCCATTCCCTCTCTGTGAAGAGCTGGCCAAAGATGAGGGATTGATTTAACTCTTGCTGAAAAAGTAGATGGGCATGTTGACATAAATGATGATAATGATTAGGGTGTTCATTCATTCCTTCTTTCACTCAAGAAATGTTTGTTAAATGCCTACTATGGGCACAACACTTGCATTGTGGACAATATTGTTCAGAGAGAGATCTATAGGAAGTGGGAAGACATTACTGTTAACTAGGAGGAAAACGGAGAGCAGGGAAACATTGAGCCAACAGGCAAACCAGTAGAGTGATTTATACTTTTAACCACAAAAGTGAGGGTAAGCCAAGAACTTAGTCAGACACTGACCGAATGAGGTAAAGATTTCTGTCAAGGTGCTATGAGAACTCCATTGCTGGTTTCCCTGGTGAAGGCTCCATCTTATGATAAGAGCCATATGAACAGAAAAACCACATGCAAATAGGTAAGCAGTGATTAGAGGCAGAGCCACAGGTGGTCTGATTCTCTCCACTTTGGTGGAAGACCTGGGGAAAACTTTCTTGTGTCACAAAGATGACTCCATTAGGGGGTATATTATAAGCTTAATTAGAGCTTGCCCACCTGAAAGAGACTCCATTTACTGACTAAGGTGTAGCCGTCCAGTCATTTATTAAACCTCTTTAGTGTCTCTATCATTACCCTGAACATAACAATTAATAATCTGAATTATTTCTGAGCCTCTTCCTGACCTGCTCTTCTTGGATTGCATACTTGCTCAACCGCTCACTTTACTTATTCATTCATTCATTCATTCATTCATTCATTTATTCTTCACCTGAGGACATGCTTATTGATTTTAGAGAGCAAGTAATGGAGGAAAGGAGAGTCTATACGAGAAAGAAACAGCTAGTGGTTGTTCTTGTGCATGCCCCAACCAGGAAGTGAACCCATGGCCTTTCAGTCTACGGGACAATGCTGCAACCAACCGAGCCACACCTGCCAGGGCAATGACCACTCACTTATTTGATGAACTCACTAAGTGTCAGGATTCTTGAGTCACACTGCCCTCAGCAGGGTTTCCTGGACTAGATGGGGGGTTAGAGCTTCCTTACAGGACGCCCACAGAACATCATCATTCTTGTTTAATCAGGGAGAGACCAAGAGGGCCAGCTTGGCTCCATAGTTCTGAAACAGATTCTTTGGACAGGAGACCAAAACACATTTAAATATCTCTGTAAGCAATTTTATGCCTCTGAACTTTATTTCTGAAAGTCTGTAATTGGTGTTTAATTGCAGGAATGAGTTACAAAGGAAGGACTTGTAGTGTCCAGTTTGAGACCTTAACAAAGAGATTCATCTGCTGTTTGTTTTGGATGAGTATCTTTTGCCTAAAGATCTCTTTCCAATTGTATTCCATCGCTTTCAGTAGTGCTAAAAGAGACGATTCCTGACATTTTCCAGTTTTTTCCTCTGGTTTGCTGTTAAACTCTCATTTTATTGCCAGGGTAAGTAGAGATTCTGACCCATTTTTCATGATCTTAAAAAAAAAGTCTCAAACATGATGTTGGAAAAGAAGGACTCTAAATTTTCATCTTCAGAGATCCCAAGAGGCTCTGAAGGGACAATCTAAGAAACTGTGGAATTTACAGAACAGGGTAAAATATGGTGGTTTTTTTGGAACCATCAACAGGAAAAGGAATGAATACATCAGCAGTACATGAAAGTATGCCCTGGTTAGTCATTATGCAGCTGACATAAAATATGAACTGTTCTTTGTTTCTCCATCTGATTCATGTTTACACTTCAAATTGCCTGGTAATTTTTTTTTACATTCACTGAACTATGAGCAATTAGTCACCATTATAACTGATAGTTCTTGCAGACAGAATTATAACTGCATCGATCGTAGAGGTGTTCATTCCAGATCCTCAATTGAAAGACAGTTAGCAAAGCCCTACCTGGTGAAATGAGAGTTCTGGGGGATACACCTGGGTGTGCAACACATCAGGACTCCAAGCAGAGTTGGAAATGCAGACCTAGATGTCAGAGAGAGCTGGAACTAGGCATGGAAATGCAAAGGGAGGTGATAATTTAAGTTGTGGGTGTTGACGAGATCATTAAGGGAAGCGGGCACAGCAAACGGGAGGAGAGAGGCAAGGACTGGCTGGTGAAGAACACCCACTCACGGACAAGGAAGCCAGGAGTGCCAGGTTAGCACAGGAGCGGGGAGAGGGGTGGGTGGAGAAGAAGGAGCATGAGCAAGAGGTTACCCTGTTATAGCCCTCAAGGGAGCAGGGACTTCCAAGGACAGTGTGGTCCACAGAGTCAAACACAGCAGAGAGGTTTGGCAAAAGCTGTGGGAAAAAGCCACCAGATGGTGATTATTATAAGGCCGTAGGTAGCTCCTGAGAAAGCGGTCACAGTAGAGCTTTGAAATAAAAACCTAACTGCAAGGTGCCCAGGTGCCCACGAAGAATAATTCTGTTGGCTATTTCAAGAAGTTTGGAGGTGAAGGAAGGGGAAGAGAGAGGATGAGAGTTTAATTGCCCCTAAAGGATTTTGCTTTTTAAGAATGCAGGTCATTCGAACATACAAGAAGAGAAGGAGCTGCTGGGAAGAGAGACTAAGGCAGCAGTTGTGGGGATTACTGAAAGAGGTGGAAAGAACTGGATTATAACAAATTAGCAGAGTATAGCCTAGAAAGAAAACAGTTATGGATGAAGATAAAGAGAACCAAAACAAGCACATTCTCATTGTATAACATTCAAACAGTAACATAGCATGGTAGCCAAGGCCGTGGACCCTGGAGACAGACTGCCAGGATTCAAAAGATACGTTTGACCTTAGTCTGTGTGACCTTGGACATGCTACATGGTCCTCTGTGTTACCATTTTTTAAATGTGGATAATAATAGTGCCTACCCTGTAAGATTACATATATATACATGCAGATTATAGAGAGAGAGTTTAGGATAGTGTCAAGTCCCCAGTAAATACTATATAAATATAAAATGAAGAGAGAGAATGGGGAGAAACCTGGAGTTGTACAAATCCTGTAATTTAGGGAAGTATCAAATCCTTATTTGAGTCAGTCTCTAACAAAGCATGTCTCATTTACACTTTCTTCTTGGAAGGAGTCCATGCTTTTTTCCTAGTAACCCTTTGTCCAATCTAGGAAACCAAACCACAATATCTGGTAACCCTTCCAGTGGCACTAACTGCCTCCATGCAATGGTAACCGCCAGCTGAGGTGGTTTATCAGACACATCCTCTGATGCTGTATTTGAGCCAGGAAAAGATGTGCTTGACAAATTTGGGTGTACAAAAGAAATGCTCCAACTCCTATGAAAGTTGAGTTTTAATGCCGAAAACTCAGAAATTTCAAATATGAATAATATAAATTGAGGCAGTAAAAATATAGTATAGAGAAGTATAAAATAAATATTCTACACAAGCATTTTTCACACAAAGCACTTTAGACATGAAGAAATGGAAGTGAATTTTTAGAGCTTATTCACATTGAGTCTTAGTTGACCTATTGTTATCTTTAAAAAGACAGAATTTTGTCTCATCTTTCGAATGAGAATTAAGTGGCTCAGGCTGTGTTGGTCCAGGTCACATGGAATCTGGGACTCACTCTAGTCTGTGCCTTTATCCTGACTCTTGAAGCTGCTACACTCATAGCAGAACTAATGAGTGGAAGATGAGTCAGATGAGAGAAACATAAAACAAACTCTCCTTCACAGCCTGGCAGGTGTGAGGGAAAGATAAACTTTAAACAAAGCTGTATTTACCTCACAACAATGTCCCCACTGGAGCACTCTCTTTGTTTCTGTGGACAACTGCTTCTAACACACATTTTTTCCACTGCTCGGAAACTTCAGTGGCTCCCCAGTGCTGATGGACTTGCAATGGCAACATGCTGAGGCTGGGCTTTTCTTGCTTGTGACAAGTCCTAATAGCTTAGCTGAAATTAAGATCTGATCGAAATTCAGTATTAATTATGCGGGTGCAGGAGAGAGACTGAAAGCATCATAACAGTCCTGGAATGTGCCTAGTTTGAGCACTGAAAATCCCAATATTTTAGCCTGGCATACTCCCTCTATTACATGGCATCAATTTAGTCCACACCTTTCTCTCCCACTCTGCCTTTACTCAAATGCCTTGTTTTAGGCACAAGGCTGTCTTCATTGTCTCCTGAACTTCTTGGGGCAGTCCCACCTCTCTGTCATTGTTCCTACTGCTATCCCAGCCAACGATGCCTTTGGCATTGGCTAACAAGGCTTCTTTTTTCTTCATGCTGTTACATTTACCCCACTACTAGTTATTGTTTTTTCTGGCCTTCTCATTCTATTTAATTTTTTAATCCATTCTCTTTCTGTAAAATTCAGACAGTACAATAAACTTTCCTAATCCCACATTCTACTCTGAAATAGTTACCAGTTTGATTTGTGTCTTTCTGTGTGTTTTTTATGCATTCATATACTTGTGAATATATAGATAAGTGTAGTTTTGTTTATTGATTTTTTATTGTTATGTATTTTGTCTCTTAATAGCTTGTAAATTCCTTGATAGCAGGAAGAAGGGGTTATGCATCTTCAAGTCCGCTGCTCACAACAGAGCCTATAAAAAACCAGCAGTTTCCCCAAAACTGCCTTAGGGCAGGATGGGATCTGCTATGTACAGAAATGGTTGTAAGAAGCTACACTCCATGGATTTGAACCTTAGCTCTAAATATGATTTTATTTGAATTCAAATATTAATGGTAATAACCTCTCTTGAGCACTCATTTTGAACAAGAGTAAGAACTAGTTTTCTTCATTTCATAGGTAGGAACTTTGAGATTTAAAGTGATTAAATAATTTTCCCAAGGCCACACAGATATGTAGCACAGGCAAAATCTGAACCCAGGTCTTTCTGCTTCTAAAGCCATTCTTCCCATTAGATTATGCTACCTGGAAAACTGAAAAAAAAAAAAGAAAGAGCACTATCAAAGGGAGGAGGACCTTTTCTTTCAGTTTTACTGAAATATAATTGACATACAACACGGTAATTTTGAGGCATACAGCACAATAACTTCACAGACATATATTGCAAAAAGATATCGCCATAAATGTAGCTAACACTGATAACTTCATATAGTTACAATTTTTTTTTTGATTTCTTGCATGAGAACTTTTAGGATTTACTCTCTTGGCAACTTTTCAAAAAAGACATTGAAGTTACTGAGTTCATTTATTCAGAAAGAAAGAGCAAGCTCTCTGATCTTTTCTTATATTTCATCACTTGGGCCCTACCCTCACATTCTCATTTAAATCTAATCACTGCCCAAAGGCTCACCTCCAAATACTATCATATTAGGGGTTAGGGCTTCAACATATGAATTTGGAGGGGTGTACACCATTCAGTCCAACAATTAATGTTTGGTAAATAAAGTGATAAATGTTATTCTGACTTATACCCTCGATTTACCCTGACTTTGTTTCCTGGATGCACCCTGACTGAGATTGACGTGTTGCTGACCCTTGACGTATCATTGGCCAGTGATTTCTTTTGTCCCAGTACTCATCGAGCACAGGTGATATATTAAGTTTCATCACTGATCCGGCCAGCTAGATGCTCAAAAGCTTCTTGAGTGATACATTTCTTTGATTTCCTATAGCATTTAACCCAGGACCCAGGACATGGTAGAGGATGAATCACACTTTTTTTTATTGCTGTCCCTGCTCTTTACAGTTGGGGCAGAATGTGGGAGCTGCTGAGAAACAACTTCAGTCTTAGATTTAGGATTTTAGTTGCTGGGGGGTCAATTTTGCACAGAAATGCTTGAACATTACTTGTACAAATTACAGAAGAGATTACAGGCATCCCTGCTCTTGGAAAGTTTGCATTAAACCACTTTACTTTTAAGAAAGACCTACATTGGTACCCGTTTGTGCTAACTGAAGGAAATCTGAAGAGAATTTTCCCTTTCGTGAAAAAAAGCTGAAAGGCAAAAATAGCATTCAGTGTTTGTTTTCAAGGGAGCATTAGAGAGGCAGCCTGCACCCCGAGCAGCTAGAGTGGCCCCACCAAGCTCCTTCCTGGGGAACCACACTCAGCGTCTCAGTGATCAGGCTGGCATAGATTTGACCTGCTGTGTGCATCTATGTTTAATCTTTAGTTATGTTGTGCATTCTCATATGTTGGTGTTATTTTAGGTTTTATATATTATTTGGTAGGTTATTTTGGGGATCTGAGAATGCTCAAAAATTTTTTTATATAAATTAATGGTAATTGCTTCTTTGTTTTATGTCATTTTGTCTTACAAAACATTTCATAAGGAACACTTTACTTTAGGCAGTGAGGGAAAGCAGAACTCTTAAATCCCTTTCTCCAGTGCTTAATTTTTATTTTTTGTCCTGGTGAATAATTGGTGATTAGAATAATACCTGGTTTAGCTAGCAAGAGCTTTGCCAGACTCATTTTAATAATTGTTAAGTTTTTTGGCCAATGACTTGAAAATATTTCACTCTCAGACCTCAGCTGCTTTTTTTCCCCACAAGTAAACCCTATTAACCTTATTTCAGTCAAGTTTAATCTGTTCATTTCATTTCACTGTGAATGTTCTTGTGGAGGTAATTTATGACACTTTTAGAATTGTGGATTATTATAAGAATAATGGGTATTTTTCATAATTTTCATCATAGTTGTTGATTTAGCCAATCACTAATTATTACTACTGTCGGTATAATGGGTGAGGGACCAAGCTGAACAAAAAGGTAGCTAAGTATTTTTTTCCTTAGCCTGATTCAAAGAAAGAAAAATTCTGATTAAGGATATTGAATCTACTGGTGCAAGTCCACTTTTTGACTATTAACTTATCGATGCAAGCTCATTACTCAGAATTTGAGGTTCTTCCAATGAATATGATTGCACAGTATTCATAATCACAACTAAATTCAATTTGTGAATTTATCTAAAAGATTTGATTTACTGAACATTGTAAAGTGGTCATACTAAATGTGGTAGAAGCCATTATTTCATGATTAATAAGGCCTAATAGGAAGATTAAATAAAGAATATTTCAGATGTCAGGTACCAACTCAAGTATTAGAATATGATTGAAGTCAAAGACTATGTTTAAGTGCACCTTGAGTTCTAATGGGAAAATGGAAGAATTTTTGGTTATCAATAGAAGGGATGGCCAGATAAATCAGAACAGTATGGTACAGGTCATTGAAGTTGTAAGACAAGTTCTTTCAAATTGGTTTTAAACAAGTGAAAAATCTATG
Source organism: Pteronotus mesoamericanus (assembly GCF_021234165.1). Lineage (NCBI taxonomy): Eukaryota > Metazoa > Chordata > Mammalia > Chiroptera > Mormoopidae > Pteronotus > Pteronotus mesoamericanus. The sequence goes on along the minus strand of NW_026555100.1, from coordinate 14,625,991 downwards.
AAAACAAATGTTCCATTATAAGGTTTAACCTCTCGTCTATAGGCCAGGAAATTTTCCAACAGTTTTGTCAGTTTGACACCTCCTGTTGTGACGTTCACGTTGGCTGAAGCTGTATGCCAAGGACAAAACTGTGAAGCAAGTGAAATTTGTCTTTGAATCCTTACCACTTATTCCTTCCTTTTTCACCATTCAAACCTTCTTACTTATGGTCCCCTCCAGATTCAAATCACTGCTGCCTTCCTTTCTCTTGCCTTAGATAGCCCCAAGTTCCCTAACTGCCCTCTACTACGGTCTATGTAGTCCTATTTTATTACTCAATACATCCTAATCCACTCACTCCATTATAATTAGTTTTGTCCTAACTAGGTATTAGGAAAGCAAATAAGAAAATGAAGATATGTCACGCTGAGGTCTAGAGTCATTTTCTGTATCACAATTTGAGGGGTAGTGTCAAACTGGAGAATATTTAAAGGATAGGAGGGTGGAGTACCTGACACAATTTCATGTCATGGGCATTTGAAGGCACTGGGATTTATTTTTTTTTAATATAGATTTTATTTATTATGCTATTACAATTGTCCCATTTTTTTCTCCCCTTTATTCCTCTTGCCCCTGCACTACCCTTCACCCCAGCATTCCCTCCCCCACCTTCAGTTCATGTCCATGTGTCATACATATAAGTTATTTGGCTTCTCCATTTCCTATACTATTCTTAAGCTCCCCCTGCCTATGTTATACCTTCTATTTGTACTTTTTATTCCCTGTACCTTTTCCCCCATTCTTTCCCCTCTCCTCTAATCTACATTTCTATGATTCTGTTCCTGTTCTAGTTGTTTGTTCAGTTTGTTTCTGTTTTTGTTTTTTTCAGATGTAGCTGTTGATAATTGTGAGTTTGTTGTCATTTTACTGTTCATAGTTTTTTATCTTCTTTATCTTATATAAGTCCCTTTAACATTTCATATAATAAGCACTTGGTGATGATGAACTCAATTTTGACTTGACTTTATCTGGGAAGCACTTTACCTGCCCTTCCATTCTAAATGATAGCTTTGCTGGATAGAGTAATCTTGGATGTAATTCTTTGCTTTTTGATCACTAGAATAGTTCTTTCTAGTTCCTTCTTGTCTGCAAGTTTTCTTTTGAGAAATCAGCTGACTGTTTTATGGGAACTCCTTTGTAGGTAACTATCTATGTTCCCTTTCTCTTGCTGCTTTTAAGATTCTCTCCTTATCTTTAATCTTGGGTAATGTAATTGTGATGTGCCTTGGTGTGTGCTTCCTTGGGTCCAACTTCTTTGGGATTCTCTGAGCTTCCTGGATCTCCTGGAAGTTTATTTTCTTTGCCACTTGGGGAAGTTCTCCTTCATCATTTTTTCAAATAGGTTTTCAATTTCTTGCTTTCCCTCTTCCCCTTCTGGCACCCTTATGATTCAGATGCTGGAATGTTTAAAGTTGTCCCAGAGGTTCCTCAGGTTCTCCTTATTTTTTTGAATTCTCATTTCTTCATTCTGTTTTGGTTGAATGTTTATCTCTTCCTTCTGCCCCCAATCGTTGGTTTGAGTCCTGGTTTCCTTCCCTTTACTGTTGGTTCCCTGTATATTTTTCTTTATTTCACTTTGAGCCTTCACATTTTCCTCCATTTTGTGACCATACTCAACCAATTCAGTGAGCATCCAGATTACCAGTGTTTTGAACTACGCATTTTATAGATTGGCCATCTATTCATCACTTAGTTCCAATTTTGGAGCTTTGATTTGTTCTTTCCTTTGGGCCATATTTCTTTGTCTCAGCCCTCCTGTTACATTGGGAGGGGCAGAGCCTTAGGTATTCACCAGAGCAGGGCAACCCAGGTTGCTGTGTTGTGATGCTGTATGTGGGGGAGGGGTCTGAGAGGGAACAATGCCACTTGTTTGGGTCTTGGCTGGCTTTCAGTCACTTCCCCACTACCCCCAAGCAAACTGGGCCTTCTAGAGCTAATTCCCAGATGGGTAGGTTTGTGTATGTTCTAGAACTCCATGGGTCTCTCCAAGGGACTCTCCTGTGAAGCTGGGAGTTTCTCGTCCTGCGGCAACCCCCACAGTTTTTTACCTCCAGAGGGTATGAGGCTTTCTTTTCCTGCACTGGAACCCTGGATTGCATGGTCTGTCTCACTCCCCAGCTGTTCCTCATGGTTTATCTGCACGCAAATGTGGGACCACCCAGTCTGCCAGCCACTGCCTTGCCATGTACTCTCCACCCCAGCTGCCCATCTCTGCCCCTCCTACCAGTCTGGATGAATGTTACTTCTTTAGCTTCTTGGTTGTCGGGCTTCCATACAGTTCAACTTTCTGGCAGTTCTGGTTACTTTTTGTTTTGACTGTGTGAGGAGGAAAAGTATATGTACCTACACCTCCTTCTTGGCAGGAATTGGCAATGGGATTTAGGGAGGGGAATTCAGCTTCATGATTAGAACACTCTGCTAAAGATGAGAAATCTTTCTTCAAATTTGTGAAACTGTTTTAGTCATCATTGTCATTGTCATCACCATCAACATCATCACCACCATTAAGAAGCTTCTTGGCTTGCTGAATATTTTATGAACGCTATAGCCGATCCTCACAGTGGACCTAGAAAACTGGTATTAATATTCTGGGCAAGGATCAAGCTTGAATCTTAAGAATCAAAAGGGACCTTAAAACCCATTCAGTGTAACATTCCTCCTAATTCAGAATCAATAAAAAATAATTCCATGTGCCCTTGAATAACATGGCTAGACCCCATGTGTGGCAGTTATGAGATAGAGAATTTGAGTTCAATAAAGTAGAAATTCCTAACAGTTAGAGTTACCTTAAAATGGCATGGTTTTCTGTAGGAAATGTACAATTCCAGTTACTGGAGGTGTTCGATTAGGGCTGTGTGACCACTTGACAAGGAAACTATGGAGGGAAACCAAGCCTTGGAATCAGAGATGAGATGAAATAATTTTGATGATCCCATTAGTCTTCTAATTCTGAATCCAAATAATATCTAACAATTAACAATGTCCTCCTCTTCTTGCTCATGGCTACTATGATTATGAAATTTTCAGAGAGGATGCCATCTGCAATATGTAGGCAATGAATTAACTCGGATCAATCTCTGTGTTTAAGACACTTAAGCCAATGTCAGTCTAAAGCAAACTGCCATGTGATGAATGGGCTCTGGAGCTCAAATCAACTTAGTTTAAATCTTGGTTCTGCCTTTTCTAGTTAGATTAGTTTCGTATTGCTGCTATAACCAATCACCATAATCTTAGCATCCTACACTAACACAAATTTACTCTCTTAGAGTTCTAGAGGTCAGAAGTCCAAAACGGGTCTTACTGAGCTGAAATTAAGTGTTGGCAGGAATGAGTTCCTTCAGGACAGTCTAAGGAAGTATCAGTTTTTTTGACCTTTCCAACTTCTAGAGATGACCTGTATCATTTGTAACATTGCTTCTTCCTCTGCCCTTAAAGCCAGCAACACAGCATCTTTCAACCCCTCTCTGAATCTCCTTCTATACTTAGAGCTGCTCTGACTCTGATCTTCCTATCTTCCTATATTATAAGGACCCTGTGATTACACTTGACCTACCTGGATAATCAAAGATGATAGTCCCACCTAAAGATCTTTAACTTAATTACATCTGCAAAGTCCCTTTGCTATGCAAAGTAACATAGTTACAGCTTCCTGGGGTCAGGACCTGTACATCAGCAGAGCACCATTATTCTGCCTATTATATATTTGTCATGTAAACTCAGGTAAATTATTACATCTCCCAGACTTATTTATTCATATGCAAAATAACGATGATAATAGATACCTCAAAATATTGTTATGAAAATATAATGAGATAATGCACCTGGAACACTTAGCAGAGTACTTTCGTAGGCGCTTAACAAATTATTTTTTAAGAAACTTAGGCATGGAAGGACAGAGTAGAATCAATTCTCAGGCAAAATGTCTGTCACTGATTAGGCTACTCCCACAACTCTGTTTGAATCAGCAAAATGAAGAATACAAAGCTAGTGTAAGGGAGAAAAATACTAGAATTTATCTGTCAAAAGCATCATTATCTTTCACAAGTTTCATATTTTTATTCCCCTTAGCACTGAAACTTGAGTATAATAATATGTACCCACTCAAGGGAGAGCTGACGATAATTCTTAAGCATGGAATAAACACAAAAAGTCATCTGATTGGATACTTCCATCAACCAACACTCTCCCATGCCAGCAAATGCCCATTCTGTTTTTACACAGTTTTAATAATTATAGAGTTCATCCTGTTATAAAGCTAAACTGGCTCCTTATAATGTCTTTCCTTAAGTTCCATTTGTGCCTGCTTGCTTATCATATATTTAGTGTTTCATTAGCTGGTTGGAAACAACCATCCTCTTTCTAGTCCCCTTTTGCCCCACCCTTGTGCTTTCTCTCCTTTAGAGTAAACAAACCCAGTTCCTCATACTAAAATTTAACATATATCAAAATTGGTTTTGAGGCAGCAGGAAAGAAAGAACTGAAACATTGAAACGGGAGTTTTTTTTTTTGACTCTTTGACCACATCCTGTTGTTCATTTTGAACACCATTATGGATAGGCTAAGAACGTGGAATGGAGAAACGCCAGAGAGGCCCTGTAGATTCCCAGCAGTACTATCCTGGTCTAAACCACCATTCTTTCTTTCTTGGACTATTGCAATAACCTTCTAACTAATTATCTCTTGCTTCCTCTGTCCCATGTCTCTATGTTACAGATAAGAGTACTGATTCAGAGAGTTTATAAAAGTAACTTAGACGAGGTCATGCCATAGTGGAAGAAATGACACCAAGACTATTTTTGGTCACACCCTATAAGAAAATGAAGAACAGCCACAAAATCACTCCAGATGAAATAAAGATAATAGCACATTTTAAAATTACTTTAAAAGAACATAGGGTTCTGGTTCTAAAAAGGTGGAATAAGAACAATCAACCCCATCTCATCTACTGAATGCAACTATAAATCTTGGACTGATTACATGAAACAGCTATGAAAAGTCTCTAAAAAATGAATGACAGCATGCCAATAGTGTACTAAGACATGACTTAGAAGCTTAACCAAAACAGTGGTGAATTTATCAGTTTTTCCTCCAGTATGACCCAGTCTGGACTCAAGGGCAACCCAAAATCTGAAAGGCACACTGCCTACGGTCAGAAAAAGATGGAGAACAAGCTCTAGATTTCTGCATCAATAGTCATAGAAAGGGAGATCTTGCCCTTGCTGGTGTGGCTCAGTGGATTGGGTGCCAGAATGCAAACCAAAAGGTTGCAGGTTCAATTCCCAGTCAGAGCACTTGTCTGGGTTGCTGGTCAGGTCCCCGGTAGGGGGTGCGAGAGAGGCAACCACACATTGATGTTTCTCTCCCTCTCTCCTTCCCTTTCCTTCTCTCTAGAAAATAAATAAATAAAATCATTAAAAAAATTTAAATACTTTAAAAAAAAGAAAGGGAGACCTTATGGGTCAGAGAGAGGAACACACTGGCATTTTCTTTTGCCCCAAACCCCAAGCAATAAAGGAGTGGCAGAGCTTTCCCTCTCTGCCCTTCTCTTTGGGGTTAGACACAAGAAGTGCCCTGAAAAATAGGAACAAAAAAAAAATTCAGCTTCCTGGCTGGAAGCCCAGGGAGTTGAAACATATTGGTGAGATTAAACAAAAAGAAAGAAAATCAAGAATCATCCCATAACGTTGTACCTGAATGCTAGGCTGACCTTTGATGCTTACATATATGGAGCTGAGCATATCATAGGATTAGAGGACTGGGAGATAAGAGAGACTACCTTCCACATCCCAGACTGGCCACCGGGTGATACACATGTGGAATTGACCTGAATAACAGTGAAAACACTTTGAAACTGAACTGATGGCTGGAAACATAGCCCATAGAAGGCAAGTCAGAACCTGTGGCCTGAACATAACTTGGGCAAATGCATGCTAAAACAAAAAAGAAAGTCATTTTTCTCAGGATTTAAACAAGATTCAGAATCTCATCACACAATATTTTAAATGTCTAGCATTCATTCGAGAATTATCTAAAATGCAAAACAAAAACAGAGACAAACAGAAAAACAGGGAAATCTTAACACTCAAGGAAAACAAAATGAACAGATGCCAACTCTGAGGTGACATAGATGTTGGAATTATCTGCAAGAAGGAAGAGTAATGTTTGAGACTAATGGAAAGGTAGAATATCTTGTCAAAGAAATACCAGATAATAAGGAAAACCAAATGGACATTTTAAAACTGAAAAATAAAATGTCCACACTAAAAAATTCACTGGGTAGACTTGATTTTAAGAATTTTAAGAATGCTTAAAAAGGAACAGAGCTTCAGGAAATTGGGAAATATAAAAAATTCTAATGTTAATGAATTATCAGAATCTCAGAAAGAGGGAAGAAAGACCATAGAGCAAAAAAATATTATTTGATGGAATAATTGTTAAAAACATTCTAAATCTGGCAAAAGACATATTTTTTTAAAAAATTTAAGAAGTTCAGTGAATCCCAAACAGAATAAATTCAAAGAAATTCATTCATCTCCAAATACAGTATAATCAAAATGCTGAAAACTAGAGACAAAGAATAATCCTGCAAACAGTCAGAGGAAAACAATGAATTTCATAAAGAAAAACAAGGATTCTGGATGCCAGAAGAAAGCAGTACAAAATTTTAAAGGGCTAAAAGAAAAAGAATAGTTAAATCAATATTATATCCAGTGAAAATATTCTATATCCAATAAGTACTTTATTGTACAGATTGAGAGTAAAATAACATTTCTCAACGTAGAAAAATAAAGATAATTTGTCACAAACAGACTTGCTCTAAAAGAAATGTTATGGGATATTATTTAATGCAGGGTAAACAATATCATAGGGAAATGTACAATATCAGGAATGAAAGATGAACAGCAATGGCAAAAAAAATCTATTAATATAACAAACTATTCCTTCTTAATTTCTTTAAAATATATATGACAGTTGAAAGCAGAAGTTACAGCACTCATAGATGGATACTCAATGAATGTAATACATATGACAACTACATCATTAAAAGGGGGGAGGTGAAGGGGCCTCTTTTATGATAAGGTTTCTATATTCTGTTTCAAGTCGTAAAGTACAAATTCTAATTAGACTAAGAAAAGTTAAGTGTGTATATTTTCTAATCTCCAAGTTGTTTTTATAAGGAAATATTGTCAAAGGCTTAATAGATAAATTAAAATGAAATCCTAAAAAATATTTAAATATTCTAAAGAAGGCAGGATAAGGAAAAAGAAGAACAACAATAACAGAAAAACCTAAGAGAACAAACAAAAAACAACAGTAAATTGACAGATAACCCAAATATATTGATGATTGCATATGGTCTAAAACACAATTAAAAGACAGAATTTACTGGGAAAGGAAACCCAACAAGTATGTATGATCTGTAAGAAACTAACTCTAAATATAATTATACAGGTAGGTTAAAAGTAAAAGGATGAAAAATACCATGGGAACACTAATAAAAAGGTATGTGGCTGGATATATTAATGTCAAAATAGACTTTATAAAAAGGAAAATTATCTGAGATCAAGAGGTATGTTACATAATAAAAAGGGCCAATTCACTAAGAAAGCATAACAATCCTAAATATGCAGGTACCTAACAATAGAGCTTCAAAATACATGAAGTAAGAACTGATTGAACTCAAATTAGAAATGGAGAAATTACTATTGGAGATTTTAGCATTGCTCCATGAATAATAGAACAAGTAAATAAACAAAAAAAGGTTATAAAAGTCACTAAACAGAATTCCATCTTTCAACTGGAACTATTTGATATTTATGGAACACTCTACAAAACAATAGCAGAATACACATTCTTTTGAAGTGCACCTAAAACATTCACCAAGCTAGGCCATAATTAGTAGACAAAGGGAAATAATAAAGAGTAGAGCATAAATAAAAGAAATAGACTAGAAAAGCAATAGAAAAGATCAGCAAAACTGAGTTGTTTTTTGAAAAGGCAAACAAAATTGACTGAACTTTAGTTAGACTAACCAAGAAAAAAAAAGAGAGTACTCAAATAAAATTATTAATGAAAGAGGGGACATTACATTTGATACCACAGAATTACAAAGGATCAGAAGAGACTACTATGAATAACTATATGCTGACAAATTGGTTAACCTAGAAGAAATGGATAAATTCTTAGAAGCATATAACAAACCAAAACTGAATCATTGAGAAACAGAAAATTTGAAGAGATCAATAATGAGTAAGGAGATTTAATCTGTAATCAAAATCTCTCAATAAAGAAACTTTTCAACCAGATGGCTTCACTGGTAAATTCTACCACACATTTAAAGAAGGACCACAAATTTTTCTCAAACTGTTTCCAAACAGTTGAAGAGGAGGGAACACACCCAAACCCATTTACAACACCAGCATCACCCTGATACTAAAGCCAAATAAGGATGCTGCATGAAAAAAAAATTACAGGTCAACATTCTCAATAAACATAGATGCCAAAATTCTCAACAAAATACCAGCAAACCAGATTCAGCAGCCCATTAAAAGAATCACAATCAAGTGAGATTCTTATCCTTGAGAATTCAAGGGTGATTTAACACATATGAATCAATAAATGTGATATTCCATATTAACAGAATGAAGGATAAAAATCATGATGACCTGAATAGATGCAGAAAAAGCATTTCACAAAATTCAACATCTTTTCATGATAATGACTCAACAACTTGGACAAACGGACTGTATCTCAACATAGTAAAGGCTATACATGACAAGCCCACAGCTAACATCATACTCAAATGTGAAAAGATAAAACTTTTTTCTCCAAAATTAGGAACAAGACAAGGGTGCCCACTCTCACCACTTGTAGTCAATGTAGTACTAGAAGTCTTAGCCAGAACAACTGGTCAAGAAAAAGAAAAAAGCCATCTAAATTGAGGAGGAAGGAGTAAAATGTTTCCTGTTTGGCAATGACATGGTCTTATATAGAGAAAATCCTAAAAATTCCACCAAAAAACTGTTAAATGAATTCAGTAAGGTTGCAAGATAAAAAATTAATGTTCAAAAATCAGTTACATTTCTATGTACTAACAATGAACTATCTGAAAAAGAAATTAAAAAAAAAACACTTGAATTCATAATAACATCAAAAACAATAAAATATTTGGGAATAAAATTAACCACGGAAGTAAAAGATCTATCTGTATACTAAACATTATAAGACATTGAAGATGGAAAGATATCTTGTGTTTGTGGATTGGCAGAATTAATATTGTGCAAATGTCCATAATACTCAAAGAAATCTCCAGATTCAATGTAATCCCTACCAAGATACCAATGGAAATTCTCACAGAAATGGAAAAAACTATCCCAGAATTGATATGAAACTACAAAAGACTCCAAATAGCCAAAAAAAATCTTCAGAAAAAAATAGCAAAGCTCAAGACATCACACTCCATGATATTAAACTATATTACAAAGATATAGTAATCAGGGCACTATGGTCCAGCCATAAAAATAGACACACAGATCAGTGGAGCAGAATCAAGATCCCAGAAATAAACCCACACATAAATAGTCAATTAATATATGACAAGGGAGCCAAGAATACTCAATGGGCACAAGATAATCTCTTCAATAAATAGTGTTTGGGAAACTGGATATTCACATGCAAAAGAATGAAATTGGATTTTTATCTTACACCACTCAAAAAACTAACTTAAAATGGATTAAAGGTTTAAATGTAAGACCTAAAACCATCAAACTCTCAGAAGAGAATGTAGGGAAAACTGTTCTTGACATTGGTTTTGGCAATGATTTTTTTTTTTTTTTAGTATAACACCAAAAATATAAGCAAAAAGAAATTAGTGGGGCTACCTAAAACTAAAAAATTTTTACACAGCAAATGAAAAATCAACAAAATGAAAATAGAATTGGAAAAAATATGCAAACACATATCTGAGAAGTGGTTAATATCCAAAATATATAAGAAACTCATATAATTCAATTAATAATAATAATATGTTTAAATGGGCATATGACCTGAATAGATATTTTTCCCAAAGAAGACATACAAATGTCCAACAGGTACATAAAAAAATGTTCAACATCATTAATCATCAGGAACATATTAATTAAAACTATTACACCACCTCAATCTGTTATATCGTTATTATCAAAAAATAAATTTTGTTGAGGATGTGGAGAAAGGAAATCTTTATGTACTGTTGCTGGGAATGTAAATTGGTATGGTCACTATAGAAAATAGCATGGAAGTTTCTCAAAAAATTAAAAATACACCACCATATGATCCAGCAACCTTACTTATGGGTACATAAACAAATGTAATGAAATAAACATCTCAAAGAGATATCTGCATTTCATGTTCATAGCAATATTATTCACAAGCGCTAAGATATTGAAACAACCTAAGTATCCATTGATGGGTTTATGGAAAAGAAATTGAGATATATACATGTATGAGGTCTGTCCAAAAAAAGTCCAACCATTGTTAACACTAGTATATAGGGATTCCTGGTCAAGATGAAGGTATAGGTACACATGTTTTGCCTCCTTGTACAACCACAAGAAGAATTACAACTAATCTCAAAACAAAAAAACACACACAGAGCTCATCAGAAAATCAAACTGTGTGGAAGGCTGACAACCAAGGATTTAAAGAAGCCATATTAATCCAGACAGGTAGGAGAGGGCAGAGCTGTGGATTTGGGGTGGAGAGGAGGCAGCAGGGTGTGGAGAGGTGGTGGCAGCAGTGGTGGAACAGGAAGTACCACATTCATGTGTGGTGCATAAAAATCAGGAGACATGAGGTGGGAGTGAGAGACCCCAGTCCCAGGCCAGACTGCCCAGACCAGGGTTCCTTGTCAAGATAAAGCCTCAAAACTTGTGGCTGTAAAAACCAGTGGGTATTAGGGCAGTGGAAGAAACTGCCAATCTCTCAAGAGAGTCTGTTTAAATGGCCTGCGTGGACTTAGAATGTATGCAAACCCACCCCACTCTGGGAATCAGCAACAGGGCAATGGCTGAAAGGGTGCCAGTTGCATATGGGAAGTGGATGAAATGACTGGAAACAGGGTGAGTGTTGGGCAAACCTCCAGAAGCGAGGCAGAGGCATTGTCCCCTCTCTGACCCCTCCCACAACACAGAGCCACAAAGCAGCAAAGCAGGTTGTCCACCCTGGAGAATACCTAAGGTTCTGCACCATGCAACTTAACAGGTGTGCTAAAAGGAAGTCAAAGCAGTTCTACTTAGTACACAGCAACAAACACAAGGTGGCTGCCAAATTGAAGAGACAAAGAAATATGGTGCAAATGAAAGAACACATCAAAACTCCAGAAAAAGAACTAAATGAAACAAAGCCAACATATCAGATCAGGGTGCTCAGAGAACTCATTGAGCAGGACAAAAACATAAGGGAAGAAATGAAGGTTACACTAAGTGAAATAAAGAAAAATCCACAGGGAACAAACAGTGAAGGGAAACTAAGATTCGAATCAATGATTTGGAACATAAATAAGAAATAAACATTCAACTAGAACAGAAAGAAGATACAAGAATTCAAAAAAACAAGATCAGTTTAAGAAGACTCTGGGACATTTCCAAAAGAGCCAACATCTGAATCTTAGGGATGCCAGAAGGAGAAGAGGAAGAGCAAGAAATTGAAAACTTATCTGAAATAATAATAAAAGAAAACTTTCCTAATTTGAAGAAGGATATACACCCACAAGTCCAGGAAGCACAGAGAATCCCAAACAAGTTGGACACAAAGAGGACAACACCAAGACACACCATAGTTAAAATGACAAAAGTTAAAGATAAAGAAAGAATCTTAAAAACAGCAAGAGAAAGGCAGAGAATTACCTACAAAGGAGTTCCCTTAAGACTGTCAGCTGATTTCTCAAAAGAAACTTTGCAGGCAAGAAGGGACTGGCAAGAAGTATTCAAAGTGATGAAAAGCAAGGACCTACAACCAAGATTACTCTATCCAGCAAAGCTATCATTTAGAATTGAATGACAGATAAAGTGCTTCCTAGACAAGGTAAAGCTAAAGGAGTTTATCATCACCAAGCCATTATTACATGAAATGTAAAAGGGACTTATTTAAGAAGAAGAAAAAGATCAAAACTATGAATGTTAAAAGGGCAACAAATTTACAACTATCAACAACTGAATCTAAAAAAACAAACTAAGCAAACAACAACAGGAACAGAATCACAGATACGCAGATCATTTGGGAGGTTATCAGCAGGTAGGGGAAAGTTGAAAATGAGGGAAAAGGTGCAGGGATTAAGAAGCATCCTCAGTAGATACAAATACACAGGGGGATGTTAAGAGTAGTATGGGAAATAGAGAAGCAAAAGAACTCAAATGTACAACCCATGGACATGAACTAAGGGAGGGATTGTTGGAGGTAAGGGAAGTGCCAGGTAGAGCGGGGCACAGGGGGGAAAAGTAGCATTATAGCATAATCAATAAAATACACTTTAAAAAGTACTCGTAGGCAAAAAGTTCTGTCCAGAAAGTATCCAGCCATAGGCTATGAAAAACAGACATTTATTGAAGAAGATACAAGATACAGGAAACATTGTACATAGAACAATGTCACCTCAGTCCCCTTCAAAGCAGGCACCATGGGAGCTCACACAGCTCTCGCAATCACCATCAGCTCCCCGTTGTATTTTGCTGGATCTCATCTACCGTTTGAAATCTTTTCCCTTTCAAAGGTGATTTTAGTTTTGGGAAAAGCCAGTAGTCACAAGGTACCAAATCTGGGCTGTAAGGGAGCTGATTCACCTGGGTGAATTGGTGTTTCACCAAAAAACTTTGCATGAGACATGATGCATGAGTGGGCACACTGTCGTGATGAGGTTGCCAATCACCAGTTGCCCATAGCTGTGGCCTTCTGAATCATCTGAATAGTTTCAATGGAGGAATGTTCAAGCTTAACACAAAATTTGATGCAGATTCGTTGCTATACTCAGTCATTCTGAATGCTATGGCCACAAAGTACACCTGCTCACTCAATGGCATCCACCACACCCACTGACTAGTACAGTAAAGCTGTCATTGTTCACACAGGTGCATTCCAGTCCACTCTCCTTGGCTGCCAGATTACATCGACATTGCACAAACCATTCTCATTATATTAATAATGGTTGGACTTTCTCTGGACAGACTATATATGTACACATAGACATACAAAGTCCAGCAGAAGTAATGCCTGCTTGAGTGTAGTCAGTAGGGTAATAATATGAGTGTAATAATTTATAGTTTTAATTTGAGCATTTCACATGAAATGTCATATGGTGTGCTTGAGTGTGATATTGTTATGTTATAGAATTACATGCTTATGATTTTGTAATGAAAAAGGGGCATTATTTGTGCCAGACTATATCTATCCATCTATCTAATGTATATATCAGATAGACAGATAATGCCCCTCTTTTATTACAAAATTTTTATTACAAAATCATAAGCATGTATATCTATATCTATATCTATCTATCTAGATAGATAGATAGATATAACATAGGTAAACCTAGAGGACATTATGCTAAGTAAAATAAGCGTGACAGACAAATCAACTTATATGTGGAACCAAAAATGTTGAGTTCATAGAAACAGAGTAGAATGGTGTTTTCTAGGGACTGTGGACATAGAAAGAATGGAGACATGATGGTCAAAGACTATAAACTTTCAGTTGTAGGATGAATAAGTTCTGGGAACCTAATGGTGACTATAGTTAGTAATTCTGTACTTTATACTAGAAATTTGCTTATAGAATAGATCCTAAGTGTTCTCACCACACACAAAAATGGCAACTATGTGAGGTGACACACATAATGATTATGGCAACCATTTCAAAATGATGTACATATATCAAAACATTAAATTGTACACTTTAAATACAAATAATTTTATTTTTCAATGATACCTCAAAAAAGCTGGGAAAAAGTGGTCCCATTCTACAGTAACTCTGGCCATTTGGTTTGTTTTGGTTGATGAGCTAATAGAAAGGTGATACAAATTGACCCTTGAAAAGCATTTGAACATTGGGGCTTGACTTCTTGATGCTCTCGGGATCCTACCATCACCAATATAGGAATAACCTTTAGTATCTTACTAGTAGAATGAAAATCACATGAGTCAGACACTCTTGTCACACCTACCAATAGCCATCCAACTAATAGACCTGTCAATGAGGCCAATGCCAGCCAAGCCCCAATCAACTGATTAATTGACTTTAATCTCATGAGCAAGCCTAGCTTATATCATCTGAGTTCAGCCTAGACCAAGAGAATCACCTAGCAGAATTGTGAGCTCACAATTCTTGTTGTAAATGCCTTGTTACATAGCAATTGATAATTTATACCAGGTGGTGATGGACGTTGAGAAGGGGCAAATGGATTGCAGGTCTGGGGGAGAGCAAAATATGGTAAAGTGAGAGTATAAAAATAAATGATTGCAAAGCTTTAAAAAACTCTTGAGATTGTTGTTGGTGGTGGCTGCACAATGTAAATATACTTAATGAAATATAAGTATATTTCAGAGATGACATTCAGATGGCATGTAAAGACAGGGAAAGATGCTCAACACTGTTAACTGTTTAAAATGGTTAAAATGATTTTTTTAAGGCATCGGTGATATTTATTTTTTTAATTTATTTTTTCAAATACATTTGTCTCTGCCTAGCCCCCACCACTTTCCCTTGCCCCCTCCCTCACTCCCTCCCTCATCTCTTCCCCTTTGGTTTTGTCCATGAGTCCTTGCTATATGTTCCTTGACTTTCCCCTTCCCTTCCATTCCCCCCCTTCCCTCTTGTCTCTGTATTATGCATATTTTACCACAATTTTATAAAGAAAAAATTCAAATAAAATAAAACCAACCATTGTAATCTACTATGTTCCACCTCATCCCTATTCATAGATGACACTGTCTACATAAAAAATTATTTATATAGAAAATGCCATGGAATCTACATAAAAGTTTCTACAACTGAGTGAGTTTAGCAAGATTGTGAGATGAAAAGTCAACATACAAAAAGCAATCATGTTTATATATGCCAACAATGAACAAATTGGAACAAAAATAAATAAGACAATAGCAATTTCCATAGCCCACCCCCAAAATACATAGGTACAAACTAAAAATCATGTGTAGGCTTAAATCTACAAAATACTGATGAAAAAATCAAAGAAGACCTAAATAAAAGAGAGGGATATCCTGTGCTCCTTTGAATTTCTTGGATAGTTTCCAAAGGATTGAAAAATTCCAGTGGAGTTAAGTCAATTCTCCCCAAACTGATCAATGGATTTAATGTAATCCCACTTGGATTTGTTTTTTCTGTAAATACAAAGAAGTTGATTCTAACACTTATATGGATAAGGAAATGAACTACATCAGCCAAAACAATTGTGAAAAAGATCAAAGTTGTAGGATTAATATTTCCCATTTTTTACTTACTATAGAACTATAGCAATTAAGGATGTATGGTATTGGTGAAGGGATAGACACATAGATGAAGGAATGGAACAGAAGAGAGAGTTCAGAAAAAGATGCACACAAATATGCTCAATTGGCATTTGACCAAGTGGATATACAATTCAATAGAGAAAATATAGTCTTTTCAACAAATGGTGATGAATGAATTGAGCACTCAAATGCAAAAAAATAAAGCTTGACATAAACCTCATGGCATATACAAATATTCAAAATTAATGATAAATTTAAATGTAAATTTTTTTAAATGATAAAACCTAAAAAAGAAAGCATAGAAGAAAATCTTCATGATTTAGGGTTAAGCAAAACATTCTTAGATATTAACAAAAAACATAATCCATAAAAAGAAAAAAAGGGCAAACAAGACTTCATCAACATTAAAAATTTTTGCTCTCTGAAAGACACTATTAAGAGAATGAAAAACCAAGCTATCTACTGGGAGCAATATTTACAAGGCACACATATAACACAGGACTTGAATCCAGAATATATAAAGAACACAAACACAGCAGCAAGAAAATAAACTATTCAATTAAAAAATGGGCAAAGGGCTTGAACTGAACTTCACCAGAGATGATATTCAGATGGCATGTAAGGACAGAGAAAGATGCTCGACACTGTTAACTGTTATGGAAATGGAAATGAAAACCATGATACTGCCACACGTATTACTGATGAATAAAATAAAAAAATGTTGGCAATAGCAAGTGCTGAGAAGGATGCAAATCAACTGAAACTGTCATATATTGCTGGTGAGAAAGAAAACAGTACAATGACTATGAAAAACCCAGAAGTTCCACTCATAGAGAAATGAACAATATATTTACATTAAAACCTTTACATGGTCCTGGCCAGGTGGCTCAATTAGTTGGAGTGTCGTTCTGTGTACCAAAATGTTGCAGGTTCAATGCCAGATCAGGGTCCATGCCAAGGTTTTCAGTTCAATCCCTGGTAGGAGCATGTACAGGAGGCAGTCAATCAATATTTCTCTCTCACATCAATGTGTCTCTCTCTATCTTCTTCTCTCTAAAAAATCAATAAATATATCCTTAAGAAGGGATTATAAAAAGAAATCTGTGCATGTATGTTTATAGCAGCTTTATTCATAAATGTCAAAAACTGGAAACAGCCCAAATGTCCTCCAATAGGTCAATGGATAAACAAATTTTGGTAAAATGAAATAGTACACAGCGATAAAAAGGAATGAATTAATGATACATTCAACAACATGGATGAACCTCACAAGCATTTTGCTGAGTGAAAGAAACCAGTCTCAAAAAGCTATACAATGTTTGTCTGGAAGAAGTCCAACCATTGTTAATATACTGAGAATGGTTTGTGTGGCATCTAGCAGTCAAGGAGATTGGACTGGAATGTGAACAATGACAACTTAACTGTACTAGTCAGCGGGGGCAATAGATGCCATTGAGTGAGCATGTGTACCATGTGGCCATAGCATTCAAAATTACTGAGCGAGTAGAGCAACAAATCTGCATCAAGATTTGTATTAAGCTTAAATATTCCCCCACAGAAACTATCTGGATGATTCAGAAGCTATGGGCAACTGGTGATAGGCAGCTTCATCATGAGAACACATCCACTCACGCTTATGTCTGGTGCAGAGATTTTTTTGGTGAAACATCCTCCTCACAGCCCAGGTTGGGTGCCCTGTGACTTCTGGCTTTGCCCAAAACTAAAGTCACCTTAGAAAAGGAAGAGATTCCAAACTGTCAATGAGATTGAAGAAAATACAACAGGGCAGCTGATGGTGACTGGGAGAACTGTATGAGGTCCCAAGGTGCTTACTTTGAAGGGGACTGAGGTATCATTGTTCTATGCACAATGTTTCTTGTATCTTGTATCTTCTTCAATAAATATCTCTATTTTTCATAGTACATGGCTAGATACTTTCTGGACAGGCTTGGTATACTGTATGATTCCAAGTTTATGACATTCTAAAAAAGACCAATCTAAGATGAGGGAGAAAAGATCAATGGTGGCCAAGGGAATAGGGTAGGAAGAGGATACGACTAAAAAGGGGGCAGCACAGGGAATTTTGATGATGATGAACCTATTCTGTAACCTGTTTGTAGTAAAGTTTACATGAATCTACATGTGTGTTAAAACTCATAGCACTATACATGAAAAAAGTCAATTTTATTGAGTGTTAATTTAAAAAATAGAACAAAAAATTATATTTAGCATTTCAGATACAAATGAAAAAATATTCATAAAATAATAAATTGTGAAACTTAAAAAGCCATAGAACTGAAGCAATATTACATGAGCATAAAACTTTTTTTTTTTAAGAGACTGATTAGGTAACTTGACAAAAAGGGCAATGTGACTTGCAGGCAGGTTGGCTGACTTGAACGTGCGGGTTTCACAGTACTCCCTGTGCTTAGTGGTTAAGAGCATTGGATGTTGACTCAAAATGCCTGCTTTGAAATTCTGGCTCTGCCCTGCCTTCTGGTTTGGAATCTGATTCCTCTTTTGTAAAATGAGACTAATAGCAGGACCTCCTTAAAAAAGTTTTGTCACATGCACATAAAGTGCTTAGTTCATCACTTGGCACATAGTAAGTGCTGAAGAAACAAGAGCTATTAACCACTTGGAGACTTAACTTTCTACACTGGTAACAGAAATAACACAGGCACTGTTAAAGTTTTAAAATAATACATGACAAATATGTTCTTTAGCCAAATATGGTTCTTTAGCCAAATATGTTAGGATTTCCACAAAGAACACAAGTCCTTAGGGTTCATTTCTGGTTATGGAAATGGATGAAGAAAATTTGATTTAGGTCTGTTTGATACAAAACATAGTCTTCCTTCTACTGGAAACCCCATCCCCACTTCTTTCTCATTTTTGTTATATAATGATTGCTTCCTTAGTAGATATTCATGAATATTTTCAATCTCTATTAAGATGTTCTTTATCAATACATTATGTATATACTATATACATACCATGTCTCAAAGACAAGAAATAATAGTCAAGATTAGGGACAAGAAGGGAAGGAGAGGAGCAGAGAAAAAGTCTTCCATAATAGCTTTTCAGAGCATAGCTCTGGTTAGCTCGCTGCATTCATGCACTTGTGAAGCAGCAGCTGAAATTACAAGCGCCCTGGCTATTCTTATACATACAGTGATGATGCTTAATACAAAGGACAGCAGCTTTTTTAAACAGGCCTGTTTTTCAAGTATTGGCGTCAGCAGGGCCTTGTAATTGTTCCTCTCAATGGCTCAACTGCCACTACAGTCACGGATGTCCCCTGCATGGTGAGGACAGCTATTTTCCAAACTATACCACAGGCATACAGACACCACCCTCTACTTGGGGTTTGCTAACCTTTGCCTCAAACTAACCTTTTTGGCTGTGTACATCATTTCCAGTTGGAGATATAAGACACTTGAAGGCTGTGGTTCAGGGTATGCTTAGGTAGAGAGTTTGTTTTATCTCTTTTCTCATTTGCATTTATGAAATTCAGTGCAAGTAGGGGATATTGAAAGATCTCAATCCCCCTCAATTCAGCATGGGTACTTCCCCTATTCATAATACAGGCCTGCCTGCTTAAATAGTTTGATTTTTAGGTGAGACTCAGAAAGCCCTTTCCCCCAACTCCAATTAATTTTCCCATCAGCCCTGACATACTGCTAGAAATATCAAGATTATTAAATCTGAATTAATATTTTGGCTAGATTTAATCTATCAGTCTTGTAATAAAGAGAAGGATCTGAAGAGAAAGAGATTTGGTGAAAACAAGTTTCAATGGAAACATTAAATCAGAGATAGAAAAAGGGTTAAGAAGCAGCAGAGCATCTATTAGGGTGTTTAAGGGGTAGGGCAGAGATGGGAGGACGTACAGAAAGGAAAAGGGCACAAATAAGAACAGAAGTTACCAAAAACAATTTTGCTCACTCTGTCAAAAGAAATTTACCTGGTCTTTCTAAGATTCATTAACAATAGAATGATTCCAGAATTAATTATTCTCTGTATCTTATCTGGTTATCACACTTTGAGTAATCTTTATTCAACAACAGGAAATTCTGAAGATGTTGGGTTTTAGTGATAAAGAGGGATGTATCATCACTTTGAAGTTGGTTATCTTAAGTTTGCCTTTGTTCGCCACAAGTTAAGACTTGGAAAACTGCGAACTTTGTGTGTTTTTTCCCTTGGCCATGTTCCCATGTCCATAATGATGCTTCTGGAAAGACCAAACTCAAGTAGGGCCCCGGATATGACCAAGACTGGAATATTATCTAGTATCTGTATAAAATTCTCATTTTCTAAAAGAAAACTGACTAAAATAGCTCTTGAAACCTCAGAAAGTCTGGTTTTCCTGCTGTGTTTGAAGACAGTCTTGCCCTGATTGAGATCTGCACAAGCTCTGCCTCTGTGATAATTGGCCATGCCCTAGGGTCAAGGTAGGGTGGAGAATGACTGTACACATAAAATAGAGAGATGACATCTTCATTTCCTGCAAAAATCTTTTTGTATAAACTGTGTGAACTTGCTGAGTTTAAATAAATACTCTGAAGTCTGAGATGACTGGATTTCTAACTGCACCGTCTAGAGTAACAGTAAACTTCCAGCAAATGTAGACTTCTCAGGAAGTAGCCGGAGCCACCAGCTTCCTCAAGAAAGGAGAGAGAGAATTCCTCCAGCACTTCACAGAGGCTCTGATGTGGCTGTGGATAATGGAACATGATATAAGGCCCTGGTTGTGCTTCACGTTCTGCTCATGGTGTAGTTAACAGTTTGAGCTCTGAAATCAAAGAGAACTGGGTTTAAATCCCATGGGTTTTGACAAATTCGTAACTTCCTCTGTTTCACTTTCCTCATCTGTGAAATGGAGGTAATAATAGTATGTAAAGCACTTCAACCAGTTCCTGGAACACAGTAAGATATAACCAAGTGACAGACCTTATTATCACTATAGTTGCTTTTTACAAAAAATTTATTGATTGTTTTTAGAGAGAGAGAAGAAAAGAGAGAGAGAGAGAGACAGAGAGAGAGGTATTGATTTTTTGGTCCACTTACTTATGCATTCATTGGTTGCTTCTTTTGTGTGTCCTGACCCAGGATTGAACCCACAACCTTAGTGTATCAAGACACTGCTCTAGCCAACTGACCTGCCCGGCGAAGGCTCATTGTAGCTGCTTTTGATGTTATCATTGATATAATAACTGTAATTACTATTCCCTAAATGGGTATCTCTTTTCAATGTGCTCTACATAGTTGGGAGTTACTCCAACAATCGGCCTGGGTAAAGATCTGAAATAGCATACTAAACAGCTCAAGGCCAAGGCAACAGTTAGATTTTAAGTTCAATGTACTAATAAGTTGACAGTCACTTGCTGGAAGGCTGCGTGGATTCTAAAGCTGCTGATGAGATTAGCAGAGTTACAATGATCAGTTAGCAATGCCTGCCACGAGCATGGGAAGAAGGGCAAAACTCTGCTCATTTGCCCACTTTGGCCTAGGCACTGTGGGTCATGACTCAGACTTTCTTGCTCCTCTGAAATACTGCAGAACAGTACAAACATTCTCCTTCCTGGTTACCACAATTCTAAGACCCTATGTTAAAACGGGAATTCTTATTGGTAGCAGCTATAACCCAATTCAAGACCAAACACTGAAAATTGAAGACTTAAAAAAAAAATTTGTTTAGAGTTTCATAGCTTCCTTCTGGGAAAACTATTTGGCTATTAGACATCATAATTTGAGTAACATGGTGGTCCCTCTTCCCCAATAATGATGATAATGGCTTATATTTTAGGAGCACTTAATTTGTAAAATGCTCTTGCATCCATTAGGACACTTTATATTCAACTATTTGGCAGGCAGCAAGCACAAAAGGAAGTGAAGGCAAACTGGGGTTGGGTATTTCTTAAGTCTCATTTCAAGTTCATTGATGATTCCAGCACATATGTTTTGTTTCCAAAGTACTGGCGTTTCACTTCCCGGGTAATGGTATCTGCCTCTTGTTGTGAGCCTCTCTCTGGTTTTCTTGCCTCCTTAATTTATTTTCCTTTCATTTATTATTCTTCCCCATGTAATACATGTTTCTCTGTTGTTAAAATATTGCCCTCATATTGTGTGACATGCCCAAGTATTTCCTCAGTGAGTCACTTACGGATTGCAGGGCCAATTCTGTTCTCAATACAAAATGCCAAAGCTAAGATTAATTCCAGTTTTGTATTAATGATTGCAAATTCTTAAGGCTTAGAAACCCCCGATTGCTGCACAGATACCAAAGTGGTTAAACGATGGCCTATATAGAAGACAGGCTCTTGTTTCTTTTCTGTACCAAAGTGTTGTTTTCCTGTCCTCTTAGCTTCTACTTTAGAAGCATAATCCATTCTCTCCCACTCGTCCAGTCTCAAGAGATTTGAAACTATTTTGCAATAAAAGATGTTTAAGGTTGACCCTCCCTGCCCACGCTGCTCTCTACTCAAATGGGTTGAGTCAGTGTTTCCTCTCTCCCTAATTCAGCAATGGGCCGGCTAGTTTTGTCTGATAGACGAAGACCCAATTATAAATGACCTTCTTCAGAATTCATCTAACCAGGAAAAAAGTTAAGCAATGATTTAATTAATGGAATCAAAAAGGACTGGTGAAGCAGACAAATTCAGACCCTAAAATCTCTTCCCTTCATAGCAATATGTTGGGAAGTTTCCATAGTAGGGTGATTTGTTTCTATTATGAAACTTTAGATTATATAATAGTGGAACTATGTATTGTCCTTCATTGATTGCATGGCCCCCTTGATGGAGCAAAACTCTTTAAATGAAGATATAAAAATATAATTTGTTTATATGACTTCGAAGTTCAACAAAAAACCTTTAAGGCCACATGAACTATATCTCTTGTGTAACTATTTTCAGTGAATTAGGATTTGGTGTTACATCCTTGGTATACATTAAAAGGTACTATAAAGAACAACCATATAAAATCTAATTTTGCATTCATTGTGGGGATATGATTTGAATATATTTTCCATCATAACTCAGTGTGTCTCTTTGGTGTTCTACCTTAGACATTTCTTGAACAAAGTTCCATGGAAAGCAATGCCTCCCTTGAGGAACTGACATGTTTTCTCTTTAAGGACAGTGCCAAAAACTAATCAAGTATCTCTTTTTTTTTTGTTGTTATTTTGCCTATTAGGAAGCTCAAAAAAATATGTGTGGTGAACTTTGGTATGAAGCTGAAAAAAAAATATATATATGCATATATATACATATATATATATTTGAGTTAGAAATGACTTAAATAATACAGACGTGTAATGTCTCATTAATAAGAAGATTAAAGGGTGGTGATTGCTGGCACCGGTGCAGCTGCTCATTGATGTCATCAATGACACAAGATTTTTCTTTCTATTTTTCTGCCCTCTCATTTTTGGTTATTATCTTTTCCATCTAATGCTGTGTGCCTCATGCCACATTATGACTGCCACAGTACCAGGCCATATATCCACTTTCTGGTCAGGAAAAAAGAAAAGTAATGAGTCAGCAAGTTCTTTTCTCCCTGTCCACCTGAAAAGGAAACAAAAGCTTTTCCAGAACTAATCTATTTATATTTGATTGGCATTTCTGCATCACATGACTACTCAAAGTCAGTTATGTTAGCCAATTTTCATAGCTATAACAACATTTTTTTCCTGGTCCCATTTTTATAAATATTCTTTTTTTTTCAAATTTTAAGAGAAATCTTATTTAGAAAGCTACAGAGGTAGTAGAAATGAACTAGTTGGGCTGCATAGGTTCAGGAAATGAGTTAGAGTAAAAGAAGGGCCCTTGGGCCATAGGATAGATAAAGGCCAAGGTAACACATCTGGAGGGAAGGTGAGGGGGAAGGGAAATGTGTAGGTGAACTCCTGAGAAAAATTTAAACCTAAAGAATCAAGAAAAGTTTAAGATGGTAACCCCTGCTTTCTTTCTATAAGCTTGGCCTCTAGTTGAGAGACAATTCATATATAGACAATTAAAAAATAATAATGCAAGTTAATAACATATGAGGTACACAAGCTGTTCATCACAAAATACCAAGTGAGTGCTCTAGAGAGTAAATGTTTATGGATCTAGGCCGTAGGCAGATAGAAATAGAGAGAAAGTCTAGGTAGTAAATGTGAAGGGTTGCACTATGATTTGGGATGAACAGGATGGGTTTTAAAGAGTAGGAAGTGTTTAATGTAAATCTTAAAGAGGAACAAGAAGTAATTAAATGTATTAAGTCATTAAGCCCCAGAACAGCATGTGTTCTGATATAATTTTTATTATCCACAAATGTTCTTCCCATTTCTTCAACAGAGAGTCAATTGTAGATGTTAGAGATTTCTTGAGGATCCATGCCCCATCAGCTACCCAAAAATCAGGAATCTAGTGTAAGGTAAAACAGCGTGAAGAGAACAAGTACAAAGCTGGTGTAATGAACTAATGGATAAGTATATCTGTAGGGCATAGGAACTGGAAAACCTTATTGGAGAGAGGAGAGAAGAGGATTTGAACTCTGACAGCCTGGGATATAGTTCTTGTTGACATTTATTAGTTGTATAACCTTGGGCAAACCACTTAACTTCCCAAGCCTTGGATTTTCTCATTTGTAAAATGAAGATGATAATTTCCTGTACATTGACTTCTAAAGATTATATAAATTAATAGCCTAGAAAGTGCTGTATAAAGTTTAAAAATGAGGAGCAAAGTATTATTTAAAAGTGATACTCATTTTAGTAATAAACTTCTTCATATAGATTTGATTACTATCACTCTATCAAAATGCTCATGTAAGAACTTGATTCAGTACTTCCCATTGATTTCACACTTGGTGTTGGGGATCTAAGCTGACAAGTCCACTTAGTCCACGGTTAGTAATCACACAGGGGATTCTGAAATAGCAGGCAAGTATCAGGTGCTCTCATTCTCCCAGGGGTTGGGTGACTCCCTTCTAAGGCCTGTCAGCTTAGAGAAAATTCTCAGGTATCAGGATCAGCACAGTTCATTCCAGGTATGTGTGTCATAGTAGTTTCACTAGAGTTCATGCACTAGTTAAAAGCAGGTTTATAATCGAGCAGTCTTACCTTTCCACTTTGAGAAAGCCAGACATCACATCTATAAAAATGGTATGAATCTCTAGAGAAAGGTTTTGAAATAAGGATAACATGATGATGATCAACAGTGGTTCAATCTCTATTTGTTAGATTTGTTCATGGAAAACTGTAAAATAATTTTGGAAAAAAACAGAGTAATGAGCACCCTGTGGTTCTCATGCCATTAGCCTCCTGAAATAACTAACAGAAATGAGAAAGTATCCCATTAATATATTATTTTTAAAAACCAACACATGGAACACAAAGTACTAGTTAGGATGCAGGGATTTTCTTCTAATTCTAATGCTGTAAATATGCAATAAAAAGAAGAATACAGAAGTGAGTTTAAAATAGAACTCAGCAGGTCCCATTCATTCTATTTTAGGGAAATCCAATGAAGTATGTACTGGATTTCCAAAACTGTTATTACGAATGTTGCATGGAAACTCATGGGTGTCCATCTCATTAGCCCCACCCCACTAGATCAAGGGGAAATGTTAGTCTTGCAGAACCATGAGAGGCTATTTGACTGGCTGTTGTAGTCTTAGAGCTTAGTATCAAATTTCAGACATGGTACTCATTCTCATTATTGTCTGTGGACCTGATATTTAGCTGGATTAAAAAACTTTAAACAAATAGTCCACGTGAAAGACTGTCACCAACAATGTAGTAAAATAATCATTTCAATAAATCTTAAGTGTATTTAAGCTACTGGTTTCCTGGACATCCTAAAATTTACAATTCTGTTTCTGGGAAACAAAATAAAATTGTATGTTTATTGCATTGCTTTGTGACATTCTTCATGGATTAGTAATTCTCTAAGGACTTTGGGAAATAAGATTAACCTGTTCTTAGGTATTTCTTAGGTTCCCAGGTCTTACACACAGCACCTGATTTAATCCTCATAGCCAGTTCAAAGTGCAGGTGCTATTAACATTTTCTATAGATAAAGTAAAAGAAACCTGGGTATGTTAATCAATTGACTCAAAATCACTAAGAGATGAACTTGGGGTTCTAAGTAGAACTCATTAATTATACAGTCCCATCTCTTCAGTGATTTTGAAAATTGTTATTTTGAGAATTTTTATTCTACTATAACATGTTGTCTATGGCTATATTATTAAGGATGCTTAAATGTACAGATCATTGTCTTCTTTTTACTGCAATGCCTAGGGTTACAAAGAATTTTGGCCAATTGGATTTTCTAATTAACTAAGAGTTAAATTAACATTTTGTTTCAAAATCTTATTGAAACAATTCCTGAAATGGCCCATCCTCTTTCCTGAATTAGCCGAATATGGTGGCCAGAAGCAAACTTTCCTCTGATCATGCCATAGTCTTCACCATATTTTTGCTCAAATGTCACCTAATCAGAGAGCCCTCCTATGACCACACTTGACAAAAAAAATTTCACTCCCAACTCTTCCCTCATTCTGTCACCCTTGCTCTGCTTTACTTTTTTTCCTCACAGCACTTATCGCTAATTGTTAATTACTTTTATTTGTTTACTTTTTGTCTACCTCCCTTAGACCATAAACTTCATGAGAGAAGGACCTTTCTTATACCCAGAATTGTTTCTCCAGGGCCTAGAACAGAGCCTCGAATGTAGCTGGTATTCAGATGATATTTATTGAAGGAATGAGTCTTATTAAAAATTAGTTCTAACCATTTAGTCCTTTTGCCACCAATAGAGCGGGCTAAATCTGTGTGTGCGAGAGAGAGAGATTCTGTAACCAATTATTTGGCACCTGGGAAGGGAGTTATTTATAATAAAGCTGCTGCCACATTATCTGATTCTTCCTCATACAAACGGACATAGGGCAGCAATTTAAGTACATTAAGGCACTGGTCAGTTAGAATTAGTCCATCAAGGTTGTCCTACAATTTGAAGAAAAGAATTTGTTTCTTGTGTGCTCCTCTTTTTACACTGTGCGATCTTTTATGCTGGGCATGTGACATTCATTCTTTAACAAAGGATATAAACTTTGAAAACTACTCAATTCTAAAGAAATAAAGTTCCAATTTTCTTCATGTTCTCTACAGAAAGATTCCTGAAAGCAGTGTGTATTCTTAGAGAAGGCATCCACTTGCAGATTTTCTTACATCCTTTCTGAACTACTGTTGCTAGAACAATCTCTACCTTGCTATATGACCCTGGTTAACTGTATTTCCCCCTCTTGCTTAGAAAGGGCAATCCCCATGTTGTTTACAGAAGATAAATATGACTGAGCAGTAGAAAATGGAGAAAAATCTATTCTGAATAGTTCTACAGGTACGAGGCAGGTAACACAAGGACTGATAGTGGCGAATTAAATGAACGGAGTTGTCATAGCCAAAGATGCCTGTGTCCACCCTGGCCGGGAATCTCAGTTGGTTAGGAGCATCGACTGGATTTTCTGGTTTGATTCCTGGCCAGGGCACATGCCTGGGTTGCAAGTTCTGTCCCTGGTTGCAGTGGATACAAGAGGCAACAGATTGATGTCTCTCACATTGATGTTTCTCTCCTTCCCTTTCTCCCTCCCTTCCCCTCTCTTTAAAATAAATAAATAAATAAAATCTTAAAAAATGCATATGCCCTTTGAGTATATAAAAGGCCCTAACTGCTATGTTTTCTATCACTGTCTTCAGGGTACAAATTCAATGTATTTTGGGAGTCTTGAACCTTTAGACCACACAAAAACCTTACTATGAGATGCTGCACCATAATGAGAGAGAATCACATGGGGTGAAGGGCTTGGGTTCTGGTGCCAGAGGGCCTTGGAATTGAATTCTGGGTCAGCCACATACTGGCTGGGGTAATCTTGAGCAAACGTCACAGTAAATGTTGGGTTATGGCACTCTCCTACTTAAATCCCTCTAATAGTTCCCCAAATCTTTAACACCATCTGTACAGCTGTGTGCCACTAAGAGTTAAATTGCCTCTTAGTTCCATCTTAAATTAACTTCCGGTTCCATCTTGGACCTCCTGGCAGGCCTCTCTCCCTCCTGTTCATTGTTCTTTAGCCTTGGGGGCTTCTGCAGGGTCCGTCTCAGGGCTTCTGCACTTGCTGGTCCTTCACCTGGAATACTCTTCCCCCTCATACTCTCAGGGCCTTCTCTTCTGCTTCCTTAGGGCCTCTGCTCAACTCTTTTATCCCCAGAGACTCTTTGACAGCATATCTTTCTAAAATAGTACCTCCTTTTTCATTCTTTACTTCCTACCTATCTTTATTCTTCTCCATAACACCTATCATCCTGAGTTTCTATTATAAAATTAATTCTTCATTGTCTGTGCTGCACTCCACCCCGTTCTAACCCTGAACGTCAAATTACGAGGTTATGAATGTTGTGTTGTCCACTGTGGTACTCCAAAGTCTTGAAGAATACCTAGCACATAGTAGGTGCTCAATAAATATTTGTTGGAAATGGAAATTGATAATTGACTTAAACCGTGTCCATCAGAGTCTTGTTCTCATTGATTTGGAATTGGGCACCAAAAGACAGTCATCCACATGTGCTGCAACTATAAATCCTTATAGTTTCAAAAACTGAGGCTTTAAAATCAGGTAAGTAATTACAGGTCACTGCATAACAAAAAAAGGAGGGTCAAAAGGAGACAGAGAGAACCCTGGCCAGTGTGGTTGGAGCACCTTCTTTTAATGAAAGGGTTGCATGTTCTATTCCAGTCAGGGCACATTTCTAGGTTGTGGGTCCAATCCTTGGTCCAGATGTGTATGTAAGGCAACTAATTGATGTCTCTCTCTCTCGCATCGATAGTTCTTTTTCTTTCTTCTTCTCACTTTAAAAACAACTTAAAAAAATGTCCCTGGGTAAGGATTAAAACAAAAGGTGTGAGAGAGAGAGATTTTCAGAATTCTAATCCTATTAATTGTATTTCTTGCAACCAAATGATGACTGACTGACATAGGAGGAAATAAGTTGACTCTCCATAAGAACTTCTGGGGTCCTAGAGGGCAGAGGAAATGTTGGCGTGCTTTTTTATACTTGTATCCCCAAAGTCTACCACAGCTATTTCTACCACAATTACATATATATACTGTACATACTGTACAGAGTCTACCACAGTTATTTCTAGTACATATACACACTGTACATATGTGTGTGTGTATATATGTGTGTGTGTGTATAAATAATTAAGCAAAATATTATTAACTTGGAACTTAATTCCAATAATATAGGTGCAGTGACCCCTAGTTTACCCTCCTGAGCTGTATGTCTCTTTTCTACGCCCTTTAGATGCCTTCCCATCATCCAGCTCTTCTCATGTCTCACTGACTATTCTTCTCAGCATTCTTGCATGGGGCACTTAAAGATTATTCAAAAACAATCCGCTCCATGACAAGCATACATCAAATTCTCTTGAAGAGAAAAATGGAGTGGAGTTTCTGGGCGCTCTAGTCAAAATGTGAAATGTTCATTTCTCCAAAGGGGCCAGTTCCATCATCTTTGCTAGAGCGGTAGCTTTTATGAAATTATATCTACAAAGAATTGACTTTAAACTATTTAGTGGTTGCTGATTTTTTAAAGCTTCAGCCAGCAGTATGGCTTTAGCACCAGCCAATGAATTAAAAATTATTCTCCTCTGTATCAGGAAACAATTATTTTATAGAAGAAAATGAGGGTGTGCAGTGAAATAGTTCATTGTAACAATCACAAATATTGTCCTTTTAGGTGATCTAATCTGTACTCTCTGTTCCCACCCCTTCTGTTTCATCAAACTTTACCACAGTCCCTCCTAAGACAGAATTTTATTTCAATGGGTTGTTGATTTCGTAAAGTGTCTTGTGATGCAACCTGTCCCACTTCCCATCAAAGTCGCCTTCTGCTGATAACCCTCTTCATTTTCTTTCACTTAACTTGATTATCTTGTTGGTTTAATGATATTATATTTTTCACCAAAGATGATATGTCTCTATCTTTCATTTATGATTTTTCAATTCTTGGATGAGTTTCCTGCTAAATATCATTGTGTATTACTTTTTGGATAAAATAGTCATAATGATTGTGAAATTAGTTACCCATATTTTGAGGTCTTGTGTATCATTCCCTAATTCAGCTCTTCCCTCTCATCATCACCTGTTTTCTGGGTTCACCACAATTACTGACAGAGAAATTGTTATCTGAATAAGATAAAAAGGAGAAAATTAATGTTACCCTAGAGTCTTTCACACCCTGACAAATAATAATTACAATTAAGAATGCTATCTTGTATTAGATTGATTTTTAAGACAGTTACCCACACTAGCTGAAAACTAGGACAAGAACACGCTAATTCAGCCATTTGAAGGTTCAATCTGTTGTTTCCACTTGTCACTTTTGAGAACTATTTGACCCAAGCTGGACTTAATTTGGACCCAGACATAGTCTAAGGGGAAAAGGTTTCAATTTTCCAGGCAAGGGGAACAAAAGCTCAAAGTACTGCTGTGCTGTTTATAGGCTATGATTTGGAAACCTTGAGACCTGACTCGGAGATGGACATGCATGCATAGGAAAGCCTAAATTTTCTGTTCTCAACTCCAACTTTTACAACCTCCTAAAAAACAGCCCCTCTCACCATCCAAGGAGCCTGGGCATAGATATAAACCTGCTTCCTCTGGTGCTTTCCTGGTGGAAAAGGCCCAGGTTGAGACACTTTTTGTTACGTTAGTCCAATGAACATGAAGCATCATGATTCTTTTCAGTTGTAGATCAACATTCTTGCGTTTAGAACAATCTTGCTTTCCCATTCAAATATGGGTGGGGACTGGACCATCAGCAGCTGATCTGGAGGTAGTTTTGGTTTCCTCTAATAAGTGACCCATCCCTGTTGAATTCTGGGTGGTCAGGGATCTGGAGGTCATATTTGAGAGAGTTCCAAAATGAAGGAGTCTTGAGGAACTGGCTGGTGGGAAGTTGAAGTGGTGATTACAAAATGCCATTGTTGTGTCATTTGTACAGGCACCTGCAGCATTATCAGCACAGCATCCATAGGCATCTGACCTTAGCCAGGCCATCCTGGGAATTAAAGTCCCTCCAGGGAATTTTAAAAAACAGAGCTGTGGGAAGGAGGAGGCCAACCTCTTAGGTGGCAGAAACTGGAAGAAGAGCGACTTGGATGGATGTGTTTCCCACCACAAAGGGAATGCTGGCTCACTGTGAGAACAAGTGAAACTGACTCAGACAGAAACCAGGATGAGGCAAGAGAGCCCAGCCCCCGGTTCCCATTGTTCCTGAGGTCCAGAGGCGCTTTTCCCTTTCCACGGTTTGTTATTCAACTATTTCTTAGATTCTATAAAATATCCTCAGAAGCCTTCCAATAAACTCCTTCTTCCTGGACTAAGATAGTTCCAGATGGGCTTTTGCTCATTTGTACTTGAGTTCTAATTATACGTATATGCTTGGGAGCTCAAAACCAGACATCAGTTAGGCCATTCTAATGGTATCTGGGACAAGAGGTGGTTTGTAATTAGAACAATTAAATTTTTTTTCCAAATCTACCAGCCACAGTGAAGGGAGCTATAGGCAGGAATCACAGTTTTTCTGGTTCTGTGTTAAGGGTTGGAACACAATTTTCAACAGGAAGTTTCCAGATTAGCTCCTGTATACTTGATCGCTTGTTCATGAACACATTCTCATGCCTCCCTTCTACTGACTGATTCCAAATGGTCACTGGATGGAGGAGAACTGGAGAGACAACTCCTGATGTTTCTCTAAATATCTCTGCCTTTTCTCCTATTTCCCCATGAGATTATATTTCAAATGTGGCCTTTACTTTTATTTTTTAATTTATTTTTTAATCCTCACAGGAGGATATGTTTATTGATTTGAGAGAGAGAGAGGGTGGAGGGTAGAGAGAGAGGGAGTGTGGGAGAGAGAGGGAAGAGAGAGAGAGAGAGAAATATCAATGTGAGAGAGAAATATCAATCACTTGCCTCCTGTATCTACCCTGACTGGGGACTGAACCCAAGATCTTTTGGTGTACAGGACAGTGCCTCAACTGAGCCACCAGATCAGGGCTGATTTTTACTTTTAAATGTAATAAATACTATCCTTGAGCCTGTTAGAACATATGCCTTCTAATTTTATAAATTTAAATCCCAATAATGGCTGATGACATTAAACCATTTCAGTTCTCATTCCCCATACTCCTGGAGCATTCCGTAGGCCAGAATATTTTCAGTTCTGGGAATATCTATTTTTATTTCTTGTAACCTTCCCATTTCTTTAGCTTGGACACCTGATGCAGAATCAGCTGTCCCAAGTCGATTGTTGACTGAAAAAGCAACCTTGCAAGAAATGTTGAAGAAAGGTTGCCAGTTGATTAATCTTTCTCTTCCACTAGGTGGTGCTGGTTGACATGTCGTCTGGCTTGTGTTTAGAGGCCTCAATCCTTCACCATTTGGTTGACTCTAAGACATGATGAGAAGCAGCAAATGTATTTGTTGAAGCCAGGAATTTCTGAGTCTTGTCTGGGCCTTTTCCTCTGACTAGATGGGTGGGCTTCTTATTTTCTTTATTCTTAAATAGGGCTAAGGGCCCTTTACCTAGCTGTGTCAGAGGACATGGTAAGCTGTCCTGCTCTCTCTTGACAGTCCTCAGAGACCCACTTTCTTGGG
Organism: Pteronotus mesoamericanus; assembly: GCF_021234165.1. NCBI lineage: Eukaryota > Metazoa > Chordata > Mammalia > Chiroptera > Mormoopidae > Pteronotus > Pteronotus mesoamericanus. The sequence goes on along the minus strand of NW_026555100.1, from coordinate 14,593,742 downwards.
GGTTGATGTTTGGGGACACGGTTTTATAAGACCTAGATATGAAAGGGGTTGTCTGAGAGAGAAAGAAACATAGTCTTCAGCAACCAGTAATGGAAACCTCACTATTACCCTGGCCACTGGTAATTAGTATTTGGTTTCTAACATATCAGGGACTTTATGGCTCTCTTTTTTTTGCCCATGAGATTGCATTTTAGATATAAATTTTATTTTCAAATGTAAGAAATACTCTCCTAGAATATTTTAGAATAAACTTTATAAGAAATACTTTACGAAACTCATGTTTGGGTGGGATAAAGTCTAATGCAATAGTGTTTCATTTATCAGGCATCGTCAGAGTATAAGCATCAGAGCATCATTTGAGTATAAGCAAATTTTTCAGATGTTCAAACTTTTTTCCATACCAAATCCTTTGAAAATTATGCATTATTGGAGTGGATTTAAACAGTCCTAAGATATATTGTACCTGCTGTGCTTTCTTAAGCATAATATGCTAAATTTAATTTAATAACTCAATCATCAGTTTTATTCTTTTTTTTTAATTCTAAAATCTGTTTGGTAATGTTAGTATTTCTGCCCTGAAAAATCGCTAAATGTTTCTACCATTTTTCCTAAGCACACTCTATCCTTTTCTGTTTTTCAAGTTCACAGTCACTGGTCCATCTTATGCTCGATACCAAATTAGCAGGCTGCTCAGTGTGGGTTAAACCAGCTGCTAATCTTCTTGGCTCAAGTTCTGCATACCAGTATTTTTGGGCAGAGGACTCTGCTCCTTTCCTGCCTTCCGGGGGGCCTTCTGGACTGCTGAACACCTCAAACCCCAGGGACAGTTTCCCAGGAATGGTCCAGTGTGAGACCTCACTCCAGGCACTGTCACTCCCTGAGCACCGCCTTCCTACTCAGACTCCATAACGAAAGACAGCTTTATTAAAGACAAGAAAGAAATAACATTAACATAATAAAATAGGGAGAGAGGAGGAGATCTACAAAAGTCAGAGCCACAGTGGCAGTTTCTTACCAAAAAATGAGAGGCCAGGAGAGAGAAATAGCAGGCATGACTCCTTTATTCATTAGAACAGAAACCCAATTCAAAGTGGCTTAAGAGCAAACATTTACCAAACAGAAAACAATCTGAAAAACATCAGGAGAGGTGGATAGAAGTGTTCGAAGAGCCTCCAGGACCTGATTGCTCTCCATCTCTGCTCTACTTTCTTTTGTCTCGGCTCCTGAACACACCTGCCTTCTCCATTCATGGCCCCCAGCAAGATCCACATTTATAACCCCCTGGCTTCCAGTCCAGTAATACCTACAAGCATCTCAGAATCAATAGCCACTGGTTGGACTTAGGTCTCATGGCTCCTGAAAGTCAATCATTATGAAAGGTTGTAATACACTGATTGGCCAGATCTGGTCCACATGATATCTCTAGAGATAAAAATGTGGGTCAGACAACCATAACCACATGGACCTAGAATTCAGAGTTTGCGCATAGCCGTTCCCCCAGAGGAAAAAACATTGTATTGTTAACCATTGTATTGTTACCAGTGTAGGTATGAATGGAACTGGAAGGATAAAACCAACAGATTTGTGATCAAGAAGCTAATTAAGATAAACAACTCAGGCCTGGATACTGATTTACCAACTCCTACTGTGACTCATAAAACTTCTACCATATATTAGCCATGCTTTCCCATTGGGTGTCTATCTACCATATGACTTTTTCTTCTCCTCTCACCTCCATCTGTTAGGAAGAATCAGGGATGGAAGAGGGAGAAGGCAAGGCTGCTGCTGAAATCCCCATTTCAAACATCTCTGAATTCTCCAAAATCTTTTATAGTATTGGTCAGGTATATTCTGTCTTTATACAGGCTTTAAATAGGCCCAACCTCCTGACTATTTTTCTAAGAATATGAATATTGTAGAAAATAATCAAATATAGATCAATGGCTAGCCCCATGTTACTGTGATGGCTGACCACATTATCGTACAAGTGGGCTACCTGTGAAGTAAATGTAGATCATCCTTCTCACCCAATTCCCCACTATTGAATTGGAAGTTTTAAAGAGTTCTAGAGAAATCCATGGATTCTTTCCTTCCTTCCTTCTTTCCTTCCTTCCTTCCTTCCTTCCTTCCTCCCTCCCTCCCTCCCTCCCTCCCTTCCTTCCTCCCTCCCTCCCTCCTTTCCTTCCTTCCTTCCTTCCTTCCTTCCTTCCTTCCTTCCTTCCTTCCTTCCTTCCTTCCTTCCTTCCTTCCTTGTTTCCTTCCTCCCACAAGAATGAAATGAGATCCCACTATGTACCAATCACTGACGATACAACCATGAAGACAAGACTCCTAACTTGGGACAATGAACACTGGTTTTAGTGGGGGATGAGGGTATTGCCTGAGGATGTATGCAAAGTTCTCCATGTTTGTGCACTTTTTCTGAGAGAGGATTTATAACTTTTACCAGAGCCTCCAAGAGACTATGATCAAAAAAGGTTTAAGAGTCACTACTTCAGAGAGAAAGGAGGAGAAAGAAAAAGAGAGAGATGCAATCCCCGATGAAAGTTTTCTATTGTTTGATGGGGAGCCAGGGAATGAGGGTTATTCCAGCTGAGCTGGACTTGCATCATCTCACTTTCCTTAAAACCATTTCCAGCTAGAACTGAGATTCTAGAAAGTATACTAATGGATTCTTTTTTCTTCTTCTTCCTTTTTTCCTTTAATGGTGAATAAGCCTATTGGATGTTGATTATATTAAATTAGCCACTGCCTGTCCCCCACCTCCATCCCTTCCCCAAGGGACATTGAGCAATATCCTAATGAGACCACATGTGGATCTGGGTAGTGTCTGGCTTTTTTCTGAAGCAGATGAGACTTGGCTTCAGTGCCCTCTTCTTCTGTTCTCCTTCCTGAACCCCTGTTCTCTAAAGATACGTTTCTCCCCTCAGGCCTTACCCTGTGCCCCATTCTTCTTGTTCATCTTCACCATTACTAAAGGATTAATTAATAAATGGAGGGTTGGTTGGTAAAGGAATTCATGATTGCATTTAAGAGATTATCCAATAAATTTGAAAAGTTCTTAGGGATTCAAAGGAATGAAGCTTTGACGGTTGAGTGATTATCAGAGGAACTGATATTTCAAGGCACTAGAGATCCCCATATCACATTATAAATGTGTCTGCTGATTCCCAAGGGAAGTGTGCACTCATGGCCTAGATCCCAACAATGGGGTCATGACTTCCTGAGAGTCACTGGTTTTCCTGGTTATTAATTTATTTCTCTGTCAAGTAAGAGGATTGTACTATATTTTCTTCAATAGCTTCAAAATACCAGAGGGGTGAATGAGAAGCCAAAAGCTACCGAGGAGAGGGCTTGGACTCAATGTTCAAATAAACTCCCAACAAACAGAAATGTCCACACACCAAATGGGAGGTAGAGAACACCCTGTTAGGGAGATTTTGATGTCGAAACTGGGCAGCCTCTTCCAGGGCTTATTACAGAAGGGCTTTGCTGTGTGTGTGCAAACTTGTTTTTCATTCAACAAATAGTGAAGAAGGCACATCTATCTGCTAGGCACTGATGAGTCAGCATTGAAACATGACACTACAATTTCTGCCCTAGTTAAATCTGCATTTCAGACTCAGGGTCAAGCAGGTAACATGTCCACAGTGGTCAGTTAGGATACAATAGGGAGAGATGGGCCCTGAGGCAAACTAGAGCCTCAGTAAAGGCATTCCAATGTTAAAATTATACTCATTTTTGTGGGCCGGGTAAAATAGGCCTGTAAGCTGAGTTTGACATTGATCACAATGTGATGTCCATGTTTGAGATAACAATAAAGATTTATTAAGCACTTGCCATGTGCCAACACTGTTCTACACACATCAAGTCACTCATTCCTATAATTAAGGCATTCTTATTTGGGACAATTATTACCTTCATCTTATAGATGAGAAAGTTAAGGCACAGAAGAGGCAAGTTAGAGCCAAAGTCATGTAGCCAGCAGAAAAGACTGACTTCAGACCCATTTTTGAAACTCTGTACTGCTTCTGTACAGATGATTTCTCTGATTCTAAACTTTTTTGAATATGTGGAATTGGTCTTATTTATTCAAACTAAATAAAGTGAGTTAGTGAGTTTATTTACTTCTCTTCTACAATTACCTGCTTTACACAGATTACTTTGAAGATAGTCAGGATTCATTTTAGACTTGAACCAGGAGGACTTCTGACAATACACCTCATTTTTAAAATTGTCTTCTCAAAAGTACTTAAGCCCCAGAAGATGCTAATGTCGGATAAGCAGCCAAAGGCTGATGTGGAGCAGTGAACAAATAGCCTGAGAATGGAAGAGATGCAGTCATCAAGCGTAACTGTTGTAACTTGTTGATCAGATATCTTCCACTTCTTAAATTCGACCACTTTGTGGTCAGTGGACAAGTTTGCTAGATAAAAGAGTGAGTGATTTGCTTGTTCCTTGACATACAAAATAGAGGATTATGGTGGCCAGTGGTTTCACATTATAGTCATGTGAAACCAGTGCCTCACCTCTTAAAACAGTACAGTAGTGCTGACCCATGCTGGGCCACACTCTAGATACTCTAAATACAGAATATGCGGGTTGGATGAGGTCTTGGTATCCAATTGTTTAAGTGCCCTAAATAAATCTAGTGTAGCCAGAGTGGAGAGCCACTTCCCTAGAGCAAAATGAGATCTGGAGTTGGGGTGAAGAAAGAGGGGAGATAGCAACAGAGACTTCAGGTAAGAGGGTACCCAGGTCATGAGCAGAGAAGAAGCCAGGTGCTTATTTCATTACACACACATACACACGCACGCACGCATGCACACATGCACTTCTTTTATCTGTCTAGTCTATGTCTAGAAAAGAAGAACAAGAGAGCAGTAAAAAAAATGAATTGAAAAATCACTACCCAGCCTTGGGCTCAGCTGGGTCTCAATAGCGTGGATTTGTAGGGAATTCTATTGGCATGGCACTGTGGCTTTCCTCTGAAACACTCCATCTTCTGTGCATAGAATTGGAAAGAGCAAGTGTGGGGGGTTACTTAGACCTTTGATTAGACATTGAGACTTTTCACTAGCCACTGAACTAAGAGGTGACAGCAGGCAGTTGATGGGTTCCATTTAGATTCTCCTGTGTCACAAAAAAAATGAGCCAGTGGCTCCTATGAGTAAACAACACTGCTAGTGGACACATGTTATTCCACTGCCTAGGAAATGCCACTTTGAGTGAATTCCCTACTCAAGATAGTGGTGGCCCGCTGAGCTTATATCTCTGTTCCTTAGATTTTTTCCAAGCCTCCCTTGCCATACTCTGGAGATGACTTTTTCATTTCAGACAAACTTTAGATATATAACCATCATTCTAACTATTTCTGTAATAATGACCTTCTTGTACCTCATGGGACTGCCAGATCCAGCCACGACACGGCTGATTATGAATTTGTGACTCAGTGGTCGATATTTTAAGACAACCTTTAGCCAGTTCCAATAAGGAGGCGGCAGCCAGCATCTTCTAGCAATTATTGTAATTTATGTATTAAAAAACAAAATAGCAATGCTCAGATTTCTTTAAGAGATTCTTGATTAACCACATGAGGATGGAGTTTCATCTGAAGGGGAACTAGCTTCTTCTTGTTCACCTATGATCACAGGGAATCTAAGTGAAGTGTTATCTGAGATTAAATTGTGGCTTTCTTTTCTTATCCCCCCTCCTTTTTTATTTAACTATCCTCTGCTCCAGCCGGAACCCAAGAGTTAGCATGTACAGTGTGCCTTCCAACTGAACTGCCTGATTGTCTATGACTCAGCTGTCCAGAGAGGCGCAGCTGGCTTGGCACTGATTTTCAAAGACTTCTTGCTCTCTTCCTCTCCTTCTCCCTCTCCCTCGCCCTCTCTTTTTCCCTCTCCCTCGCCCTCTCTTTTTCCCTCTCCCTCTTCGGTCAAACAGTGTGGATCAAGAGCCAATTCCTTTTAGCTGGCTGTGAGGAACACAGAGGGAAACTCCTAGTTCTCTGGCTACAGGCTTGGACTGGGGAAGCAACTTATAAGGTCAACGTCCCAAACCAAAGCAGACAGCAGTACAAATAAACAGCCATGGGGAGACAGACACGGAGTCAGGAAAATCCCCTACATGACTAGACTATCAGTTTCAGTAGCGCTGTGGCTGGGAGCTTCAGGTTCAAGTCCATGACACTAGGGCCAAAGAGTTTGCCTTGGACTAAGTGGGGTTCTCAAACCCATGTCTCTTTAGTCAGTGACATTTTGTTACAAATAGAAAAATCATATGTGGGATGGGTGGGAGTCAGTATCAGAAAATTATAAAAATGATGCGTTTTCAGTATTTGAGTTAACTGAGCTAGAAGGATGATCTAAATTAGTAAAGGGCGTCGATTTTAGTTCTCAAAAGATAGGGCCAGTGGGGAGGAGTCCTACTGGGTGGTAGTCTAAGAAATGAGTGGGTGTTTGAGACCATAGATGTCCATTTAAATCCTGATTCCAACTGCAGTTCGCTGTGATCAGTGTTACCAGAGGCAGCTGTGTCATGAAGCTAAGGAAGCTTCCATTTCAGGATTCCTCTCTGACAGGGACACAGCTAAGGGGTACTAACAGTGTATTCATATGGTAGTATGTTGTAAATTTTGCAAAAGTAAATTGTTTTGGTATTACTTCTCATAAAAGGAGGGACCTCTCCCAATTTGTATTAACTTCATACTCCTTAACACCTGAATCCACACCAGCTCAGAGTGGTGTTTGGGGCTGGAGGCAGTAGTGAAGGGAGTTGTCTTTGGAGTTCACTCTTGTTCCTGTTGATTCAGGAACGGCAGAGGGGGTGCTTTGCTCTGTGGGTCCAGCTTCTCATTTTCCCTGGTGGCTTAGGGTTTCCCATTCTTCTTCCAGGCCAGGCTCCCTTGTGTCCCTCAGGACAATTCAACGAGTCTCTACAGATACCTTCTGTATTCATGACCCCTACCTTAGAAGTAAATGAGTAAGTGCATGGGCCTGGCACAAGGTAAGCATTCAGTAAATACCAGCAGTGATAGATGGATTTAGTGTACTCAGGAGGGTACCCCTGTTCATGGGTACTTCACATCCCTGGCCATGGCAATTGTTCATGGTGGGCATGTGGCTTAAAGCAAGTTCTTTCAGAGTCCTTCCCTGAGTTATTTCAACTGGAACAGGACAAAGAAAATCTCTTTTTCTCTCTTCCCAGGGCTTTACAGAATATAGACCCATGGCTGGGGACAGACAGGCCTCCTGCCTGGTGGAAAAGCTGGTCTGAGAATGAATGGAGAAAGTCAGTAACACCCCAGTCCCTGATTTCAGCCAGCCCCATGCCATCTTTTTATGGGTTTATGAGCCAATACATTTCCTCTTTCTGCTCAAGTAGGTCTCTTGTCTCTTCCAAGCCAAAGCATCCTAATACATCTTTTATCTAAAATCATATTGTCTTTGAAAAAATTCATCCAGCTCCCTGTTTCTTTTTTCATTAGATCAAGGCTTCTTCTTCAGCATAATCTCTGTGGAATCATTCTTTAAAATGAACGTTTAATCACTTTTTTCAATACAACTAACATGAATGAATTACTATATATCTTTGACACTTTGAACTCAGCTACCATATACTGAATACCTCTTATTGTTCATGGCAACAGACTCCCATCTGGACTAGGTAAACTACCTGGAATCCGATGGCGTTTATATTGAAAAATAAATAAGCCGTAACTTCCCCATGCTCTATTGCTGACCAGAAGAGGGAACTCTCAGGTTGACGAAGGTTGGCTGAAATTTGTAGATTCTGGACTTAAGATTATCTCAGAGCTTGAAGGACATTTTCACCACCATAAGTTTTAAAACACAGACCTAGATGTATTGGGTGTAATGACTTTGGTATCACTGAAATTATTCACAAGAGACAGCTATTCCTATTAGGGATCTCTGGGGGTGGTGATTTCCTGTATTGATAGGGCGGTGTGACTAGAAGGCAGCAATTTTTATTGAGTATACATAGATGTATACAGCAACTCAAATTGATTTAGTCGACACTCAGATTAATGTTGCCAAGAATAAGACCTTTCAATTAAATAGTTAAGCATGAGTTATAACTAGTTTACAAATAATGTCTATGACTGACTTTTTAAATGATACCATTGAAGACCTTGAAAATAGACCTTTTATAAGTAGGTCTTAAATATATATTTATAATATTTATATATATATATTTCATATATATTCAACTTGACACCTAATTTTCACATAAAGTGGAAAAATGCATTTTAGCTCAGTTTGCTATCCCAGTTTTCACAAATTATATATTAGAAAGATTCAAATTATAGAGTGAGTGATGAATGGTTAATTACCTTGAATGGAGGGAATTCAGAAATTCTAAATTCTTGTCTTAGCTCTGTTCCTAAATTACTGCAACTAGCCTGAGCCTCAGTTTCTTCATCTGTAAAAATGATAGGGTTGAACTACGTAATAACTGCCATTTAGCTATTACATTGAGCTATTACTATGTGCTAGGCATTGCACTAGCACTCCGTGTACATTATTATACCACCATTTATTTCTCCCATTAATTCTTTTACTAAGTAGTTTTTTGGGTTGTTTTTTGTTTGTTTGTTTGTTTGTTTTGGTCTCTTTACACTTAAGGAAACTGAAGCTCAGAGAGCTGAAGAAACTTTCCCAAGTTCTCATGTCCCAGTAGGTGGCAGAGTAAAAATTCAGACTAGATTAGACCAAGTCAACAACCCACACTTAACTATCTGATACTGCTATTCTTGGATGATGCCAAAGATTCTTCCAGCTTCTATGTCTATGTAACAATCCATTTCAGCATTAACAGGGTTTCATTGTTATTTTAATATATTTGGACCAGATAGTGAGTTAATTTCTGATTAATCCAATTGTAATAAAAATGTGATCCCAGACCTATTTGTTCAATTATAACTGGCTTAAAACTAATTTTTAGAAAAAGTAAGATATACTAGGCAAGAAAACACTTGTGGTCATTTGATTCCATAGCTCCTGACCACATTACATTTTTTTAGACAGAAGCCCCGTTTAGAAGGTGAATTCTGTACTGAAAGGGAAATTAACCGTTCTTGGCTCTTTCTCAGTTAGCAAAATCCTAAACCAACACTCATTTTTTTTCCTGGTCTCTAATCCCTTTACTCTACCCCAGCCACCACAAACACTGTCTAACCGTGTGGTCTGACAGGTAGTTGGTGGTGGTGGTAGCGATTTTTATTCTACTCCACCTCCTCCAAAGGGACTTTGGGATTCCAAGAGAAACCTATCAACAAGCTCATGTTTAGTTTCTAGCAGGAGTGTCCAAACTTTTGGCATCTCTGGGCTATACTGGAATAAAAAGAGTTGTCCTGGGCCACACATTAAATACATTGCAACATGTAATCACAAAAAAATCTCATAATGTTTTAAGTAAATTTATGATTTTGTGTTGGGCTGCACTTATAGCCACTCTGGGCCACATGCGGCCTGCAGGCTGTGGGTTGGACACCCCTGTGAGTGTTCAAGGAGGAGCTGAGGGTTGGAGTTGCAAAGAAATGTTTTGTAGTTGCTCTCCACAGTGAGGGCGCAGACGGAGCAGATAGAAATATAAAATAGTGGAGAATAAAGGGTAAATGATACCCCAGAGACTCCTAAATGCTATGGTAAAAAATAAGGGGGAAAACAATGATTATGGGCTGGGAAGGGGAAAAGAAACAGAGTCCAGTTACTCTGTTTCCAAGGCAAGACTCAGATCTGTTGGAGAACGTCAGTGAGACACAAAGAAGGGAATGAACATGAAGCACCACAGCACGGCAGAGAGGCTTTCCATAGAGAGCAGACTTCTAACCCAAGCCTTTAGTTAAAAACTGAAAAATTCAATCAGGAAAAGTTGTCATGGGCAGAAACCACATTTCTTTTGCTCCTTACTATGTCCCTGTGCATGTAACAGTACCTGACACAGAGTAGGTATTCAACTAATGTTTATGAAATGAATAAATAAATAATTCATCTGCTTTCAATACCTAAATGTTGTATTTCACATAGACTTATGGCTCTGAAAATGTGGTTCCTGGACCAGCATCAGTGACATCACTTGGGAACTTGCTAGAAATGAAGGTTCCCAGGCCCCACTCCAAACCTATGGAGCCAGAAACTTTCAGGTTGGGGCCCAGCAGTCTGTGTTTTAACAGACCCTCCAGGTGAGGAGATGGGCCTGAAAAGTTAGGAAGACTCCCTCTATTCCTGAAGCATCCTTCACAGAGAACTGGAAGACACATTATAAAATGCAAGTCTAGGTTCCACATTAAATAGGTGAGGAAGCTAAGGCATAAAGAAGTTAAGAGACTGCCCCCAATTACACACTAATTATTAGCAGACTTAAGACAATAAATCACATCTTTTTCCCAGTCTTTTTTTCTACCATATCCCACTAGCTGTGTCAAATTACCAGGATTTTTGAAGTCTTCCATGACCAAGTCCCCTTATTTCTCCTCACATGTACCTCTATCACACCACTGCATGAGGTGTAGAAAAAAATCATGAGCTGGGAGTCAGACACTCACTGAACCTCAGTAACTGTGTTGATTCACTCACCTGTCTTGTAATTGCAGGGAGTCTGTGGTGTGTTAAGGAGTGGAGTGGGGCAAAAGGAGGGGGGTTGTTCTTAATCTGAATTTTCGTTTTTCTTTTTCACTTTAAAAGTCATGTATGGGAGTATTATTTAGCCATAAAAACAAGGAAATCCTGCCATGTGAGACAATATCAATAGACATTCAGGGCATTATGCAAAGTGAAATAAAGTTAAATACTGTATGATTGCACTTATAAGTGGAATCTTAAAAAACATAGCAAAACACAGACACGGAGAACAGATCAGTGAGCAGTGGTCAAAATGTACAAACTTCTGGCTGTAAATCCTGGAATGTAATGGATAACATGGTGACTGTAATTACCAATGCTGAACTGTGTATTTGAAAGATGCTAATAGAGTAGATCTTAGAAGTGTTCATCACAAGAAAACTGTGTGGTGATGGCTATTAACTTACTGTGGTGATCATTTCTTTACTCTATTTACAGATTTTTAACTATTTCTTCATTTCAGAACTGCCTTTATGTACAGACATCATAAAAAATGCATGCACGCTGAAGATTTTCCAAGGAATAGAAGCTGGAAATAAAAGTTAAAGGCAATCAGAAGAACTGAAATTGCCCCAGAGAAGCCCTAAGGGTCACACTTCCTTAAATGCCCTTGATAACCTCTTCAAGCGTCCTTTGGGATTATGTGGAAATTCTGGCCGAGGTGCATGGTGGCTAGCTCCATGTTAGTTGCATTCAGCTTCTCCTCCATTACTTGCTTGAAGACCCAATGGCATCTTTCAGAGTCAGAGACTTGTGCTAAACATCTTGCAAGGAGCTCTGGCCATCCTGCGAAGCAGAGCCAATTGCTTAGCATCAAACTGTACAAAAGTCTCAGGTGGGTCCATATGAAATAGTTGAGGTCCTTCATCATTAACTCCTCCAAAAAAACAGTGCTACTCCAAAGAGATGAGACATGATACCCAGATCTGCATCTTCTACAAACTGTGGAGCCAGACTGGACACAGCCTGGGTCACACGCTCCACTGCCACTGTCTCATGGTTCTGAGTCTCCACTCTGGCTTGATCAATTAAAGTCTTAGCATCAGCAATTAGTCCACTTATGGCCACTCATAACCTGTATTGGCATCAATCTCTACAATTGTCTTAATGGTGCTTGGCTCCATGAGTGGGGAGGTAACTTTCTTCTCCACAGCTAGGCACTCTCCCTCTGATGTCTGGATCCCAATGGCTGTAGAACTGAGATTGAGAGCCCCAATGGCAAATTCCACTTAAAATAATCTTCCTATGGGAGAAAAAGTATTCGCAACCCCACTGTACTCAGACCAGGCGAGGAACATGGTGAAGAGAGGAGAAGGTGGCGGCAGCAACGGGGGCTTTGTTGCACTATACATATACCAAATGATTATATTTACACTTAAAACTAATATGATTTACATGTTACATTTAAATAACAAATAAGCATATAGATACATAAATGTAATGTATGCTTATTAAATTAAATGAACTCTATCACAGAAACTATTCATAAATTATTTAATCTTTGAGCATCCTTAGGGACTCATTACTTTTTGTTGTTTAATATTCAGCTTAATATCTTATGAATGCATCAAATAATTAACATTTCTTTAATCATTAAACAGCCAACATTCCTTTAAATATCTGTACATACCTCATAACTAAAATAATTGAAAACATATGGATCTATCAAGTTAATACTTCCCAGATACTTAAATATTGACTGCAAATACAAATACTTCTAAACATTTGCTTGTTAAAACTGCAATTCTACCATAATAAATTATCTTTAAGTGTTTAAACACTTGAAAAGAGTACGCACATACTACTAAAATAATAAAAGGCTTGTCTGTACACTGAAACAAAAACTAGTTCCCCAAATATCAGTAACTTACATTTAAATACCATTGTTTTATTTGTATTTCTTCCCAGGTTTGCTTCTCCAAAATTTCAGTAATTGTAGTGTTTCCATATCTCATCGGACCAAAGAAAAAGGACAAGTCTCAGAAATGAGGCTAGTTCATCGTTTTGGAGTGCACTGTGACATGCACCCCGCTCCGGGTCACTTTGTGTGGGTACCAGAGCCGGTGAACTGCGGGGCTCTGCTTTACCAGTTCTGGTCAGTCTCCATTATTCTGCTTATAGCACCTACTTCCCTCAGAATTACCCTCAGTTCCCCACTGTTTATTCTTCCCTCCTAATCCAGGAAGTAAAGTGTATGTAACTAGAAAGTATGGACTTATTTTTTAAAGAGATGAGACAAAATATTCATTTATAATTATATTCCCTTAATCTAAAAAATCAGTGTTATTAAATATGTCTTGCCATATTAACCCTCTTTGTATTACCATTACATTTTTATATGCTTTATATCAATCTTTTCTTTTGTGAATCATTAGGAATGATATTTTTTCCTAGATAGCTACAACCTATTTTGATTAAACATTATGAAATTTATTTTATTTTTCAGTGCTCACCTTGGGTAAGGGGAATTTCTTTACATCAGCTTTTTTATCCCTTTAATGATCCTTCTCGCATTTTATAGAAGTAAGCATGCTGTCCACAAGCACAGGCTGTCCCAGGCCCCCCCTGACTTCTCCCTGACCTCAAAACATGGAATTAGCTGCCTTCCAAGGATCATGGTGTCCTTCAGAGGAGAAAAGTAGGAGAGACGCAAACGTGAGCACAGATCTGCACAAGAAGAACAGGTTGAAAGAACTGGAAAATGCACATGCATCTTAAAGAAAGTCGACACATTCACATACAATTTTGCACTTTGGTGTGGTTTGTTTACATATGCTTATTTTCCTACAGGATGTGCCTACATCAGTCATTAATACTCCCTTCTACACTGACAACAGAGCAACAACATTCTTTGATCCCATTACCTACCCCATCAAAAATTAATACCTTGTTTTAGGTCCTGTGGGCTTTTTTCATTAACAAGTCACTTGTTCACATTTTCATCTCTAAAATAGGAATGATTCTCCAATGAAGGATTAAATTTAACATTGAAAAAGGCATGAAAATGAAACCTATTTTAATACATATTTCAACTATGTTCTTCTTATACACAATCTTCTAAGTGTTCCAAGAGCACACCTATATTTTCCTGTTTCCTTACCATTGCTCACCATGTTCCATCCTGCTAAAATGCCCTTTCTCTTCCAGTACCTGTTGAAACCAGCTGCAGCTTATATGCGGGCTTCTCTGAGAGCATTCCCAGGCTTCCAGGCAGGATGACTCCTTTTTCTTGTGTGCTTTAGGCATACCCCAATAATTCTGCTTTTTAAAACCACTGGATTATGTGATTTGTGTGCATATCCATCTCCTCTAATAAGTTCATGGAGGCCAGACATCATGTTTTTCACACCCGTAGCCTTACCCCACGCCTTGTGTGAAGTAAACAAGAGGTGTTAGCAGAGTCAAACTGAATGTTGATTGGGATAAATCACTTACTGATTTTCTATTATTGTGAAATTAAATAAACTCAAAGAGTTATTGATGAGTAGGATGAATAATTATGTAAAAGACTAGACTTACTCCGATATCATTGCAGGCTCTTAGAATCAAAGAAGTGCGGGCTTCTTCAACTATGTGACAGAATCATATAAAAAGGCTTGTTAAAAATTCAGATAATCAGGTTTTTCCCCAGACCCAGTGGATTGGAATCTCTAACAATGGAGCAGGCAATCTGCATTTTTGACATTTACTCAAGTGGTTATCATGCACACCAAAGTTCAAGACTGGCTTTGAAGGGAAGAGTCAGAGAGCTTAGAACCAGGCAAGAGAGCTGTAAGAGATTGCATAGGCAGAGAAAATTTTGGTATGATGCAGTACAAAAAGTTGACTGGAATTGAAAGCGCATTTGGTGAGAAATCCAGGCCCTCGGCTCACCCAGTGCAGGAATCCTACCCAGACGCCTGGAAACTCTCTCGTTCTCCTTCACATTATCGTCTAAAAGCCTCTTAAAACAAGGCTTCTGATGCTGCAGTAGCTACATTTTGGAGGATATGAACCAAGGTGCATGTGACAAAGCAAGGAAGAAAGTCCTTTTAAATTCCTAATATTATCTCATAATAACTAGCGAGATTTAAAAATAAATTCCCCTAGTGGAATAGCATTTCTGTCTATGCAAATGAAGCTTATTTAAGTGAATGTGAGATCCGATACCAGAAAAGGTAGCTTTGATTCCTAGCATTATCATTTCCTGACCATGTGACCAAATGCAGGTTACTAAGGATCTCTGAGTTTTTGTTTTGTTTTGTGTAAAATGGAAATGTGAGAACTTCCTTCAGTCTCAAGATCAAGATGAGGACTTTTTGAGAGGCAACAGCATATGTAAAAGTGCTTTATTAAACCTCAAAATGGTCTTTGTTTATTATTATTTTCAACTCCTGTGTCAATTTAAAAGGTTTACTTCCAGAGCATTTCTTTGACTCTCCCAGCTTCTCTTTGCTGGCAAAGTGGACCCTGAGTGCAGCTTCAGTATAGACACAAATGACATCTGCAAGGCATACGGGGCTCCCCACCCCCTCACTAGTCATAGTGTATGTTAGGGGTAACAGCTCAGTCCCTCAGGTTTTCAGGCATAAAACGGGAGTGGGCTATGTACATAGATGTGCATGAACTATACAACCCGTGCCATGGATCCTGCTCCTGTTCACTGCCACTGTCCTCTTTTGAAGGGTGTTAAGCACTACTTTTGTCAAATGCCTGGGCTAATACTCAATTTGATTCAGAATGGGTAAGAGCTATAGAGCTCAGAACAAGCACTTTAGAAAAGAGAGTAAATAAGCCCACATCACCTGTTGAATGAAAACCAGCCCTTTTTGATGACTTAGGTCATCGATTTCTATGGGAGGAAGAGTTTTATACCAGTTATCAATCACCCAGAGCCCCCAGAGCAACTTGCACAGATATTCACTCGATATTCCTTGAATTGAATGTACTGTATATTTTTATTCAAAAGCATCTTAGTTTCAGTCACGTTGCATTGGTGAGTGGGTGGTCATAACTTAACACTGCTCTGTAGAACTCAAGGTTTCATATGCTGCTTCAACAGAATCTCTCATTGGGAAGAGTCCTTGACAATCCAGCATTTTCCAAAATATGTTCCATATAAACACACTTAATGTTATAATTCTATAAGACACTCCTTAAAGAGCACCGGGTTTCCACTGTTAAATACTGTATTTTTGCCACATACAATGCACTCCCATGCATACTGCACGCTCACATTTTTGGTCCAAAGTTTCAGGAAAAAAATCGTTCATTTTAATTTTTTAATTCAATTATTTATTTATTTACATTTAGAAACAAAACTAGTCATCATATTCCAGGGTATTGTTTTGCATACAGATATCGTTATTGTCTTCTAGAGTTATACTTTTAATACATAAGCATAAATACAAGAATTAAAAACATTTATATAGATATGGAATTAGTACTACCCATGTATAATGTACATTCTTATTTTTCCTTCAAAAATTTAGGCAGAAAATATGCACTATACATGGCCTAATACAGTAACTTTAAGAAACACTGCCCACCCCTTCTTGGGAGGTCTTAATACACAACGGAATAATAAGGATTCTGAGAAGTCCTGCTTTTAGTTTTGTGGTTTCAGAACCTGTTAATATGTGACACAATTTGGTACATTTTGTTCTCTTGTTACCTCAGCTTTCAAGGCCCTTAGTGATGTGGCATGGCCTGTCTGCACAGTAGGGAAACCAGCTTTTTTTTACCCTTTTAAGTGCCATTCACTGCTTGTGAAAATTTGTCACTAGACTAACCTAAGTCCTAACCTACTGATCTTGTGGTGATGGTATAGCCTCTGATTGCCTTCAAGGTAAAAGTGAACAGCATTTTTTTCACCTTAATTTTTTTTGACTAGTCAATGAGTTCTCATGATTCAAATATCAAAAAGTAAGAAAAAGTATTGAGTGAGAATTCTCTCTCCCACCCCATACCCAGTCTGCTCAGTTGCTATTTTCCATCACCAATACCAAAAGTAACTGCTGCTTTTAATTTCTTGTTTAACCTTCTAGACAATGTTCTTGTCAATTCACACTTACACATGACTTTTTATAGAAAGCATAGGTTATTATATACATTAGTTTCAAGGAGAAAAATTGTTTATCCTCATCCTAAAAGTCATAACAATCACAAAATTGGATTCTGCTTCAAAGCCTCAATTTGCTCATGTGAAGAAAAGATAAGAAACATGTATGTGGAGAACTTGTAAGTCTTGGGTTTGGCAAATGAGAGACTTTTAAAAGGAAAGAGGCTGCATGTGTCAAGTTCATGAACAAACTAAAATGGAAAGTCTTCTTCTAATCTTGCCATGCAGAGACCTCGCCTGGATACTTCATTGCTGATATAAAATATGCATCATGTAAGTGCAAAGAAAAAGAGATAAAATACAAAAGGAGATGTGCCAAGTGAAATTAATAATAAATGAGCAAGCAGGGGCCCAAGGAGAGGGGAAGCCACAGATGACAGAGTGAAATATTCAGTAGCAATGCTACTCTTCTTTCAGTTTTAAACCACTGAGGCAGGGGAATTTGTCCTCTCATCAGGGCAGTAAAACAGATGGTTAAGAGGATTTAGAGTTAGTCAGGACTGTTTTCACATGCCAGTTCTGCACTTCGTTTCTGTGTGATGTTGAGCAAGTTACCTAACATCTCTGTGCCTCTATCGTATCTAAAATGGGCAAATAAGGGCACCTACTTCACAGGACTGTTGTGAAGGTTCTAAGAGATGGAATCTATAAAGAACTTAGACAAGTGCTTGACCCAGATTAACTATTATTTGCTGAACAGAGGTGATTTTTAAGGAGACTAATAAGTAGATGAGCCATTTACTCTGTATCCTTACCCCATCCAAGTAACAATCTATTCACTTAAAAGTTTAGACTGAAAGCAGCAGGTTGTTGCTGGGTTCATTGGTTAGTGTTTACCTGAACATTGACTTTTTGTTGTTAGCAATGCCTTTTCTTTCCTGTTGCTACTGCCTTAGAAAATTCTGGTGTATCCAGTGGATTTGGACCTTACTGGGTATTTGAATCACTGAAAGGCAATTTCAGTTACAATGAATAACAATGTCCGGTTCGTGCCCTTTATCTTAGTCCCTGAAAATGGGTTACTGGACCAGAGTCATCTCACTAATTTGTAGGAATGGCTGAGGGAAAGATCTATTCCAAATCTTACCCAGTAACTCAAAAACAAAACAAAACAAAAAAACCCTGCACTGAACAGTGTTCTTTACATTAAGTAGAAATGATACTTGGAAAGTAGTAACTTCATTCTAACATTCAGCTGTATAATAAGAACCACATTGCTGATGTCAGCAACTAGGAAGCTGTAGCCTGTTGGAAGTCTTTGGAACTCGAGCATCCGCTTATATTTATAACATTTTTGCTTTTTTTTTTTCCCTTGAGTTAACACATCATTTTAGAGTTTCAAAGAGAGTTCCAAATCAGAGAGGGCTGAACCTATTTAAGAGCTGATGGGAGAATCATGCCATTAAAGTAGCTGTTGCCCAACAAATGAGGAATAGAGTTACTTCAGAAACTAGAAATCCACAAATTTCTTTGGAACTAAGATCTCCAGACAGTTCTCAGACACTGGAGGAAGTCTAAGGCTTTGGAACCACCACAATGTAGTGAAGGAGGGTAATTCTTTCACATGTGGCCAGTGAAATAATGGCTAGTTGGCCTTAGTAAAATACTCAAACATTTCCAGGAAATATGCAAGCTATGGATCACCAGTTATTAAATGTCATTGTGCATGTTTCATTGAGGCCCCTGAGATGTGAAAAATAGTACTTAATATTTCACTGGATGATTCTGTTCTGGAATCAGCTAAATGACATGAAAATTGTCCTCTGTTATGGATGAGAATAATAAACCCACAAAGTAATTTTTATCCCGAATTCAGCCCCTGTCTGCGTCTCCCTCCCCTCTCTGTCCACATGCTGTAATGGGATAAATGATGTTTTCAATCAGGGAGGGATGGGAGAAATTAAGAAGCTTTAGGAAAAGTATATCCTGAATTTCCAAAAAACTGTCTAGGTCACTCCAGAGTCTAGTCAGAAAGTGTATTCATCCTGCCTGGATATTTCCACTGACAGCGGAAGCAAGGCAGGGACAGCTGAAAATCATTACACTTGTGACCCTTTCCCAGGGAGATCCTAAAGTTGAAGGTACTTGGAGGCTCACAGCTTGTTACCATTTTTCTTTATTTCTCTGGGTAAGCAGTCATGCCAAATGAATTTGTGATTCACTTAATAAACACTCAGGGGAATGATTTCTTGCTTCCCCAAGCCATGTTTTTAAATCTGGTCTACACCACCCTTCAAAATATGAAAGAAAAAAAAGTCTTAGAAAACCGAATGACTGCCTTTTCTCAACATGGGTGAAGGATGTTTTCATCCTGTTTGTGTTATTATGGAAAAGAGTGTGCAGGAATGGGGTGGGCACTAAATTGGGTGTCAGCCCTACCTGCCAGTGAGCTAGTTAAGAAAATCACTACATTTCAAGTGGTTTGAAAAGTGTAATAAAGTCTAGAAATGTGAAGTCATATTATTCTTTTCTATTTGGTGAGCCTATCAGCCCTGATAATGCTACTTGAATACTTTCCCCAAAACAACTGTACAGCTCAGAAAACATGCTACTCTAAGATCCTTAACAAGGCTATCTAAAGTGGTCATCCTGAGATACGTGTTTTTCTCATTTGAAAATTGTTGCACAGAATTATGTGGTCTAACCATCGCACAGTCTTTTTGAAGACACCAAAACAGAGAACATATATTCTGCTTACTCTGAACTGAAGCATTTGCTTGGCCCAGTCAGCTGACTTCTTATGCTCAGATGAACTTCAGCCAACTTACTCTGGCCACTCTTCAGGTGAAATGTCCAGATGGCCCAAATAACCAGCTTCACTTGCAATTATTCAGTTATTTTGCACGGAGAGACACAGGTTTAAGCAAATCCTATAGTATGTTAGTTTTAACATTTTATTAATGTTTAACAGAAAATTTAATTTCTGAGCATATAGTTTACAAAGAGGGGCATGTGCAAAGCCTTTTAATACTCTGTGCAACAAAACTTTATAGAGATTGTTCTGTTAACGGAACATATTGTATATGAAACATAGGTAGACTCAAGTTCAGAATTGCTGGCTTCATGGTATCATTCTATGTATATTTTTACACTTGTACACATTACTAATCCTGGAGTAAACCAGTTGTTCAAGGATACTATAGCATTGCCAAATAACCAAACAGTGTTTCATTATACTTTATAGCTACTGAACTTTGCCAGAAATTCAATACACATATTCCATACCTGTTTTACTTCAGACCATGGGAAGGAACATGTAGAATGTTCCAACATTATGATGTTCCTTTGTGAAGAGTGTATTTCTCACTGTCTGCAGTAAGGTGTTTGCAGACAGGGCCTTCCTGTATGGAGAATGTTGTTGGCTTATTTCACAGATAACTGTGTCAGTGCTGAAATAGAAGGTATAATGCTGAAAATGAACATACATGCTATGCATGGTCATTAAAGCTTTAGTTAAACAATCATAGCAGGGTGGTTTTAGTTTAGCAACTTCAAAATAGCATTGGTATTTAGATAGCTTTTGTTTTTTGAAAGATGCTTAAACCATCTCCTAGAACTCACCACTTTAGGCTTTAGGCTTTGATTTAATTTTAACTCTCATTTATGACTAAGAGCTCTGTAATTTCCTTCTATCTGAGACTTTTTCTCCGGTAAAAGCTTTCGATGACTTTTCTCTTTTACCTTCTTGTTAGGCCAGTTGTTCATTGAATAATCCCCTTTTTGGTACTAGTTGTATAGTGTAGTAGTAAGAGGGATCACGGTGGTCCTAGTAGTAAGTAACACATAGTAAATTGTAATAATAATAATAATAATAATAACAACAACAACAACAATAGAACAATAGCCATTGTAGTGAAAATAGCTTGGTTTTGCTCTTCTAGAATCCATTCTTCCTTCTGGAGATTTGACCTCCCTTACTCTTGGCCTCCATAGATACAGGACCCAGGTTTGGTCAGCTGAAGCATTTCATCCCATGACCCCAGTGACTAACTCGCAGCTGGACATGAGATCCAACCAGGCCAATGAAACCCCATTTTAGGACTTTCAGGAAACTCTTGGGGTCTTTTTCTCTTGTGATTGCTGAACTGAGAGGATGTCTCAACACCCATCTTTCCATCTCACAGGGAACAGTCTGCTTGAGAATGAAATCAATCAGAGGAATGCAGAACCAACTGATTCTGAGAGGACTCATAGTGAAGACCTTGGATGAGCTCCTAAATCCAGATGCTGCTGAAACCTTTGTTTTTTTCCTTGAGTCAGGTTGAGTTGGGCTTCTGTCACTTACAATTAAAAGAATCCTGGTGGGTACAGGATACAGTGGTAGCTGTGCCATTTATCAGCATTGCTTATGTGCCAGGCACTGAGATAAGTGCTTTCATAGATGTCCTCTCATTTAATCCATGCAATAATCCTGTGTTTGTATGGGTGAAGAAACAGATTTAAAGAGGTTAAGTAAATTCTCTGAGGTCATACAGCTGGTGAGGAGCACTAAGGCTTCTGAATTGATTATATGGATAAGGTTGACTTTGGCAAGATGGGCCTGTGACATCAACCCAGAGAAGTACTCAGATGGGAGGGCTGCCATTGACTCGGAACTGAGGCAGTGTCAAAGTCACTTATTAAGTTGATCTTGTCGGACCTGACCACAGATGAAGTGAAAGCCAGACAAAATCCTGCTGACTTGGCCGCAGGGCTGGTTAGATCCTGAGATCCTGCACCAGGGTACAGCAGAGAAGACAGTCCCAGGCTTCTGAGAAAAGACAGGATGTGTATCAGGCTCTGTGTATTATAGCACCTTAATAATGCCTGGATGAATTAAGGTGTCTCCTGAAAAGGGCCTTGGGACTGGCCCAAATGGGGTTAAGTGACTGATGAGAGATGAGGCAGAGGTTGGCCCCAGAGTCCATTCCAGCAGTATTTGCGGCTCGCAATTGATTTCTCATGGTCTGGCCCAAGGCAAGGTGAAGTCATTGTGGTTGAAGGTAAAAATGATCCAGGCATCTTCACAGTGCCAGGCAGGGCCTATTTGCCTCCCATCCATTCGTTAGCCCTCCCCTGCCCTGCTTCTTAGGAGGACTGATCCCTGCAGGTTGTGTGTCCCAGGCCCCTGTGTTAGGTGGCTTCTGCCTGGGTGTAGTCAATGGCTGTCATTGGTGAGAGATTGGCAGGGGGAACAAAGGTAAGTTAGGGTGTTTCTGTTCTTTATTTTCTGCCTCAGATTCAATCTCTGGAAACTGCTGGGTCTCCTCTCTGGCTCCAGCTCTGATGAGACAGACCCATCATGGTTTGACTTCTGCCTCCTAATCCCAGCCCCTGGAATTCTGGCAATGTTGCCTTTGTCCCCCTCTCTGAGGGACTAGTTGAGGCTTCCTGCTAAATACTGTCCTCTCCTGGTGTCTCAGCTCCTCTATCACCTGTGTAACCAATCTCCTGTTGTAAATGTTTGAAGTGTTTCCTGGCTAGCCAAACACCCCAAATGCAACCACCTCATGACGACAGAGACCCTCCATTTGCGAATCCTCATAGTACTGTACCACGTGCTAAAAATGAGTTGGTTGCTTACTTAGTTGGTGTGGAATCTTTTACCAACCTAACCCATCCATTCATTTCCTCTGTTTTCACTGGACTGCTCTGCAGAATCAAAGATCCTGTTTCTCAGCTTCGTTTTAATGGGCTGGCTGGTCCCCTCAACTTCCTACTTACTCCTTTGTAGGCTGCTAAGGACTGAGCAACAGGAATCATTCCTGAAAACCTTTTCCGTCTTCTTAGTAATTGTATCAAATATCTGATTTTGTGTGGGCTGGTCAAAGAAAACATACTTCCCCTTTCACTAAAGGCAAAGCATTTCAGCACGACTCATTACTGCAATTGCTTGTTGCATGTGTGTGAGTGTGTGTGTGTGTGTGTGTGTGTGTGTTTTCTAATTTAAGAAGCAAATCTGACTTACCCAGAAAGCAGTGGTTGTGGTTAATGGACTTAGCATACCAATTCTCATTTAATGCAGCAAACTTCAAGAGTACATTTTTGCCTGAATGGAAGTAAATCATAGTATTTTCATACCATGGTTTTGAAAAGCATCCATCATTAAATAAATATTTCTTTTAAGCTATTATGTTAAAGTAAAGTCAACCTGAATTCCTTGTTTTGTGCTTGAGAGAGTCAGAAAATGTATCTTTAGCAGTACTTTATATGTGTGCCTGACCTTCCCTCCAGAATGCCACATTTCCAATACAAATCGTTCTTGGTTTGAAAGATTCTCTGCCTCAGGAAGCAATCCAGAAGGTTCTGGATGGGCAAGCAGGGTCAACAGCACAGCTGACTGGAGCCGACTGAGCCAATGGTGCTGCTTTGGTACAGTGTTTTGTTGGCTGTATCATCTGTAATTTGGGTTGGCCAGAGTGGGAGAACTTTGGAAGTATTCACAGGAAGTGCATATTTCCTGACTGGCTCATCCCTTGCTGACTCTCCAGCATTTTCTTGTCTACAACTAAAACATTTTGCCTTGTATGTTCCTGCCCAGGGCCTCTTGAGACAGTGAGTGTTTTTTCTTTCATTTTTCAACTTGTGCCAAATGTGTCAGGAGTTAAGTCCATCATGCATAGGTCTGGGCCCCAGAGGTTTTGGGGATGTGGCCTCTCTGTTTCTGACACAGGCTGCACAATAACCAAATGTATCTGAAAGTCTGACCCTTTAAGAAATCTTGGCTTGGTGCTTCTAGAGAAATGAGAACCCTATTAAAACTAGACTGAGGAAACAGGACCGAGCAAACTCTCTCATTTCTATGACCTAAGTAAAAATAAAGAGAGTGGAAGCCATCCAGATAGGATGTCCAAGGAGACAACCAAGATGAAG
This sequence comes from Pteronotus mesoamericanus, assembly GCF_021234165.1. Taxonomy (NCBI): domain Eukaryota; kingdom Metazoa; phylum Chordata; class Mammalia; order Chiroptera; family Mormoopidae; genus Pteronotus; species Pteronotus mesoamericanus. The sequence continues at coordinate 14,570,141 of NW_026555100.1, read as the reverse complement.
CCTTTGATCTCTTCTTTGGTACTTCACTTCACCTCGGACTAAGTCCTCTAGGCAGGGCCACCACATCTGGCCAAAGAGGTCAACTCCAGTAAACACCATTCTCATAAGCTCTGAAATTTAGTCTGACTGACTGCACATGGTGACCCTATTGTAAGAATGAGGCATCCTTGATTTCCCTTGCTACACCTAGACCTAGACCTAGACCTAGGCCCAAACAGTCTTCTTTCCCTTAACCCCAACTCTGTTTCTGTGTAAACTGTTCCTGCTAGGCCGCAGTTTCTTTGCCTTGAAAAAGGGGGTGCTTCTTACCTCCAAAAGCTTTTACAAACTGATAAAAAAGGGACTTGTGTTACCTGGGAAAAGTTTTCCCCCAAAGACAATGTGGTATTATTTCAAGTTGGCACTAAAAAAATTACTCCTTGAGAATGAAAAATATACCCATATGAGCTAGACTAACTCCATCTGCTGAGAAGACCATGGAAATTAGCAAGGGCTAATGTAGTCCAGAGTCCCCGAGAAATGAGGCTGACCTCAAGTCAACCATGCTTTGGAAAGTTATGGGTCATAAGCGGCCTTGAAATTATTATTACCCTTATGTATTAATATGATTCTTGAGTTGAGAATTGTAACATTCATTATTGTTAGAGTCAACCACATTAGGAAATTCTATAGCTTACAGAAGGTTTTTTTCAAGTACCAATTGGGCTCAGAAAGAAGGGATAGAGAAGCAGCAGTTGGAAAAAAAAAGAGCTCATGAAACCAACAAGACTTTCTTGGTGAGGAGCAACTGGATTAGCTTCGGAGGGGAGAGTCTGAGAGCTTAGAAGCAGACAAGAGAGTCATGAGAGATTGAACAGGCAGAGGAAAAGCTTGGCATGTTAGCAGGATAAAAAGTTGATTGGAATGAAAACCATACATTTTACTAGTGAGAGGTAGTGGGTTGGTGGGATGAAGTCATCACAGACCACAGACCACAGAGGGATAGCAAGGTGCTGCAGGGCCTGCTTGGTGCTCAGATTCCATTGAATGTGTACTTTCCATGGCCCTCAAACCAAGTATTTGGGAAAGAGCCTATTCCTTTAACCAGGTCACAACCTTAGAGGATCTTAAAACTTTTTTGTTTTGTTTTCTGCATGGTCTGGTTCTTCTCTCTCTATATAATTTCCCATGTGAGGACACACACCACTTTGTCAAATAAACAGTCACTTCCTTAAGGGGTGTTCAGACTAGAACTTGTTTTTGAAAATGTGTTTGTCCCCCAGCAAAGAAAACAAATAGACCATCCTAAAACTGGCATCCTTCAAATTAGAAACCAAAGAAAGTTGCTGCAAAGTACTTGTTATTGATAATTTATACTGACACCAAAGTTTGGTATTTTTTCAAGCTTAAGTCCTTAAACGCCCTTTTCAAGTGGTGTTGAACACTTAGTCAACATGTAGCCCTCCCTGAGACAATGGGGTAATTTTCTCATGAAGCCCTTGACTCAGGAGTGGGCCAATGCAACCTCAGCAGCCATCAGACATAGACTTACAAGTGACCTTGACCCTGTCCTCAGACAGAGTGGCCACTGCATCTTTCCACGGTATTCTCCTTAGGGTAGGTAATATATGGAGTAAGTGTTTCAGCCAAAACTTTTTGGTTGCAAGGAGAGAAAACTCAAGCAAACCTAAATAAAAGTAAAGATGTTGATATGCCATTGGAATGATTTTCAACCAGTCCTCAAAGGAACTGAGCTTGAACATAGAAAGCACCAGAGAGAAGGCAGCTTCTCCCCTGTTTGTCTGTATCCACACAGTCTGTCTTCTGCTTTCCTGTGTTGGCTTCATTCTCCTCTGTGCAAACATACTCAATTCTTATTTGCAGCAATTATGTTCTCCAAAGTTGACACAATCACTGACTTAGTGAATACTGAACCATTACTCCTAGGAAGAGTACAGGTTTAGGCTACTACAGCCTCACAACATTTTTGCCAACTGGTCAATACATAACCTCGTTTTATGTACATTTCTGTTTTAAGGCACCTTATTTAAAGCATTGTTGATTCATCATCATTGAACTCATGGCCAATAGCACTGTAGCGTATGTCTGAAGGAGGCTTATCTAACACATGTATTTTATTTGTAAGGGCCGTCACAGCCTTCTTGAGTTTAGGATACTAGGTAGTACTTCAAGACTGTGCCTGGTGGTCATTTTACATAGTAAGATCACCAACAAAAATGTGAAAACACAGCACCCAATAAAACCCCAAAAGAACATCGTTTAAGGAAAGTTGAAACAAGAAGGCAGAACATTGCCTTATTCTATCTCAACTGGAAGTGTGGCATTGGGTGACTCAATTTTTTCACCATTTTTCTCATGCTTGCATATGACTGCAAAGGTATCACAAGTACTGATTTGGGGGTTATGAATAAATTTTAGTGAGTAAATAAATGGAAAATATGGCACACACAAATAATAAGGATTGACTGTAACTTCTACTCTTGGCTCAAGGTTTCTGCTTCCCTACAGCTTTGGCTTTCTCTGTGCCTCCCACTACCCCCAGCTGCAGCATCAGCCTTGACTTGCAAGATCTTTCCCCTCTGCTTCCGTGGCTAAGTATCTCAGCAACTTCAAATCTCCATTCCAAATACCACTCCCCCAAAGAACCTGTTTGGCCTAACATAGCCTTTGAATTGATTCCATCTGGAGCAAATGTCCACCTCTGGTCCAATCAACTGGGGTACCAACAAGGGTAGCAGGCATGTGTTAAGGAAGAGAAGTCATGTGACTTCTACATTGGTTCCTACAAGATTGGATGTAGGGTATAGTCAACCAAAAACAGAAGTTGAATGCTGCAGACAGAATTACTTCTTTTTGGGTGTAATATAGCCTCAGGAATTTCAAGAAATATCCCTTTTCACTTCCTTTCCTTCTGATACCTCAAATTTCCTTCACAAGGACAAAGAGTGTTTTTTCATGATTGGAAATCGAGCTTAAAATGCCCAAATGCACTGGAGGTTTTAAGACAAAGAACGTTGATTCTCACAGAGGTGTACATGACAAATGATAAGTCATTTTTCTGAAATCAGGGAACTGCGGAAGATAAGAAGAGGAAGAAGCCCTACAGAGCAGAAAGTAGCACAGCAAACGTAAGCCCCTGGGTACTTTCAGGGGAAATGATGTTTGAATCCCAGGTTTACCTGGGCTGGTGTTTGCTTGTTGGTTGGTTTGTTTTGTTTTTGTCCCCCTTCTCCTCCCCTCTCTACACATACACTACAGCATCTCGTGGTCCATTGGTATGTCTGTGGGAAGCTTTGAATGAAACCCCAGAACAGTCAGGCCTGAACTTCTCCAAACATCATCAACTAGACACTATCGCCACAACAAATCCAAACTCATATATCCAACTATCATGGAGTTGAACAGAAATTCAGTTAACAGGCCTTTGCCTCTTTAAATGCTATTTAGCAACTTTCTTTCTCCTTTCACTTGAGCTTTCTCTTAGAATCTTATTCCAACTCCAGTATATCAAAGTGCTTCTTCCAAACAAATGCAAGAACAAGTAACTTAATAACAGATGTCTTCCAAAGATGTCAAGAGACTATGTCTCCATCTCATGACTCCAGAAAGGAAGGAAGGGAAAACAGCAAGATGGAGAAATCACCCTCCCAGGAGCAAGGAGATAGGAAGTTAAAGAAACACAGATGAAAATTGCACACCAATGGTCCTGTCAGGCCAAGGGGAAGTGCGATGACAGGTTTTCAGGGAGAGGAATTTGAGGCAAAGGGGTAGATGTAGGAGAGTGGTGAATGATTCCTATATTGTTGGACAGATAAGAGAAAACAACTGTATAGTCTTTGAAAAGAAGAGCAGAGCTTGAGAAAATTTATTCCCGGAAATCTGGGGAAGTCCAGGCTATGACTATAAGAGTGAAGAGATTTGGAAACTAGTACAACTGAGATTAACTAAGGGCTCAAATACATTGCCGGACAAAAGACCAGGCTAAACATGGCTCATAACATTATCTAAAGGTCTCATCGAACTTCAGAGCTAGGACAACCAAGATGGAAAATCTGTTTTCTGGTATCAATCAACATTTGCAATTGCTTAACCCAATGTAAGTGATGGGACATTAATGTCAGAAAAGCTTATGGCTTCTCCCTACAACACATGACTCCCTCCCCCCACCCAATATTCTTTCTCCCTATGTTCCTGATGTCATACCCTGGCATCCTAAAAGGATTGGGGGGAAATTATATAACTGTCTGAAGTATTACAGAATATGAAACAATAAACAAGCTAAGTAAATTATGAGACATGAGTCATGACTCTCTTTGTTCCTCATCTTTATAGCTGAATTTTAAAAATTACATGTTTTCCCTTCATGATAGAAATCGAAAACAAAAAAAAAAGATAACAATAATTTTTTAAAACCCTGTAAGTGTCCTCTGAGGGAGAAACCTATTTTATCATATCAGATTATACCTAGGCAACTGCTATTGAAATAATAACCAATATTTTTGGGAGTCTATTGTGTGTCAGGTACTCAAAACCACCTACTTCTATACCAATTTCAGAAATGAGGATACCAAAAACAGAGGTTAAGTGACTTATGTATGATCATGCAGTTACTAATTTTTAGAGCCAAAACACGAGCTTAGGACTACTTGTGCCCCAAGTCCATGCTCTTACCTATTATACTATTCCATCTCCCCAGTCTCTTCTCTGAGCAGATTTCTCAAGAGACCCAATCCAAGCAAGCCTGGGGTTGGCCACCCACCCTACAATCGGCTACTATCCTGGTTGACACTCATGTTACAAGTGGAAACTTTCTACTGCAAATTTCTAGGTGTTACCAGTATCTTTCTCTCACCCTGATCTTTGAAGACTAGATCTTGAAGCTCCTAGGCACAACCTACTATCACTCTTAATAAGGAATAGATATATTAAAATATAAAATAGTAACAAGGGCAAGGGAATGTTTACAAAGTATTTGTATTCATATAAAGTCTATAAAAAAATCTAACTCCAAGAATAGTTTTGGGGGCAAAATGGAATGAAACTAAACTGATAGAGGCATAGATGACTAGATAGACTGGGGCTAATTTTGAAAATAAGGATTTAGAAATCTTTTGGGAGAAGAGTTCTTCTGAACCCTCCAGTACTCAATAGTGAAGTTTAAGTGCTCTCTTCTCTCTAAAGATAAGAGGTAAGTTTTAGGAATAAGTGCTTTGTTTAAATCAAACCTTGGCCAGGTGATGGAGCTACACGGACACAAAGACAAAGCCCACGCCCTTTAAGAGATTACAGGTTGATTAGAGAAGGAAACACAGAATATAGATCAGCTCTGAAGTTTGATTGAAAGTAAATATTTTTTAAAATATATAAGATTTCAATAGATACAGGAAAACATTCCATTAAAAAATCATCACCTAGCTCTGGCTGGGTGGCTCACTTGGTTGGAGCATCATTCCAGACATCAAAAGGTTGTGGGTTTGATCCCCACTCAGGGCATATGCGAAAGAAAACGCTGATCTCTCTCTCTCTCTCTCTCCCCCCCCTTTTCCCCCTTCTTCTCTCTCTCAAATCAGTAATAAAAAATATCCTCAAGAGAGGATTAAAAGGAAAATCATTATTCACTATCTTTTAAAAAACAGAAAAGCAACTCTTGGGAAAAAAGAATTAAAAAAACTACCTTTCTCTGATAACAGGCATCTACCAAACCGATCAAAAATCATATTAAATCTTTAAAGTTTACAAACATCCCTATTTAGTTTAAGCATAAGACAATAATGCACACCTACTTTTCAATATTGACTTGGCAGTCTTAACCAATCCCCCAAAAAATAGTTATAAAAAAAGATATAAGTTTGGAAAGGAAGAAATTAACTGTTATTATTTGTAGTCTTTTTGCTCATTTATTTAAAAAAGCTGAAAGAATCAATGGGCAAACTTTTATAAATAAGCAACTAGGAAGATAGCTGAATACAAAAGCAAAACAGAAACATCTAGTAAAAATAATTGGCAATTGTATGGAACTTTGTGCAATTCAAAGCACTCAGACATGTTCTCATTTACAAAAGTTCCACCCAAATCCTGTGAATTTGATGTATCATCATCATACCCATGATAAGCAACCACAGCTACATTGTTTCCATTTGACAAATGTGTAACTGAGGCAGAGATTGCATTTTTTCCCCTTTTTAAAAAGTGAGGTGTGGGTCAGAATGGCCATCATAAACAAATCAGCAAGGTTATGGAGAAAAGAGAACCTTACCCAGTACATTGTTTGTAAGAATGCAGACTGGTGTGGCCACTGTGGAAAACAGTATGGAATTTCCTCAAAAAACTTAAAATAGAACTGTCTTTTGACCCAGTGATTCCACTGCTGGGATTATACCCTAAGAATCCTGAAATACCAGTTCAAAAGAACCTGTGCATCCCAATGTTCATAGCAACACAATTTATAATAGCCAAGGACTGGAAGCAACCTAAGTGCCCATCAGCAAATAAGTGGATCAAAAAACTGGGGTACATTGACACAATGGAATACTATTGAGCAGAAAGAAAGAAGGAACTTTACCCTTCGCAACAGCATGGATGGGACTGGAAAGCATTATGCTAAGTGAAGTAAGCCAGGCAGTAAAAGACAAATACCACATGATCTCACCTATAAGTAGAACCTAATCAACAAAACAAACAAGCTGGCAAAATAGAACCAGAGGTACTGAAGTAAAGAACAAACTGACAGTAACCAGAGGGGACTGGGTAGGGGGATAACAGGGGAAAGAAGGGGAAGGGTCTTCAAGGAATATGTATAAAGGACCCAAGGACAAAGAGGGGGAGGACTCTTTGAATGTAGGACGTGGGGGTGAGGAGAGCAGGGGACAGTAATTGGGGGGGAAATGGGGAAAACTGTTATTGAAAACAATAAAAAAAGAAAACAAGTGAGGTGTGATTTACAAACGGTGATATTCAATTTTTGGTTTTATAATTCAATGACTTCTGACATATAGTCATATAAGAACCACCACAATCAAGAATGTATCTGTCACGCCCTCCTCACTTCCAGCCCCTGATAACCACCGATCTCTTTCAAGTCCTATAGTTCTGTTTTCCCTTCTCCTTTTCTTTCTTCTTTTTTAAACTTTAGCCTTCATATAAATGGAATCATACAGTATGCAGCCTTTTGTATCTGACTTCTTTCACTTAGCATAGTGCATTGCTCTGCATCCTTGTCAACACTGATATTGTCAGAATTTTTTGAACTTTAGCCATTCTAATAGGTGTGTAGTAGTGTCTCATTGTGGTTTTAATTTTCACTTCCCTAATGACTAAAGATGCTGAGGACCTTTACACACTGTTGGTCCATTGAGAGGCATCTGATTGTACCCACTAATTCAGTAGACGTCCTTCACTGAGAGGAGAGGACATTGGAAACTCTTCTCATTGTGCTAACCCAGAAGAGTTATCATCCTTCTTCAGCTGCATCAGGCCATAGACAGGGAAGCTGCTCCACTCTCTGGATGAGGCCACTATCTGAATGAGGGCACAGAGGAATCTGCATTTCCCAGACAATGCTAAGCACTCAATAATCACTTGCTCTCAAATTAACCTATTCTTCACAGAAAGAAAAAAAGATAAAAACAGATTTCTGAAGAACTTGAGGAATTGGAGACACTGGAAAGAAATACAACACAAATTGTGAGGAATCTGATAAATTGGCTAAGCCTAATAGAAACAAAAGGGGGTACACAGGAGTTTCAATATAAGTATTATGGGAATAAATGGCCAAATTGAAAATTCACTAAGTTATCCTAAAAGGAATCACTGTCATCAGTTAGACTATAATTCAAAACTCCTCGTTCTGAGACCAATGGCCAACCATCAGAGCCAGGGACATCTGTTGTGGGGCTGACAAACCCTCCCATGCTGCAGTTACTGGGGAAATGAGCTCCAATGTTATATTCCTTGGGTTCTGTTGGGTCATCGCTATTTCACTCAGCAAAGAAGAGATGAGTAAAATATTACCTTCATTTTAAATGAGGGAGAGGAGACAGAAGGTAAATATAGTAATAATGGTGTATGTGGCAGGAAAGAGGGAGTGGGTAGGATGAAGGCCTACAATCCTCTTGAGAAGCATTATAGATCACAAAAGTCAACCACAGAAATCAGGATACAGCAAAATCCTCCATTTTACACAAATTTAAACCTTGACAGTAAGGAAGAATTTGGGAAGAAAGCATGAAAGAATGGCTTTTCCAATTTAAAATGGCCTTACATGTATTTTGTCAAGATGGAAGATGATTTCAAGCATGTTTAGAGGAGCAGAGTATACTGAGAAAGGATTTCTAAATAGATAGACCCCGTATAAGGTAAAATTAAGGCATTTAATAGCTTACATTCTATTATTACTAAAATTATGATTTGCCATTGTAAATAAATGCTCAAACAATATGCAACTAGAACCATAATGTTGACACATGCAGGAAGGAAAGGAGAACTATGGATTCAACTTTATAGAGGTTAATATTAAGATGAATCATATAGAAATTGTATTGTAGCTTAAAAATGGCCAAAGATCAACAATGTTGTATTGTTAGGCCTAATCTGGACCAGAGTTGAATCCCAATGATTACTTGTCTAGCTATAGTATATTTTTAGTTGATATTCCTTTTCCCAACTGAAGTCTTTCCTGATGGGCCCATAGACCATGATTCATAAATGACTCATAGGATTCCTTCCCTCAGGCCAGCTGAGGGACTACACTGGCCCCTTCTCTCCTCAACCATCATTATCATCCACTTCAAATATTGGCAGCAAAATGTAGCCATGATAACATGTGGAATTAGCACCTCATCAAAGCAGTTTTTAGAAATATTCCGTTGTATTACTTCCTTGATTCTAATGAGACCAACGTATCATAGTTTAGCTACCAAATGTTATCATTTTATTCAAATGGAGATCTTTCTCTCCTTTGGGAACAGCCAAAGAATAAAGACCTTAAAATGTATATGTGACCTTGATGGACTCATTTAACAGAGAACTGAGCTCCTACCACGTGTGCAGCACGCTCCCTGGCACTGTGGGGTTTTCCAAAGCTGTCGAACTTCGTGCAGGTGAACAAAAACGAAATACGTCTATGTGGGCTACGTTACATGAGCTGAAACTTAAGAAACAAAGCAATGCATTTGGGAAGTCATAGTATACTGAAGGCACAAACACCAGGAGACTTGTGCAGAGAATGTTTTGAATTACGAAGGATAGCTTTGTAGCCAGAGAAGTCTAGAAGAAAAATTTAACAGGATTTGAAGAAAAGGTAACATTTAGAAAGGAGGAGACCAGAACAAAAACATTCTAGATAGAAGCTACAGGATCAACAAAAACATGGCATCAGGAGAGTTTATGGGGATCACAAATAACAGTGTTTAATATTTATTTCATGGGCAGTCAGGTGGCATCTACCATGGACACTGAAGTGTAAATGATGGACACCTTTACAATTTGTTAATGAAATAATCCACAAAATAGAGAAAAACAACACTGCCTTTGTTCTTTTCACAACTCCTCTGCTCTCACCCCTTCATTCTTCCTTGGAGCTGAGTCTGGGTAATTGGTACTGAAATCACACCCCTGAGTTAGGAACTCTTCAATATTTCTGCCAGTAACCCCAAGTTGGAAAGCACAACCAACTTTCATGTTTCTGTCATCTTTTAAAAATACTAAATTTTAAGCATTTAAAATGTTTCATTCATGATTGATAACTTCATTGATAAGTTTAACTGTTAAAATAAATGCAAACAATTAATCATTTCAGAGAAGGCTCTAAAGGACGAAGCTGGTCATCACTTCTCTGTTCAACTCAGAAGTCACACACATAGGTGGTTAGTGCATACATGGAGAACACTCCCTAAGGTGTTTTTGTTTTAAGAGAAGTCGTGAGTGAGAAAGTAATTTTTTTTTATCCAAAAGAATGAATTTCTCATGACATAATCTTATACCTTAGGGCACTTAAGTGGAGAAATGGTTTAGGACAGGGGATATTTCAAATATCACTGTATTCCAAATAACCACTTCTCTGCCCAAAAGGAAGGTTAACCCTTGCAGTGATGATAATAGAGAGACAATAACTTCTTCTCCTGCCTTTCCACACTTAAAAGACTAGTGGCAGAACCTCCATGTGACCCTGGACAAGTCTGGTGGCCTACTGAAATAGAATAGAATTCTGAGACTCAGGTTCCTCCAAGAGAAAAAATAATGTTGGTAGGTAAGAAAATGATAATCACAGTGTGAACATTGTTTCACAATGGCCAGTATCCAAATTCACCTGGGCACGGAGCAAGGCTGTGTGCCCCAAGGCCTGGACTGAATGGGCTACCAGCATCATATAGCAGAATGCTGAATGGGACTTCTCCTGTTGTCCAAGAATTGTCCCAAACAGCTGGAACTCAGTGCCCTTCCTTCCAGAGACAGTGGCCAAAAAATTAGAGCCAGGCATTCACCCCAACCAGCTTACTAAATGCCTGTAGAACCAGCCCTACCATAATCAACCACAGTCATTCCTCCACCTACAGCCCGCAGTGTGGTCTGTTCCTTGTAGGCAGAGGCCAGGCTCGGGGAGAGAGAATGAACAAAGGTCTCAGGCCAGCCCTGTGGGATATAAGGGGTTTGCTAATGCAGTCTTGCAGCCTCTATGTGATAGGCAATTTCCTCAATCCCCCTGGATTCACCTAAGATGGCATCAAAGGTCAGAACATAGAATTGAAGAGAGCACAGTCGATTGTAGCAACTGGGAAAAATTTTATGTTAATGAGTAATAAGATTAAGATGGCTTAAGAAACTGGTTATGTCATAAATCCATCATTGAAGATTTTACTACATCCATATTATATACCACCTAAATAACATCCCTGGAACAATTCAAACGCAAATTTTGCTCAAAACGATATGCAGTGACCTCTTTAACTTAATTATTTAGGGCCCTCCTGATCTTTAGCCCCTTAACAAACCTACCATAAATTCCTTCATTTATAATAAGGCCTAAATGACTTTTAAAGTGAATATTAATGCTTTGAGCAATCAAGGTAGGATCTTAATGTTCCCCTGGAGCCTTCTAGTTGTCTCTGGATCCCTAATTACAGGCTTTGCCCCGACTTCCTGGTGGTCGGTGGCTCTCAGCCTTAAGGGCAGTCAGCAAGTTGGAGTAATGCCTGTCGGAGCCACTAGGTGGCACTGACAGGCCTGAGATGTGGGATAGAGGGAGGACGAAAGACAGAAAAGAGGCAAGGAGAGTTGAGGTGGAAGGGGAGACAGGAGAGGGAGAGATGAGACAGAGAAAAGAAGGGCAAGGCCACAGGCAGCTGCTGCCTTGTGTGGCCTCCTCAGGCACCCCTGACACAGAGCAGTGAGCCCAGCAGGCTTCGATCATCTCCATGTGCCCAGGGCCCTGTCCTGTGCCTGGCACTCTGCTGATCTGGGTCTGTAGAGGGGAGGAAGGAACGCCCCCGCCGCCGCCGCCGCCGCCGCCGCCGCCGCCGGAAGGGGTCCTCACATGGGGAGTTTGGGGCAGTGTGTGTCTCAACACTCCATCTTATTGCTCTAGGATAACTTTGTTGAATATTCAAGATATGGTGCTTCCGTGATAAAGGATTGCCTTTAAAAAGATGCAAAGCAAGAGTATCAACACACAGAGAGGCAAGATTATCCAGGGGTTGACAAATATACTCAGTAAAAGACTGGATAGTAAATATTCCAGTCTTTGCGAAAGTCATGCAGTCTCTGTCAGAGTTACTCACTGTGATCATGGTAACACAAAACCAGCCAATGACAAAACATAAATGAATGGGTCTAGCTTTGTGCCAATAAAACTTTACTTATGAAAACAGGCAGCAGGTCATATTTGGCCCATGGTTTGCCAACTTCTCATTGCTTTGGGTTCTAAGGCAATCTTTCTGATTTCTCCAGCCTTGCTCTTACATTCTATTTGATCTAACACCATTCCTTTGCTTCATGATTGAACATTGGACTGTCTTTGAATCTGTAATGATGGTATAAACTTGGGTGGTCTAAGAGTCCGTGGATGGCTTTGATGCACCATAAATATTCCTGTCTTCCTGTCTGATCATGCTCAAGTGTTGCCCAGACAGTGCTCATGGAGATGACCCTTGGCTTTGAAAACCTCATGACATGCATCTTCTGAAGATTTCACAAAGGCACAGGTGAAGCAATGTGATTGATGCCAAGTCTCAGGAATTATACTGCTGTGTCTACAGTGAACCAGATTCGAACCAGCGTGAGTGAAGTCAGCTCCAACTCAAATCATCAAATAACTAAAGTGTGTCTTTGGAAACTTCCAGCCACACGCTCTTACGCCTCCTTTCCTAGTATTCAGGGCCCTGATTCTTTCTCTTTCCCACTCTCACCCCAGAAGGGAACTTCTTTCTTCTTTTTACTGAAGTGAAAATGACCAATGACAGGTTGAATTATTTTCCACTGAGGGATGTCCACAGCTCCATAAGGTTGAGAGTATTTTAATAAAGGGACACGGTACTAATGATGGGGCACTATACCTTTTAGTGGCGATGGTTTATTTGAAAGTGGATTCTACTTTGACCATGGTGAGTGGGAAAATCCAGGAGAAATATTGAGTAGGGCCACTCCATAGAGCCCCGTGGCACTGCAGAATTTCTTGTATTAGGGTGTCAATAACATCTTTTGGAGTTATACAACACAGTAGTGGCCCAGGCAGTGGGTCCTCTGATGTGTGTATGTGTGTGTATGGCAGTTCCTAACAGAGAGACCAAATTCCCTAAGGAATAAATAATTTAAAGTGTGGGTTTGTACTTTTGAGTTTTCTTCCTTGGAAAGTGAAGGAAATTGACCTGGAGGGATTTTTGCATGCCAAATGGGATTAAACACCCTGGACAAGACGAAAATGTATTTCATTCCCAGGAAAGAGTTTCATTCACATAGTTGATCTCGTAACTAGGTGTGCTGGAGGCCTCTTATGTATTTCAAAACCTCTGTGGTCTCACATCTTACTCCAGGCACTCTAGCAGAAACCAGTTCCTTGAAGGCTTGAGCCAGCTTCCTGCAGGTGCAGTCAAATAGTTCTGTGCTCATGCTACTCACCGCTCTGCTGACCTGCAGGTGACAATTCACTGGAAGCAACTCTGCGCTCATGCATGGGCAACATGGAAATGTGGAGCCCCTCGACCAATAGGGGATGGGATCCTACAAATACATGCTTCCTCCTTCTCCTCCCCAATGCAGATAGTTTTGAGACCACATTTTACAAGGTTCCTGAAAAAGTCCTATAGAGATTAAACATCAGTCACCCATTCTAAGGACCAACTTCCAAAAGAATCCTAGCATTCATTTTCTTCTTTCCTTGTTTAGTTTTCCCATTCCTCACCTGCTCCCCTGGATCAGATCGCAAATAAGTCACCTGCATAAAAACCTTTGTCTGAGTCCCTGTTTTGTGGGAAACCCAGGCTTAGACACTGTGCTCGTTCACTTGTCATGAGAAATAGTGCTGTCTTACACAACAGCTATGGATTATTAGAGGCAAAATTGCATCCTAGTAAAACACCTCATTCTTGAATAGTCTTCAAAGCACTTTGATGCAAAACACATATACACAAGACCTCAAACACAAGTTTATCTGTGGTACTCTTACCTTCTCTTGCCCATGGCTCACTCTCCCTGGATGTCAGCATTTTCTACAGGGCCTACACTCCCATCTCTCTGATAGGGCCAACTCTGGAAGCAGTGGCCACTTTGCTCCATATCTGTTTTCAGCTGAACTGGTCCACTGGCAGCCGCCTAGTAAGGGAAGAGGCTCTGGGCTAGAACTGCCTGCGGACTGGCAACTGATTGGTCCAAGGCAACATCTGATCCAAGGGTAGCCCATGCATGGCCATCAGATGGCTCACTAGGTGGCCAGGTGAGAAAGCATACCCAACTAGATTGATGTAATCAGCTAGGACAAGCACTCTGGCTCATTCAGAATTTGAACTTGAAAATATATTAAAGATTAGATAGTCCATAGTGCGAGTGGAATAGAGCAGATGTGCAGAGGGAAGCAGGCTCGGAGTGAAAAGGAGACCATGTAGACAAAGACAGAGCGGTACTGAGGTGTCCTTTAGCGCAACATCAGGCTCAGGTTTCCTTCTGATACCTGCTCTCCAGCGACTGCCCTTCTTTCTTAAATAGGCTTAAGCATATCTCAACTTTCTTATAAGCAGAAAAATCTAAAGGACCTGTTTTTATTCTACCTCTGTCCTTCAAGATCCTGTTTTCCTCAGACCGGCAACAAATAAGGATATCTAATAAGTATCATCTCTCTTTAGACAGGAACTCTCTAGAGGGAGCACCTCACCTCAAAGGGATGATACCAAAGCACTGGGGCAGGTCAGCAAGTGAGAGATTCGCGGAAGTGAAGACAGTTTCAGTGTTCCTTGGATGACTTTGCGGAAGCAGCTGCTCAGACTGATTATGAACAACTCCAGCCCCATGGTAGGAATTCAGTCCTGGAGAAAATGACAGGAATCTACTCACATCTGGCAATTCTTCTATTTTGGAATGAACATCCAGAGGGTTGAGCTTGTGGCTTCTCAGCAGTCTCGCCAGTGACTAATATCCATGGTATAGGGAGTCTACATAACGAATTTGCTGGGATTGCCCAGATTTCAAATATGCTATCCCAGGGTTGGTATAAATCATAGATCTATCCCAGAAGTTTCAGCGTTTAGTAAATAGTTTCAAAATAATGCAAACTGGTGGGTATTCCAATAAGAATGCACATGGATTCAAAATATGGGATTCCTACTGGCTGAGGAAACATTAATGACTCATGGAGACAGACACACCATGTGTTTAAATCTGTCTGGATTTAATCTTCCACTTCAAAATTACTTGAAACACATTAAAAAAATCATTGAAATCATTATAGAATTGGACTTTACTATCAAAATATATACAAAGCAAAGGAGAAAATATAGTTTCAAAGGGATCCTGCAATAAGAATATCCCTTTTGGAAGAAACATGACAATTCAAAAGTAACATTTTCTTCCTGCTATACTACACTTCATCAATTTTAAGACACACTTTTTTTTTTAATTATATACCTCTGAAACTAGGATTCATCTTTTCCAGTGGGTAGCATTGTTTATTTTAATTGAAAGCATTTTTTTCTTTCCTAGTGTACATAAAATAATGGTGCATTTTATAATTAATGGCATCTTAGATTCAATAACACACAGTGATAGTGATGTAAATGTCCCTCAGAGTGTAATATTTGATAATACTTATATTATATTAGATAAACACAAGCTCGCTGTCAATCCTAAAGCTTCAAGTGTTAAATTGAAAAAAATTATTACAAACTTATCTTTTAAAATGCAGTTTGTAGCAAATCACACATCACTCCATAAGACACAGTTATGGCTCCACATATTTAGATTGAGCCTCTAATTTATACCTCGCTTTGTTTTAATCAATATGAGTAGTTAAAAGACACCATTGTTTCAGAAGTTCAAGATCCTGGGCAAAAACATTGTACCTCAACATAATGATAAATTCAGCTTCCCCTTAGTATGAAAAAGTTGGCCCTATCATAGTAAGTCACGTCTCAAAGGTTGGTACTAGAATACTGGCATTAGGAGAGACATAGATCAATGGAAGAGAACTGAGAATCCAGAAACAGATTCTTGCATTTTTGGTCAACTGATTTTCAACAAAGGTGCCAAGGAAAATAATGGGGAAAAAAATTTTTTTTCAACCAATGATGCTGGCACAACTGGATATCCACATGCACAAAGATGAATTTGGACTTTAACACTCTATTTAAAAATTAACTCAAATGGAATATACAGATAAATGTAAGAGCAAAATGATAAACCTTTTAAAAGAAAACATAGGTGAAAACCTTTGTGATTTTTCAGTTAGGCAGAGTTTGTAGATACGATACCATAAAATAAAAAACTGGAAAAATGGACTTCCACCAAATTTTTGTGTGTGTGCTTCAAACGGGAGTATTTAGAAAATGGAAAAGGCAATCACAGACCTGGAGAAAAAAATTTGCAAATCATCTGATAAAGGGCTTGGATCAAGACTATATAAAGAACTCTTACAATGCAATAACAAGAAGACAAATGACCCAAATAAAAAATAGACAAGATTTGAACAGACATTTCACCAAAGAAAACACATGTATAGAAAACAAGCAAATAAAAAGATGCTTAGCATATTTGTCATTAGGGAAATAAAAATTAACCACAATTAGATACCACTACATGCCTACTGAAATACTTTTTAAAATCCTGGAAAATACCAAGTGCTGATGAGGATGCAGAACAATGGAAACTCTCATGCATTTCTGCCACTCCCAATTTGGAAAACATTTGCAGTTAAAAAAAAAATAAAGTTAAACATATACTTAACCATTCTACCCAACAATCCTGCTCTTATGCATTTACCCAAAAGAAATGAAAACCTGTGTTCACACAAAACCCGTAGACAAATGTTTATAGTGGCTTTGTTCATAATTACCAAAACCAGGAAAAATCCAAATGCAGTTCAGCTGGTGAGTGGATAAACAGTGTGCTGCATGATACAATGGAATACTACACAGCAATAAAAAAGAGCTGCTATTTCATGCTACAACATGGATGAACCTCAAAAACATTTTGCTTGCTAAAAGAAACCAAGTGCAAAAAAATTAAATTATGATTCCATTAATATGAAATGTTCAGAATATACAAGTTTACAAATACAGAAAATAGAGTAGTGGTTATCTACGGTTTGGGAAAGAATGAGGTTGGTTGCAAACAGAAATGAAGAATCGTTTTTGGGTGACAGAGATATTATAAAAGTGGATGGTGGAGTTGGTTGAACAAATCTGCAAATTTACTAAACATCATTTAATTGTACATTTAGATGAATTTTATAGATGTTTCATAAAATGGAATTATACAGTTATACTTCAATAAAACTGATTTTTTTTAAGTTAGCACTGGACTTGTTATGAAAGTTTTTGACTTTGGTATCTTGCCAGGTTAGACAAGCAACTAATGCTTATGCGTTTGTTTTTCATATTATAAGCTATACAACACTTGTTGATAAGATTATTGATATGGTCACATAACATTATAAATACTAATTTTGACAGTATGAACATATAGGTTCTAATAATATTTTTTGGAAATTATCAAATAAGTGAAGCATAACATTGGTGAGGATAGATGCCAAAGGCATAGTTTGAAAGAATGATATGAAAACACATCTGAAGTTCTTTCAGTTGATGTGGAAGTTGATATTATAAAATATTGAAATGTTTTCATATTTATACACTAATACTAGAGACACTGAAATCATTTTGTGATTTTCATCCAACTGCTTTGCAGACAAATTTCATTATGTTTGAATATAAGATTTCCAAGATTAATGCCTATGGTTGCAGGATCCCAATAATATTTCAACTTCTATAAGGTTAACTTTATCAGTTAAAAATGATAAATGGTTCTTAAGAAAATTTTCAGGGATCCTGAGGCATAATTTTCATATATGTGGTGTTCGTTAGGGCAAGCAAAGTGTTGTAACAATCAGCCTCCAAATTTCAGTGGCTAAGGACAATAAAAGTCTCTTTCTTACTCGGGTCATTGTGCAGTGCAGGTCATTAGCTCTGACTTCCATGCAGTCATTTAGGGACTCAGGTTTCATCCATGTCATGGCTCTACCATCCTCTTCTTCCATGGATTCTTCATTAGAAGATTTTTATAGTCTAAGCTTGGAAGTGGTGTGTATCACTTAGGTATACAGTTCACTGGGTGGAACCCAGTTACCTGGCCACGCCTGGCTGGAAGGGAGTTCAGAGGAAATAATTTAGTTATGTGCCAAGGAAGAAGAAAAAACATGTATGACTGAGCAGTGCATCTCTGCCTCATTGATTTTTGTTATACACTGTTGTTATTAATTTTTAAAACTTTTTGAGGTATAATTAACATACCATGACTTTCATCTTTTAGAGCATACAGTTCAGTGGTTTCGTGGTTTTTAGTATATTCACAAAGTTGTGCAATCATCCCCACTACCTTACTTCCACCCCCAGAAAGAAACCCAATGCCCATTATGAGGCACTTGCCATTACCCTCTTGCCCCAGCCTTTTTTGAAGGGAAAAAGTTTTAACTTTAATGAAGTGTACTTCATCTATTGATATTTGTCACTCGTGCCTTTAGAAACCATTACCTAAATCCAGGGTCACAAAGATTTATTCCTATGATATCTTCTAGGAATTTAATAGATTTAGTTCTTGCATTTAGGTCCATTTTGAATTAGTTTTTCTGTAAGTGTGAGGTAGGAGTCCAGCTTCATTCTTTTTCATGTAGATACACAGTTACCTTAGCAATCGTTTGTTGATAAGATTATTCTTTCTCCACTGAATTGTTTTATTATTTTTGTCAAAAATGAATTCACTACAAATTCAATGGTTTCTTTCTGGGCTCCCAATTCTACTCCATTGATCTCTGTGTCTGTGCCAGTACCACACCATCTTGATTACTACAGTTTTGTAGCAGGCGTTGAAATTGGGAGATGGGACTCTTCCAACGTTTTTTCCCAACATTCTGTTTTAACTATTCTGCATCTTTACCATTGTTTTTTACAATCTGATTTCCAAGACTGAAGAGGGGGAAAGAGCAGGGCCGCGTGGTGGGAGTCCATGTTCAGATAGAAAATAGAATATGTGGTCACTGAAAGCCAAAAGCATGTGTGTGTACTTGCATGAGAGTTTTGAAGAGAGAAGACTATTTTTGCTTTACACAGTAAAAATTCTCTAAGAAAATTGTTATTGATAATAATCACCATGATATGGAATTTTACAGCTGTTTTCAAGGAGATTATATATGAACAGTTTTAATTATGAAGACCTTGAGGACATAGTCTTCATCAATTATCTCTGATTTGTTTGGATGCAAAACGCCCTGAATGGGATAATGGAGGGGGGTCATTTTATTCTTTTTGCAAATCTAACTGTTTCATTATGAAACTCTATTTTTAAAGGACTCTGTGTCCTTAATATAAGGTGAACTTCGTAGCCAAGTGGGACAAGGTAAAATTATCTACAAAGCAGAAGATATTGGTGCCTAGAATATTGGTATTCTTGAGTGCTAAATAAGAAATGTACTCACTGTTCCTTCTCTGTTAGAGAGTTAGAGAAGCCATTGGTGACCTTTGAAATGGTAAAATATCACTCAGTCTTCCTAATGCTTACTCAGAGATGTGCTCAAAGGTGATTGTAAAGCCCTGGGAGCAAATAATGTTGAGCAAGTGGGGAGGTTGCACCACATGGTAGGAAAAATACAGAGAGCCTTTAGGATAAGACAGCTGTGGATTTCAAATGTGGAGTCCTAACTGGCTTCATGAACTTCAGAAAGATATTAAGCTTCACTTTTGTTATCTCTTAAAATTAGTAAGTAGCTCTTGCAGGACTGCTCTGAAGATTAAGTGATTAAGACAGACAAAAGGTTCATGTGAACATGCCCCCCAAAATACCTGCCACAGAGAAGGCCCTCAGTCAATCTCAGTTCATTTATTTCAAATGTCTACAAGTGGATGAATGCTGAAATAGACCACCTAAATAATATGTTAACTGAATGATAATAAATTTGGTATTTATTCCCAAGAAACCTTATTTTTTCATTAAAATTATCTGTCAAGTAAGATTCATGAAATATATTATTTTTATATCTTTCAGAAGAACTTTCCTATAAATAAACAAATCATTTTTAAAAACCTATTTGTCAGCTCAATTGTCCTAGTCCGTGGTTATGGAAACATGTTTCTTTAACAGTTCAAGACTGTGAACATTATATACTCACCAATCAAGAGTCATGTTCTCACGAGGAAGTGAGACAACCAGAAAACAGGAAGTTAAATGTGTGCAAAAGTGTGTGTCCTGACTGTGCATCTAAAGATGAGGATGAAGATGTGGTCTCTGTGTCCAAGGTCAAGTCTACAATGGAAGACCAAATGCCCCTGATTTTAAATTATTGTTTATATTGTACAAGGGAATCTGTTTTTTGCTCACCATTGTTTCCTTAACAACAGTACCTGACATGCAGCAAGTGGTACTGTTCAATAAATATTTGTTGAATGAGGGAATAAATGAGTGAACCACAGTAGGCATCATCTGTTTGCAGTAGTCTACAGACATATGTAGAGTTGTGGGTCTTGATTCAAACAAAATATTTGGTGCATACCCAATATGACACACAGGGGACATAGAAGCCTCCCTGGTCCATGAGCCAGACTAAGGAGACTGCATCCCAAAGTTCTCTAGACTCTGCGGAACATAGCTAGGAATACCTGATCTTGTCAAACTTCTCATTTCAGAGATGGGAACAGTAAGAGTTCGAAAGGAGCAGGAATCCCTGTGCCATGGGGGAAAAGGGCACATTCCACCGAGTATTTTGCCTCACAGAGGGCATGTGGACACCTCAGGCCATCCAGGTGGCCTCCGAGACGAACTGGTATCAGTTGCTTACCCAACTTTTGGAAGTGCAACTCATCCTATGGTGCAACAGAGGGCTTCAAGCCTTGAAGGCTGTCTGGCAGCAAGACTCTGTTCTTTTGGCTAGAACTGTATGACCTCTCAGCTCTCCGCACAAGAAGAAAATTGGTCCCCAATTTATATGTCAAACTGTCCCTATTGTCTCTAAAAGAAAAGGAATATGGATTCTTTGGGGCAGCATCCATCTTAAGTAAATAAATGAGAACTGAAGAGATGAATTTAGATTTGATAATCCTAGAAACCTTCCAGATCAGAAATTTTATGAGCATCCAGCCAAGAGCTATCTCAACCTGTGCTTTTTTCCTTGGGTCTTCATATTTGCTCAGGTCACTTGTTCCTCTACCCATCTCATCCCTCTCTTCCAGCCCTGCTCCTTAGGTGCAGTGGAAGCTGCTTTTCTTCCTCCTCTTTCTGATGAGCCATGGGTCAGTCCACCCTTGGGATGAGGCTCAGGATCCACTCCTTCCCTTGAGCCTGGCACTGACTGCTTCTCGCTGCAGCCTCTGCTGCCATCCCTGGTTCCTTCTCCTCTACCTTGGAGACACAGAGAAAGAAAGACAATAGGATTCCCTCACAAGTGGACATTACAAAGTCACAGAGCTGAGATGAATATGTGATTTAATCCAACCACCAAAGCTATTTTTGAATTGAACGGTCCTGGATAACATATGACATTTTAATGTAACATCAACAACAATAACAACAAAAACACCCTATGTCAAGCTGTTTGAAGACATGGGCGAGGTACCCGGGAAAGTTCTACCACTCAGGAAAGGTGTTCAGCAGTTTCTAGGCTGTGTGCCCAGAGTTCATGCTGTTCCTCCAATTCGCCTAAAGAGGGAGCTGTTTCCTTAGAATGCCTTCCGCCAGGGGCAAGCCTGGAGGCCCGCCAGACCACCTGGGGCTTTGAAAGACCACAGCCGCTGGCCAGCTTGTGTGCTGGGGGCTATTCATAAACGTCATGTGTCCCCGAACAGACCCCAATTATACTTTTCATATCTTTTTAAAAAATTGTGTCCACTACACTGACAAGTAGATCTAGTAAATCACTAAGAGTCAGGAGACCCAGAACTTGTACTACCTGCCTTAATGCTACTCACGGGGTGCTAGGCAAGTTCCGTTACTGCTCAGGCTCAGTGAACTCATCTGTAAAGCGGGCACAGTAACACAAGCTCAGTTTATGTTGCTGGGTGGTTAAGGGGATTGATTGTGCCTGAAAACGGTGTTGTGTTACAATTAAGGGTGGTACAATTTAGCACTAGAGGCTAAAAAATCAGTGTAAAACCAATTACCAGCTCCACGGCTTTGACCAGTTTCTAACCTCTCCGCCTCTGAAGTTTTTCATTTGTAAATTTCATTCACACTAAACCCGTAGGATTATGTTAAGAAATAAATTCATGTGACAGGTTAAATAGGGTCAATACCTAATAAGCTCTTAAGAAGTGGAACTTTTAAAAAATACAGCTACTGAAGTAAAAACGTTTTCAAAGCCTGCCATATCTTGCACAGGTGAGGTATATTACCTACTCCCTGACTTGGTTCTCAAGCAAAAAATAAAACAATATCTGAAAAGGAAAGAGCTATTTTCAATCCAAATGGAAGCATACAACTTGAGAAGCATACTCGCTCATCAAGCAGTTCATGAGTGCTTCCTTTATGTACATAGAACCTATACTACTTCTGCAGGGTGTGTCGCGGAACGGAAAACCCCTAGCCATATGGATGAGAAAGCTGATACTGCAGTCGTATTACTTTCGAGGCAGTCACTATCAATGTGTTTTCTCTACCAATCAATCCTTCTTCTTGTCTGTAACCCAGTATTCATTTATTCATTCAAGAAACATCCATGGAACATTATGTGCACTATGAGAGTCTATACTAATAGAAATATGAACGAGGCTCAATCTCTACCCTCAAGAAATTTACAGTCTAATTGAAGAAGAGGAAAATACTATTGGAAAAAAAATAGTTAAAATATAGAGAAAGATGGTAAGCAAGCATTGGTGCTATGAAGACATATAGAAGGGGCCCCTCATCGGGGTTACAAAGAGGGGGTGTCCCAAGCCTTCCTGGAAAAGATAATGAGCTGAGTTTTAACAGGAATCATAAGTTTGTTATTTGGAATGGGAAGAGGGAAGGTGTTTCAGGAGTAGTTCTCCAATTTCCTCATCTATTAAAATGCCAGAGTCTCACTAGACAAATTCTAAGATGGTTCTCTGGAGAAGGGGTGGTGGGAAATAGTGAACAGGGAGTCTCCTTGCAAGAAATCCTGCTTATGGAATCCTCACTGAGCACAGGGACATGAGGGAACATAGCACGTCAGGGAGCTGCTGGGTTGTAAGAACAGGTTTAAAAACAATGGATGAAGCTGGACTGTGACATGGTCATAGGTATTTACAACAATCAGCCCGGAGCGGTGGAGAATGGATTGAAGGAATACAACCAAAGAATTGGGTGGCAAAGCAGTCAGTTGAAGGAAATGATAAGGAGGTGACTAAGGGTCCGAGGCAGATGCCAAGGTAATATAGAAGAGAAGGCTGAGTGCAGAGGTATTAGAAGGTCAAACAGACAGGACTTGGTGACATGATGGAGAACAATAGTGAGAAGTCAATAATGGCTCCAGGATCGCACGTGGGCCCTTGGAACCATCTCAGAACTCTCACATCAAGCAGTTCAAGGATGCTCCCTTTGTGCATGCAGAATCTATAATCCTCATTCTTTCCAGAGTGAAACTTAGAATCCACTAGGAATTTGAGACATATCAACATCAGACGTTCTCCATCTTTGTTTCCAGCTTGGAGTTACTCTGCTGTTATTTTAGAAGGAAGGACTAGACCCTTGAAATGACTACCAGACAACTGAAACCTTCAGAAGGAGAAGGCAAGTATCCTCTTAAAGATGGCAGACTCTTCCATTTGTAACTGATAGAAGCATAAAGCAGCTAGACTTTCAGGCAGTTAGACAACACTCATCGGAAACCTTAAGCATGAGCATGCCCTTTCACCAAGGATTTTTACTTTTTGGAATTTAGACTAAGGAAAAAAGAATTAAGATGCACAAGGACAACTCCAAATATTTATTTCAAGGATGTTCCTTGTAAAGTTGTTTATAATTGTGAAAAGCTGGAAACAAACATGACTTACAAAAGTAGTGCCAGGCTTTAGAGGAAGCAAGAGTGAACCAAGCTCTGCCACTGAGGAATTCTTGACTACAGAGAATGGAAAATTGGATGGTGATGTCCCAAAACCTAGTGATGCTCTTGAAGTCAAGTAGTAACCAACATGTTCTTTATGAATTGGGAACAAGGGTCCCATGGACAACATGCAGCTATACATCTCAAGAAGGGCCTTTCTTACCTTTTATCCCAGCTCCCAGGCATTGCTGTGCATTCCCAACTGAGCAATAAATATCTGTCTGAGACGCCTTCAGTCATCTCTCTCTCTCCTTTGTTACAGCCCATCCCCAGAGATCTTGGCTTCATATCTGAAAGCTCAAAGATGTGCTGAGTCACATTGGGAAAGTGGCATTGGTCTAGGAGTCAGAAATTTCCTTTCTTTCTTGGATTGTTACTTATTGAGTCCTATGCTCCCAGGACTCAATAAAGTCCTAGGGCTTTCTAAGCCCTAGAAAGAGAATGATAAATGAGACACAATCTCTGCATATGGTAGGCAGTTCCCTCCCCAATATCAATTCTCCTTTTCTACTTTACTAACAGAACCTGATTATATTATGAATGTCCAATTAAATAACTATATCTCCCATTCTTTTGACTACAGGCAACCATATAATTCCATTTTGATGAAGATACAAGCGGGAATCACAAAGTGGAGTTTCCAAAAAATCTCTGTAAAGGGGGCAGACTTTATTAGTGAAGGATTATTATTCATTACCCCACCTTCTGTCCAGCCTAGACTGCAGATACATGAAGGAACAGCCATTTTGTGACTATTGAGTGACAAGCATCAGAAAAAAGCCACATGATAATGATAGGAAACTGGGTTCCTAATGATATCATGGAGTTATTATGGCAAACTTGGCTATGTAAAGCAAACAAAAAAAATTAACCCCAAAATTGGTCTAAGCTATAGATTAAATGTGATTTTTGTTACTTCAGCTAAACACAACCCTAACTGACACTTGACTTGATGGCCTAGGGAAGCAAACAAGCGTCTAACAAATGCTGTCATCCAGGGCGCTAGCAGTTATGTGGACACAGAGCAGGCAGCATGGAGAATAATGACCAGCTCTGTTCTGATGAGGGCGGGGGATTGATCGATGGGAGATGACACCTGGTCAGCAAGGCTTTCCAAAATGACAGAACGCTTGAGTGGGGTCTTGGAGAATGAGTTGTTCACCAGCCATGAAACATAAAGAGCATTCCAAGGTGAGGGGACAAGAAACGTGAAATAACACGACATGCTCAAGGAGCTAACATGTCTTCACTGACTGGGGAAAAGAATACATGTAAGGCGAGGTGGCAGTAAGGTAAGAGAGGGTAGGAGGCAGGTCACAAAAAGACTTGTGAGACCTTGGGCAAGTCACTGAACTGGTTCACAGCCAGTGTCCTCAACTATAGAGAGGGTTCTTCTAGGGACAGAGATAGCTATGAACAGAGGGCTGCCCAGCCACCATCTTTGCAGAAGCCTGGCTGGAAGGCCTGGTTCCCTTGTGGGGCACGGAAGTTTCCACAGGAAGTGCTGTCCAACCCAGCTCCACCTCCCTTGGTTTCCCACCGGATGGTGTATTCCAAGGATTGCGCTGGCATTTCAGTTTGAACACTAAGTGGTGACTCAGAACGAACAGAAGTGTGGACAACTGTTTACTAAGAAGGCAGCCTTTGGTGTGACAAATTAGAGTGGGCTGCTGGATTGTGCAGTGCTCATGAGCTAGGCAGCTTGGAAATAGCACAGACCATTGTATGAGGCGACTGATTCATTTCTTGTCCTGTCTTGCCAGGCAGTGCATCACATGCCCACCCAGTCAGGCCCCAAGTCCATCCAGGTCAGGGAAAGTGTTTGTCCTTCTGGACAGTGCCCAAGTACCCTGGGATGCTCCCCCATCATCCCCTGCAGCTTACGGTTCTACTGTGCAAGTATACAACACTCTTGAGACTATTCATGCTTTCAGTTTACTTAACCTCTTCGGGCTCAGAGGCTGCACCTGTAGAGAGCATCATAAAGTTTTAGAGTCGATCTCAATACTGTTTTTAATAGAATGGTAAAAACCAACACATGTATTGATATGTTAGTTACGAGGAAGCTAGGGAATAGATACTGTTGAGACACAGATAATTAAGATATCATTCCTGCCTAAAATAGCTGAACTCAGAGAAACACAGAGTAGAAAGGTGATTGTCAGGGGCTGGGGAGGGGGACATGGAGAAATGTAGGTCAAAAGGAACAAAGTTTTAGTCCTGCAAAATGAATAAGCCCTGGAGATCTAATGTACAGCATGATCATTAAGGTGACGATACTGTATGCTACACTTGAAATTTGTTAAGAGGACATAACATGACATGATAGGCTTAGAGTAAACTTAAGAGCACAACCTAAGCATTTTCTGCGGGCCAGAAGGCC
Source organism: Pteronotus mesoamericanus (assembly GCF_021234165.1). Lineage (NCBI taxonomy): Eukaryota > Metazoa > Chordata > Mammalia > Chiroptera > Mormoopidae > Pteronotus > Pteronotus mesoamericanus. Next base: position 14,544,015 of record NW_026555100.1, on the reverse strand, counting down.
AGCAGAGCTACCCGGCAGACAGGTGAGGATTCGAATTCTGGCTCTAGCACTAACATGTGCATGCCAGACTCGTTCCCCTAACTTTTCCCTGGTCCACATACAGGGATAGTAAGACCTGCCTCCCATGGAGAATTAGAGATAATGTAATGTTGTGTGGTAGAGGGCAGTTGCTCCATAAGTGATGGCTGTTCCTATTGTTAAGTGAAAAAGTTAAAGAATTCAGACCCATTGAGTGGCATCAAAGGGCGGTGCAAGATAATTACTGAAATCGTGGCCTAAAGTGTCGGTGTCTATGTGTTGTTCCCATGGGTCTCACTACAAAAGTCTGCGGAATCTCTCTCTTTGCAGATGAGAAAGGGGAGGGTGGCGAGAGTTTCAGTGGCTTGGAAACGTTTGGTAAGAGGCAGAGCCAGAATTTGGTTTTTTGTGTCTTCCACACTGCAAGGGCTTCCTGCCAGGTGACCAAGGACTTCAGTTCAGAGGAGGGAGAAATCAGGAAGCTGAGCTGGGCTGGAGGCTTCAGAGGTCCACCAAGGATTACTAAACACCTGCTATTTGCAAAGTATTATTCTGAGCAAGGTGGATAAGATCCTTTTCCTTGTGGGGCTTGTGGGGAGGATTCAAAGTGATAAGAAGAGAGGAAGGAGGGAAAGGACATTGCACATGTAGAATGCGCACCCAGACTTTAGTGATCCTGGCCCCCCTTCACACACTCGCCCAAACCACTGCCACCCCTCTGCCTCCAGTGTTGTCTGGGGCCACTTCCCATGTGCTGTTAACACCGCACCTTGTTTTGCTTGTCCTGATTTCTTGACTCCCATTTTGTACCTTGCCCCATGTCATCTCTTTCCCCCAACTCCCAGGTGATCATCTCACCTGGCTCCATGGTGTACCCCAAGGCCATATTCTCCATCTAATTTCCACATCTGCAAGTGAGAGGACCTCAGATAGCATGCTTCCTAATACCCCTGTGGGACTCACCTCAACTGAGCTGGCACCCTCTCACCCACCCTCTCACGGGGGAAGAGCAATTAGACAAAGAAAATGCCAGGAGGATTTGTTGAGAATGAACCCAAATACTGGAGTGAGAATGTCATAGAACTGTTTATTGGTTTACACACACACACACACACACACACACACACACACACATGAGCACACACGCACAAATCAACCTTCAACTATGTTGGCATGTGTGTATTAGATAAAACTTTATATTTCCCCATAGAATGGAAGGTCCAAGAGCAGAGATTTTTAAGTTTTCTTTTCCATAAGAGAATCCTGGCGTCAAGTAGACCCCACAAGTACTTACTGAATGAATGAGCATGTGCAGTCTGTGTAATAGCTCCTGGTAGGGAAAGCTGCCTGGGCAGAGAGGTGCTCTGATGAACCTGCACTAGGGTGCAAGGAAGCCTCCCAGTCTGGGGCGAGGCTGATGCCCCAGTTCCATGAGGTAATGGGAAACCACTCTTCAGAATAAGGGCAAAGGATTTGGATGGTACAGAAAAACACACCCAGGAAAGAAGAAACGAGAAGGTGGGAGTCCAGCTGAGAACTGAGCTGGGGAGGGATCACAGGAAAAGGAGGCCCCACTGAAGGTTCCACAGGAAAGAGGCAAAGAAGAGAGGAAATCTGTCTTAAAGACTTCATGAACAGATTTCAAGTGTTGTGTGATGTACACCTCCTCATCCAACTGCCCTCAAAGGACTGCCAGGTATGCCAGGTATACCAGGTATGGCCGTGAGAGCGGACAGCTGGGTTCCATCTACTGTTTGCGGGGTCTGATATAATGTTTCTCACATGACCCGGCAGCGACCACCAGCCAGGGTTTATAGAACAGACACTGCCATGGCCCAGCTTACCTCTCTCTTCTCAGACTCTCTTCTCTGTTCCATGCTGTTCTTGCGCAGTGCGATTGGACTGGAATGGGCATTGTCCTTGTTTTAGGACCCTTATTATCACTGGAATTCATTATGTTCCATCTCTGCTAATGTGATTCTACTCAGGTACCAAGTATCTGTCAACCAGGGTTGAAGTTTCGATGATTCCCCAAATGTGCCCTGAAAGACACTGGCTGCTGGTCTATTAAGTAACCTAGGAAATGGCTTGTCTAAGATGAATGCCCTGTGTCTTTTGTGGGCTGTATTGTTTTTCACCCTGCAATGAGTGGAGAGTTATACCTCCTCCTTTTAGCAGAAAGCATCTCTTCCAGATCAGACAGACTCCAATGGGAACCTGGATCCCCGTCATATAGAACCATGGTATTTCCTGCTTCACACCCTGGAAGGTACGTTCCCTCAGCAGTAACCCAGGGGAGTATTTCTAACCATTCCAGGCCCAGGAAGGAGTAGGGCCTTGAGGACCTGCTTCAAAGAAAACCTGAAGGTCCACCAGTGTACCCTGGAGCATTTCTGTGAGCCTGGGACAGAAGCCAGTTACTGAATAGACTAGCTCAGGTTACAAACTCAAGTTTGATAAGAGAGGAGCAAATGTTGAATTAATAGGTAACATGGACTGAAAGATCTATTATTCTTGTGTTGACTTTCATTTTTCCTGTGTGTGGGGATGTCGTGGTTTTAGATGAGCTGCTGCCACCATGAATCCCTTGTCCTGGTAAGGAAACTCAAGGGAAATGACCTGCCCACTAGATAAGGTCAACACTGTAGAGTCCAAGGAAGTGTTTCTCTGCCCTGGCTGCTTGTTAGAATCACCTAGAGAGTTAAAAACACAGCAAAAAACAATGCCCAGGCTGCCTCTTTAACAAATCAGATTTAATTGATCCAGGGAGAGCCTCCCACAATAGCATTTTTAGGAAGTTCCCCAGGGGATTCTAAAAATGCAGCCAGGTTTGAGCATCTCTGACAGAGCTACTAACTTCCAGTTTAAAGTTCCACAGACCAAAATGTTTTCCCTCATCTCCTATGCCAACCAGGTCAGCTGGGTAGGCACTTAGGTTCCCTCAACATGCTCCTGTGATAGCTGAGAACATTTTCTCAGTTTGTTCACCTGTCGAATGGGGAGACTGGAAACTCTCAGAACTATTTACTGTATCTGAGGATGTAAAATGCTTATTCTAACACAAAGTAATGGCTCAGTAAACAGCAGGAGTAGTGAAGACAGTTGTTATGGTCTTAGGGGTAGTTGCTTTCTTTTTTCTGCTTTTCAATTACAATTTACATTCAATATTCTGTGTTCCTTTCAGGCGCGCAGCATGGTGGTTAGACAATCACACACTTTACAAACCCCGTCCAGATCTCACAGCCCACTTGCAGAATTGTGGTGCTAGCCACAGGGACTTAAAACAAGTGCCACCACTTTTGTCAAACACCAACTTCTTCAAGTCAGTCACACACACACCAGCATCTTCACACCTACGTATGTGTCCAGGAAGTGGCCCCGTCAGCAACATTCAGCGTGGAGAAGCCATGATGACAGATAAGAGAGGCATCCTGGGGTTATCAGTGCCAAACATCACAGTTCTCGCTGTCAGTCTGAGTATGCAGAGGTCCAAGGCAGGACCTCCCAATACCGAGGAAACACAGAGAGGAATCATTTACTACTCGCTTGCTTAATCATTTCCACTTAACACACAGTGAAAGCAGAACTTTGTGACACATTTACCCTGTCTGGGCAAAGGTTCTGCATTTTCTGGATAATCTTGGGAAAAAAAAATGGCCATGAGGGAGGGAGAGCTTCTCAATCTTTCATCTATTCAATGAGCTCCCAGTTTCCTCACCTGTAGGCCATTCATTTGGATGCCCTTCATTTGGATGCCTGGCACTGTGCTGGGGCCCAAGAGCTAAAAACAAGTTAGAGATGGCACTGCACTGGAGTTGGCAATAGCTCTGTGGAGAAAACTGGTATCCAGGCAATCCCAGTACTAGCAGTTAAGACCTTATTCCTGAGATACTTGAAAGGACTTTCCATTCTGCCAGTGAGCACCCCAGGTCAGGAACTTTGTGGCAATATCGATATTCAACCAGTAGGCACTAGTAATGGTTATCAAACTATCAAGCTGGCAAATTGCTGCTGTCCTAACCTTCTCCAGTGTTCCCCACCATCACCTTGAAAATGCTGCATTGAAAGAGTTAAGTCCTGACACACAAGAGGTCTGCAAGGCAATGTTCTGACACCACTCCAGGCTTCTGATTGGTCAGTGCCTGTGGAAAGTGGGTTGTCCAACATTCTGAAATTCACCCTGCCCCTTGGTCAGTGGAGTTCCTATATAGAGAGGTGGAAGGGGCTATAATCTGCTTGTAAAGTGGAGATTAGACACTTGTCTTGAAGCTGCATATGCACAGCAGATGCATGGGTTTTCCTTTGTGTGTCTATCTGGGATAGCTTAGGGGAGCTGATGGCTATTTTAAGCGGCTAAAGTCCTTACCTCGGCAAACCACCTCTTGGCAATGCTTCCACTCTAAATTTAAAAAGTTAGGATGCCTGTATTTCCAGAAAGGCCCTCTCATAAAGAAAAAGAAAACCAACTGATTATAAGAAATTCCAAACAAATACATTAAGAAAATATTTGTCATTTACAAAGATGATAATAGGGTTCCATTGCTTGATAGGGAAAGTTTTCAGGAACATATTCATGGCAAAATACCACACAGTCCTCGTACTTTGCACATAAGCAGCAGCTCTGATGGTTGCTACCGAAAGTCAGTATGCTCCCTCTGGACAGTCAGCGCTGCTCAGAGGGGTGCCCAAGGAATGATCATCTAATGCCTGCAGGGTAGAAGTAAGGGAAAGGTAAGGGCATTTCTCCTCCTTCCTGTCTGCTTCAGACGGCATCCCAGGCTGCAATCCGTAACCATGGTGGTACCAGCTCTCGCAGGACAAGACTTCTGGATTCTGCCAGGAGCGTGGCCTGGGGGCTCCCCCAATCGTGCCTCCTCGTTCTCCTCTGCCTTTCTGTGGCTGGAAATCTTGGGTTGCCTCACTGGCCCCTCTTGGCTTTTCTCTATCCCTATCACTTGTGCAATTAATTTCTTACATGAAATGCCCTTTCATTCCGTGTGGTGTCTCTTTTCCTGGTTAGACTCTTTAGAATATCACTTTCGCTCCCTGGGCTCCAGTTGCCCTGTTTGTAAATGAGGCTGGAGGAAGTATTATGGATGTGAGACCCCGCATACTGAGGACTGAAATGCCCTTCACACCTCCTTTTGTTTTTCCCAAAGTACTTTGCAATTTGAACTACAGCTTTAAATTCTTTCTTTGGAAACAGGCCAAGTATAAATTATAAAAAGTATATACTTTTAACTGTGCCATTTTAAAAGCAACAGATTCATTGTTTCTGTCTCAGTCATTTCATAATTTGGCATTTCTTTATCTTTCCTTTAACTAAGTGTTGTAGGTTTAAATGGTTTCCTTAGTCCTAATATTCCACTATTTGGCAGTGTAGCCTATGTTTGTGGTTGTGTTTTCAATTCCTTTTTTTATTTGTTGGAGGGAGCATATAAATCACCATCTTTCTGGGTTGAGAGCTGCTCCTCATTTAGTTTCTCCTCTGTGCCCTAGATCGCTTTAACTGCCTTTCTCTGAATCCTGATGTTTCCTGTGGCTGCGGCAGGTGATCACGCGGAAGAGTGGACGTATGGTTTAGGTGGGGAGTGGTTCTGCTGGTTTCCCCTTCTCTCTTTCCAGGCACTATGTTCCACAAGCCCCTTACCCTCCACGCCACCCCATTCCCCAGCAGAGGTCCCACCCGGCTGCTGTGGGGCAGCACTGTGGTCCTTGCTGGGTTCTCTTGAGCAATCCTGGTGTCAAGGCCCATGGACTTCCTCAGCTGCCTTCCAAGCTTGTGAAGGCAAGACTCAGGCAACCAGAGAGCTGGAAACACATACTGTTCATGGCCAGATCCCTGTCAGGAGTGATTCAGCAGGCATTGACACATCCGTTTCCTAGAACTGTACTCTGAGAGGAACAAGAGGGATGGCCACACACGTGGCCTCATAGAAGTGGCCCAAACGTTTTAGAGTCAGACATGGTTCCATCATCTACTCAGAATGCAAACTTCTCTAATAATAGTGGTATACAATATTTATTGTGCTGGATGTATGTGATGTGTACCATACAAAGTTTTCCTGCATGTATTATCTTATATAGTCATATGGGAAAGATTTTATAGATGAGGAAACAGGCTGAGAGCAATTAAGCAACTTGACCAAAATGATATAACTAGAAATTTATGGAGCCAGGAAATCCCCCAGGTCTATCTGCTTTCATAGTCTCCTTGCCACATTGCAAGTGAACTAAATTTTCCATGCGTCAGTTACCTTGTTACTTTTCCTTTCACATCAGGATATCAGTGCCTCTCTTGCAGAATTCTTTCTCTCTTTCTCTCTCTCTCTCCCTCCTACTTAACATTTGTTAAGCTTCTATTTTATCTATGCACTGAGTTACATCTGGGTAACAGTAGGTTTCACTAGCCAAAAAAACGGTACAATTTCAAATAATAAAATAAGTACGCGAAATTTACTTGCAAGGCGGCAGGTATTTGGGGAGTTTTTCTTAAGCGTTACATGAGTCTCGACTCAAGTGGGTCCTCAAAATGCACACACAGGATTCATGACACTGTGAAGTGATTGATGGAGGCACATCTCCCCACACACAAACACACACCCCACTTGCACCTACGGAGCATGGGAGCTCTGGCTGCAGGAAGCGGTCCCCGTATGAGCAGAGAGCAGCTCCCGAGGCACCATCAGAGCTTGTCTGTGTCTTTTTATCCAAAACTCTGATGGAGAACTAGCTCAGAACGGGCCTGATGCAGTGGGCTGGCCCCAGGAGTTACTTGGAAGTAGCTGGAACCAGGCACACAAGCAAGACAGAGTCCCTTCCCATTTGCAAATTTAGCATTCAGGGTCCCATTAGTTCAGGCGCAGGCTGAGGAGTTTTTGAGGGAGGGCGAGGTGGGACAATGGGCAGACTTTGTATAACAATATTTGTAGAACCTCCGTTTGAGTCACATTTTCTTGAAGACATGTGGCTATCAGCACAAATGGGTTATTCTCCAAATGTGGTGACCTATGAGGAAAACCCTCTCAATATGTAAAAAACAAACTTGCTTATTCATCAAGGACAATACCATCAAGGAAAAAGATAACTTGAATGAAGGAACTTGAAACAGCAGTTCACATGGGGTGTCAACGGATCCGTGCCACTGGGAGATATGCCTGGTAATGACTGAGGTCAGAGCAGGAGCCAATAAAACATTTGTGTACTCAACTCACCATGGTTTGCTGCCTTAGCAGATATCTGGGTTCTATTTCTGCTGCTCTGAAGGAGAACGAGGGGACTCTGGTTGCCTTCGGGGTAGTGTGTACTGGCTGAAGGTCGTGGATCAGAACTACAGGTTATATGTTCTTCCAGAGTCCACATCAGAGAAAAGCATATTGAAAGTTCCTCTTCTCTGATCTGTGGAGGTAAAAAGCCTCAGAGGGAAAAAGAAACAATTTGCAACTTTGGAAGCACTATCAACTGTGTACTGATATGTGGCAATTTCACATTTATCTTACAGTGGCCAGTATGACCACTTGGCTCCCCCAAGCGTTTGTGTCAACATTGTATCTTTGCTTTACATAAAGCTCACAGCAGAGGGGATCTACAGGAAGAAGGCTTTAAACAACAGCAGCAGCAGCAGCAATTTAATGGGTTTCCAGAGAGAGTTGAATCCAGGGAAAGACAGCATTTTAAGCAGGCTGTAGCAATGTTTACACAGCTACTTTCCACCCGTCTACAAAGTAAAACAATCTTTTGGCAACAGAAAATGGGTAACTGTGGGGAGAAGGGTGAGGGGAGAGACAAACAGGAAGGTAATAGACGAGGGAAGAGATGAAGACAAACATTGGTTATGGAAATACCTAGAATACCAAACATGCCTGTATTCAAACCAGCCCCCCCATGCCTGCTTCTCGGGGAGGCTTCTTAGTCTCTGGGGTCCTATGCTCTTCTCTGAAGGCCCATCGTTCTCTCCATAGCCCTCTATTCTCGATTGAATTGAAACAATTAGGTCCAGCATCTGTCTTCACCTTTAGATTCTGAACTTACATGATGGCATTGCCTGTGCCTGATCATCACCGTGCCTGACACAACAACAGGCTCATGTGTTGGTTGTTGAGTGTGCTCTTGTTGTATGTAGGATCCTCCACGTGCGAATGACCCGGTGCCTATGTTGCTATCCACTAACGTGGACCAGGAAGAGCCATCTGTCCTAGGGAAGTGAACAATATCACCCTTTTAGATCTTGTATTTCCCAAGTACTTTTCTTTGTGACCTTACCTCTTACATTAATGCAAGCTACAATTGTCCCACATTGTTGTTATACTGTCAGGATCAGTGAAAAGGTATGAGAAAGGTTGTTCGAAGCACCAGAATTATTTTCATCCTGACGCTAAGTGAAACACAAAAGCACACCCTGCCTTATATCTACAGAAACATTCTGTATACATACTCAGACCTGCTGAAAACTCCCAAAACGAAACTGGTTGATGGATTACAGTGGTGAAATTGCAATTGTAGTGGGGGTTTTTTTAAGGAAAAATTGCTTTTGTGGTGTTTATTTTGTTAAACATGTAAATATGTAAACAAAGAAATATAGAATAGATAAATCAGGGGAGAGGGAAAAAACAAAAATCAGGCATAAATGTGCAAACTTCTGTTGCTGAAAGAGCAAATAATATTTTTTTCTAGTTGCACAGTTAAGAACAAATTAATTTAGAACAGCATGGGACCTGGGTATAAGAGGTTTTAAGAAAAAGCATGTGGAATTCATGTTACTCCTTTCTTTAGGATTGTCAACTAGGGTTTGCTCTTGCCCTTCCAGTGGCTGGTTGCATTGGTATCAGCGAAAGGGCAAGAATTTTCTATCCATTTCTGGTTCATGACATGACGATTAGTCGTCTCCTCTCTTTCTCTACTCAGAGCAAATGCGCTAGGTTACACAACAGCCTCTGAGAACTATGGCAGGGCAAAAGTTTAGTGTTAGCGATCCTGATTCAGGGTGTGGAATTATGTTAGCGATCCTGGTTCAGGGTGTGGAATCGTGCTCAAGATCAAATGAACTCCATGAAGCCTTGGACGGGCTGCTCAGTTGGTGAGAGCATCGTCTTTTACACCAGAAGTTGTGGGTTTGATCCCCAGTCAGGGTGCATACATGAGGCAACTGATCAATGTTTCTATCTCACAGCGATGTTTATCTTTCTATCTATCTATCTATCTATCTATCTATCTATCTATCTATCTACCTACCTACCTGTCATCTTTCCCTTCCTCTCTCTCTAAAATCAATAGGCATAGCATATATTGTTTGAGCTTTAGAGTTTGCATATACACAAGATTGCAAACAACATGGATTAAAATCTTGACTTCACGCTTTTTAGGTGGGTAATCTTGACCAATGTAGTTCTCTGAGCCCTGTTTTTTTCCTTCTCTGTTAACAAGGAGTAGTGATAAGGAAAAATTTTATAAAATGCAAAACACTCGACTTGCATTAGCTTGAACTACTTATTTTATGTAGATACAAGAATATATGTGAAAGAGATTGAAAACAGAAAAGACATCATACATATAAGTGATTATCATAGGAATTCCTGGGCATCTTTGCTTATATATTATTTTTACTATGTTTGTACTAGATACTAAAATCTATCAGATGTGAATGAGTGTTGATCTGACACTTCAAAATTAATATTTAGGGTTTTAAAAAATTTGGGGGATGACTTCTCAGTAACGTGTCACTTTACAGAAATTAACAATGGTTTATTATTATTTAATATTACAGATTATTATAATTAATATTATTAAGGACCTGGCTATCTTAGTTCATTTTAAGTGCGATTCAATTCACAAAATGTTGTTTTGGGCCCAGTTTGCAAAGGCTCAGTACTGTGGCACACCAGGTACAAATTAAGCTGGAAAATGAAAAATTAAACATCACATAAGAAGGAATTGTAATTGACTCCTCAGTGGTCTGTAAATGAATACCCTGAGTGTATGTGCTGACATTGACAGAAGAGCCCAGCCATGGACGTGTGTTGTGTAAGTCTATGTTCCAAGCAAAGAGAAAAATCCCTTCTTTTGGTACTTTCCTTACTGAGATCTCTGGATTCGTCTTCTTGGACTGCGTCTCTCACATCTGTAACAGGAATCCTCTTGTGACCTGTGAGGGCTTCCCAGCCTCTGACCTGGGTGTCTTTGTCTTGGTTCCAGCTCAGCGTGGTAATGACACAATCTTTGAGTCCATGTTTTAGTGAATCCTTGTAGTATTCACCTTGCTTTTCCTATCTGAACTGACCTGACTTCAAATAACTAATAGCGTGCAATCCAGCTGCTTGGACTTTGGAATTAGACACCACAACTCAGGTCTTGACAGTGAGCTCAACCAATCATTCACTCTGGGACCCTGGATAAGGCTACTTCCACATTCAGAGACTTAATTTTCTTCATCTGTAAATGGGCATAATAACTTCTATTATATAACTTTTTGTATCAAAAAGATTATTTCCTTTTAGTACAGTGCCTAAAAGGAAGCAAGGTCTCAGTGAGCTATGAGCATCATTGCTGCTATTGTTATAATTGCTGTTATTACTGTTATCATCATCACAAACAGAATCATCTTAGAAGAGTTATTACAAACTAAATATCAACTTGGTCCCAACTGTAGTAAAGGACTTGGTGCTTAGAAGTTTTCTCTATGTTCACATACAAATGTGTGTGACACCCTCAAGAGCACATATATAGTCATCTATGCTCACATAGAAACCCAAAGCTAGATCATTAAAAGCTAATTTTTCTCTTACTTTGAAATGCCCTACCTGATTTTTTTTCTTTATTCAGATTTACCTGCAAACCACTCATAGCTTAGATTAATATAAAAGCAAAGTGAGAACATGCATCCACAAACTTAGGGAACAGAAGTGGTCCAAAATAGCTGAGGAAGAGAAGGGGGAGACGTAGTTGCACGTAGTTTACGTGGTTGGAGTGGGTCCACATCTAGAGAATCAAAGGCAGCGTGAAAGACAGGGAAAGAACAGGAGTGACTAGTAATGCTCAAAAGCATAAAAACAAACAAACCAAAGGAAGGAATTTAACTGAGCAAGAGATCAGGTGTTTTCCTGTGGCTATGTGAAACAGCCAAGAATGTTTGCCTGGATAGGAAGACTTGGAGGGCCCTGGTCTCATTCTTCTGGAGTTTGAGGGGCCCTCACATAAAGGAAGGAGTTTGTTCTGTTTCTGCCTCCTCCACACTCAAGGGATAAATAGGCCCAATAAATGAGAGTAAGAAAGATCAAATTAAGCTGAACAGAAGAAAGAACTTCTTAACCATTTCAATGACCTCCCAAATGGAATAAATTGCCTCTGGGTCCCTAGTTCTTGAGGAGTTCAAGCAGGAGCTGGATGACCATGTCTCAGGGATGTTGTAGATTATATTTGGAGGATGGTGGTTTCAATGACCTCTCTGATCCTCTTTAAGATTAAATAAAATTTTAACAAGATTGAGAATTTCTATGTTTTGTTTTCCATTAAAATAGATATAATGTCACTTACCAATCCCATAAAATGGGTTACTTCTTATTAAGATATACAAGAAACTGAATTTACAACTATGCTGTATAAATAGATATTATCTTTGAAAATTGAAAACATACAAATATAGAGCAAATAAATTATTTTCAATGTTCTGAAATAGCTTTGTAGGAGTTATGTAGGAGAAGAATCTCTAAAAATATCTTTCAATTCTGTAGAGTTTTTTAAAAAATAATATGGTGCATCCCAAAGACATGACAGAATTACCCAATGTGAATTATATTAGCTAACTCTCTCAGAATTGGTTTATAATAATACATCATTAACAATTATGCTCATAACAGGCCTCATTTTGAGGATCTGTATGCCATATAGGATACTAACAGCACTTTACCAGGTAGATACTTTTAGTATTCCCATATTAGAGAGTAGAAAACTGAGGTACAGAGATTAATAAACTTGTTTAAGGTCACCCGGCTAAAAGTGGAGCTGTCTGTCTCCCCAGCCCCTGATTCTCCACTGTGTCACCCTTCTTGACCACTTCCTGTCTTGGTGAACAAACACAGTTCAGGTCAAACATCCAAGCAATGATGACGTACCCCTGTCACACCTTCCAGTGAAACCCTATAATTTCCAAGACTCTGTGTTCTTGTCTGGCCTTCCCAGTAAAATGTTTATTTTGAGATATGCTTCTCTCAGAATGGCTGGATGTTCTTGATGGCCTTTCACACGTGGAAAATCCTGAACTGGAAATGTGGAGCAGTTATTTCATCTCATAGCTGAGACTGCCCTTCGCCCCATGCTCCCAATCTGCTTCAGGGAGGGTGTTAAGGCTATTAGTAGGTCCATGGAGGCTATTAATAGAGCCCGGGGCTTCAGCCAACTCAACATGTTTATGTTTTTTGGGTTGCGCTGCAACCGTTGTTGGTAATTATAGATGCGTGGGTGAAGATGGGTACTGATGAACAGTTCCTCCTCTTAGTTTCCTCTTTGCACAAGCCCAGTACTGGGGGTGTCTAAACTCACAGTCTCGTCAGGAGGTCCTTCATGTCTAGCCACTGCTGTATTTCCTGGCCAGTTGAAGGAACCAGGGAGGTTGAAAGGTTTCAAGGTAGTCCACATCACCATTTGGGTTACAATCTGTGTACTCAATGCCTTCTTTAAAAAAAATAATGTGATATTAAAGGAGGATTGTTTCTCCTCCTGCAAGCAAGATTTCCCCTCTGTGATGACAAAGCATTTTTTACAATTTTGCAGATAAATATGTAAAGAGAATTCATGAGTCTAATTAAAATGATGCTCCCCAAGGAAACTCGTTGAAATGAGTGGTGTACTGTGTCCAGCAAATTATTGTAATCTGCAATACAAACTCTTTTGGTACCCCAGAGGTACATGCAATCTCTTCATCAGTGAAGGGGCAGAGGTCACATTTCCCAGCTTTTCTCTTGATTTCTTGTGTGCCAAGAGAGAGGGTTGGTCACTGCCCAGGATGCTCCCTGAGCTGACCATGCAGCTACCAGAATAGTCAGGCATGATTCTAACTAGTCAGTTGAACTAAGAATGTGCCAAAGAGACACCAATGGAGCAGAAATAGCTGAAAGAAATGAAATAAAAATGCTTCCATCTTTAAGGTACACACTTGGGAGGACATTTTTCCCTATCCTCCAACCTTACCGCATGCCTTTGGGCAAGAGCAGCAGAAAGTCAATTAGTGGGAAAGAGAATTAGGGAGAGATAGGAGGTACTTGACCAATTCCATCTTACTTGCCCCTGTCATGTCCTTCTGTCACCCCCACTTGTCTAGTTCACCTTGTTTTGATGACAGGCTAAGCAGGTAGCTGTTCAAGCTTTTTAGAGGATATAGGCCAGTGCTGAGATAACGCAGTGCATGAAGCCAAGAGGAAGATCCCCATGTGGTATGCAAAAACAAGGTTCTGGGGTCAAAAAGCATGTGAAAAGTCATGAACTAAAATGTAAGCAGTGAAAGAAGCCAGGCACAAAGGACCACAGATTGTATGATTCCATTTGTATGAAATGTATGGAATAGGCAAATATGCAGACATAGAAAGTTGATTAGTGGTTGCCTGAGGTTGAAGGGTATAGGAAGTTGGAGAGTAATGGCTAAGGGGCATGGGATTTTGAGGGGGGGATGAAAATATCCTAAAATTGATTATGGTGATGGACATACAACTCTGTAAATAGGCTAAAAAAAACCCCACTGAAGTGTATACTTTAATTGGGTGAATTATATGGTATGAGAATTACGTCTCCATGAAACTGTTAAAAATAAAAGTTAAGAAGTGACACATTTGGTGAGCTGAGCTCTTGAAAACCAGAAATGTTGAATGATGAGCAGAGAGACAAAGAATATGTATATGAGGTTGTCTGCTCAGTGGTCTGGGAGCGGGGTCAAGCTACTCTAAGCAGAGGTTTTATACAGTTCCAGCTACAGTTCATGCATTCTGCAAGGATTGAGATGGATACACATTCTGCAAGGACTGAGATGGATACCCTCATGTAACAGGTCTCAGGAGGTCACAGGAAGATAACCATAATACACTCCCATTCTAGAAAAATGAATCTGTCTAAAGATTGAACCTGGTCAGTGTAGTGGATCTCACACTTATGGTAGGATTATAGCTACAGAAAAGTTAACCTCTTTTCATTTCTTGAAGGCTAATTAGAAATTTAGTTCATTCATTTTGATCCTTGGGAATTATGTATTCTTCCAGGTAGCAATATTTTTTTATGTTTGTATATTACCAAGGCCTCACTCAAAGACTTGCAAGGTTGGCCAATCATTGGAGTAAGAAGGTGATTTTAGTTATATTCCAGGGAAAACCAGCATTACTCCAGTATTTTGGCAACAAATAATGAATAAGGAGCCATATACCAGGTCCAGGTCCAGTTAAAGTGACATGAGATTTTTCCTCCAGTATTTAGCATGCCCTGGGCCTTCTGCAACTCTCCAACTTCGTATCTCGTTGTGTCTCTTAGAGATTCAGCACTGCAGTCCCAAATGCATGTCTGTGTTTTTGCTAATCTTGTTCCTTCTCCACACTTGATTAATTCTTCTCTATTCTTCGGAATCTTCTAGGAACCCTTCTCTGAATCCTCAGGATGGGCTGGGAGCCCTTTCCTATGTTCCCATAGCACCTTGTATCAACACATTTAGTGTATTGTAAGGGATTTTTATTCATCTGTCATGTCCCCACTGGTCTGGAAACTCCTTAGGGCTCATCACTATGTCTCTTTGTCCTCAGCCCCTGGACAAGCTCCTAGAACTTAATAATATCTTAATAAATGTGTGCTGACCCCCTTCATTGCAAAGAGGTTATTCAGTGGCCACCTGAGAAGTTCGACCAAGGAAATTTGGCATTATTCCTCTTTACCCCAAATATCACCCCAATAAATGGCCCTATTCAAATGAATCATGGAGCAACAGGTCATTCTTAGTATCCACAAGACCTAGCACAAACCAAGCATACAGTAGGCCCTCCTAGAAAATGTTTGCTAAATCGATCTATTTATAGTCCTTGACTGTCCTGTTTTACTGTCTTACAGCCCACACTTTCAATACCTTAGAGACCCCTACCCTTAAATTAAATTGTTTTCCACACTCTGAGTTTAGACGATCATTCATCAGCTGACAAAGGGACACTAAGAGCCTTTCTATCACGGACTCCTCAACTGTTCAGTTTGACAGCAGTGCCATCTTGGTAACAGAAGGTTTGTGCAATTGTCTGATTATTCAAATATTCATTTATGAAAATGTGTGGGAGACAGACAAGGAATGTGCTGATATTAGTGAAAACAAGCAGATAGGTCTCATCAATTTAATAAAATTAAGACAAAAAGAGAAATCATTACGTGTGCTAAAAGTAGCCAATCGTAAGCCTCAATCAGATGTTCAATCTGTTCAATTATGAGAAAAATGAACAAATTAAAAGAGCACAGTGAAATTCTGGAAGTGTAATGTCAAATATAGTTTCCAAAAGGCAAGGCATAGTTAACATTTTTATAATTATTTTTTAAATCTCTGGGAGCCCTCCCACCCTTTAACCAAACTAGTAGTATCTAAGTCTATTGTTTGATATCCATCCCTTCAATTTTCATGGTTTCATGAATGTATTCTACACCAAAGCAGGAAGTGATTCATGTCATATCAGAGATTCTTAAAGTCATTTAAAGTCTCACAAAACTTTAGGAGGAGTAACACTTTAAGAATAAACAGTCAACTGAAGACAAAACTCAAGGATTATATCTCGGTCTTACTGCTAAGTTACTAAAAGCACACTCATAAGAGTCAGGCATGTCTAGATCACCTAGCATTATGTCTTGATCAAGTTACTTAATCCTTCAAACCTCAGTTCTTTCATCTGTAAAGTGGAGATAATAATGGTACCTATCCCAGATGATGGTTACAAGATGCAAGTGAGTGAATATGTTCACTATGTCTTGTCCAATGCCTGGTACTTAATATGAGTATATAATATAGAAGCCATTCTTTAGTGGGAGAAGAAGTATGCTAGAAGAAGAGCTGGGAGGGAACTAAACTTTATCTACTTCACAAATTGTCTAGGGCCCCACTGGACTGCGAGCTCTATTAAAGAATTTATGTGGAATTACTATTCCCAGTCTACCCTCTCGGTCATTCTGCTTTCTGCTGGGGTGACTAGGAGTGTGCTATTTATTCTAACTTAATGACTCCTTCTAAGTTAGAGAAGTTGTTCCACTCATTACGTCTTTCATTTCACTGTCTTTGCACTCAGGAAGGTGTGTCTCCTATGTTATGGTCGCATCTTCATTTTGATTTTCAGTTCTCAGGCTCCCAGTTCTTAGAAATAGGTGATTACAACTCTGCATTTCTACAATCAGAAGAGGTCTAGGACATGCTGTTACAGACAACACAGAGGCAGGTGGACTCCGTGGGATGGATCCTGGGCACCACTGCCTCCCAGTAACGCTTCACCACCGTGGACCTCTACATTTGCTTCTCCCTGACATCATTGAGGCTGTACCCCCATTTCCAGTCTGATGGCATTCTTGCCTAAGTTTTTTTTAAATGGTTTATTAGAATTTCATGACATTATTTATTTCTATTTAACATTAATTTTTATTAGTTATTCTCACTTATTCAAAATTTTAGAGAAACTTTTATACTTCTAAGATTGCATGTAGACATAAAATACCCTTGAAGAGCCAGCTCAGTTAAACAGAGATAGAATATGAATGGCCAGAGGGGAGGAGTGGCAACAAAAACATGGAAGAAAGTGAAAGGATGAGATAAAAGAAAAAGACTCAAGACTATGTATGATAGTCCAGCCCAGAGCGTAGAACATAGTGGGGAAGTGCTCGATAGTTTAAAAGTCTACAGCCTTTCTTATCCCATCACACTGACCTAGCTTGTTTGCTTGTGAAATAACTTCCAGACAAAATCAGTAGTCCTAAATATTTTAGTGACAGTGTCTCCTCTTCATGGGCAAGCCTTCCAAATGCACTGTCAACACACCGTCTCCATTCACTCACTGCCCGCATGCTGCCACTGCTCTCATCTGACCTCCCCACTGTAGCCGCTCTCCTTCAAGCCCACCAATTGCATTTTCCAGTAGGTGCTTCCAGCCTCCCCCTCACTGGCTTCCCTGAAGTAGCTCATGCTGTTGACTGCCTCTTCACCTTGAAAGGGTCCCTGTCTTCCTGGAGACTGCTTTCCCTTCTCCTTCACAAATTCCCTTTCCAGCCCCTCTTTCTTTGCCCACTGCTTTCAGCTGATGAGTTCAAAGACCTGGCCTTGGCTTTCTGTCCTTCTCACAGGTCACGGCCATCCTCTGCCCTGGTTTTAACTACCACCTACATAAAAACAACTTTCACATTTTTCTCCTCATTTCTGACCTATCTTTTAAGCATCAAACCCAAATAATCAAAGGCATGCCTGGCCTCTCCACTTTGGTATCCCACAGGCATCTCAAATTCAATGTGCACAAAACTGAATTAATTCTCTTACACTCCCTTCCCCTACATCATCTATAGTCACTCAAACCAAAACCCTGCAGGTCGCCTGAGATTTCTCATTTTAATTTAACTCCCAACGCCCTCCCTCTATTACATGTCCACAAATTTTGGGAATTCTATGTTTCAAAAACTTCTCTAGTTCTTTCAACTTTCACTGTCTTTCTAGGACTTTTCACATCTTTCTTGAATTATTTTTAATAGATTCCCAACTAGTTTTCCTGCCTCTTGTCTTGCCCCCTTCAGGCCCATTCTCCCCTCAGATACCCAAGTGACCTTTCTAAGATGAAAATCTAAGTCACCATCTTATGTGAAGTCTAACTAGTGGCTCCCCATTGTTTGCTTACATAGTAGAATAAAAACCCCTTTGCACAGCCTACAAGGGGCTCTTTGATCCAGCCTCCATATTTTACCTCTACTCTTCCCTCTCTTCAGCTTATACCCTGGCCCTCAAAATTCTACATATTCCCCCAAAGCATGATGCTGTTTTATGTACTTACAAATGCAAACGTATATATTTTGTATTTGGTTCTCATTTCCACTTTGACAAATTCCTATTAATCACAAAGGCTTAGTCCAAGCATTATCTCTTATTCTTCTCTAAATTTATCCTTCCCCCTCCTTAAAGAGCTAACTACTTTCTCTGATCTGCCATGGTATATCTGTAAGGTATTTACCACACCTTATGTAGATGTCTGTCCCTCTGCTAGACTGAATACTCCTGAAGGGTGGGGGTGATGTCTTATTAGTCTTTACCCTTACCCTTGACACAAGGCCTGCCGTAGCTCAGACACATACAGTGCCTCATTATCCTCCAAGTCAACTGGAATTGAAAATCCTAGGAACCACCTTTGACAACTTCAATTTCAGTCTCAGATGCTCCCTCTGGCCAGCTTAGAATAGCTTCCCGGTCCCCTCACCAGTTCAGCAAGTGCCTAACCTGCCAGGGAGCATGCGCTGTCACTCCGGAGCAGGAATCAACAGTGCTCCTTCCTACTGATAAAAGGCTTTTGCCTCCTTACACCCTACAGATTGTGCATCTTAAAGGTCATGGTCAGAGGCAGTTTTTATCAATCAAAACCTCAGTAGGGGGAAAAAAATCCCACTCAAGGATATGGTAAGATGTGTTGGTTTCAAAACATTGCAGATTGTTAAATGAGTAATGTTAATGTGATCTTAGAATAGTAAACACGCCCCCACATGGATAATGATATTAGTTGCATTATCTGGAAAGGAAGAAGCAACATTTGTCTGCAAGAACTAAGAAGAGGTATTTGTATGGGTAATTCAAGTTCTATTAGGGCAGGTAAGTTGCAATTTTCTAACTGCCTCCCCTGCAGTGTGGGCACAGACGTTCCCAAATCAAATCTTTCCTCTGGGGTAAGGTGTGTGATTGGAGGAAGTGGATGCCTTGGGGGGTGAGGGGAGCACACACAGAGAGGAAGAAAACAAAGGCCTTCGTTTTCTAAAACTGCCACTCACTGTGATTGGGAAAGAATTTCTCAAGAATTGTGAATGTCCTGCACAGGAAGTAACACTTCATCACAGGGCTAATAATCAGAGCTCTGTGCTTGTCAAGGATTGGTTTTTCCCTTCTGTGGTGAGGATGGCCTCAGGCAAGTTTGGACACCATCCCCACCAGCCTGGTAGCCATTTGAATGCAACCAGCACCTATCTTCCAAAATGTTTGAGTGCATGGTCCCATTACACCAAAGCCATGTGGAACACTCACAGTGGCAGCCAGCAGCGGGGGTGGGATTCCTCTGTGGTTTCAAACGGTTGCCATGGAGCCAGGCCAAGGCTCTCCCCCAAATAGCCTTTCCTACTAAAGCAGTTTGCAGAAAGCCTGCACATGGATCAAGTTAAACCAAATGTACTTTTTTTCACCCACCAGCTCAGTTGCCTTTGCTGTTTCTCTCTCTGATGCCAGGTTCTTCCCCCAGAATCCAACATCTTTACAGCCTCTTATCTTTAAAAACCCAATCGGCTAGTTTACTCCCAAGTATTGGCAACTCAGTATGACGAGAGTTTACATTTAGAAAGAGATAATTACTTTACACAAAGGAATGGCTCTATCATGGGAGCTGGTGGCATGTCACAGTGCCTCTCTGGTCCTAGTACTATCCTGGACATCTTTGACAAAGAGGACAGAGGAGAGGCAGGGAGGCTGTCATCACATGAGCCCTTAGGTGTGTCAGTTCTTTTTTTTTTTTTTAATCCTTGCCCAAGGATATGCTTACTGATTTGAGAGAGAGAGAGAGAGAGAGACATTTACATGAGTGTGAGACATCGATGGGCTGCCTCTAGTACTCATCCTGACCAGGGATCAAACCCGTAGCCCAGGTATGTGCTCTGACAAGAGACTGAACCCACAATCTTTTGGTGTACAGGAGGACATTCCAACTAACTGAGCCACCCAGCCAAGGAAGGTGTGTCAATTAAGGCTCAAGTCGTGCAGTTTTCTTACAACAGATAAATGAAGATCCTCATTCATTTATTTTTTCAATAATCACTGATTAAGCTCCCACTCTGTGCCAGCAATTGTTCCAGAGATATATCAAAGAATAAAATAGACAAAGTCCCTGCCCTAATAGAGAAAATGGTTTAAACTATTTCCATCTGTCTCCAGAAAGCAGAACTGGGACAAGTGGCTACGAGTCTCACGGAAGCAGATTTCTGTTTCATACAACATACAACCAAATATGGAATGGCAACGAGCTCCCCATTACTGGAGGGGCCTGAGAAGAGACTGCATAATTGCTTGTTGCAGAGAGATTATGCAGGGAGCTGGACTAGAGAGATTGTATTCAACTGTTTCTTTAAACAGCAGAGAACTTTCCTCCCTTTCTTTCTTTCTTTCTTTCTTTCTTTCTTTCTTTCTTTCTTTCTTTCTTTCTTTCTTTCTTTCTTTCTTTCTTTCTTTCTTTCTTTCCTTCTTTCTTTCTTTCCTTCTTTCTTTCTTTCCTTCTTTCTTTCTTTCCTTCTTTCTTTCTTTTGTTCCTTCCTTCCTTCCTTCCTTCCTTCCTTCCTTCCTTCCTTCCTTCCTTCCTTCCTTCTTTCTTTCTTTCTTTCTTTCTTTCTTCCTTTCTTTCTTTCTTTTTTTGTAAGGGGTGGTACATATATATTTAATGATGAAACAATTCACCACCAACAAAAAAAACTAGAAAAATTCATGAGACCTCAGTGTCGTGGAATAGCATGGGATATCAAGGCAAAATGATATAGCAACTGACTCAGAAAGCTGAATGATAATGGGAGAAAGGTGAATTTGGTGAGGATAGTATTATATGCTCTTGAAAAGGAGAATGGCTGGAGAAGCACACACTTATTTGACTACTTATAAGCAGGCTGCTTTACTGTGACTGCAGGAAATGGAAACAAAGAGCTAGAGAAGGGAAAGAGATGAGAAGCAGAAGAGCAATATAGAATCTAGGGTGAACATGGATCCTTTTTCAACTAAAATCTTATCTTTAGCTCCAATATATTAGAAAGCAGAGTCACTGTGGTTGAAGGAGAAAATATGGATCTAGAGCACCCCCTGAATGTCCCTTTGTCCACTAAATTCTGGATATCCACAAGCTGCTAAATGAGATGATCATGGAGCTCCTGGTCTACCCTAGCATCATGGGGATATGTGAATCTAAGTGGAGTGGCATAGGTTTCTCACCAGAGTCTTCCCCGCCCCTTTCCCCACTTCCACATCTCCTGTGAGACAGTTTGGCTAGGCCAGAAAAAAGAGCCAGAGTCTCTGGAGTATAATGGGACACTTAATGAATGCTCTCTGAGAATGTCAATATGAGTCAAGGGCATTGATTCATTTGAGTAGACCTGAAAAAAATAGAATGGCTCCACCAGCTCTAAAGTGAGCCCATTGCCTCGGATTCTGAAACTTCAGGAAGAGCCAAAGAGCTAGAAAAAAGATGAAAATAACTTTGGGAGAAGAGGGCAAAAGGCAAGGGAGGGGACACTCATGGGCCACCCACTAAGACACATAAGAACACATTTGCATCATTCTCAGGTGGCCATGCATATTGATCATCTTCTAATATAAAGTTTACTTCCTAGCAATGGACCCTATCATCACACCTTCTCAGATGTACTATCCCAAGTATGACTAAGGGCTTGGGCATTATTTTGTAATCTGGAGCAGAAAGCTGGAACGGCATCTTTCTTCAAAGTCCGTGCCTGGAAATTTCCATCCCCATTGGGCACCATGTGCTTGGAAGGAAAAGACACCTGCAGGTCAGAGGACTCTGGGCTGGCAACTATTCACTTGCTTGGGCTGGTGATAGGATGTGGGAGAGGGGAATCTGGCAACTTGAAATAGAGCTTGAAGTCTTTTTAAGCATGCAGTTAGCATAGAGAGCCTCAAGTTTGCCTGATCATAACCTTATCACTCTCCCAGCTACAAGCTTCCTAAAAGTTCATCAAAACTGGACTCACATTTTCTAGCTTCATAGTCTACGAAACTGTGAGCTAAAGTGAATGTCAGCCGAGCTTTTCTTAAACTCATATTTTTCCAAACAGTGTAATATACATGAAATGTGACTTAGGGAAGATGTTAACAGGTGTTACTAGAATTCTGAATACTTTGGGAAACGCTGGTTTAAACAAAACTAAGCAGGATTCATTACTGCAGAGGCGTTCAGAACCTTAAAAATGCTAATGTGAATTATGACTCCCTGGGAAGGGAATATAGAATACAGTTTTTTTCACTTTTATTTTAATTCCAAATACTTTTTCTCACAGAGCACTAAAGCACACTTTGGAAAATGCTGTCCAAAACAAAACACTTAACCAAAAGATATGAATTTACAATTTCATCTTTCATCAAAGTAAGCCAGTACTTCCAAAGTACACCAATTTCCTATCCATCATCTTGGAAGATAAGATTGCGTGCAAGCAGATGAATTGTCTACATAACTGAAGCTTCAAACACCAAAATAATTAAAACTGTATCTGAAAATCTGTCTACAGTATATTACACACATCTCTACCTTTGATTATAAGAACAAAACAATACAATTCTGAGTATAACAGTAAACATATGTTTATTTTTAAAGGCTTAAAAATTTGGAAAAGAAAAAAATAAGACAAGGGTTGCAAACCAATAACTCTGTTAACATTTGATGTAATTTCCCTCATCTTACTCTGCATCAAGTGGTTGTTGAAATATAAAATAAATGTCATAATTCATTTACTATTTTCTATGTCATTATACATTCTTTGAAAATGTTATAATGGCTCTATTATAGTTTGAAATATGAATGCATTATACTTAATTTAACCATTACCTTCATTGGATAAATCTGCTGGTGTTATTAGAAACAAGGATGAACATCTTTTTGCAGAAATCTTTGTCTCTATTTCTTTGTCTTTTAAATAAAAGCCTACAAGTAGAATTAATATGTCAAAGTATATAAATATCTGTAGGCTCTTGCTACATGTTGTCAAATTGCCTTGAAGAGGGTTTGTACCATTTATATACGCCCAGCAATTTATGAGAGTGGTATTTTATCACACCCTCACCAACATTCAATATTATCAGTGTTAATTTATAAGTTAAAATTGCCATTATGTTTTCATGTTCCATTACCAGTGAATTAAAACATTTTTTGTATACTAATTTTTTCTCTAATATTTTTATTAGTATTTTTTCCTTCTATGAACTGTCAACATAAAATTGCCTATTTTTGTCTTGTGGCCTTAATTTTTTTGTTGTTGTTTTGTGTCAACTTGGTTAAGTTTATTGACTATCATATTTGTGCCAAATATTTTTCACAACTTACTATTTACCTTTTAATTTGGTTTATGATTTTTAATATAGAAATATTAACATTTATTTATATTAAAATGTGCCTTCTTTTCTTTCTCCCTTTGCTTTCCTGCTTAAAGAATCCTTTCTCATTCAGAAATCAGATGAATAATCACTAAATTTCCTCTATATGTTTTATGGTTTCATTTTTTAAATCCTTTTTTAAAAATATGGTATGCTACTTGCTTTTTAAGCTGAATGAAATATTTCCTTAATGACTCAGGGTCGTTATTTTGAACAGTGTTTAAAATTTTGTGCCATCAAACAGAACGCCCCCAGGAGATACTGCAGTGGATAAAAAGAAATTTTCCTCATTCTCTGTGACCTCAGACTCCTGTGATTTGCTAGTTCTGTGGCTGATTTCAGTTTCAATCTCTCCTTTTGACGTTAGGCTCCCAACTCTCATTTCCTATTACAGACAATTGTCTGCCACTCACAGTGCTCCTTACTTTTAACAACTCATAAACCAAATAACCAAATTTGTATTACTGTGAACTAAGAATAAGTACAGCCAGACATCAAAGACAAGATAATGGCTTCCCAAAGATGTTCATGTCTTTACCCTGGATCAATGAATATTTCGTGTTACAAGCAAAGGGGAATTCAGTTTGCTGAGTAGGTGACCTTGAGATGTAGAGATTATTCTGGGCTACAGGGTGGGCCTAATGTAACTGCTGGGGACCTGATCAGTGAAAGAGGGAAACAGGAGAGTCAGTGTCAGTGCTTCGCCCTGAGGAAGAATGGACCAGCCATGGCTGGCTTTGATGATGTCACGCGGCTGGAAGCCAAGGAATTCAGGCAGCCAAGAGCCAGAAGCTGGAAAAGGCAACAAAAAGGCTTCTCTCTTAGAGCCTCCAAATAGGAATGCTGCCTTCCCGACACTGCAGTTTTACCCCAGGGATACCCATTTCAAACTTCTGACCTCCAAAACTGTAAGACAATAAATTTGTGTTGTGTGAAGCTACTGAATTTGGCCTAACTTGTTACAGCAGCAATAAGAAACTAACGCACTAGGCCTAGAAGTCTGTTAACCAGAAAAAATGTCATGGGCTTTAGTGGTTGACCTTGATGATTGCTATTTTGGGTGCTCTGTGGTTTTATTTTCCTCACTCACCCTCCTACCCTCCCAATTATTTCCATGCTTGCAGGAAACCTAACCTACATCTAGATCAGTAGGTTAATGCCCTAAGTAGGGCATTTTTATTTTACAAGAATTGGCCCCAACAAATTAATTTGCAAGCTTTGGGTCAAAAGGTGAAGAAAAAGGAAGCTACAGAGACAAAGTGTTTTAAAAGTTTTTCAAAGAAATCACAAGGCTGAACCTTCCTCCCAGTTTGGACTAATGTCCAAGAGAGGGTCATGACCCATGACCTGGGTGAGAACGTCACTGTTTAATTAACATCTGCAGTGGGTCAGATAACCATCATGTCTCTAGGTAAAAGTCCCCTCTGTCTCTAAAAGACTGGGTAGTTCAAAGACAAGAGACAAATAACCCGCTTAACAGAAGGAGTCTTCTGGGAGTAGGGGTGAGGGTTAAATGAAACTTTTGCCACCAAGAGCCTTGGATCCAGACCACGCTATAAAGCATGAACTAGTCCAATAAAAAAATCTGTAGTCCCCCAAATGAGTACACAAAGAACCTAAAATGCATCAGGATGTTTGCCCAGTAATCCAAGTAGAACTGGCACTTAGGTAATTTGTTGTGATAGATGCAGAGGAGAAATCTGAGGAATGAGCGTTATTTGCCTCTGTATCCCTAATGTCAACCAGTGCCCTGCATATAATAAGTGCTCAATAAATTCCTGTTATGAAAATGAACAAAGGAATGAATTTAATAATCCTCTGCCATCTTTAAATCACTTTCTGGCTCCAATAACAGAGATTTAATATCACTTCTTAATAAAACCTTTCAACCTTAACACAAAAGACTATTTCATGCAGCCCTAGCTCAAGTTAACTTAGGGAGCCAAAAAAACAAAACAAAACAAAAAACAATAAGGAAGTACTTCATTAATATATTAGAATTATTTTTTCCAAAGGAAGAAAAAACTGGCTTTCTCTGAGTTACAATATTTAGAGTGATATTTGAGGAAAAAGAGCAAAATGGTTAGAGCTAAAGAGAGAATAATGATTACATCTTAATGTCATAATTTAATGTGTAGTTCTAATTATTTAATACAGATATGCATTTAGAGAGCAGTGCCTGGTAGAAATGTTCTCAATAGGCTATCACATGACTCTTCAACATTTTCACATGTTCTTCAATGATTAAAAAATAATACTCAAAAATAATAACTTAAAATCATAATTTATAATAAAACCAAATAATTAACAGTTTTTTAAAAGAAAGTGATAAATGGATGATGATAGAACAATCTTTACATGTATAGAGTGGTATACAATACATGCAGCTATGCAAATAAGAGCACAGATTTAAATATAGCTTCTTGGCTGTGTTCATTATACAAAGGATCACATAGTAAATCCTCTACTAAAGAAAAGAATAATTTCTTCAAGGTGATATTAACACTATAATTTTTAACATGTTGAGATATATATATTCTTCAAATAGGACACCTTAGGATAAACAAACTAAATGAGAGATTTCCCTCAGGGTCTGCAAATATAAGCATCAAGATGAAAGATAACATAGAGATGAGATATATTGGGCAGCGTTGACTGGAGCATTTAAAGACTCATAAGAAATTGATAGCCACCTAAATGTTAGATCCAAATGCAACCACCCCCCCCCAAAAAAAACCAAGGTTAATTTCTAAAACAAAAACAAAATAAAAAACATAAAGCATAAACCAGTTTATGAAGATTTTATTTATTTTTTGAGAGAGGGGAGGGAGGGAGAAAGAAAGGGAAAGAAACATCGATGTGAGAGAGAAACATAAACTGTTTGCTTCTTGTATGCCCTTTACTGGGGACCTGACCCACAACCCAGGCATGGGCCCTGACGGGGAATCAAATCAGTGACCTTTTGGTTCACAGGTTAACGCTCAATCCACGGAGTCACACTAGCGAGGGCAAAACATAAACCAATTTATAAAAAAAACAACAACAACTAACTTCCCTTCTTGTTAGAAAGTTTGACTCCATGTTTGCTTTGATGGAGGAGGGGAGAAATTAGATTCATTTGCTGACATCAAGGAAGTGATAGGATACGTGTGGGTCTGAGGTGGCCAGTGTAGAGTAGCTAAATGATCTACATTTAATATGAATGACTGTGTAGCTTTCTCCTTTATTGATTATCAAAAAATGTGGTCAATGTATACCTTTAAGATCACTGGGTTAGAGTTATTCCAGCACTTCCTTCCCTCCAAAGTCCCTAGAAATGTCAATATCTGCGCTTATGTTCTTGAGAGAAATGCAATATCAAGACCATTTAAAGCTCAAATTAATTTTACAATTAGTTGGAGTGAGCACCATTTTCTAACTCACATTTATGGAAATCTACCAAGAAGAAATAGGTCTTCTCATTTCTAAAAAAAAAAGACTTCAGAACCCTTGGAAAAGAAGTTGCTATCATGGGCAACTACTGTGGATTCACTGTTAAAAGGTATGCCGACCAATTGCACATTGTTTTTGTTGGGCTTTTAGAATCTTAAGTGAAGGGACAGCAAAGACATTGTGCGTTTATTATAGCAAAGCATTTGACAAGGTCTCTCATAATGTCCAGGCAGAAGCTGTGACCTGGAGAGCAGTAAAGCTGATAGGCTGTTCCTTCAGTGGCCAAGAACACTGACCATTGGGCTGACCAGGAGGAAGTATCTACTCTTAGTGCTTCAAGGCAACTAGACCTTGTCCTGTCCCAGTACTTTTTACCAAGGATTGGGTAAAGCCTGGATTAGATTACTTAGCATGCTCACTACCATTGGGAAGAGTTATAATTCACAATGTTCATGACAGTCAGGAGAAGGGAACAGAAGACTCCCAAGCTGCATTAGTGTTTTAGGAGGTAGGGAGCTATCCAAACATGGGCGCACTTCAGAGACACCTGGACCATGTTGAAAAATACAGATGCCCAGGCCTATTTAACTCAGATTTCAAGGGGTAAAGTCCTGGCATTTGTTTTTAATTACCCAGGTGGTCTACAAGCAGCCAACCAAGCCATCCACTTTCAGAACAATTGCATTAGTGGACTTTAGTAAAAAGGTTCTTCCAGGGTTGTAAATGGTCCTTATCTGGTAATCTAGAGATCTTCATGGGTTTTCAAATGATGAGAAAACCCTTCCCTACACTATGACTGCATCCAGCCTTGACTCTTCCTCCTGAGGGCAGGGCAGGGGTGAAAAGGAGCACAGCACCTGAGAAAGAGAGCACCAGCTTTGATATCAGCCAGATTTGGAGTCAAGCCCAGCTTCTGGGACCTACCAGCTGTGCCAGGAGAGGGGGTTCTGTGCTTCCTCCTCTTAAGCTGTGAGGATTTAGCAAGACACATGTGTAAAAGATTTGCTTGGCACAGAGTTCGTCAATTAACGCCAGCTTTTACTGTGAACAGAATCTTCACATTCCCCAGTTCTGTGACTCTCAAGCCTGTGGTTTTACCAGAACATGCCTCTTCCTGCAGCTCTGCCCGGAGAAGGAAAGAAGCCATTATTAACTGACCATCAACTGTGTGCCACACACTAGGTCCCTCTCAAATCTAATCATATTTCCTTTCGTTGCCACCATACCCCTCGTTTTTGCACATGAGAAACCTGAAGCTCAGAGAAGTGAAATGAATTTCCACGAGTCACCCAGCTGGAAAGGAACAGATAGACACCATGAATTTGACTAATAAATTTGCACTGAGGATTCCCCACGGCTCTTTTTAAATGGTTAATATAAGAAGTAGAGAAACCTTTGCCCTTTAAAAAAAAATCTAAGGAGAGACATTTTGAAACTGTGAGGGAGGGGGGAAGTCATACCACCTACACTCCTCATTACCTGAACACTCAGAAATTAGCCAGAGGAAAAGCCAGGAACTCATTGCTCTCTGTCTCTCTGTCTCTGTCTCTCCCTCACACACACTCCTGACCACCTTCTTTGAAATTATAGCAATACCTCCCCCATAACAGTCTTATCCCTTTGCCTTGCTTTATTTTTTTTCTTACCACTTAATCACTACCTCACATAGTATTATTTTGGTTATCTTATTTAGTATGACTCCTCCACACTAAAATGTTATTTCCTTAAGGGAAGGAACAATTGTGTACTTTTTAATTCTCATGTACACATGCCTAGAACAATATGGGACACAGTAACATTCCATGAATATTTGTGACATGAATAAATAAAAGAATCAATGCAATAGATGGATGGCTGAATGAATCAATAAATGAATGAATAGAAAAAGTCTAGAAAGGTATTAATCATAAATGCTGAAAGTAATTATTTCTTTAAATAGCACATGTTCTGATTTTTCTATTACAAATATAAATTATTTATATAATAATAGATTTTTAAAAAGGTAACCTCAACTGTCCAGGTTATTACTGATTTGAAGTTGAATGAGGGCAAACACAGGCCTGAGTTGATCTCCTAGAGAGCAAATGTGCTGAGCCTTTTCCACAGACCTCTCCGAATCCACAGTCCATCCTTCCTCACTCTGTTCTGTGCCCTGGGATGGTGACCTCTTTGAACTGAATCAACACGTTGCCTTGACATTTGGTTCCCAGTTAGGAAAGGAATGAGGCTGGGCTGTTTGTCCCTCTGGTTCCCAGGTCGTGGCGGGATGGGCTGTATCCTTCTACTGAAGGCCCCAGGGCTTGTCAGTCACCTTTCCGTGCCCCTGCTTCTCTGAGTCCTATGACTGATCCCTCTTGCCTCCCACAAGCTTAAGGCTGTAACAGCTTTCCATGTTGCATTCTCTTTGTTGGTCATCTTAATTCTCTGCCCACACATTTTAAATAGTCCCTTTATTAAATTTTCCTCAATTACTGGTTGCGTAGGCCACCAGTTTCTTGCTGGATGTGTGACTGAACCTGCAAAATGGGGAAATGTACTTACAGCTATAAGAGTTGACTCCTAATGTCAGTTTCATCACAGCCTTGCTCAAGGCCAACCGGCTCTCTGGACTCAGTCTCTTCATCTGAAAACTCAGAAAATTGGGCAAGACAACCTCTAACATTGTTTAACTTCAAGAAGCCCTTTGCTTAGAAAACAAAGTGGTTACTTCCCCTATTGGCTAGGAAGTGTTGTCGATAAATTATTCACAATAAAGCTGAGCTTGGCAATAAAAAAGTTGCCAAAATCCAGTCCAAAACCTCAATCAGCTTCAAGTCAGTAATTTGCTGGAAAATTGAGGATACATTTTTTGATAACCCAGTTTATTTGTATAATAATAGAAAAACCAGCATTTGCAGCTATTTAAATAGATGTTGCTTTCAACACCTAAAAGTGATATCTTTCTAGATTTTTTTCTATTCACTCATTCATTCCACAAATACTTATCAAGTGCCAGTATAGGCCTGGCTGTTCTAGGCATGTGGATAAAGTAATAGTGTTGCGTTATTGTGAAGTACCCATGTTGCCAAATCAGAACTCTAAAGGCTACCTCTATTCTCCACTTTGGCCAAGTATAATATCTGAAGAATTATGTAATCTCTGTTCTTCAGGCAGTGTGTACACAGGACACCTAAGTTTGGGGAGGGGTAATTTTGTTTGTTTTGGTCTTGTTTTTCTACAGGACCAAGTCAAACCCTTGTCCCATTTGATTTTGCTTCTCTCAGACACAGCCTCTAGCCTCTAGCGCGGAGACTATCGCCAATCCAAAATGTCACCAATAAAAAAGGACAAGGACCCCTCTGGGAAGTGAGAATTGTTTAACCAAATAACATTGGAGGTTTGGGAGTAGTGTCTCTGAAAGTCCCAGCAGATTCAAGGCAGCAAACTTCTTCATCTGGCACGACTGGAAAAATGGATCTTCCCAAGCAGTCACAGCGGGTGCTGGGGGAGCCACATGTAGAGCTGTGGCAGGACAGGGCTGTCTGGCTCCTTCCTTTATTTAATCTCTCTCCAGCCTCACACCAGTGAAGGAACAGTCTGTTTTGTAAAATATTGCACCAACATTATGTTCTCATAAGCATTAATATCAGGAAGATACGCATTTGTCTATCGTACTGACATTCTATTTTGAGGAATACCCAAGACTTAGGCTTACTTCAAGAAAGAGCCATCATGGCCCCCCAGGATGAAATCAAGACTGTTCATCACCCCATCTTTCACCACTGAAGGCTTGCTGAGAATGCAAATATACTCACTGTTGGAGATGTGTCTGTCACTTAATAATGGTACATGGAATTTTGTGAATATATTAATTTTTGAAAAAATGGCTCTTAAACCATATTTTAATATTTAATATTAAGCACTTTAACATTCACCAAACAATGTTTTGAATTTATAAGGTACAAACAGAATGGGAGAGAAAAAGGAGTAGAAGTGGGTCCCAGAGCCCAGCTTGTCAGACTGAGCAGGCCACAGAGCAACCTGCTCCATTCTGCACCAGGAGCATTTGTAAAATGGGATAATAGTACCTTCACCTCAGGGCTGTTGTTAAATGAGTTAATGTATGTAAAATCCTTATAATAGGGCCTGGCACATAGTAAAAGATCAATAAATATTAGCTATTACCCTCCTCTCCTCCTCCTCCTCCACCTTTCCCACACTCAGAGAGCTTTCCTGATCAGCCCTTCAGAATTTCACCTTTCTTCTGGAAATCAGCTGGGCCTACGGACTCTTCCATATATTACAAGATATGCTGGTGGTGTTTCAAAGCCCCTGCATTAGAGACATTTGAAAATTTTAAATAAATTTGACACTGAAATTAGCTCTAACAAACAATGATCCTACCACAGACATTCTTCATGCGCCAAATACCATCACTGTGCAGAGAACAATGAAACATGGGCCACACTCACCTTGGTGACTGAAAATGCAATTTTGGTTCTTATTCCCATTCATCCAACAAATATTTATAAAATGCCTGGCATCTGCTAAACCATGGCAGGAACACCAGAGTGAGACATTGATCGTCTTAAAAGGAATTTCCATCAGAGGATGGGGAAAAATCAGAGAGGGATTGTTAATACAGGTAGAAAGTGATGTGGGCCACAGAGAAGCGTAGCTACAGTGTTGTGGATCTTCAGTGACAGGGAGAACTGGCTTCCACTGAGGAATCAAGGGAAGAGAGCACAGCTTCTACAAATGCAGGCTACTGATGCCTGCCATGAATAGTGAGTGACTCAGCTCATCTTAAGACTTTCAGTGTAAAGATTTGGTCTTTGACTAGGGAGTTTTGTTCACCAGAATTGTAATGTGGGCCAAACTTTTCATGCCTCATGCCTTTATATCAGCAGTCCCAACAACCACTGCTACAGCCCTCCCACCTGTTGCAGTGATGAATCCACACCTGGATCTTGACCCATGCTCCTTACCATTCTCATCCTACTTAAAATGCCCCCATTATTTGTCCCTTGTTCTTCAGAGTCTCTGGGTGGCAGTGGGCCAGTCCTCAGAGAAGAACTTAACCAGCACTGTGGGCATTACACTGACATCATCATATTGACACAAGTAACCTCTGAAGTCATTCTGCCTGTGTTTAAAGCTGTGGTCCTAGGCATTGTGGGTACTTAGTCAGTGGTAATATCCAATCAATGGATTTTGACCAGCTCAATCACAACAAAACCTCAGTAATTGGCTGGGTAACTGCAAAGTTTAAGTAATGCAGCTTCAATTTGGTTATCATGTTGAAATCTTTATGAATAACATTGGCTAGAATTGCTCTGAGTGCAATCTGCCCACCAAAACTTTAAGGCCCTGACTAAGAAAGCCATGAGGCTCCAACCCATAGACTTATCAGACCACAGAATAAATATTTTTAGATAAAACATAGCACAAAGAAATAACAAAAGTTGTTTCAAATTTTAAGTATGTCAGTTGCAAAGATGCATGTAGATGCCTTTGTAAATGTCTTTCTGAATTGCATCTGTGTCTCTATCAATATAACATCATTTTACATTGGTATAATACGATGTAATTTTGGTAACACATCAGTCTCTTAAAACATGGTATTCTAGAAAAGTCAGCACTATGCCAACCTACCCACAGCCTCTTCAGAGGGGATCCACCCTGCCTATACTTCCTGCTGAAAGGGGAGGCCCAAGCACTCAGTGCTCTACCTCTTCTGTCTATAGATGATTGGCTCTGACCCAGGCTTCTGAGCCAATGGTACACAGTCCATGGGCTTGGTCAGGGAGTTACAGTCTGTCCTGAAAGATAAACTGGACCAATCAGATTCTGTCTCAGGGCCCTAAACTTGAGGCAAACATAGCCATCAGTTAGTATAGGATCAGAAGTAGACATGTAGCGTGTTACGTATAATCATAGAAATCAAAGATCCATGAGCTCCTACTGCTGAAGACCAGGGAGACTTTGTGAATCTAGGATTACCTTTGAACTCTAAGCTCCCTCAGGCCAATATTTAACATGGCTCCTGCTCTTGGATTTTTGCAAACATTCCTTTGTCATTTAAAAATAATGTGACATACACAATATGCTAAAATCTCATGTCTTTCTGTTTCTCGCAAGAAAAAGAGCCAAACTAAAACGAATAGGAAATTAAAACAGGATCCCAACTGGACTCCTGGGCCACAAGGCCTTCCTTCTACAGGCATCACAAGAAAACAAACTGGCAACACTTTAGCTATTGTTGGGAAGGCCATAGGAAGGAAGGAAGGAAGGAAGGAAGGAAGGAAGGAAGGAAGGAAGGAAGGAAGGAAGGAAGGAAGGAAGGAAGGAAGGAAGGAAGGAAGGAAGGAAGGAAGGAAGGAACTAAAAGCCTTGAGAGACGATTTGGAAAGTTATTGTGTGTATGCCTCCTTGCTGGGTATTCAATGATTTAAAGAACCAACACCAAGAATGGAGAAGGCGCAGCCTCACTGAGTTGTCCTTCTTGAGTAAAACCTAGCACTTTAATAACCAAATCTGAAATAGACTATGAAGGACTGCTGGTTATGAGATATGCCAGATGAACAGGAATCACAAGTGATTGAAGCCAATTCTCATGAAAAACAGGATAATTATATTTGAGGCTGGCTCAAAAGCAGGTGCTTCATTTTGGGTGTGTCTGCAGGGCCTTGGTTTTTGTTTCCATTCAACTTTGGAAACTGAATAACACTGCTCTCTATTTAAAAATGTAAATGTATTGGTTCATTATTGACTGTGCCTAAATAAGACACAGTTTCCGAATATCTTCTCAATGGTAACATTTCAAGGCCAAAGATATTTCACAGCCTGGAGTTAAATATAATTTGGTCCCTATGTAAATATCAACTAATTTAGAAATTAAGTTATCATCATGTTTAATTGAAGACATTTCACAAGTTTAAAAACTAAGCTTTGTAAATTTAAGTTTTCACTACTTGAATTGATTTTGTCTATGCCCGTATCATATAAATTATGTCTTCTTGTCTTAAGTTTTGGACTTTGATTAAGATAGGCCTGAATTCAAATCCAGACTCAGTGATTTGTCTAGTCATATGGCCTGGGGCAAATTAATCCTGTAGGTTCTTTATTTTTCAAACAATGATGATGAAAATAATAGTACATACCTTGCAAAATGTTATAAGAATCCAGTGAATTAAGGTACATAGAGTGCTTAAAGCAGAGCCTGGCCCATAGAAAACACTCTACAAATGTTTTCTATTATTTGTATTACTTTCATTGAACTCAAAAGTCTCATTGAATGTGTACAAGTATTGTACTAGGTGTATATTTTTGTAAACTTTAAAACTCATGGAAGGATAGGAACTATCATTTCTATTTTACAGTTGTAGAATTGAGGTGCAGAAAAAGTTAACTAATTTGTTAAAGGTTGTCTTGTTATTGAACAGCAGGGTTAGAATTTATTAATTCACTCATTAATTCATTCAACATATTTTTATTGACTACTAGCTACATGCTACTATTCTATGTGCTAGCATACAGATGGGAACCAAACACACATAAATCCTTCTCCTCATGGAACTAACCTTCAGCTAGGGGAGATAGTTGAAAAATAAAAGGAACCAGTAAAACTTATAGTAGGACAGATAGGAAGGTGTACTGAGAAAACTTAAACAGGGAAGGGAGAGGGGAGCATGTGTATTGGGAAGGGAAAGTTGGAGTGCAGAATGCAATTATGGCTACAAAGGTAATTAGGGAAAGTCTTGCTGAGAAGGGCATATTTGAGGAAAAGCCTGAGAAAAGAATAGAAGATAGGCTGGGTAAGGAGTGGGGAAAGTTTTCAGGCAAAAGAAAGAGCATGTGCAAAGGCCCTGAGGCAGGAGTGTGCCTGGCATGTTCCAAAAACAGTAAAAGGGCTGAAGTCCAGCTGGAGCAGAGAAAAGAGGGAGAAACATTAGGAGATGAGGTCAAAGGGTGGAGGTCTTAGTTGATGTGGGTATTTGCTAAAGAGAACTCCTCCCTATGTTTGTGTTAACTGAAGCTCTACCTCCACAAAGTCAACTGATCTTGAGAAACCACTGATGGAAGAGTTTGCCCCTTGGAAAGCCCATCTTGCCTCCCATCCTCTCCATCCTGTAGAGAGGAAAACCCAGACTTGGTGTTGGCAGTCAGGTAGTTCATCGGAACTGGAAACCACCTCACCAGCCCACCCGCCTCCTGCCCCGCCTGCCGACTGGAAGCAACCATGACGATGGTGCTAGGGGCCCTTGCAGAGATGTGCTGTGGTCTCTGTGAGCTCATCACAGCAGCTTCCTATGCAGGAGTTTCAATTCGAGGTCATTTTTGGTTCCTTTTCAGTAGCAGACTCAAAACCAGATCTATTCAAGTGTAGGAATAGTGCAGACACATTAACAGCCAGACCCCTGTGGGAGTTTTATTTTCCATTTCCTCCTCCCTCATATTTATTTGTTTCTTTATCTCTTCTGTGTGGTAAAGGTGACCTTGCATGATATTTTCAAATGAAACTAAAAGGTAGGGTGAAGAACAAGAGGCTGCCACTCTGCATTGGAGCCCACTCTTCCCCAGACCATGTCAGGCTCTGCCAACTGGCCTGCCTGGGTTCAAATCCCCATTCCACCACTTACAAGCTCTGTGACCCTAGTCAAAATACTCAACCTCCCAAAGCCTCAGTTTCCCTATTTTTAAGTTGGGGACAATAATAATATCTGCTGCATAGCCTTGCAGTGAGAATAAAATGAATTAATTTAATGTTACCTTAGAATTTAGCCAAAATAGGGGTCTGCCTCCGGTTCTTGGGGTGCTTTTCATTGCAATGAGAAGGGTGTTTCAGGACACCAAGAGTAGAGGCAGGGGTCCAAATGACATGATAGTCTCTGCATTTACACTCACAACAAGATTCAGATATTTTCCGCATGCATCCATCTCTCTGCTGAAGATTCTATTCTTCCCCTGTTGGGTGGTCCCAGCCCCCCTAAGCTGATAGGTCTCTTGTGTTCTTAGAAACAGACACAGGGAGGTCTAGGGAAGCAACTGGTCCACCAGCTCAAATGGGGAAGATGTTCCAACTGCACTTATTACCTCCCCAGGGGCAGACTTTGAGCTATTCCTGCCTCATGCAGGGCACTTAGGGAAATGTTTGCAAATTCTCCCATGAAAATGAGGGGAGGAAGAAACAAGCAACTATCTTTTCTAGACAAGAGAATCTGCAGGGATTACATTTCTCCTCCATCAGTCTAATTTAGCTTTTGGAAAAAAGGCACACAGAATTTGGTGAATGTTTAATGGTCACAGCTTATTAACCATGTGTGTTCCTGTAGAAAGGAAAAACCATGACACAGTCTTGTTAGAAAGTCTCCACTGGCTGGGATTAACAAACAGTCAATATTACTATTGCCAGTAGTATAAGTCAGTGAACAAATGACACATTAGAAATAGTTACAGCATTTTTATCGGAACAGCCAAAGCAATTCTCTTAGGATCATTGTAATTGAAAAAATGTGTCCTGGAAAACTTTTGTAGCTCAATGATTTAGAAAAATAGAGTAATGTTTTCTTATTGGCTCAGATAGCCATTTTCTAAACGACTTACCATGTTTCCTAACTAAGTTTCAACAGGCAAAGTCCCTTATGATTTTAAGTTGCTCATACCTGTGATATCATGGGCTCAATTGACCTTGATATTTATATCAAATGACCTTGATACAGACACTCTGAAATGTGCTTAAAGAAAAGACATACGAAGGATATGCCCCAGGTAAGAAGGTTAGTGCTATGTGGATAATCATCTTGACTTACCTCAGCTGTAAATTCCAACCAAGATGTGGCAGGATTTTTTGAAGGATGTATGATAGGACAAAAGAGCTTGGTTTAAAGATAGAGACCTACCAATTCCATTCCTCATTCTATCCACAGAGACATGTCCACCAAACTACATGTTTAAGAATGTTCATAGCAGTTTTATTCATAATAGTCTGACAATGAAAATAACTCAATGTCCAACAATAGTAGAATGAATAAATTACAGTATACACATTCAATAAAATAATATTAAGCAACTAAACAACTTTTTTTAAAAAGCTGTTGCTGTACACAGCAACTTGATTGGATCTCAAAATATCTTAAAGAAGCCAGCCACAAAAAAGTTATTCACTGTATGATTCCATTTACATAAAATTTTGAAGCATACAAAACTTAGCTATGGAGATGGAGATCAGAAGAGAGGTTACCCTGGCCAGGATGGAGGCGGGAAAAAAGGGTTATGTAACTGGAAGGGTACAAAGGAGCCTGTTGGATGCTGAGGTACTCGATCTTGATTAGGGTGGTGATTTCATGGGTGTAAACATATGAAAAACTCACCATCTGCACACTTACTTTTGTGCAGTTTACTCTTTGTTAGTATGGCTCCATTTTCTTTAAATAAGGAAAAATTAAATATAGAGGTAAAGAGGATCTATGTTTTTTGAGTGGATTTTGTAAGACTCTGGGATCACAAATGCAAGAACTATGAATCCTCTGTGAGGAGAGAATATGTGACTCCCATACAGATAAGCCTTTCCCAGGGTTACTCTGTAAGTATTCATTCATCATTAACCAGCATTGTAGAGACTTATGTAGGGGTGGGGCATGAGCTAGTGTCTGGCAATATGATGGGAACCAAGACTATCATGTTCCCACTCTGTAAGAGGAGAAAACATTTCAGAAAGAAGCTACACACATAGTTCTATAATTTTAAAATGTAACATGGACTGTAATAAAAAAAATCATAGAAGAGCTCTTACATGAGAAAGAAAAAGAGGTGGACCTGGTTTTGTTCCATCAAGAAAGTCTCCCTGAGGAAATGACACATGAACAAAGGTATGAAGGTTGGGTAGGCATAAGCTAAAAGAATAGTGGGGAGAGAGGAGAAGAAAGGAGGGAAGGGGAGGGGAGGGGAGGGAAGGGGAGGGGATGGAAAAAGAAGAGGAGAGAAGCATGGGCAAAAGCTGGAGTTCACTGATTCAGGATTCTGGGAGAACTCTAGTGTGGCTAAAATGTAATGAGTAAGGGGCAGGGAAGAGGAAAATGAAAATGAGGGAGGAGGGGTAGACTAGGGCCAGGGTGTGGAATGCTTTCAGAACAAGATTAGGGTTTAGAGCAATTGCCAAGTATAATTCAGAGTCAAAGGATTCTGGAAGTTTTAGGTAAGCTCTGATTTAAATTTTGAAAAGATCACAGGTTTCCAAGAAGAAATAAACTAAAGTATTAACAGAGTCAAAGGGACCAGGTAAGACTACTGAAATAATCCAGGAAAGAGGGGCGATTTGAATTAGCATGGTAAGAATGGAAACAGAGAAAGGTTAAGTGGAAATACACCAGTTTTTCCAAACTTATCTCCTCTTCTGTTGACCTTTCTGTCTTTAAAGTCTATCTGTCTGTCTCTCTCTCTCCCCGCTCCTACCCTAGCAAAACACATATGCGCATTTGTAGCAGACCCTGACCCTTTTACCCACTCGGTCCCAACTATGATGAGATTGGGATAGTGATGGTACATACCCAGTGCCATACTAAAAATTCCAATGCATTGTCAGTCCCCAAAAAAGGAAATTAGGAGTAAATACTCACGCTTAGTCAGCATCACCTATGTGCCAAGCATTGAGCTGGGTACTTTCACATTTGTTGGCTTGTATACTGCAATAGACTGAATGTGTGCCCTCCTCCCACCAAATTCATAATACCAAATTCGTAATATCAAGTTCACTGGGAATTTGGATTTCATGTTGAAATCCATGTTGAAATTCAAACTCCCAATGTGATGATATTAGGAGGTGCAACCTCTGGGAGGTAATTAGATTATAAAAGTGTAGTCATAAATGGAATTAGTGCCCTTATAAAAGAGGTGCCAGAGAGCTCTCTTGTCCCTTCCACCACCTGAGGACACAGCAGAGAAGATGACCATCTACAAAACAGAAAGTAGGTTCTCACCAGACACCAAAATGCCAGCGCCTTGATCATGGACTTATAGCTTCCAGAATTTTAACAAATTTCTGTAGTGCATAAGCCACTTATTCAGTCTGTAATACCTTTGTTATAGCAGCCTGAATGGACTAAGATATGTACTAAACTGTATATTATTATTTCCATTTTAACAGGTGAGAAAACTGCAGCTTGAAGATGCTAACTAACTTTTTATTGCAGTCTCACGGCTATTTTAAATAGCAGAAGTAAGATACAAGTTCAAAGCTATATGATTCCAGAAACCATGTTTTTTCCACTACACCTTTCAGATGACCCCTTTATTAAAGGTGTATGTCATTTTAATAACAAAGTTCGGGAATAATAATCCAGAGGAATGACTCTCTAATGGTAATATTCAGACTTTGAAACACCTGGCTGAAGGCAGGTATCTTTCAGCATAAGCCTTCAGAGCCTCTGAGATCACAGCAGTTATAATAGGCAACCTCTTACTCTAGTCTAACTGTGACTAATCAGGAGCTCAGCTTCCATGCACAAGAGATGGAGGTCAGTGACATCTAAAAGCAACCACAAAGGGGTGGGGGTGGCACACAACCTCCAAAAGCAGTGACAGTGGAGATTGAGTTCAGCTCAGGTTTGCTTGGGCAGCAACAGCCTTGAATAACTCTGTGGCGTCTTACACTCGGTTTCACTACGAGTCAGATCTGATCTAGAGAGTCAGATCTGATCTAGCTCCAGCCTCCGGAAACAACACCATGGTCTTGCGGGGAGGGAAAGAGAAAGGGTGTGAAAAGCTCACCAATCCTGGGCTTCCTCATGCTTTGGCAGTGACTTTGCCCAATCACCATTAACAAATGTCTTTAGGACAGCCATGTGACCAAGGACACTGTATCCTGGGGACCCAGGGAAGAGGGATGTATCAGGTAGGTTTTGATCAGAGTAGAGCTGCTCTGAGTGACAGAGCAGGGACTTGACACAAAGATTAGACTTTATGCACTGGAGAAGTGGCAGAGTCAATGGCAGGCTGTTGTCCCTGCATCCAGTGGGGACCTGAAGTTGCTGTGGGTCAGCAGCTCTGGTAATCAGGAAGGCATATGGATGTAGAGTAGGGAGAGCAACACAAAGCAGGGAAAATAATGGAACCAATGGGCACAGGCCAGAATCCATGTCTGTCTCTCATTGCTCCCAAATTGGACAACTCAGGGGCCCTGCAAAAACTGGTCAAGATCCCTGCTGGCACACACAGCAGGCTGGCAGCTCAGGGAATCTAAAGAGATCAGCAAGAGCTGGAGAAACTGCAGGCCCAGGAGCTGTTCCATGCCAACAGGATGAGCCATAGATGAGCAAGAGCTAAGGGACCCCCACCTGGCACTCTCCACCAATATGCAGAGAGTTGCTTCTGTTTCCCCCCTGCCTTCCCAATCTCAAGCAAGTTCCTCTTGTGGCCAGCCCTAGCTTGGAACCATACCGTCAAGAGGATTCTGGGAAACACTGTCAGCTTAGCTAAGTTGACAGGGTACAAAGTTAATTTCAGGGGAAAACCCTAGAGACAAGTAATTAGGTAAACTAAAGGTTTTATGACATGGGCAGGGTGGGAAGAGAATTCTTGTTCAAACCCACAGTGCAACTCTGACCAGGCTGCTGTACAAGAAACACTTGGAATTCAGACATGGAGCCAGCTGTATCCGGGAGTAAATAAACTATTAGCGAGTGCAGATGATGTCTTAAACGCTGTCATCAGCATCACTGGGTGGGAACAAAAAGCTCCAAGATAAGATTCTGCCCTTGCCTTGGACAGTGTGGCTTGGTTGATTGGAG
This sequence comes from Pteronotus mesoamericanus, assembly GCF_021234165.1. Taxonomy (NCBI): domain Eukaryota; kingdom Metazoa; phylum Chordata; class Mammalia; order Chiroptera; family Mormoopidae; genus Pteronotus; species Pteronotus mesoamericanus. Next base: position 14,503,443 of record NW_026555100.1, on the reverse strand, counting down.
TGTTGTCTCATAAAGTGAAAAGTCACGGGTTCGATTCCCAGAGCATGTGCCTAGGTTGCAGGTTTGGTCCCCAGGTCGGGGTGTGTGCAAGAGGAAACTGATTGATGTTTCTCTCTCACATCCATGTTTTTCTCCCCCTTTCTAAAATCAATAAGCATGTCCTCAGGTAAGGATAAAAATGAAAAAATCCTTCCCTCCTTAAAAAAAAAGATAAAATATTCATGGTGTCACATCTGGATTTATATACAGTGCATCTCCAGATGACGGAGAAGACTTCCAAAGGCTGCCTCGTGTTTGGCTGGTAGAATTGGCTAGACCCAATTCTAGACCCAATTGTTAGACCCAAGTTCAAATTTAGCCTTGCCCCTGCTAGCTGTGTGATTTGGGCAATTTACTTAATTGCTCGGAGCTTCTATCTCCTAATTCATAAAGTAGAGATAGCAATACTTACTTTATAAGTTGATTAGTAGCAGAAAAGGAGATCATATATGTGAAGCACTGGCATATGGTAGGTACTCAACAAATGGAAATAGCATGCATTTTAATTACCATCATCATCATCATTACTTTTCCTTCTTAGACCCAAAATCAACTGAGTAAACATGTGGCTTTAATGTCACAGATCCACTAATATGCAAAACCGATATAAGTGCCCAATCCTTTAAAGAATCAGCAGGGCCGTCTATGTAGAAGAGGGAAAGGGTGGATAAATGGGTATGGAAGGAGACTTGACGTGGGTTGCTGAACACAAAATGCAATATGCAGATGATGTGTTATAGAACTGTATTCCTGAAACCTATATCAATTAATTAACAAATGTCACCTCAATAAATTCAATTTGAAAAGAAATATATAGACCTGACCAGAATGGCTTAGTTGATTGGGCATTGTCCTGCAACGTAAAAGTCTGCCAGTTCGATTCCCAGAGTACCTGCCTGGGTTGTGGGTTCGGTACCTAGTCAGGCCATGAGAGGCGGTCACTGATCGATGTTTCTCTCCCTCTCTTTTTCCCTCCATTCCCCTCTTTCTAAAAATAAATAAATAAAATATTTTTTAAAAACATATTATGAGCCTTGAATGACTAATATAAGTAACATTCTTTGGAGTTAAAGTTCAGTTCAGCAAACATGTCCTGGGACTTCCTTAAGGACTTGAAAGGAGGGACATACCATTATGGCTTTTAGTGGTCAAGGGAGGTTTCAGAAAGCGAGTGGCATTTGGGTTCAGCTTTGAGTAATGGATGGTATTCACATGAGGCAGGAGGGGTTACTCCTGAAACAGGGCACAAGCTGGGCATTGGGCTGGAGGCTGAAAAGCCCCTGGTGCGGCCAGAGAGAGTGAAGAGAGCAGAGTGACTCTGTTGGGTAATAAATAGGACGAGAAGCAATGCTCTGAATGCCAAGATCAGGGATCCAGGTTCTATCTCACGGGCAGGCGAGTTACTGAAGTTCATACAGAGATGGTGCCCATGAAAGCCCCGTTTCAGAAAAGCTACCATTGCAAATGTCTGTGGGCTGCACTGAACTGGGGAGAGACTGTAGAAAGAAAGGCCAGCTGGAAATCCTGTCACAGAAATTCAGGAAGTACAGAAAGATCTTCACTGAGATGATGAGAGGGCAAAGAGGAATGCCAGAAATATTTTGAAGAGACAAAACAATAGTTCTTGGTGCCTGCCTGCATATAAGGAGCACGGAGAGATGCTAAAGATAAACCAAGATTCCAAGCCTGGGCTGCATGAAGAGAAGGTGGGGGCGTGGAGGGGAAAGAAGAGAAGAGGCTGTGTTTCCTGTGGGGATTCAGTGACTACCACTGGCGATGGGGTCAGGAGATGAGGCCAGAAACAAAGATCTGGGATGACCTCCTTGTGTGCTGGTTGAGAGCAGAGCAGACGAGCGTGAGAGAAGGGGCGGCCGAACTTGGGGAACATGCAAACATAAGGAGTGGCAGGAGGTATCAGAGAAAGAACAGGCACAGACTGAGCCACCCGTAAACCTAAAGAAAGCATACCTTTCGCTCACGTGAAACAGCTAAGACCTCCAAATCCCTATCATTGTTTGAGATTCAGTGATGTTCATTTCTGCAAGAAAAGAATCATTTTGCCCTGCCCAATGGCCAAAGACAAAAGAAAACACACACCGTCCCAAACAAGAGAAACAATTATTCACTTAGGAAAAGTTGAGTTAATGTCCACATTGTGGTCACGATAGCTACAGTCAGGTTCCCCCAGAGTCAGGTGATACATCAAAAGGCTGAAGAATGATAATGAAGAGACCGTTTAGAGAGACAGACATCAAGGATCGGCCACAGCAGTGACTGTGATCCTCTATCTGAAGGACAGAAGAGGGAATGATGTTACCCAGAGCCCAGTGAGGGCTACAGGGGCGTAAGAGGCTTTCTGGTCAGAGCTGTGGCTGTAGGAGGGCACAGCTACTGCCTGGACCTCTAATGTCAAGGAGAAAACAAAAGAGTAAATGTCCCAGCTTTTCTGTCCTCCTACCTTCCCATTTCCTATTGGCAGTTCTCATGTCCAAGCCCAACCAGAAGCCGCAGATAAAGAAGTCTAGCAGATGCAACCTGTGGTGCACAGCCTCCCAAGGCACAGAGCAGGGCAGAACAGGGTGGAGAATGGATCTTGAGGGAAAAATGAAGAATAATCAGAATGTTAACCCATTACGGTTCCTCAGATCAATATCGTCCTCTGAGCAAAAGTAAAAATGGTTACTTTTTTATCAGTAGTACACGTTTGTATAACATTTTGTACTTCATAAAGTGTTTTCATGTAGAGTACCCATTTTAAACTACAGTATATCCCTGTGAAGTAGATAAAGGCATGTTATTCAGGCCAATTTAACTTTGAAGCCCAGAAAAGTTGAATGATTTATCCAAGTTATGGTCACACAGCAAGTGAATTGTGACGTTGATATTAGAAATAAGGTCCTCTGACTCTGAATCCAGTGCTCCTCCACAGGCGTGACATTAATTAACCTGGAAAAGCACCTTTGCTGTGAAAGGTGTTAGGATACAGTTGTCCCGAATGTGGCATGCCCTGTGGCCCTGACCTAGCTGGCTGTTCAGGGCCTTCCTGAGTTGTTTTCAATAAGCAAATATTCCTGACACTTCAATTATCCCAATCCAAACAATGAACACACTGTGCAAGAGGCTTCATAAATTTCATTCAGTTGGATACAATGAGAATAATGTAAGTCAAAGCTTTGTATGTATTCCCTAAAAAAAAACAAAAAACAAAAAAAAAAACCACCACAGCACCCAACAAAACAGAGATTGTTGTAATAGAAACATCTAAGATGGGGGGGGGGGCGGGGGGGGGGGGGAAGGCAACACAGGCTTTGTGCTTCCTGAACCTGGCTCTGCTTCTTTATCTCCATCGCCATGTCTCAGCAGAGAAGTGAAGTCAGGAGCCCCATGCCTTCTGTTCTCCTACAAATCGAAGCAAGGCCTCCAACCTGTGGACAAATCCAAAATTGTGTTTGATAAGTTATTTTTTAAATCTGTCCAGTTATTTATTTATTTTTAAATTATATTTTATGGATTATGCTATTACAGTTGTCCCAATTTTTCCCACTTTGTCCCCCTCCACGCAGCATCCCCCACTCCCTCAGGCAGTCCCCCCACCATTGTTCATGTCCATGGGTCATGTGTGTAAGTTCTTTGGCTACTCCATTTCCTACTCTGTACTTCACATCCCCATGGCTATTCTGTAACTACCTCTCTGTACTTCTTAATCCCCTCACCTCTTCATCTATTCCCCCACACCCCCTACCACCTGGCAACCCTCAAAACACTCTCCATATCCATGATTCTGTCTCTGTTCTTCTTGTTTGCTTAGTTAGTTTTTTCAGATTCAATTGTTGATAGATATGTATGTATTGCCATTTTATTTTTCATAGTTTTGATCTTTTTCTTTCTCTTAAATAAATCCTTTTAACATTTCATATAATAATGGCTTGGTGATGATGAACTTTAATTTTTTCTTGTCTGGGAAGCTCCTTATCTACCCTTCTATTCTAAACAATATCTTTGTTGGGTAGAGCAACCTTGGCTATAGGTCCCTGCTTTTCATGACTTGGAATATTTCTTGCCAATCCTTCTGGTCTGCAATGTTTCTTTTGAGAAATCAGCTGACAATCTTACAGGAACTCCCCTGTAGCTAACTAACAGTTTTTGTTGTTTGTTGTTGTTGTTGTTGTTGTTTGCTGCTTTTGAGATTCTCCCTGTATCTTTAACTTCGGTATTTTAATTATGATATGTTTTGGTGTGGGCCTCTTAGCATTCATCTTGTCTGGGACTCTGTGCCTCTGGACTTGTATGTCTATTTCCTTCACCAAACTATGGAAGTTTTTTTTCATTATTTTTTCAAATAGATTTCCAATTTCTTGCTCTTTCTCTTCTCCTTCTGGCACCCCTATGATGCAAATGTTGGAAAGCTTGAAGTTGTCCCAGAAGCTGCTTACACTATCCTCATTTCTTTTATTCTTTCATCTCCTTGTTGTCCTGATTGGTTGTATTTTTGCTTCCATATATTCCAAATAATTGTTTTGATTCTCACCTTCATCCACCCTGTTGGTTTTTTCCTATAAATTGTTCTTTATTTCAATCAGTATTCTTCATTTCTGACTATCTTTTTTATGCTGTTGAGGTCCTCATTAAGTTCCTCGAGCATCCTTAGAAGCAGTGTTTTGAACTCTGCATCTGATAGATTTCTTTTCTCCATTTCATTCAGCTCTTTTCTAGAGTTTTGATCTTTTCTTTCATTTGGACTCTTTGTATCCTCATTTTGGCAGTCTCTTCTGTGTTTTTTTCTATGTATTAAGTAGAGCTACTATGACTCCCTGTCTTGGTAGCATGACCTAATGTAGTAGGTGTCCTGTGGGGTTCAGTGGCACAGCATCTCTTATCACCCAAGCTAGGTACTCCAGTTGCACCCTCTGTGTGGGCTGAATATACCCTCCTCTAATAGTTGAGCCTTGATTGTTGTTGGAAGGTCAATGGGAGGGATTTACCCAGGCCAGTCAGCTACACGGACTGACTGTGGCCACTGACCACTAACCTCCACACTCTGTGGAGGATCAGCTGTGCAGGAGCAAGGTGCTGGTACTCCAAAGTGGTCCGTAGCTGTCCACTGGGTGCACTGGCTCTGGGGTTTCCTGGGTGGTGCATACCCACCTATGCTCTACCTGAGGCCACTCTGCATGAGCTACAAAGCAGTCTGTAGATGGCAACAAGCCCATGCCTCTATCTTGACCAGATGTTTCCATAAGGCATTTTTTAAACTACCTTATACTATTTTCCTATAATGGGTGTCATCATTTCTAAATACCCCCTCCCAAGCCACTTCCTCTACTCCACTGTTACGAATTAAATTGTGTCTCCCCAAAAAGGCACGTTGAAGCCCTAAGCCCCAGGGTGTGCCCTTATTTGGAAATCAGGTCCATGCACAGGTAATCATATTAAAATGATGTCATTAGGATGGGCCCTGATCCAATATGACTGGTGTCCTTAAAAGGAGGAAAATTTGGACACAAAAACAGACCCCTGAGATGAAAGATGATATAGAGAGGAAGAAGATGGCCATCTATAAGTCAAAGAACACTCAAGGCCACCAGAAGCTAGGTGACAGGCCCAGAGCAGATCCTTCCCTAGTGTTTTCAGAGTGCATACACATACTTAAGATGTAGCCAGGAAAATGACAGTTATTTTCTTTGCAAAACTCAAGGTTTTATAGAAAAATATCCAAAGAGAGTAAGAAAATTTTATAAAAATGGTACAGGGGGCAAATATATGGTAAAAGAAAATGACTTGACTTTGGGTGGTAGGCACACAATGTATATAACTCATGTATCATGGAAATGTACACTTGAAACCTATATGATTTTATTAACCAAAGTCATCTCAATAATTTAATAAAAATTAATTAAATTTTGTTTTTAAAAAGAAAATTTTATGTAGATTAAATATTGCTCTCCCCTTCCATCTCTGAAGAACAGTTCTAGTGACACTAGTCACTGTATTAATAAATTAGTTCTGGTGACAGTGTCTGATTGTGTTGATGCTTAAATTAATTAGTACATGTTTGGTTACAAGTAATAGAAAATTCATATCAAAATTATTTAAACAGTAAAGGTAAATTCTTGGCTCTCATATCTGAAAATGCAGATGTATTCTGGGCTTTAGGCATATTTTGCTCAAGATTTTAAACTAATTTCTCTGTGATTCTCTCGATTTTACCTCTTTCTTGTGCTGGTTCCATCCTCAGGCTGGATTCTCTCATGGTAGCAAAAAGATTGTGATGGCTCCAGTGTACATGTCTGAATCCAACACTTCCCAGAAGAAGGATGCTTTTACACCCCAGAATCCCCAGAAAAAGTCCTGGATGTAGTGTGATTACACCATCCCTAACCAATCCTGGGGGAAAGCCAAGTATTGATTGTTATACTGGGTTCGTAGGGACCAAACGCTGTGGTCCATACAAGCCCTAGGATTCCCTCATGGCTTAGGCCACTTGGGGACTACTTCTGGAGCTGGAGGTAAGAGATCAAACAACCAGAAAGGCAAGCAAAATGGGTACTGAGAAATCACCACAATGTCCAGTCCAATACTAAACCCAATATGTGCACCTTAACCTTCATGTAGTAACCTTAACATAAAATGCTACCATATTAACATTGTATAAATATGACTTTTAGAAAAACATGAGCTTGGGCTATAACCATCTGCTAGAATGTGGAATCCAGAATATGAATGTTCCTTTTCATATGTTAAGAGGGATTGTAAGTAAAGAAAGTAAAACTGTATTTATTTTATTTATCAAGCATTGGTCCAGTTACTATGGCTACATAAGAAGCTATCTGAAACTAAGTGTCTTAAAATAACAGTAATTATTATCTCTCATGGTTTCTGTTGATCAGGAATTGGGATCCGGCGTAATTGAGCATGCCAGTCTCAGAGTCTCTCCTGTGGTTGTAATTACTAGATAGCCATGGCTGGGCTGTCTCAAAGCCTTCTTCACAGACCCACCTGTCACCCGATCTGGGATAACCAGGGACAACTCCAACAGCTGAGGCTCCTTGGCCATCCCTTTCTGTTCCTAAGCTGTCTTTTTTTCTGTGATTTCTGCAGTGTAGCAGCTTCAGAGCAGGACTCCCAAAGAGTGTAAGTGTGTATGTATGTGTGTGTATCAATGTACACATGTATACATGCAGAAAGAGACGGAGGCAGGTAGGCAGGTGAACCCATATCACCTTTTATGATCTAGCCTTGAAAGTCAGCAGCTTCACTTCTGCAGCCCTGTGTTCATCAAGTCGGTCACAAAGTCTCACTGGGTTCAAGGGGAGAGGAAATGGACCTCACCCCTTAAGAGAGAGTGGCAAGGTTTTTGAAGAGCATATGAAACCAGAAAATGGCTGTTTCTGTGTGGGAAATACTGCCACACCCCAAGCAGTTATATACCATAGAACAGTGATTTTCAACCGGTGTGTTGCAAGAATTTTTAAAACATGTGATACCTGGTTATTTAGTCGGGGGCACTGATCTCCTTTCCCTTAGTTTGTCAAATAAAAAAAAAAAAAAAAAGGCAACAGCCAAAACAACAATAGCCATCTGGTGTGAATGAATCAAAATTATACCTATTTTTTGTCAGATTGGCAAAAAATACATTTTTGGTGTGCTGCAGAATTTTAGTAATTAGTTTATGTGTGTCATGAGATGCAAAAGGTTGAAAGTTACTGCCATAGAGTGTTCTAAGTGCATTACAAACATTAATTCATTCAATGAATTGTGTACCAGTCTTACTTTCATAGACGGCAGAAGCTGTCTGCGCCCCACCCATATCTCCTTCATCCTCACTATTTCAGGATCTATTAGCTCAACTTTCAAATATCAGACCTTGGCCTGAGGGCTTCTGCCTGCTGTGTTCCAGCATGCCAGAAGTGTTGGGAAATAAGTGTCCTCTAGGAGCAGCCATCAACTCATAATTGATGGAAATCGTACAAACACCCTGGCTCCCTCAGCCCTTTGTGGCAGGGTGGGGATTTAACTCAAGGGCCTGTGTTTCCTGTGATCCCCACAGGTCCCCAGGGGGATTAAGCTCCTGCAGCCGCAGTGGTGATCTGCTCGATAACACAAGTCTTCCTTTCCCTGCCATCTGCCCACCACCACACTGGTGTTTCCTGCATCTCTCAAATAAACTACTTGGATTTGGAGCTTTCTAAGGGAACCCAAACCAAGACTTTTAACTGGCTTGAGATCACTCAGCTAGGAACTTGCACCCAGATAACAACTGCCTGTCGGTAGCTTCGAGAATTCTTTTCTTAGCACCTTAAACTATGTGACAGTGGAGAAAAAAGCAGTGCAGAAGGGACAAGAGGGCCCTGGGAGAGGAGCTGGGGTATCTTTATTCTAGACCTGGGATGCTCCAAGGTTACATCACCAAATATGTATTGAGCTATTCTGAGCCAGGCATTGGGCTAAATGCTAGGGGACTTCAGTTCTCTAACTCTGAGATAGACATACAAATTCCTGGCCAAATTCCCTCTCAAGGCTGTGATGGAAACCACAGTGAGATCGTTAGATGAGAAGACCCTCTTCCAGTGTACGACTCATTCTGGTAGCACTCTTTCTGGGAGCTCAGCATGAACCGCTAGGGATAGGATTAGTGCAGCCATTGTAAACCTTTTTCATTTAATGGCATACATAAACTGATTACTAAAATTCTGAAGGACACCAGAAAAAACAATTCTTTGCCAATTTGACACCAAAAAAATAGTTATAATTTTGATTCAGTCACACCAGACTGAATCGTTGCTCTGTTGGCTGTTGTCATTTTTTTATTTGACAATCTAAGGGAAAAGAGGTCAGTGCCCCTGACTACATAGTCAGTATTGCATGTTTTAAAAATTCTCATGCACGCCAGTTGAACACCACTGGGTTAGAGGTCTGTATTAGTCTGCTTGGGCAGTTACAGCAAAATGCCACAGCCTGAGCAGCTTAAACAACAAAAACTATTTTCTCACATTTATGGAGCCTGGAAATCCAAGATCAAGGTACTGGCAGATTCAGTTTCTGGTGAGAGCTCTCTTCTGTGTCCTCACCTGGGGGGTGGGGGCCAGGGGCTGAGGAAGGAGAGACAGAGACACAGGGCAAGGCCTCTAACTCTCTGGTGTCTTTTCTTAAAAGGATCAGGGTCCCACCCTGATCCTCCTAATAGGCCCTATCTCCAAATACAGTCACGTTGGGAGGCAGGACTTCAACATAAGAATTTTGGAAGGACACAAGTTTATATTTGGTACAGATTCCTTTAGGGGTGCACACCTTCTAAAGCGTTTTTGTTTTGTTTTGTTGGCAGTCATTATCCATGGCCAGTTGAAGGTGTGAGCACTTCTAAGTAGAAAAGATAGCTGTCAAATGTAAAGGGCATAAATATTGTGTGACTGGATGGCCCAGTACCCTGTCTTAACCAAGCCCTCTCTGTGGAGGCCGACTCACACTGCTCTGTTTGCAGGTGGGTGTGGTCTCTGCATTGAAGTTCCTTCATTAAGTCGTCCCCCACTTTTTCTAAGAACCTAGACTTGTTTTCCTGGGAACATGCTGTCTCTCTTTTTCTATGATCTGAGTGAGGCCTGTGTGATGAAAATGGTCTAGATTAGAAGCATGCTGCTTCGGACAAATAGCGAGATTTCATAGCAGCCAACACAACCAGCACAGTTTTGGGCCTTCGAAAGAAACCCCAGTTGATAATTCATGAATTTAATTGTTCTCCCTTTTCTCTTACTTCACAGGCAATTAAATCAACAATCATTTCTTCTATGCTGACCGAACACTGTGCCCTCTGCTTCACAGGCAGCGAGCAGAAATTAGAAGAAAAGCAGTGAACAGGTACTATGACCAGGACATTGCAGTGATCCTGTGGACAACCTTCCTGTTCTCACCTGGGCTCACCTGTGGGAGACCCTGTGCCACATTCACCAGCTTCTCACTCACGGGTCTGTATCCCTCTTGCCCTCTGTCTGAGGTTCTTTCTGGCACCACTGGCAACAACCCTCAGTCAATAGCGGGCGAGAACATGGGGGTGACACTCCAGTGGAGGAGCCTGAGATGGGCCACATGATTTCCCAGTCTTTGGAAGGACTGGGCTCCAGCGGTAGCCCACATTTTAACATACACTTACTGACTTTTCTCCCTTCTTTGTCTCATCTTCCACATTTTGTTATTTGTGGGTCTAAGAATCACTTCTCAAATAAATAATCTGCATCCGCGTATCTGTCTTAGCATCTTTTGGGGAACTCAAACTAAGATAGTCATTTATTATGGTCAGCGAACACACAGTATGTATGCCACCTTCCCTGTGCCAGTGCTCTTGACAGACCTGTACGTGGCATCCTCCCTTCGAATTTGGAGGCATCTTCTTCTCTGGTAGTTGACCAGTATTGGCAAGTGGGATGAAATCCTCTTTCCATTACAGCTATAAAGAATAAATATTATGTAAGCAGCAGTCAAGAAATACTTTGGAGTTTGAGGCAACAGAGTTAGATTGTAGTGGGCTGGAGAGAGGAGAATGTATTCACAGTGGTAAAACCAGTACAAGACCTTGAAGAATAGCTGTGACTCTCATGTAGCTGGGGAATAGTGAGCAACAGTGTGTAGAGGAGGATGTACCATGTATGTTCTGATAGCACAGGAATGAGAGCAGAGTTAATATTGGCTCTGGCAGATGAATTATGTTCAAGGATCTTGAGGATTTTTCTCTTGTAACAAAAACAAGTGTAGGTTTTAGTTTCTGGACCTCCTTGACTCTGGTGACTTTGACCTTTACCCAAAGTCATCCATTCATCAACCCTGCATCAAATGTTATAAATGCCCCCTTCATAATCTTGAACTCAAAACTTTGATTTTCTTCTTCTCTGTGCTCGCTCCTCCAAAGCCATCTTCTCTTCTACCTACTCCTATAACAATGGGCATAAATTATGCAAATGGTTCAGAAATTTCTGCCTATCCCTTATTTCAGTCACCAGATGGATATTTCCAATTGGCTGTCTTGACCTAAAAGTCAGCATGCCCAAAGTCAAACTCATCTTCACACACAAAAATAAGCTGGTTTTCTGCTTTCCTAGTTTTCTGAACAGCAAGCCCCAGCATTCTTCTGTCAACCACCTTCTCAAAACCCTGGAGGGAAGAAAAAACTAATCTAAACAGGGTGCCAGGCGCCACATTGGCTATTTTCACAACCTGACTCATTTAATCCTCATAACAGGCAAGGACGCAGACAAAATTGTCTCCGTTTTTAAATGAGGAAACAGAGGCTTACAGTGGTTAAAGAATTTGCCTGAAGTTGGAAAGTAGAGCTGAAAGGAGCTTTACAAATAGAGCTGGGATTTAAACTCAGGTGTGTTTGACTCCGAAGTTGTGCTCTCTTCATGCTTCACCTCCAACTATCTCTTGCATCTGCCTTTTCCATCCATTCCCCCACTTTATGACTCTTGTCTAATGTCATACCCAATGGAGGAGTCTCTAACAAATCTCCCTTCCTATAAACAGTCAAAGGGTGCAGCTGTACACAGTATAGCAATAGTGCTTGCTAAGGGGGAACTGATGTACAACTAGTTTAACACATGGTCTGTGGCCTCAGAGGAATTCACACTTTAGAATAGGAAATAGGAAAGAGGTAGTGGGAGGAAGGTGAGAGAAAAGGGTGGGAGGGAGAGAGAGGGGAGGAGAGGAATTGGGTGTAGGCTATGGAAGGAAGCTGCCAGTCTCATGGTTTGCCATGGAAACCTTCTGTCTGCTTTGCCCCGGCCCACTCTCTTCACCCCTCCCTGCTATCTACACAGGCACAATGTGAGCAACCAGGGCTGTAGAATGTGATGCTCTTCCCTGACACCAGCTTAAATGCAAAACAAAGGCAGCCTAAAGAAGCATTTTTAGGGGTGAGTGTTTGTAAATGTTGATTGTGCTTCTTTCCAGTATTACTAACTCACACTGTTCAGCTCTTAATAATAGGCCAGCCCCCGCTAAGCACTTTCTAGGCATTACATTATTTAACCATCACAATAATCACAATGCATTTTGCAGATAGGAAGTTAGGTTCACGGAAATGTACCTGGGATCCTAGGCTTGAGGTGGGCAGAGCCAGACCTGAGATGCCAGCTCTAGAGCCCCCTACAATTCACCACTATATTAAATTGCCAACCAGTACATCCTTTAAAAAAGGTTTCTTGTTACAAAAGTAACATACACACACTCTGTGTGTGTTCATCGTAAATACAGATAAACAAAATTTAATTAAAAAACCATTATCCTACCCTCCAGAAATAATGGCTGTTAACATGTTAGCATATATGCTCTGAGACTTCTCTATGCCTATATATACAACTTTTCTATAATAAAAATGGGATTATATAGTGTATACAGTTTTGTGACTTTTGCTCATGAAACAACATACTATGCATTTCTTTATCATAAAATAGTCTTCTATGATAAAGGAGGCTATACAGGTCTCCTTTATTCTTTAAATGCATGCACAATAACTTATTTAACCAGTTAGACATGTAGGGGTTTTGTTTTGTTTTTTGGTTTTTCACTCTTGTAAATAATTCTGTGATAAACGTCTGTGCAGCTGAAGATTTCCAACAGCGCTCCTCCCAACAACTAAATCCTTTGCCATGTTGCAGCTGAAGGGATCATGGCCTTGACACATGATGCTTCATCTGCTTGGAGTGTTCTTCTTCACCCTCCATTCACTAGCTAACTCACACTGTCACTCAGGTTTAAGCTAAAATGCAGCCTCTTCCAGGCAGCCTTCCTAGACTGCCCAGACTACATCAGGCCCCTTGGTTGGTTGTGTTCATAGACCCTACACAATTCCTTCATTGTATTTAACATATCTATGAATAATTGGTCTTGCAATTCTTGATCTAATGGCAATCTTCTCTCCTGGACTATTAGTTTCACGACTCTAGCACTGTGACTCCATTTTCTATTGCATTACCCCCAGAGACTAAGAAGACCACATACGAGGCCCTTAATAGTAATTTTTGAATACATAAATGAATGAATCTTTGTGGACAACCTTAACTATTTTCTTAAGTAAAGCTAAAACATGGATCCAAAAAAAAATACACATTTTTAAGATGTTTCATATATTATTCAATTGTCCTCCAGAAAAATAATAATGATTCATTCCCATTACCATCACTAGTGTGTAGAGGGCAGATCAATCTTTTGTGTGTCTTCATGCAAACTATTATTTGCTTTTTAAATGGCAGTTTGTAAAACAGTTGGTCAACTTGCATCCATCAGTATTAGAGATCTCCCCTCCAAATCAAACTGTGTATAGACAGAACAGTAAATTATTGTTTTACAAAATGGACTCTGAGTCCACAGAGCAGATCTTTTTGCTTTTGTATTTATCATTGTTGTCTAACATCAGTTTTACTCTCAGATCCTAAGTGTCCTCATTATTACAATGACAACTACCCTTTGCTGGGGATCTCCAGCACTAATACACCATGCTCATGCTTTTCCTGCATTCTCTCATGTAATCCATGCACAGCCCTGCTGAGATCAATACCATGGTTACTCTCAATCACAGACGAGTAATTGAGGCACAGTTAGATGATTTGCCTGAAGTCACACACCTAATCAGTGATGGAGCTGATACTTGAATTCACACAGACATGATCCTAGAGCCTGTACTCTTACCTACAGCTTCTGCTATCAACAAGCAGCCCTGCCTTTTCAGATCCCACTTTTAAGCTGTCCTGAGTTAAAAACAAAAATCTTGCATCCAACACTATTTCAAAATCGTTCTTCTAGAGATAGGTAATTTAATTACCTACTATACACCATGATTTACATCAACTCATTTTCAGTATTTTTATTTTGGTGTTATTATTATTGCCATTTTACAAAGGACAGACCAAGGCTCACATAAGTTATGTAATTTGCCCACATAGCTAAGAAGCGGTAGAACCAAAATCTGACTCTATAAGCTAAAGCTCTTTTCCACTTTCCCCAGCTCACTCCCAGCTATTGCACATCACTTATTCATTTAACCATTTTTCTTATTTATTTGTTTTAAATCATGTTTATTCTATTACAGTGGTCTCAATTTTTCCCCCTTTGCCCCCCTCCACCCATCCTACCTCCCCGCCCCCGCTCCCACGGTCAATTCCCACACTGTTTGTTGTCCATGTCCATGGGTCATTCATATATGTTCTTTGTCTAGTCCCTTCCCCTTCTTTCCACCATTGTCCTCCTTCCCCATTCCCTCTGGTCACTTTCAATCTGCTCCATGTTTCCATGCCTGTGGTTTATTTTGTTCGTTAGTTTATTTTGCTGAATAGATTCCACGTATAGGTGAGATCATATGGTATTTGCCTTCCACCAACTGGCTTATTTCACTTACCCTAATATTCTCCAGTTCCATCCATGTTGTCACAAAAGGTAGGAGTTCCTTCTTACTTTCTTTCTTTTTATTTGTTAATACAGATTGATTTTATTTTTTTAATGTCAAAATCCATTATAAAATATTAAAAAATTTAAATCCATTATAAAGTCTCAGCAATTAAAACAACATGACACCAGCACAGATCATTTAACAATTTTTTAACCAAGACTTTTATGAATTAAATTTGTCTACCGGAAAAAGTCCTGGAATAGGAGATAGAAGATTCTACTTTTAAGGCTGCCATTAACTACCTTTGTGATCTCAGGCCCAGAGAAATTATGAACTCTAAAGTCCCAATTCTAAATTCTGAAACTCAATGAGGAATTTTGGGCAGTAGAACAAACCTAAACGTTGACATTAGAAATATCTATTTTCAAAATGTGACCTGATGGATCTTGGTCATGACAAATTTTCCAGACTTGAATTTCCTCATCATTAAAATCAGGATACTATCTCCCTTGATCTCTTGTTATGAAAATTAGAGCTAACATATCCAGGAGTCAACAAAAGGGAGAGATGCTGGTGCTGGTGCTGGCTGTCCTGGGGGCAAGATGGTGACTTCCTCCCACTGTCCATGTCAGCCCCAGTCTCACCATAGGCCTCTGCACACACCTTCATCTCTGAGTAACACCTAAAACATGCTCACACCCTCAACTTTCCTGTGACTATGATACAAGCGATTCAATTTTTCTTCAGGTGACCTTCACTAGTACGGAAAGTCTGAAAGCATATAGTCAGAGTTGCATAACTATGAGTCTGGCCTATGAAGGAAGCCAGTCTTCTCTTCCTCCAAATTTTTTTTTTTTTTTTTTTTTTTTTTTTTTTGCAACTTGAGGCATTCCCCTTGTGGGCGTGTGATCTCCCCAATGGCAGCAATAGCTCAGGCAGCCACAACCACAGCCCTCAGCTGCTGCAAGTGAGCGAGAGTGCAGAGCACCTGGCCTCCAGAGGCCCAGAGCTCTGGAGGAGTTCCATCTGGTGGCTGTCAGAGAAAAGGCTGGCCAAGCTCAAAGGCCTCTGGGCTTGCTTGGAGTAGAGAATGCATAGGATTTGGCTGTCTCTCCCTGTGGCAAAAATGACTCTAGGAGAACCTCTAGTCCAATCTCAGAAGCCCAGGACCACAAAGATGCCAGGAAAACCAAGCCACTCAGATGACCTCTGCTCACTCAAAATGAGCCCTTGTCTGTGGTCCAGGTTGGAAATTGAAGTATTATGTCAGTACAAGGTCATGTTAGAGGCACCATAGACCATTTCAAAAACAGGACCAGAAGAGAGCCACAAAAATAAACTCTCTTCTGCCTGGTGGTCCTTAGCCCTGCTAGCGCTTCAATGTTGCTGGGAAAGAAAAACGCACAAATGATGTGAGCAAACATTGTAATAGCAAATCCTTACGTCAAGTTCACTGTGTGCGTGTCAGGCATGTCTAAGGACTTAATAGTCTCCAAAACTCCAGAAGGTATTTAACATCATTAACCCACTTCGCACATTAACAACGTTGGAAAATAACTTGCCTAAGGTTACTTAGCAAGTAAGTGGCATAGACAGGATTTGAATCCACATAGCAATATGGGTTCAGACACCAAACTCTAAACCAGTATTTTTAGCAAAAGGAAAATTACAAAGGACTGATCAGCATACGAAAAGGTGCTTCACCCGCCCTGTGACCAGTGAGAAGGTATGGGAAATGGGCATGCTCCAATGCCCTTAGGATGTACATTGGCCTGTTAGACAGGTGGTTTGTCAAGGTCTATCAAATGTGAACTGAATTCCCTTTGACCTGGGATTTCACTTCCAGCTGTCTATAATGCTGGAATACTCAAAAAGCTTTATGTACAAGGATGTTCACAAATAGCACCATCTGTGCAAGATTCTCTAGCCATCTCTGTCCGTGACTCATAGTAAAGCACCTGCACTTATTAGGCATGCCAGAACCACTTGCAGGAATATACAAATAATAAATATTTATTTGGAGAAATAGTGATGTGCTTGTCCAAGTACTTCAATATTGCTACTAACAATTAAGTAGTGCAAGTGTGTCCAGACCCAAGTTCTACAAAACTAAAAGCTATCAAAAAGGCTCTTCTCCTCCTAGCTCTGTGTGTGAGGAGAATGGCCACTACCTAGGGTGTTGTCTTGTCTCCCCTGTTCTGGGGCTTCTGCTGGGGTCCAGCCATTGGAGACATTAGTGGGTCAGAAGGTGGGAGTGAGAGGTTGGAGTATTTATTCCCTCTTCCTCCCCATCTGCACCCCTTCCCTCCATATCAGGTGGTAGTTTCCTCAGTGGCTGAAATTCCTCGCAGCTCCAGCTCAGCACCAGCTCTCTCTGAATGGCCTCTCTTTCATGGTTATGACTCACCCTGGGTTGGTGACACCTTTCCTTCCCCTTCAGGTCTACAGGAGGGGACAGTTTCCACTGCTGTTAGTCTCTGACTGTGTCACCATCTCCATTGCTTTCACTCACCTGCCCTCACCTCTGTAAATAGGCTTTCCAGTAAACAGGCTTCGGTGGAAACCCTTGAGTGTACCACCATTTTTTGCCAGGACCCTATGAGATTCAACCTCAGATTTTTAGCCACTGCACAAATGTTGAACATCTACTATGTTCTGGGTGTCAACCTGTTGCTGGAGTTACCAGCATGAAGAGGACAGTCTCTTCTATATGCTGGCTAGGGAGAGTAGCTACAGAATAGGTTTTCCCATGGGCCTAGAAGAATCTTTCCCTCAAAATTTGGTTAGAGTTTTGCTCTTTTCCAGGTGAAAATGAATTAAGATGGCGTACGTTCTGTTAAATCCATTCTTGTTCAAGTGTCAGTGTCAGAGAAATCTGCATCCAGCTAAGACATCTATGTCTCGGCCCTGGCTGGGTAGCCACCCTGATACACCAAGGTTGTGGGTTTCATACCTGGTCAGAGCACATACAAGAATCAACCAATGACTGCATAAATAAGTGGAATAACAAACTGATCTCTCTCTCTCTCTCTCTCTCTCTCTCTCCATCTCTCTTCTCTCGTCAATAAATGAAAATTAAAAAAAAAACACATTCATGTCTCTAGAAAGCTTCTAATGACTTTATACAACAAGACAATTGTGGTGAGTTCAAGGAGGCCCAAGGGGTGATTAGTGCAAGTAAAGCTGCTTTCTATTTGATGTCCCCATTTCTGAAAAGGGAGCCATCAACCGCCTCGTCCCAGAGCCAGAGCCCTGCAATCTCCAGCTCCATCTCACTAAACCTCTCTCTCTGATTCATGCTCTTCTATCATCCTCATATCTACTGCCTTGGTCCAGGCCCTTGTCTGACTTGCAATTGCCATTCAGAGCTGAGGAAATTCTGAGATGAGGAGTGTATTATGTCCTTATCTCTGAATTCCCAGAGATATATGCGTAGCACAGTGTCTGGCATATAAGGGGTCCTCAATAAAGTTGATTGCATGAATAAAATGCTATCACAGGAGCCTCCCACTTTCCTTTTCCCACCAACCTGTCATCCCTCCTACCCCATGAGATCTTTCTAAATCAGAGATGTGTGTACATTATTACTTAAATTCCTTCAATGGTTCCACCATGGCTCTTAGCCAGGAGTCACCAAACTTTCTCTGTAAAAGAAGAGCAGATATTTTAGGTTTTGTGAGCCATATAGTCTGTTGCAACAATTCATTTTTGCTGTTGTAGTGTGAAAGCAGTCATATGTGATGCATAATGAATGAGCTTGGCCGTACTCTAATAAAACTTGACTTACAAAAACAAGTGGCAGACTAGATTTAGTTCATGGGCTGCAGTCAGCCAACCCAGCTCTGAACAAGTATGGCCAATCTGGTTGGCATGGTGTACAGTGCTGTTCATGACCTGGCTTTGTTTAGCTTTATCTCCTGACACTCTGATTTCGCACTTCACTCACCTTCAATGCAACACTTCTTGCACTCCCTCAAATGTGCTATGCACTTTCAAGTATCTGTGGCTTTGCACTTCCCACTCCCCCTTCTAGGACCGCTGTCTCTGTCTATACGTCTATGAAGTATTTGTTCTTCAAAATTCCTAGACTGAAGCCTTCCCTATGGATCCTCTCCACCCCTGTCCCAGGGAGTAACTTCACCCTCCCCTTGTCGCCTTTGAACCTGCTTCCATTATTTCACTTAGCCTTCTATCCTGTCATTACTTATTAATGTATCTGTGCCCAGTTATGGAAGGGGACAATGCCTGGTGCAAAAGTGCTTAAGAAAATATTGTTGAATTAAATTGGGACCAAGATATCTTCCAGTATTGTGATTCTAGGTTTGCCAGAGACAACTCCAGTTTTTTGCCTGTGGCCTTAACATAGCTATTAATTAATGCCCCTTTTACTCTCAGAAGTGACCCCATGTGGATAATAAATGATACCATTGCCCTACCTTTTAGCATTCTTTGGACCATATTGCACTGGTGGCTATCTGGTCAGCCTATCTGCGGGCCAACCATAGATGGTGTTCAGGGTGTCCCTTCCCAGTGTTGGCCAGCAGACCAGTGTTCCTGGCTTCCCCAGGCCAGGCCTGAACAGCAGTGGGGCCAGAGTGGAGAGGCTGGCAATGCAGGTTAACTTGTCTGTGTCCACACAGCCCCAGGGGGCTAGAGCCAATCAAAGCACCAAACATAGCGATGCTTTTGAGGAGGGTACAATCCCATGGTGACCAGTTATTTCTGATATATTTATGACCCAGAACAACTCTAATGGAAGTCAGAGCAGTGGAGAAAGAAAAACAGAACCCCAGGCTAAGTGCAGGAAATCCTTCAAATCCAGGCCCTACTACGGACAGGAGATTGCTTTTATGTGCAAAAGGGAGTAATTCAATACAGCGACCTCCCCTTATCAGGGGTCATAGGAGAGACTCCTGGACAAGGTGCCTAGAAAAGAGAAAGAGAAACGCTGAATGAACACTTTCCCCCACGCTGCCTCCATTTGTTTGACAGTCCGGTTGCCCTCGCCTCTGTCCTGAACTTCCTCCCTCCTCCCCCGCATCTCAGACACTTCCATCTCTGTTCCCTGGGCCCCTCAGAGGAATACGAAATGGCCACCCTTACCCAGGGCTACATAAGGGGCCCTTGGTTCTTTGAAAGCCATCTCAAACCCAAGAGCACTTTCCACAGCTGTGGCAGCTCTAAAGTCAAAGTGAAAGGCTGAATGCATTTACCCAAAATTTGCCCCTCTGTACATGAATCTGAGGCGTTATCTCTACCGCCATCTCCACAAAGCTGCCCTCCCCAACAAGGTCAGCCTTATTATTTCCAAGAGAACTTCAAGTCTCCTTCTGACCTCAAGGCTCTAACTCATGACCCCAGCTCTATGCTCCTGACTTTTTGTTTAGTAAGTCGTTAGTGTAGCTTTTGAATAATTCCCACTCCAACTGTGATTACATTCAGTTTTTCCAAAGAGATATGCCTCTCTCATTGTGTATCAGGCAATTCCCTGCTTTAAAAATATATACCAGTAAGCAAAAATTCAAACTTGGAATACAAAGTGATCACTCACAGACATTAAGAAGCATTCTTTGCATGATGAGCACTCAAGGTAGTTTCTTTACAAATTGAAAGTGCTCCTGAATTTAAGTGTTTGTGGCTCCTTAAAGCAAATACTTCAGGAACCACTGTCAAACAAAGATTGCCTATCAAACTATAATAAAAGTAATACAGGAATCAATTTATTCCAAAAGTTTTAGAAACACTCCCCCCTACGAACTTATATTACATAGAACATAGGTGAATGCTTGCTATATAACCAAAAAACTAAAATCAAGCCCAAAAGAATAAGGCAAAACAATTTAGGGGTAAAAGCTGTGAATTCTGAGACTTCTTAGCCAATCTTGTGCCCCCTGTGCACAAGATATTCAACGAGCTTAGAAGAGGGGCACATGGCTGTACATAGAACATTCCCAGCTCTCAAAGAGCTATCCATTTGAAGGATAAATAAGAGAGGACACAAATAATTTATGTAAGTCATAAAACAAGCTATATGATCTTGAACAATTCGTGTAAACTTACTAAGTTGGCTTCCTCACCTATAGAACAGAAAGTTCATATCTCAGGATCTCTATGAAGATTAAATGAGATGATGTGGGTAAGGAGTATAGTACAGTGCAGGGAAATGAAATAGGTCATCCTCAGATGTTAGTTGTACTTCTCTTACAGTTCTCGTCATCATCCGTACGTGCCTTACATAGCCATTTCAGAAAGTGGAGATTATTCAGTTAGGAGAATCAAGAAAGACTGGGTGGAGGAGGTAGAATTTGAACTGGATCTTAGAGGATGGGTGGGATTTCAGGATGAAGAGATAGAGTTGGGGAGAGAGGGAGAGTCCAGATAAAGAGGTGTCTCAGCTTCAATGGGAGGAAGGACAGCTTCAGCAGGAGTGTAGGCCAGGTTCAAGGGGCCACACACAGGTTTAGCTGGCAGGAAGGATACAGGAAGTAAGGCTGGAAACAGAGATTGAATTCAAATTAGAAAAGAAGTGTTGCCATCTCAGCTGAAATATTTGAATGTTATCCTATAGGCAATAGGGAGCCATGGAAGGTTTTTGAGGAGAAGAATAATATTCTCTAAGCTATATTTGAGATACTTTTTTTTTCAGGTAGCAATGGACCAAATGGACAACAGCAGAGAGAATGATCAGAAGACTATGTTAATAGCCTGGGTGGGAGATTGTGAGGGCCTACCAAAACTCAGAGACTGTAGAATGTGAATAAAGGGGACAGACAGGAGAAACATTTGGGAGGAAGATCAGCAGGCCTGCTTTAATAGAGAAGGAGATATAGAGTCATCCTTCAGTGACTCACAGATTTTGAACTTGAGTACAGATGCCATTAAATAAAATAGAGAACACAGGAAGAGAATCCAGTTCAGAGGGAGGAGATGTTTGTAGTTGTAGTACCTGACTATAAGGTTTCTACTGGCAAAGACATTGGAGGGAAATTAATTTTTCTGTTTCCTCATCCGTGAAATGGGGATATCTTAATACATTTCAGCGTCGCACGAACAGCTTCATCTATTTCTAAGTTGGGGCTTCTCAGGGGCTAGAGTCTCTTTAGTCATGATTCACTGTAATTTTGGGAGTAAATGAATGAATCACCCATTGTGAGCCTATTTATATCTATTACTACTTAGCCAGGAGTCCTTAAATAGACTGGCAAAGTCAACTATGGGCCTGTTCTAAAAGCATCAACTTGGAAACCAGAAGATGGGTTTTATCTGGTAAAAGAAGATGGGTTTTATTTGGTAAATGTCAGTTCCTTTGGTGTATAAAATTCCAGTAGTAGTTATTAAGGCCCTACAATTTTTTGTCAACTTAGATGAAAATTATAATACTGTATCTATTAGTGGCAAGCCTAATAATAAACCATATTTGGTATTTTAACAGACAGTATATAATGTAGGGATTTGGTTAAATAGTTGTGGAGGACTGAAAAAACAAAACGAAAACACTGAGTTAACAAGGTAATAACTGCAGCAGTGGCAACCACCACTAAGAAGAACAAAGGCTATCAGAACCTACCAGCTGGGGCTCGGATATCCATGGAGGGACTACCGTCCAGCTGGTGCTGCTCTCTGACGGGTGGATTGAGGCTGCCTCTGAAAGTTCTGGAAGAAGCTGAATCAGAACCAAGTGCCACTGCTGAGGTGAAGGGCCATTACTGGGTCATGCTGACATGAACGGCCAAATAGGAAGGAGCAAGACCCCGCCCCTCTGCTCCTGTCCTCCGCCTCACCATTGGAAGAAACCAACATAAAGCTATCTAACAAAGGAGAAACACAGTTTGCAGAGTCCCAGCATCACAAGGACTATGGAAGGGAGGATCTGGAGCTGAGAACCAAAAGAGTAACTAGCATGAGGACTTTCATACAGCACATGACTTGAGAAGTATCAGATTGATATATTGATTTTCTGAGGAAGCAATCAAAAAATATAGAAACTGATTCAGATAATGGAGTACAGACTAGAAATATTAAGCTATTGTCCTGCAAGCCTGGAAGAAAAGAAATGTGTGTGTGTGTGTGTGTGTGTGTGTTAAAAGTGCTTTAATAGTAATATCAGTTATGTGTGGAGATTGAGGTAGACAAGCACCCTAAGGTTACCCCATTGGTTTATGCCCTTGTATAACCCTTGTATAATCCCATTCCTCCAACTGTGGGCAAGACTGGGAATGGCTTTTAACAAATAGGATACGGAAAAGATGATGGAATGTCACTTCCTTGGTTAGGGTTTGTTATCCAGACCCTGTCTTAGGCAGCTGGTGTGAGAGCTTCTCCTGCCAGCCTTGAAGAAGTAAACATACATGCTGTAAATTGCTGGCGACCTCTAAGACCGGAGGGTGTCTTCAGCCAACAGCAAGTGAGAAGCAGAGACCCTCAATCATTCAGACACTCCAATTCTTTCAACAACTCCAATGAGTGTGGAAACAGATCACCCCCAACACCCCCAGGTGAGACCGCAATCCATGTCAACACCTGATGGCAGCCTGTTGAGACCTTGGGCAGAAGACCCAGCTAAGCTGGGTCCCGACTTCTGATGTATGTAAACTGTTATGGTAATTTGTTACACAGCAATACAAAACCAACACAGATATGATCTTCATTTCTCTCTCTCCCATCTACTACATTCAACGCTGACCTAATGTTTATTGAGCATCTAACATGGGCCAGCCATTTTATCTTCAAGAAGACAGATGAGTAGAGAAAGCAGACCAGTAAGCACACCATTCCAGCTGAGTGTGATGTGTTCACAATGTAGGAATGCCTGAGGGGCCACAGAGCCTGGAGGAGGCCAGCCTGACCAGAACAGGGGCATGAGAAGCCACAAAGGAGGAAATCGTAGTTAAAAGAAGGTTAACTGGTTAACTAGAAAACGGGGCTTTAGGCAGAGGTCCAAAAAATTATATTGCTCTTGATTGTTGATCAGTTTTCTCCAACTTCATACATATAACAAAAATCAGAAAAGTCTCTTCCTTAAATTGTTTTTCTTCCATCGAATTTGCACTCATATTCCAGCATTCAATTGAAAATCCAGAATCCAGAAGAGTTAAAAAAAAAAAAATGCTTGAACTTAAATACGTCTCCAGATAGAGATTAGATTAGCGATTGTTTGTCTTAATAACCAGCACTTCCTCTTGAAACTGTGCCCAAGACAACCTTAAAAAGCTCCAATTTCATGAAACGTGTCACTTCCTCTCCACTCACAGCCCCCTTTTTCCTTCCTTCCCCTGGGTCTCACTTTTTTTTTTAATGCAATGCTTTAGTGTTTGAAATAATACCCCTCTCTGGCAGGCTGATATGATATAACTTCCATTTTTCTGGGGAGAGTTTTGATCTCGGCCAAGGTCACATGCAGGGTTAGAAACAACAGAGCTGACATTCAATTCCTCACCCCAGGAGCCTCTAGATGAGCCCCAGAGCGGTTTTCTTGTCATCATCTGAACTTGGAAAGGCCTCCCACCCACGCCCAGTCTTCTCAGGCGCCTCCTTCCCTTCCCATCGCTTCACAACACCAGTGCTTCAGGATCTACCTCCATGACCAGCTCACCCGTGCTGCTCATTTCCATGCTACTCAGGGAAACTTGAGGAGAGAACTATGATGGTGGGGACAAGCCCCCCGCCGGCCCAACTCAGTGTAGACCTGATCACACCAAACAAAGGAGCAGAGGACAGAGCAAATGAAAGAAAAATAGGAATGAAAAAGATGACCACAGCTGGCTTTCAGCAACACCAGAGTGACGGGTTGAGGTATTTCTTGAATGTTTGGGAGAAGACTTAAGTCCCTATCCCCACTCCTATCAATTTCAGATCAGATTCACAAACATCTGCAGATCAATTTATTTGGAGAGTCATCAAGAAAGCTCTTTGGGGAGGAACACTTTTGGGAGTTCTCTAATGTGGCATGTACTCCTCCCACAAAAACACTGCAGGGCCACCATCTCCTTTAAGGAGGGCTATTAACTTTTCAGAGGGTGTGAAGAACTACCACTCAATTTTAAATAAAGCTAATGCCAAGGAACCCACATTTAAAGTTCTAAAACAGCAGCTACTCACCCACCTCCTCCCACAGATCCAACGATTGAGATTTTTTTCAGCTTGGCCTATTATTTATTGAGAATCAGAACTGATTTCTGTGTGGATGATGCAGTCATTCAAGCTGACATCTCAAAAGCATCCAGTAGTACAGTCCTGCTCCCTTAAAAATACCAGTGAGGTTCTATAGCAGTGACCTCCTAAGCAGCCAGTAGAGGTCCCAAATACAAGGAGGCTCATTGATTGGCTGGTATTACCTACTTCTCCCTACCTTGCTGAGACCGTGCTCAAACCAGAGACACCTCAATTAAAGGTGTCCAAAATGGAAGCAGAAGTGACAATTTCTTTCAAGGAAGTGAGGGTTAATTTCTGTTGGAGCTCTGGCCTTGGACATATTGGTAGCCACTGGCAGTGCCTTTTAAGACAAAATTATGACTTAACACTTGGTCCAGTTTTCCTTTTAATTTCTTAAGCAGAAATCTTGAAGAAACAATGGAATGGGTAGAGGAAAAAGAAAAAAAATAGAGTTTATTTTTAAAAACTAAAATTAGCTTAAAATTTTTTAATTAAAATTTTAAGAAGCAGGCACTAAGAGAAAAGTTTCTTAAAGAACATCTTTGCTGTATGTCAATTAGTGAGCCTGTTCTTGCTGTAGGTTTTCTCTGCCGCCTCAGAGCCAAATCTTCAGCCTCCCACACAGATCTGTGAAATCAATTGTCTTCCCCAAACATGTGGTAACCACAGAGAAGTGAAATTAATAAAACTGCTCCAAAAGATGATTTCTAAAGATGACATTCTTACTCTAGGCTTAGGCTTTCTTTCCTGCGGCCAAGTAGGAGCCTGAAGGGGGAGTAGGAGTGGTTTGGTGAGGATCTGGGCGCCCTCCTTTTTTTAGAGTTTTTAGTTTATCCTAGTTGTTTTTCTGTTTGGGGAGAAGGTTGGGAGTTGGGCAGAGAAGAGTTAAGAATACAGGCCAAAAAACACCAAAGCCAGCAACTATGGACAGATCAAGTGAGACCTGTCATTCCTGACAAACACGTCAAAGCTGAGCTGCAGGTTGAGGCCTGCGCTCAACGCCCCCACAAACCCCCTCTGTGTGCTACTCCCAGTACCCACTTGGTTGAAGGCTACCACTGAGGGCAGTGTGGCCAGCAGATCCAACCTGCCATGGAATGAGGCAGGCTCAGCTCAGCCCCAGTCCTAACAATGCCAGGAAGACAAGCAAAGGCCATCAGTCTCCATTACGAAGACAGTATTTTCCTCCCATATTATCCCGTCTGTCATGTCCTCCTAGGACTCCAAAAGCATCGCTGTCTCATACATCATCATCATTTTCTCCCCACAAAGATGAAGAGCCCCAGGGAGGGGTCCTTTATGCTCATCATCCTGCACTGGATGGCCAAGGGCCTTCCCTTGGTGACAGGAGCAATGCTCAGCTACCAGGGGAGACATTTGCATCCCAATTAGGCCCAGGGGCTTTGAAGAGTGGGGGAGGAGGGCATTCACAGCCAGTTTGTAAATCAGTTTAAACAAACTTCCACAATTGCAGGAGGCCTGGAGAGGGCATCTATAACACTGAGTGGGGAGGAGAGAGAGAAACCCAAAATCTAGAGCTCAGGATTATGGATACACTTAGTCTTGATGGAGCAAAGACAGTCTGTCACTGAAAATTGGATTATTAATAGTTAACTAAGCATTGGGTGTACTATTTTACTGAATTCTCACAACTGTCTCATTTTACATTTACAGGACATTTGTCAGGGAACAAAATGAAGTCTTAGAGGATCAGCCAGAATTAGAAGAAACATATCAGTCTGATTCTAGATCTTGACAGTGACTACTACAGTGTGTTAACTTGTCAGTTATGGACCATTCTAGAATTTTTGTATATATCCTACATAATAATCTTAATAGTTACTATTTATTGAGGCCTACTATGTGTCAGGCCCTATTCTGAACACTTTACGTACATATTTTCATTTAATCCACATAGGTAATACTATCCTTACTAGTGCCATTACCTACATTTTACAGCTGGGGAGGCTGGAGCTTAACAAAGTCAAGTAACTCACCGGGTACCCCACTAGTGGTTAGGATTCAGACTCAGACTCCATTGTTCACATATAGACAATGTAAAATGTATTTGCTGTCGAGAAGTATCGCAGCAGAAGGAAGCAACCATGGAGTGTAGGAATGGGCCACTCATCATTGGTTCCCTCATCAATGTGAACATAAAAAGAACGTCACCAAAGCAGATGAGGTAGACCCCAGACCTTTCCTATGAGGTAGGTATGAGTTAAGTTCTTTCTTGATGTCAGCTTTTGGAGCCACAGCTTGCCCTCCAGCAGGCACTGCCATTGGGCAGAGTGAGGAGCATCAGGGGGCTGCCTGTCAAAAGCAGCATATAGGGCCCCAGCTCCTGGGCCTGCTCATAAGGTGGGGTAATCCAGGCTTCAGCCTTGTCTCAGTGTGAATGACGCACTAGCATGTTCTGAGCCCCTAGAAATTCAACTGGGTAATCCTCAGCCACGGAATTTGACCCAAATGCTTTGGGAAGGACTTCTATCATTCCCCGAGGAAAGGCAACAACAACAGAAACTCAACCCAACTCAAAATGGTTGTAAGAGATCCTGTTGGTTTTCATCAGTCATCTACCCAACATCTTTCTGTTAATAGAACACTGATTTTGTTTAATCTTCCCCCTCACAGTCCAATGTTTCACTACATCTACCATAGTAACCCCATTTTCCTTGCCAGTGAGTGGCTAAGGAATGGGCGAGTTGTTGGCATTGGTGGTATAGTGGTGAGCATAGCTACCTTCCAAGAAGTTGACCAGGAATGGGCAAGTGGCTAAGGAATGGTCAAGTCACAATTCTGGTCAATCAGCTGTGAAGGGGATGTATACAGTGGGACTCTGGAAAGGTTTCTGCACTGGATTTTTAAAACGCACAGAGAAATAAAGTAATAATCTTTTCTCTTCCACTGGAAATTGTCAAGACAGGATGTGATGGCTGGAGCTGCAGCAGCAATGTTGCTACCTCAGGTTATCTCCCCTGAGGACTGGCCCAACAGCCTGAGAAGGGCAGCCTGGAATGTTGGAAAGAACTTGGTTAAGTCACCAAACTAACCAATGCTAGAGCTGTCCTACCCTGGTCTTTCAAATATGTAAGATATTTTCCTTATTTATAAACAGAGTGCAATGCAGGAAACACTGGTTAAATGAAATGAAATATGATAATCCACACACAACACTTTCTGCAGTGCCATATAGGGAAATTTGACTATTATTACATTTGTCATATGTGTGTAAAGTTCCCGGCTCTGTGTCTTACCACAAACTCTCTAGTAAAAAGGCTAATTAATATTGAAGGCAACTAGCCTGTGTAACCAATTTCAGGTCTTTAAGAAGCCTCAGGAATTTTCAACCTCAAAACATGTTAGTTGAGCCATGGCAACAGTCTGAAGGGAATCTACAGAAAGCAAAGAAGTTCAGATATTTTACTGCCTCATCTCACCTGACTACATAATCATAAAAACCCACAAAAAACGGACAGTTTAGAGATTTGCTGTGAATTTCCTAGACTTGTTTATTAACTGAATCAAAACTGAAGTAGTATCTCTGTTTTTCCTTGTAAACTGTATACTTTTGGAAGAAAAAGCAATAATATTCCCAGCCAACATGTGCATGTTATATAATAAATACATTTTATAGATACTTTGAAAAGGAAGTGATTTATAGTTGGATCCTAGCAGCTGCTTTGAAGCATTCCATTTTTCACTTAAGGCTAATTAGAAGATTTTTAATTAGCAAATGTTCCATCTAATAGATTAGATAATGAAGATTTTTTACAACCACTGTAATGTGTAGTTCTCTTTTTCCCATTTTAACAAAACAAACTAGAAATAATTTATAAGTAATCTCTGTTCAAGGCCTGCAAAGCTTATAATGAGAAGATGGTCAGGGAGAATAGAAATACATAGAATCTTGTCCCATCCTTGACTCTGACTTGCTTTGTGATCTGGAGAAAGTTACATCCTTTCAGGGCTCAATTTT
This sequence comes from Pteronotus mesoamericanus, assembly GCF_021234165.1. Classification (NCBI taxonomy): domain Eukaryota; kingdom Metazoa; phylum Chordata; class Mammalia; order Chiroptera; family Mormoopidae; genus Pteronotus; species Pteronotus mesoamericanus. Next base: position 14,474,902 of record NW_026555100.1, on the reverse strand, counting down.
CCCATCTATGAAATGGGAGGTTGAACTAGATCAGGGTTTCTCAACCCTAGCACTACTGACATGGATAGGATAATTTTTTAGATGTTTAGCAGCATCTGTGGCACCTACCCACTAGATGTCAGTAGCACACCCACCCCCACCCCAGTTGTGACCATCAACTATGTCTCCAGACTTTGCCAAATGTCCCCTGGGGAAAGTTGGGCAAAAATCACCTGGCTGAGAACCAGTGATCAGGAGTTATAATGCCAACAAAGGTTAAGCTGTTAGAAAATGGAAATAAGTAGGCCAGATGAAAGAAAGGCAAATTCAAGTGCATGCATCCTATCAAGAGGGAAGAAGAGCACACCTCATCTCCAAAAGACCCTCACCATGTGTTACAATTGTTCAAAAGAAGGCATGAATTACATGATTATGTGAAATCTTGACTATTTTTTAAGGTTGGCAACTCATACCATGCAGCAGTTAAGAAAGCTAGTTTGCCTGAGTTTGAATCCTAGTTCTACCTCTTGCTAACTTCAATATTGACCAAAATCTTTATCCCTTCTATGCTTTGGTTTTCTCATCTGTGAAATAAAGACAGTAAAAGCACCCATATCATAAGATTATTGCCAGAATTAAATGACACAACACATGTAAAGAGCCTAGGATAGAGCCTATAATAAGTGCTTAAAAATATTAGCTATTATTATCCCTACGACATAAAACACCATAAACCAAGCTAAATATATCTAGAGTACAGATTCAGCTTAGAAGCTTACAGTTCTGAACTACAAGAGCTCAAGGGCCTCTTCAGGTTCCCTAAAGATTTGTGGTTCCATTTTATGAAAGCAAGACTCTGATTAGCCTCTGATTAACTCTATACAATTTAATTGAGGAGAATGAACTCTGATACTAGCAAAGACAAGGTAGTTAGAGATCAAATGGCAAAATACATGTTCTCAGAGGTCCGAAAGAGGGGATAAAGAGACACCTGTGCTTTCCATTTCAAAAAAGATTGGTTTGTGTTTCTGTCACTTTAAAAAAAAGTACATGAAAAGAGAAGAGCATCAAATATGGAACCTGCCATCCTCAGTAGTATACCCCTAACAGTTGCCATGACTATACTATGAGTTATTGTGGACTTTCTAGCTAGAAGAAATCGACAATTATAAGTTAGTATCATTAGCCCAATTACTTTTCTGTGAGAGAGCTGATAGAGGCAATAATAGATTGGTGTCTCCATCCTTATCCTCCCACTGGAAAACAACATATCCACTCCTGATCAATACTTTGATCTGAGTTACTTATAACGCTGTCAGACATGAGTGCCTGCTTCACTTCAGGGTAGAGAAATGAGATAGTTTTGCAAAATTTAGGTCAGACATTAAATTGTTTGGGACGAGCTATTATTCTAGTCTAGAGCCACATAACCAAATCAGCACTTCAGAGGATTACCAGAAACTAACGGTATCTGATAAGCGTTACTGTCTTTATTAAAACTATGTCATGCTTGGGGGCATGGAATAGAATGAGGTCATGGTAGTCCATGTGTTTGAATTACATGTTAGGTCAATGATTTGGGAACCTGCCTTCAATTTTTTGAAAATAAAAGTTTACACATTTGACTCACAATGCTCCTTCCAAAGATCTGTTATAGGAAATAGAAGCTGGAACCAAAATGTATTCATACAGATATTCTATACAGTGTTATTTATAATAGAAAAAGTAGGTACCAACCTAAATGACCAATATTAGAAGAACATAAAATAAGTTAAGGAATAGCCCTAAAATGGGCTATCATGCAGCCAATTATAAATTGTGTTTCAAAATGTATTTCACTATGTAGAAACATATTTAATATATGATGCTATAAAAAAGGTGATAAAAATTGGATATGCAATGTGATAACAATTGTGTATATATGTGTATGTATGAAAATATTGTACATCAAAATGTGAACACTGGTTATTTTGGGGTGTGATTATAAATCTGCCCTTTCTAAATCCTCACATTGACCTCTAGGTTGTCACACAGTTGTGTAGGTTATACCCTGCAGAATGGAACCAAGTCCATGGGCCATGCCAAGTCATGTATTCATGCATGACATCTGTTCAGAGAGAGCACCTTTTTAAACTCATATAATGGCACCATGCAGGACACTGGTTACATGTAGATTCATGCGATACCACCATGCAGGATATTAGTATGTACTCTGTTACATTTTTTTAGTCATAAAAAATGTAATATAAAAAATAATGACCATCTATTCCAAGAGTAGATAAGAATCTATATGGAGCCTAAAGTTTATACAATATAGAGAGATTTGTTAGCGAAAAGAATACAAATTTTTACTTATAAAATTAGAGACAGATGTACATTTCAATTTAGAGTGAGAAAAAAGTAAATTACAAAAAAAAAAATTCTTATAGATTAGAACCTTTATCTCTAGGTAATTTACCAGAAATGTTTATATGAAAGTGCTTTGTGATTGCAACCTAGTTACCCTTTGCCACCAGAACACTTTACAACTCCCAGCAACCTCAGCTCTCTCTGGGTCCAATGGAAGTGAAGGATGCTGGAACTTAAGCTTCATTGATACCATAGTAACTTTGGAAAGGAAAAACTAGAGAAACTCAAAGGCAGGTGCTATTTTCACAGATGAAATTATCTAAATAATACTGTCTCAAATCAAATAGTCCAGAAAGTAACTTAGGTACCAACATTACTAAAATAACTATTTTATTTCAATTTAGTAAGGGCATTCAGTAAACAGTTATTAATATATTTACTAAAATTTGGGAGATTTTCTGCTTTATACAGACAGCCACCTTCTTTTTAATATCAATTATATGCTTTTTAACTTTTAACATTTTAAAAAAGAGTCAATGTCAAGAGCCTTCTGCCATACTTCGAGTTCTCAACTCCATCAGGATAGCAGAGAAAATCTTCCTCAGGAGTCCATACCAGCTCCTTCAGGCAGAAAAAAGACCTAGGATTCAGAGTCACAGGGAACACTGAACTAGGTTCCTGTCACAGAGAGGTAACAGCAGAAGCATGCTTCTTCAGTTGAAACAAAACAAAAGTCCACACAACAGTCAAAACAGACTTTCACATAATATGACCAGTCAAAAACTGACCCTCAAAGTATCATCTAGACCAGTGGTTTTTCAGCAAATTAGAAAGAGACTATTTTTTAAATAAAATCTTAAACTGAACTCTAATATATAAATGAATACGTTCTCTCAATAATGTTATACAAAAATAAAAACCACCCAGCACTAAAACTACCTTCAGTATGTCATCACAACATGGCTCATTATGTATTCTTATTTCAACTGACTAGTTAAAATATTGAACTATTTCAAAATTGAGAATGGCATATGTATACTACCCAGTTTTACATGTTGGACAAGCCTGACTTGCAAAAAGACCAGTATAGAGTTATAATATTCATATACAATGACATCTATATAATATATTCAAATTCATGCACAGAATAGAGAAAGACACCATAAATAAGATTGAAAGACAAATGATATAGTCTGGAGGGAAATATTCACAACATGTATAATAGATACACATATATAACTAGATTCCAGGAGGAGAGGGGAGAAAGGGGCAGAAGAAATATCTGAAGAGTTAGAAGTGAAACTTTCCAAATATTTGGAAAGATATCAACTCACACATACAAGATCAGCAAACTCCAAACAAACTAAAAACAAAGGAATCTACAATTAGTTCACTATAGTTAAACTGCTGAAAACAAACAAAAAGAAAATCTTGAAAGCTAATGGGGGTTTGATGGGGTGAGATGAAGGACATATTTCATACAAGGGAACAATGGTAAAAATGATAACTAACTTCTTGTCAGAAACAGTGACCAGAAGACATTGGCATGACATCTTTAAGTGCTGCGGGGGGGGGGGGGGGGGGGGGGGAAGTCCTGCCAGCTCCAAATTCTGTATCCAGTGAATATGTCCTTCAAAAATGAAAGTAAAATAAAGACATTTTTAGACAGACAAAGCTGAAGGAATTTGTCTCCAGTAGACCTGAACTACATGAAATGCAAAGAGAAATTCTGTAGGCTGAAGAGAAATTGTATCAGATAAAAACCTAACTCCGCAGGAAGGGAAGAAGAATTCAGAAAGTGAAAAATATGTCAGTATATTAAACATTCTTAATTTTTTAATGTATGTGCATGTATGTATAAATTTCTTTTAAATAAGTCATTTAAAGTAAACATAATAACAATGCATGGTAGGGTATATAGAATAGGTAGAAGTAAAATAAATGACAAGAACACATAGGGCTCAAGCATAATAAGTGGAAATTTGCTGTTCCAAGAAGAAACTGGAAGTAAAAGAATGGAAGGAAGGCAATGTGTAAAGAAATAATCATCAAGAACTTTCCAGAACCTAAGAAAGATAAGCATCCTTAGACTGAATGAGTGTCTCCACCATAAGCACTAAGTGCCCATGTACCCAACAAGAATTTTTTCAATTCACTATATAGACATAGTGAAATTTCAGAACCTCGAGAACACATAGAAAATACTTGAAGGGAAACTACATTTTCAGAGAGAAAGTTTTAAAAATATCTTCAGACATTCAAGCCTCAGAAGCTTTAGCACTCACAGGTGATCTTCTAAAGAAATGTTACAGAAGTACTCCAGCCAAGGGATAAATGCAGAAGAAGGGAGTGGGATGTAAGAAACACTTGTAAGCCTGGAGTACAATAAATGAATTAATTCTCAATAAGCATTTATTTAAAAGGACTGTTTGTCATAGCAACTTGGAAGTAATGTTCTAGGTTATATAACATTGAAAATGGAGGAAGCACAAACAGAACTAAAGGTCCTTGTTTTGGTCTAGAGAGGGACATATACTGATTAACTCTTGTGTTTGTCATAAAAATATATGTTCATGTATATACATAATAAAAAGCTGAATATAAAAAAGGCAACCAATAAAAGAATAATAATGGAGTATATAACTTTAAACCAATAGAAGAAAAGATTAAACAAAGAGCACTTATTAATTTTATGTTAGTAAAAACGTAGAAATTAAATAGAAAGCTAAGACCAGACTTATTTGTATGTATATGTGTGTGTGTCTCTGTGTAAATGTTTTGTGTGTCTGCATGCATTTGGTATATCTGGTGTGCATCTGTGTGTATATATGTGTTGTGTATCTGGGTATGAAAACTGTTATATGTTATTTTTCATCACAAAAATGGGATCATACTGTATTGTTTTGTCTTTTCTACCCAGCATGCCATAAATGTTACAGTCAATCAAACTATCAAACAGCCTGAAGGGGCACAAAGCCAGGAAGCTTGATCATTCTGGGACCCACAGCTCACTAAGAATGGTCCTGAGAAAACCAGAAAGTTGCCTTATTATCCCCAAGGAACAGTGTTGTAGATGGGCTGCTAACATTGGGCACAAAACTGGAACTGTAATATCACTAATTCTAACCCTTTCATGGGGAGCAGAGACTCTGGTGTGCGGAAAAGAAAGCTCAGGTTCCCAAATCTGAATGAGCTGGGCGGTACAGTCCAATGGTTCAGAGCATCCTCTCCAGAGACAGGGCTCAAATACCACCTCCATCATTTCCCAACTGTTTTACTCTTGCAAGTCACTTTATCTTTCTCTGCCTCTGTTTCCTTGTCTATAAAACAGTGGTAATAATGGAGCCTCACTACTAGGGGCATGGTAAGGATTAAATGAGCTGACATATGTTATCATTTGAATAATAATGCCTCATATATAAAGTGTTCAGTAATCAATGTGTTGTCTAGGATAGCTGTCTATCCTAGTGGGGTGCTAACTATGTGTGAATGGAGCGGCACCAGCCTCCACGATGTTTGTTGGGGCTCAGTGATGAGCACACAAGGCGTTACTTTTAGGGTATGCTCAAATTCTCTGTAATAAGAGTGCTTTGTACACTGTAAATATTAGCTGTTATGATAGGAGGTGTCAAAGAAGAAGTATGGCTTCACTGTGGTCACAATGCTGCTACAATGAGAAAGATAAGGTGTCAGGACACAAAGCAGCTGTGAGGCAATGATACAAATGTCATCAAGTCTTGCTATGTCATGGGATCTTAGAGGCTTTGTCAAGGTGTTGACTCTCCTGCCCAGCCCCCACCACCTAAAAATCTGCCTCTCGGGTAGCCTCATGCATGCCTGAAATATTTTAATTAAAACCTTAGCTTAAGTGTTGAAAACCAAGTCAAAAAGGGGTGAAGGGAAAGGAGTAGGAGGGAACAAAACTAAATAGTTAAAGCAAAACTGCTATCATTGTCCTTACAAAAAACACTTGTGTGTTCATTCTCTTCAGAGACTAGATTTTGATGGGAAGAAAAGGGACAGAGCAGGAGAAGGCATATAGAGGTGGGGCAGGAAGGAAGGGGGACCCAGATGGGAAAGCAGGCATCTCTGTGCATATGAGTTTTGTGTCAGCCTTGAACGAAGCTCAATACGTTGCTGCAGGAAAGAGAAAAAGGGCCTTATTAGTCTCGCTACTCAAAGCATGGTCCATGGACCAGCACCAGCTCCAGTATCACCTGGGCTTGCAGCATGTGAATCTCAGCCCCACCCCAAATCTAGTGAACCAGACTGTAACCATTAACAAGTTTCCAGATTATTCTTGTCCACATATAATGTGAGAATTTAATCACCTAACTCAGGACCTAGACATGACTAGCTCATAGTAAATGTCTGAATATATAGTTGTCTGAACAGATGGAGAAAACAGTGCTAGCTTTGCTTTAATTCAGCGACTCTGCATTCATTCTGGATCCACAGGGTATATAGAATTGTAGAGGGCTGTGGTTCTTTGGTTCGCAGCCCTGGTTTTAAGTTAAAATCACCCAGGATGCTGTTAACAACAGCCACACAGGTCCCGTATCCAGAGATCCTGATTCAATCGGCCTGGCAAGGACTTAGTCCAAGATGGTAGTAGCTGACTCCTTCTCCTTCTCCTTTTCCTCCTTCTCCTCCTCCTTTTTCTTCCTTTATTTTTTATTTTTTTCCAAAATACTGTGTGCTAAGTAATAGGACTCCCAGTGAGGATCCAGAGACAAGCCATTGAACCCACCCTTGTTGGAGACAAAGGCAGTGAAATGTCAGGAGTCAATGCCATAGAGGAAGGGGATATTTATCCCCAACTTCTACTGTTTTTTTTTTCTGCAGATATCCCAGCACACCTGAACCTATACTTCATTAGTGTGGGTGGTTGGAGGGGAAGGAGGTTGATGTGTCTGTAATGAGTTTTAGGCTGCTAACCTTTCTTCAAATAAATTAGCCTATTTCATGAGTCATGTAGATGTTTCCTTTAGCTCCTTTCTCTCCCCTTACTTCCTTACCAAAATACATACATAAACGGGCCAAAAATTATAACATAGAACCTGGGCAGCTTTGGCTTCTAGTTGAGTCTCCTTTCTTTGGCTACCTTGAGCTCAGGGAAGTTAAGCAGAGCAGAGCGGTTGATCAGTCTTAACGCTGTGCCTTGTGTGGCTCTCCCTGAACCTCCACCGATGTGTGGATTTTAGCCAACCCCTTTCTGGTTGGGAATTACTTACTCTTGAACCACTTTGCCATCAGGAAGGAGGTGCCCTTTAGCATAAATGGTCCAGTTGCATTCCTTAGCATCCACCACTAGAAAATTTACTAAAATAATCATGTACTCTGACTCTCTTTAGATTGTCTTAACTAAAATTATGCTCACAGCAAGATAAGGACAATGGGAAGGTAAACCTGGGCCATGGCCTGTCTGTGCATTGTTTTCTCATTAAAAATTTTTTATCATAATCACTCAAAATTCATCAAGGCAATTTAAACATCTCAATTCCCTTTCCTTTGTCTTTATGGGTTTCATTCAGAGAGAAGAGAAATGGGAAAATGAATGATGAGTGGATAATCAAAGCTAAATCCAAGTTAAGAAAAAGTAAATTAATACATGAAAGGTACAACTTGTGATGAAGGAATGTGTGTAGATGAAATTAGCTCTGGTTCCTAAATGCTTTGATCAGTTTGAGAATTCGAAAACTTCTGCGGGCATGAAATGCCTGCACCGAGGTGGCATTGCAAAAGAGAGAGAAGTGATTAAACTCCAGGCTGCCTGTCAAAGATGTTCTAGTCTCTCCTAACTTGTGATACTTCTATGGAGTTTGTGCATGAGAGCAGGCTGTCACGTTTGGGAAGAGACAGCACCCTCGTGCTAACTCCTCCTCCCTTTGATGCCTGTAGAACTTGGCCATTAAAATCTGCCTTGGGCTAAAACTCAGCAGGCAAGTTTCCAGTCCAGGAACAGCTTTGACAAAATTTTAATAAAATTAGAACCAGATTGGCATTTTGGGGTTTGAGTTAGAGAAAAGTTTATACATATAGATAGACATGTGAGGAGGGCCAAGCTCTCTGTAAAATGCTACATAGCACTAACTCTTGGCTTATTGGCATTTGGTGTGTGACTACTTGTGTCCTTGATCCATGAATCGCATTTGGGGTTGGGAGTTTGCTTAGGCATTAAAAGGTCCTATGTTTGGGTGAATTTTGCTACCTTCAGTATTATTCTGTACCAGCTGGCTAAAAAGTGTAAAGGCTTTCAGACCAGCAAAAGATATTTCACATCGTTTTTTTAAAGTTAGGCATGTGGGTAAGTTTTGTTTTAAATTAAGAGAATAAGTGCATTGTTTGAAAACACAAACAATGTGTTTTCTTGAAAATTTAATTTTGTAATATTTCAACTTTCTTTAATATTCTTGGTACTTAAAGCAAAAAAAAAAAAAAAAAAAAAAAAAAAAAGGCTTACTTCTGAATATGGGCAGCATCCGTACCTCTATGCCTATTGTAGGAAAAAATGGTGATGCTTGTACTTTTATTCAAAAATACAGAAATAGATCAGAGGACCTCAAAATGTTTAATCAATCCATTCAATTCTCTTTGCCACTGCCCTGTTGCAGGCCTATACCACACAGGGGAACTGAAATAGTAGTCCTTTCTTTTTCAATTTATTAGGAACTATAGAGAATTGTAGTGACAAAATCTTTCCATCACTTTGAGTTCTGTCCTATGTACTCAATGTTATTGACACCTTACACAGAAGCTTTGGAAGCTTCTTTTCTAACAACTTAGTCTTGCCTAAAAGGTTATTGAATAAAGAAGCAACCACTTTACATATATAGTAAAGACCTTCCAAATTACTTTTTCAAGTATACCTTTTAGCTGTACTATTCAGCAAAGATTGAATGATCCCCTGGAAGATGCCTCTTTTGTGTGCTGTTCTCTTTGGCTCAGTTGTTGATTTCATGAAAGTCCAAGAGAGATCATGTACTAAGAACGGTATGCAAATTATCTAAAATTAGTGTCTACTGATGCTAAAAAAAAATGCTAAAAAATATACATCAGAGACTATAAGCAACTTGGCTCCCATGGATGACTACAACCTAGTCCCAATGAAGAAAATATATTCACCAAATACTTATTTTTTCATAACTAAAACCACTCAACTATGATTTGATCTTTTGGGGATTCAAATTGGCATAATAACATTAAAGTTGGGTTTTTGTTGTTTTTTTGTTTGGTTGGTTTTGGTTGTTTTTAACATTCAAAGCAGTCAATTCTATTGTCTTGGTTTAATCTATCTTTTCTTGCTGCACTAGCAGATTGGTTTGTATATTTATATATTTTTATTCCATTTTTTAATGTTATAGATACAGGGAAAATGCTTAATCTCTAATAATTGCAAGACCAGAGCTAAACAACAGTGAAAGGCTACCACAACAAGATCTCCTAAAAGCACACCTTCACTTTCTAGGTCAGCTCTTCTCTTTAAAGGTGTGTTCTAACTCCTAACAGAAAACTTATGTTTAATATTTCCTGGTTTTTGTTTCCAGGAGATCCTTTTGCATGAATGCAGCCACCACTCAGGCCCAGGATCAGGAAAATCCTCATTGTGAGTTTTCTGGGGCTGTATCATTTCTTGGGTGCATTTTCAGAGCTGGCTGGTCCTGCTTTGACAAGAGTCTATCAAGTCAGTTGTTTTTCTTTCATTGTATTTTGGACAAGAACCCTCAAGATCTCATGTGCCCATTAGTCCCTGCATAGGGCCTAAGGTCAGATGACTTCCCACAGAGCCAAATAAGGAGAAAACAAAACAGAGCTCACTGAGACCTATAGCAGGAGGAAGAAGAGGAACATTCCACTTTCAGAGCTGCTTAAACTAGACTGTGTTCCCATGATGCAGTAAGAACCCCTCCACATGCATATGTTATGCATATGTTCAAAAGGACTATGGCAGGTGGTATTTGCCATCGGTATTCTCAGTTTGTGGCCTGTAGTAGATAATGTATGATCCCTGATCTTAGATTGCCTTCAATCTAGTTGAAGGAATAAGCTATAGATACATAAAATAACTAGTAAACTGCTAGCAAACAGGTCCTAAGATACATGTCTAAGGACTAGTCAATAAAACATAGCAAATCTATTTTTCAAAAACCTCTCAGTTCATAATGGTTCATTATGTAGTTATCTGCCTGGCATCCCTAATAATAGCTCACATTTCAATGTTAATTCAACAAGCTTAGGCACTGCAGATTTCTTATTAACCTCCTAGTCAGTAAGATCATTAGAGGCTGTTACAGGCTGACTGAATGATGTTCTTAAAGATAGAATGGTGGGACCCCAAAAGATACTAGTATGAGCCATTAGCATATTGTCTTCTCGTTATTTTGACTTAGAAATGACTGTTATGACTCAGTAGATCTATTATTGGAATCAAAGCTTTCTTTAAAAAAAAGTAATTTATTGTTGAAACAAGCAAAACCCACAAATCCAAAATGTCATGTGGCCACAGCATCACGAGGTGGTGAAATGTCAGCCACAGGCGTCCACCAAAAAACACACTGTAATGTTCATTTGCACAATCAAAACAAACTTTTATTAAGCTTATGCTATGCCAAGACCAAAGTATACGAAGATGAGTTTTAACAATTGGCTAAGAAATATCCAAAAGAACACATCTATAAAATGTAATGTGATCATTGCTGTTAGCGAAAGAATCTGGAAAGTATTATGGGAGCACTTATAAGAAAGAAAAACTCTCTTGGAAGGAATCTAGAAGGCACCACAGAGAAGGTAATTTTTGACACGGGTTTTGAAAAATGACTAGGAGTAATGAATATGAGCAGGCATAGCATATCTACATAAACAACTATATTAAGCATTTAACAGTTTAGAAGTATGAAAACAACATTTTCAAGTGAGTGGCTTGGCATAGCTGGAAAGGAGGGCATGGGGAAGGCATAGAGGCCAAGGTTGGGAAAAGGTAGTCACAGGTTGTGAGGGGCCTTGCTAAAGAAGAGGGAAAGGAGACTAAATGCTTCTGAACAGGAGGATGATATGATTAGTAAGTGCAGGATCTATAGAAGGAGAGATATGAAGTGGGCAAGGAAGATAGGGAAAGAGGTAATGAGGACCTGACAATTCATATGTTTGTTTGTTTTCTACCTCTTTCCAGGGAAAATTGAAGGTAGCATCCAAGGACACATAAAATATAAAGTAGCATAAAATAAGTGCGAAACCAATAAAAAACAAAAAACAAAAGGCAAAAGACTCCATTTGAGATGAAGCCACACAATTCAATGGTTAAAAATAAGAGAAGTAGAACTCATTCTTCTTGATATGAGACAAATGTTTCCTGAATGAAAAGAAGGGCTCAGTGAAGTCATCGACAAAACCCTTGGTAATCTTTCAGCCAGCTCTCTACACATCTGCTTTAATGCAGGGTTAGATTTTCCCTGGATGGGTCCTTCAAGCCATCCTTCCTTCATACTGCATTTCTGGGCTGAGCTCTTGATAAAAACTGGATGGTCCAGGTTTAGAAGGGGGTTAACTAACAAGATCCAGAAGATACTCTGCACTGCCATTAATTAGAGGTCTTTTTGTCTTAGTAGATGACCAAGTTGGAGAAAGGACTGATAGTTCTTACAAAAGTTGAGGACGGCCCTGGCTCATCTGGCTCAGTGGATTGAGTCCCGGCCTGAGAACTGACAGGTCGTTTGTTCGATTCCCAGGTGGGACACATGCCTGGCTTTCAGGCCAAGTCCCCAGTTGGGGGCATGCAAAAGGCCACCACACATAGATGTTTCTCTCCCCTTCTTTCTCCCTCCCTTACCCCCTCTCTCTCTAAAAATAAGTAAATAAAATTTAAAAAAAAAAACAAAAAACCCTGGCGGATGTGGCTCAGTAGATTGAGTGCTGGCATGTGAACCAAAGGGTCGCCAGTTTGATTCTCAGTCCAGGGCACATGCCTGTGTTGTAGGCCAGGTCCCCAGTAGGGGGTGTGCAAGAGGTAACAACATATTGCTGTTCCTCTTCCTCTCTCTCTCCCTCTCTTCCCCTCTCTAAAAATAAATAAATAAAATCTTTTAAAAAAAAGTTGAGGGCGGCTCTTCATAAGGATGGGGGAAACCAAAAGAGAACCTTTCTCCACTGGAAGTGAGCCAAAGGAGAGCATACAGGAAGGGAAGGTTCAGAACAGAGGCAGAAGTGATGAGAATGCAGAATAGAGGAATTGTTTGAGAAATATTTCCAAGACACCACTGATAGGGCTATTCACCGATTAGATGTGAAGAATGAGGGAAAAAGAGAGTAGAGTTGAAGTTATTTTCAGATTTTCTTGCTTGGACACTTGGATGAACGGTGATGACAAAAGAAACAAAATAGGAAAGAATAGGTAAGGTTTCTAGGTAGGACGATTAGATCCAGTTTTGATACTGCAATGTTTGAAGTAAGGTGTTCTGGAAACAGAAATAGGAATCTAAAACCCTAGTGAAACTTCTGGAATGAAATTATAAATTTATAAATAACTGACCTCTTTGAAGCTGGTAGAGCTCTAGTAGTATATAAAAATCATCCTGGGAAAATGCGGAGTGTGAAACAAAAGAAGATGGAGTTGGGAGTGGGTTGTGAAAATAGAGGGGAGAAGGCCAAGGGGAATACACTGGAGAAAAAACAGTGAAAGTTAGGAAGATAACAAGAAGCTATGGAAAGGATCAAGAAAATAATTCAGAATTTGAGAATTTCTACTAAGAAAGACTAGTATTGCAAAAGCCCATGGAGGAAGAGGAGGAGGAAGAAAAGATGCCACAGAGTCATCAGTAATCTTAGTTATGACAGCTCCCAAGGCAGTTATGTAGAGATCAGCTCTATGGGCCTGATAACATTGTGGAAGGCAAAGGCATGGAGCAAGCATGAGTGGGCTACTCATACAAGAAACACGACAGCAAAGTGATGAATGAGAAGACTGTAGTAACTTAAGAAGTAAAGTTGAGTAGACAGTTTTGGTTGACAGATGTATCAAAATAACTTCACTCCCAAATAAGTCTGTGAAACTACCTCCTAAATCTAACTGACTAGCATTTCTATCTTCATAGGAAAGTAGCATTATGAGTTAGGGAAGCAATAAGTTACAAATAACAAAAAATAAAACCAATGTGCTGGCTTCAAGGAAAAAGAATTTATTTGTCTCATGTGACAAGAATTACAGAGATAGATGCTGAGGCCTGGAATGACAACTCAACAATGCACTGTGGACCCAGCCTCTTATTATCTTTGTGTTCTGCCACCCTTGGTGTAGAGACATACTTGGTACTTCATACTTGTCACTCATGGTTGCAAGACAATTGTTGCCCTTTGAGGCTGCCTATCTACTTTGGAGAAAGGAAAAGAAATAGGAAGGAAAAGGGGTAAAAGGGAATTGATTGCTGAGTCTGCCTCTTTTTCTCAGGAAAGGAAAAACTTTCTCAGAAACCTCACTCAATTATGTCTTATATTCATTGGCCAGAATGGTGTCACATATCCACCACTAGCTAGAAGGTAACTAGGCAGAAGGGAGCTATGGATGACAGGTCAACCCTCACCATTACTCACAATAGTGTCTGCCACCCTAGTGAATGATGAAAAAAAGGTGAACCACCAAAATGAAGACAAAAAATATAAAATCTTCCTGAAATAAAAAGACAAGGGTAATTATCTGCTTCCTCCATCTACCTGCTTAATGAACTAAGTTTCCAGAGACAGAGTTGAGAATTTGGGTCAAAGATCATTGTCATTGCCTTGGCCCTGGCAGGCAGAACATCACTATCCCAGCCCCCAGCTTTAAATCTTATGCTCTTAGACTATATACCTCACATTTTTCTACTTGTTGCAGACATCTAACAAACCATTCCTACCACCACTTAAACAATATTTCTTGAAGATTTAGTCTCCAGGCTCAAATACTGTCACTGACAACATTACTCCTAATCTAATATTTAGTGATTTCCATATCCAAGTAGGTGATCCTTCCTAGAAGCTGGCCTCTTGAATCCTTGACCACCTTCCCTCTGATTATCCTACTCTCTACCCTAACTCAGTTCTGCTTTCTCGTGGCCACACTGTAACAACCTAGTACTTACCAGTCACCACATCTCTTCCATAATCTCTATTTTAACCGTCTCATCTGCCATCTTTCCATTCTCTCCCCCTAGTGCCTTGACTCTGGAAACTGTTCCACCGTACCAGAATCTACAATCCACTAGGTTCTACCACCTTTTTACATCACCTTCATGGCCTCATTCTTTTACTTAAATTCCATAGTTAATCAATTATTCCTTTGGGTCTACCTCAGTTCTCCTGCTCTGCCCTCCCTTCAGCATGACAAAACCCAGTCCTGATTGAATCTAACTCTTCATCTACTTCAGGTCTGTCCTCAAAGAGTTGAATATGACTGTAGAAAACTATAACATTCTGAATAGATTCATTTTAAGTACTGACCACTAATCCCAAGAGGACTCTGAATGGTGCCTGACAATCCTAAAGCATTTTTCTATTTCATTCACTGTTCCACAATGCTAGATAACCATTCAATACCTTTTCCTCTATTTTCAAACATCCAACTACTTTCCCCCATCCATTGTCACTTTTAGTTGATTACCATGCTTCTTATTTCCCTTAAGAAAATAGTGGCATCAGAAGAGAAATTCCATATATTTCACTACCACATCTCTCTCTCTCCCACAATCCTCTGCCCACCTATTCTGCCCTTCCACCTGCTACTTTGGGTGATTTCTTTCAGGTTCTGTCTCAGGTCAATGTCTCTACTCCTTCACTAGGTACACCCACCTCTTGTCTACACAAAGACATTGCTTCAACAGTGGCCTCCATCTCTCTTGAATTATCTGTGTGATCTCTTTTATAAACAATTTTCTATCAGTGTTCAAATAGGCTGAAATTTCTTCCATCTTGAAACAACAATCATTTGATCCTCATATTCTCTCAGGCTACCATCTAAATTTTCTATTTTCCTTTGAGAGAAATTTCTGAAAGGAATTTCTTATTCCTATTGTCTCCATCTTCTCTCTCTTTATTTTTTCTTGAACCTATTCCATTTGAACTTTTGTCTCAGTCCTTTAGCTAAAACTCTCTACTTGGTCACTAATGACTTTTAAGTTGCTAAATCCATAGTCAGTTTTCAGGCATCATCTTACTTGACTTACTGGCAGCATATAAAAGATAATCACTACTCTTTGAAACACTTTTTCCCTTGGGTTTGGGAACATCAAATCCCCCTGATTTCCTCCTAAATCACTGGGTCCTCTCCACAGCTGATTCCTTCTCTTCCTCACAAATCCTAAACATTAGGTTGACCCAATTGCATCCCTCAAAACTCATCTCTTCTCCATTTGTACCACTTTTCAAAATGACAATCTCATTCAGTCACACAGCTTTAACACCAGGTATAGAATGATGATTCCCAACTTTATATTTCCAGCCTGGACTGCTCCCCACACGTCTAGACTTACATCTCCAGCTGCCTACATAACTCTTCCACCTGGATATGTAATAGTCATTTCAAACATAAAGTGTCTGAAAACTAAATCTGATCTTTCCCACACCTCGCTGCCCTTCCCACTATATTTCTCTACCTTAGAGGAAAGCAACTTCATCTTTCCAGTTGCTCAGGCCAAAAATTTCATGTCAACCTTGACTCCTAACTCCTTTTCCTTGTATGCTCATATCCAATCCTTGAGCAAATCCTGTTGGCTCTACCTTTAAAACATCTCTAGGATTTGGCTTCTTCCTATTACCTCCTATTACCTCCACTGCTACTACTCTGGTTCAAGCCACCACCACCCCTTGCCCCAATTATTGTCCCCAATTATTGTCATAGCTTCTTTTTTTATTTTTTTAAGATTATGTTTATTTATTATGTATTTATTTTTTAAAGGTTTTATTTCTTTATTTTTAGAGACAGAAGAAAGGAGAGAGAATGAGAGGAAGAGAAACATCAATGTGTGGTTGCTTCTCGCATACCCCCTATTGGGGGCCTGGCCTGAAACCCAGACATGTGCCCTGACTGGGAATCGAACCAGCAACCCTTTGGTTCGCATGCCAGCACTCAATCCACTGAGCCACACTAGCCAGGACTATTGCCATAGCTTCTTAACTGGTCTCTCTTCTCTCACCCTTGCCCCTCTTTAGTCAACATGGCAGCCAGAGTGATCGCTTATTATCTCACTTAGAATAAAAGCTTAAGTCCTAAATGGCTTAAAGGCCCTAATAAGGAATTCTCATCTTTCTTTGTGATGTGAATCTTTTTGGCAGACTGTTGAAGTCTATAGATTACTTCTCAGGAAGACATTTTATTTTATTTCTTTAAACTTTATTGTTATCTTTTATTTTGTAATTAAAAAAAATTTCGTTTACAGTTAATATTAGTTTCAGGTGTACAACATAGTGACTAGACATTTATATAACTTACAAAGTGATCACCCCAATAAGACTAGTACCCACCTGACACCATACACAGTTATTGCAATATCATTGACTATATTCCCTATGCTGTACTTTACATCTGCATGACTGTTTTTATAACTTGTAATTTGTACATCTTAATCCTTTCTCCTTTGTAACTCATCCCCTCAACCCCCCTCCCATCTGGCAACCATCAGTCTGTTCTCTGTATCTAGAAGTTTGTTTCTATCTTGTCAAAGTAACATTTTTTAATGCATAAAATAAAATACATGGGATTAAAAGAGAAACCAACTATATTGAAATACAGTGAACAAAAATTAAGTCCAAATTTGTGATATATTAATACATGGGTTCCTTTATTACATTAAACAACAATATCTAGTTGACCCCAAGTAAGAGATTCTGCTCTGGACATCTGGGTCCCCACTGCCTCTCTGACCTCAGTTCCTACCACTCTCTCCTCCAACCATTTCTCTTGGGTCACTGTGGCTTTCTTGCTGGTCCTTCAAATATGATTCTGCCCCAAGGGCTTGGCATTTGCTGTTCCCCAAAATATCTGCCTAAGTTATCCCTGCACCTCCTTCAGGTCTCTGATAAAATGTCACCTTGCCAATGATGCTTTCTCTCGCTACTCTGTTTAAAATGGCAACTCTTCTCCTACACACATACCCTAGCACAATCTTTCCTGCTTTATTTTTCTCCATGGTATTTATCACCATCTGAAATCAGATAGATAATTTCCTGGTTAATTTTTTAAATTGTCTGTTTACACACATGCACACACATGTACACATGCATGAATATAAATTCCATAAGGGCAGAAATTTTTATCAGTTTTGTTTATTGCTGTGTTTATAGCACCTGTGACATTATTGGTACTTTACAAATATTTATTGAAAGCACACGTGAATAAAGTTACTTACTCCTTCTCAGTTGAGTGAGTCTGAAGGCTGTCTTCTGAGTCAGGCATCAGGCAGTGACCAGACTCAGGGAAGACCCTTGCCAACATTGCCCAAGGTTATATAAGATCAAAAATACCCATTGTCATATAGTCCCCCAAATAAGATTGCTTAGTCTGATAGCCAAACCCTGGGGGCCACTAGACTGTGTCCTTGACTTGGGTGTTTGACCACGTGGCCACTTTCCTCTATGTCCCAGGAGAATGGCTTGGCCTTGGCCATTCTTCCACCTGTCAGGACCTTTTAAATAAAGTTCCACTCCAGAGACCAAGTATGAAAGGAGAGAAAAGAAAACTTGGTGATAGATAAGATACTACGAGAGACTGTCAGAATCTTCGCAACAGAATAAAATAATGCTCGTGGTACTGTCGATGAACACGATCATGAAAGAGCACACCATTATCTTAACCAGGGCACCATCCAATCTGTGGACTGTGGCGCAAAATATTTCTCCTCCAAAGATGCCAATTTCAGACTCTGACTATTGATCTCTATCTAAGCCTGAAAAGTAATGGTCCCAAGGAGAAAAAGTGACATTGAATCGTTGGAGAATTTCAAACAATAAAAATAAAACTACAGGGATCGCAGCAAGGTCTGGGCTTGATAAGTGTGAGTGTCACAGTTTTAATCCATCGTGTCTAGTAAAACATATAGAATTAGAGCTAACGGGCTGTGTTTGTTTGTCTGAGTTTAGTGGAATTTGGGGTTTTTGTTTTACTTTGAATCACTTTTCATAGGAAGCCTCCATGGATTCACCTTTTTTACAAAGTGCCTCTTAGTGATTAAGGGTGAGGAGGCAGAGAGGAAAAAAAAGAGAGGGAGATGAATCTCCATAGAGAAATATTTACTCTCAGGGAAGCATATGCGAATGTGATGGGGGTGTGGGTCCCCGGGAAAGGAGGTCACTTCTACCAGGTGGTATTAGAAAGATCCAGAAATACAGTATCACTAAGGGAAAGACTATTCTTTTTTTTCTCTCTGTAAACCACATTCCTGTAAGATCCAAGTGTCCCTTTTGTGATGTCTTCTGCCACTACAAGTTTTCCTTTGATACTCATTTAAATTTGATCCAATACATTGGCATGATAGGATTTACCCCACACCCTACAGTTTTCTAGGACTGTCTTCAAGACTTTAGGCTCTCGGCAAGTCTTACACGGGTACAAATGTGGCATAAGGTGTGAGATATTCTTTAAGGCTCCTTCCTGATCCCCCCAGTTACTAGCCTGTCAGCTCCTGATCCACTGTCAAGCAGAAGTTATGGGAGTTACTGAAAACTGAGGTCAGGTCCACTGGATCCCCATCAAGGTGTGAACAAGGCAGAACTAGTTTGGCAGCTGTTCCACCTGGAAAATAAAAGCATCTAGGAAGGGAGAAGGAGGACATTGGTGAAGCTTTCAGCACTTCGTCCTTCCCTGCCGACACACCTTGTAGAGGAATGGGAAGTTTCAATTCCTGGACATTTCTCTCAGGAATTTGGATGGTTTTTTAAGTATAGGGACTTGAGACAGTTACTCATCTGAGGTTTTCTGGGTAACAAAGCGGCACAGGGAATGTGAGTGGGCAAAGACCCCCTTGCACTTTCCACAGAGCCAAGGTGGGTATGGAAGGGGTTCCTAAGGTTCCCATTGATCTAGGCCACACTGGGCCTACAGAAACTGAAACACAAAAGCCACTCAAGAATTACAGAAGGAATTTAGGGCAGCAAATTGGTTATACAGGTGACAAAGGAGCCAGAGGTCAAACAAGGAATGGTGAGGCAACCCAGAAGTGAACAAAGTAGGAATGAAGACTAGCTCTAGGATGGAGAGGCACGGGAGGAAGGTAGTGCAGGGCCAGGGATCATGGAGCACCCCCAGGAGGGGCTGGAGCCACAGACCATGCCCTGTGGCTGCCAGCAGTGCCACCTGCCACTTCTAACCTCCTGCCAACCCTCCCAGTTGCTGAATATAGACAAAATCTGTTTGGGAACTAAGGCAACATAGCCTGTAGCATCAGCCCCTTGTGATTACAGAGGGTAGCAGGGGAAGAATGAAAAATGAGCCCAAGAGTAAAATGACCGAGACTGACACAGGGTGGCTGCGCAGCCGAGGCGAGCTAGCCATGTCCCAGAGACTCCCGCTGTTGGAAGGAGGAGTGTGGTAGGTCCTGGGAGACTGCTCTCCAAGGATGGTGGAAAAGAATGGTTAACCAAGGATGGTTAATGCCCTGACACTTTCAGGCTAGTGTGTGCTAGTCAACACAACTGATGACCATCCAACATGCCCCACGAGAAATACGCAGCTGGTACCATCCAAGCTAAGAGACCTGTCAGGAAGCTGGCGTCACCAGCACCTGAGGGCAGACAAGCAAAAAAAAAAAACAAAAAAACCCCCAACCCCCCCCCCCAAAACAGTGGCTGGGCCCTGCTGAAAAATGCTTGACTTTATCTCAGTTGATCAATTTCCTTTCTACTCATGTGACCTCACCTGTGGGAGCAACTGCCTCTAATCTCCTCCCTGCAACAGAGGTATAAGCCCAAGGTCCCAGGGAGGGGGTTGGGATGGGGGGAACCCTTCAGAAATAGATGAAAACCACGAAATTAGTGGCTAACTATGAAAACAGCTGATTTGGGTTGAACAGTTATTTGAAATGAGACTACAGTAAACCAAAAGTGACTTAAAATTTTCAGGATCTCACCTCATTTCAGTTTGGATAAAATTTAGTATCCTCTCTTCCAAGAGGGAATGGGAACTTGTTGAAGAAACATGAATGCTTTCATTAAAAAAAAAAAAATCAGTATTGTTTGCACATAGCTGAGAGATGGTATTTCAGTCAGTCCCAGTGCACCAAATACACAGAATTCCCTTAAACCACAAAGGAAATACACCTGGAGAGGAAGCATTTTCATCACTGTAAATGTTGGCAGGGAAGGCCGGGGAGCACTGTATGCAACACGATGAGCAACGACAACCCCTCCTTTTTCTCTGATCAGTCCTGGAAGATCTCAGGAGGGATATGTATATCTGGATTTTTCATGTTTAGGAATAATGACTCAGCTGGGTGGGGGAATGGAAAGTCTGGGCAGATGATGCTCCTTATGGAAACCTCAGGCAGCAGTGAGAGCAGGTGGCGAAGGGGACTTTGTCAGAGCTGTGTTTGTTGAGTGCTTGTCTCAGCTGCAAGCCACTCCTCCGCACTCTGCCCTGCAATGCTGGGGCTGGGGCTCTGCAAACCATATTTCACTTTTGCCAGCTGGATCTTTTTAGGTTTATTCACAGGGGCAGAGGGAGACACAAGGGGTAGGGAGGAGGGGCTCGCTCATTCCTGCAGGTTTTTTGTTTCTGTTGTTTCTAGTCTATGGCCTTTATCTTAGCAGTTGTTCATTTCAGTGTGGAATTTTGGTGTGTTTTTTTTTACACCCCTAGAATCCCTACAGAGGTACCTGCCCCAGCTGGCCACAGTCTTGGTCTTAGCTCTGCATGTCTCCTTCTCCCAGCTTCTAGGTTCTCAGTCATCCCAACCTCCTCCTCTGTTTCCTTAGCTATTTTCTATAGCCAAGCCTTCTGTGATAATTCAGTATTCTCTGTTGTGTATTTTCAGTCCTCCAATGCTTATTTAATTAATTCCTTATTAAGCTCTATTTAAGTGAGGGAAGATAGACTGTGCTTGCCTTAAACTGATGACAAAACATTTGTACATCAGAGTTCAAAATGTAAACACGGTTCTATAGCAGGTTTACAATGGAACAGAGGGTCAAAAATAGGTTTGTGTGTCCAGCACTCTTGTTGGATGACCTTCATACAGAAGTCAGGCCATTTATTAAAATTTCAAGATTTATTGTTGAGTCTATCTGACGGAATTCCTGCATATTGAACATACAGGGACAAGTGGGACTGCTCAGGGTCTTGATTTGTCATTGACACTGTCAACCCCAGACAGAATACTTAGGAAATCCTAGCCATTATAGGAAATATCTTAGAAATGTCTTGGAAGAGAAGACAGCCCAGCAGCAATGCTATTGCTTGTTAGAGAGGATACGAAGCACCAAGAAGTAGCCATTGGGTTAAGTCCCATGGAGACCAGAAAAGGGCACAAAAAATTTCCTTGTGGGTTTAGGAGTGAGAGGATAATTCAGTGATCTTAGTAAGTGTGATCTCTGTGGAGCGGAGGTGGCAGAGGCTGCTGTGCACAGACTCCAGTACTGAGTCAGGTTTGTGATGCATCATTTCATTAGTGCTTGGGAGTCGCTGCAAGGCAGTTGGAGAGTCATGTGGTGTCTGCTAATGCCCATCTCCAGCACTCCTGTTGGCACTGACTGCAGTTGGCTCACAACCTGGTGCATGAACCAGATCTAATGAGAAGCCTGTGAAATCACGTACTCCTCCACTCAAAATGGATCTTCAAAAAGATTCTCAGGCATTCTTCCCTCCACTCACAGTGGCCTAAATCCAACTGATGCTCCAGAAGTGTTGAATACTATTCTCCCTTTGTACCATTTTTGCAAAAGGTACAGAAATGAATCCTAACACCACCAAGGGAAGATTTTCTCATCTGTTACTCTCTCGTGAGAAAGAGATGGATTTTCTCAGTTGCGTATTCACAGAGGATGGGAGAGATGATGGAGTGTGGTGGTCAAGGCTGGGAGCTCTGAGGTTGCACAGGATGGGGCTTGAATCCTTGCTGCACCCAGAAACTTAACCTTTTTGAGCAGCAGTTTCTTCACCTGGATTGAAAAAGAGATAATGGCATTTTCCCCAGTGGGCTGTTGTGGGAAATAATTAACTGAGCATCTAGCATCAACTCTGGCATTTGAAAACGTCTTTGGTCAATGGGAGTTCAAATTAGTTGTTTTTAGGGACCTATTTAAAAATCATTAGGTTGCATAAATTCCTTCAGAGAAAATAAATTTGTAAATGCTGTTTTATATTCTCTGGGGAGGTTTGCAAGTAATTGGAATAGCTCTCCTTTGAGGACCACGTGTTAGTTCATTCCTCCTCACACCTTCACAGCAGGTTTATGGCTGGGGCTGCCTTATGGATGTCTGGGTTTAGAGGAATTTAAGACTCTTTGGGGTTAACTTAAGGAAATGAAGGCAGCACCTCAGGACAGAGGCCTCACTCCCCCTGCCCTCACTGGGGTATTCAGACTATACTTAGAGATGCCCCAGACTGTAAAGAGGTTTAATGGCCAGTTGCATTTTGTCTTCAGAAATTATTTCTCTTTCCTCCTGCAAAGGTGTTGATTTCTTGGGATTGTTTGCTTGCCGGTTTGCTCATGAGGACAGTTCCTCCCTGACTCTCAGTCCCCCAGGGTATAAGATTCTACCCTTACCTTGTACGTGAGCCAGTGGGATCATGGCCCTTGCCTGGTCACAGGCATTTTTTCAAGGGTGGGCATGTGACTTAAATTGGTCCAATCTGGTGACTTTGAGAGATATGGCAGGAAATTCTGGGTCAGAATGTTGGCTCTCTGATGGATTAGTCCTGTGATAGAATAAATATGGAACTTCTGGGGATCTGAGGTAGAACCTGGAAATGAACTTGACACAGGAGAAAGCAGAGTCAAGAGAAGAGAGACTTGAACTCCAGATCAAGTCAAAGCCAAATCAGCATCTTGAGTTTTCAATGACCAGAGAGAGTCAATTCTCCATTGTGCTTAGGCCAGTTCAGGCCCATATTTTTGTCACTGGTGACAGTTGTGCCTGATACTAGACGCAACTTGAGAGTATATAAATACTCACCAGGAGAGATAAAATCCTGATTCTCCAAAAGCTGCTACAGAATTTTGATTGCTTTCTTTTAGACACCACATTCTATATATTTGCCAAAGGGACCCTCCTTCGGCTGCCTCCAACAGTGAAATGGAAAAGAAAGAAGAAATTTAAGCGAAAAGAATTCACATAAATTCATAAGGTACTTCTCTGTAGACTAAACTGCCATGGTCTTTTTGCGGATAGATTCTGATAATAGCAATACACACAATGCTGAAAATAACAACAAAGCTTTGTAACTACAAATCATGTTCCAGGAGGTGTTGGAGCCCAAGTATTTGCAAAGAGATGGCCCATTTATGAAGAGGGGAACTCTCCCCACATTCCTGCACTGAGCAAAGCCTCTTCTTTCATGAACTAGAGCTTCCAGCTTTCTGAGGGCACCAAATGATACCACTCTGCAACCTAATAAGGGTTTCCTCGATGGCAGTCCAGATGCCCACTGCCTTGAAGAGTAAATGAGTCATAACTTGAACCAGAATTGTTGCTATAATTACAATACAATGAAAAATCCAGAGCTCTTGTTTCCACTGTAAGACCTTAAGCTTGTAAGCTTGAAGTTAAGAAGCTCAGTCAGCAACAGCCTCATAATCTGACATCCTTTTAGCTCTTTGTCATCCACATTTCTGCCCTAAGGACCAACCAGGTAAAATAGTCTCCAGATTAATAGTCTCCAGAGGCAAAGTGGTCTCTGGTGGATTCCCACTGGGCTCTGTGTGAAGCAGAATCAAACCATTTCTTTTCTTCTGCATGCTGTGTATAACAACCATTCCGTGGAAGGAGACACAGGGGCCAGCCAGTGGCAGAAGTTTATATGGTGCCAAACGGATCCACCCTGCATACTCAGCCATCCCCCACAGTACCCTTTCCTCTCCTCCCCTCCCTTCCCTTCCCCTTCCTTCCCCTTCCCTCCCCTCCTTTCCCTCCGTTTCCCTCCACTCCCCTCTCCTTTCTCTTTCTCTCATCTGTGCAGGGTTTGGAAATTTTTCTTAAGGAAGTCAGGTAGTTAAAGAGTAAACTTCCTAAACTTCTAATTATAGCTTCCACTGCTGATTTTATCCCCTGGTAACAGTTAGGATTTTTTAGTTGCAAGCTATAGATACTGATTCTGTATAACAAATAAACAAAAAAAAATATTTTATTGTAAGGATATGAGATAGCTCACAGAATTGAAGGAAAAACTAAAGTCTGAGCATGAAAATGTTGAGAACAAGAACACGTCTGGATCCATGTAGTAAGAACTATGAACATTCTTCTCAGGGTGCTGCAACAACCATTTTCCTTCTTTGCAATAACTGAGCAGAAGAATCAAATTCCTGGGCAAGGTTGGCTCAGCTGCCTTGAGCTTGCACAGTGCACCTTAACTGACGACTCCACCTAGACTGCTTCAAGGGGTTATCAAGAAAAATGAGATATCAGTGGACAATAAAACAAGAGATGCCATTTACCCTACTTTTGATCAGGCTACCTCCTCTTGCTGAAATGCCCTTCCCTACTGAAGACCTTACTCATCCTCTGAGGTCTGCTCAGATTTCCCCTCCTCCAGGAAGCCTTCCCTGACCTGAACACATACATTAACCAGCTGCTGAGCTAGGCATCCCACATTCTCCAGGGTTTCTTTCTCTTACTGTTCTGAACACACTGGAGTTTAACTGTCTGAGTGTCTGACTTTCTTGATAAAAGAAACAATTTATCATTCAGTCTTTTATCCTTAGCACCTAGCACATGGTGGACACTCAACAGGTAGACCAGTGAATGAACCTGATACTTTATCAAATCTGAACTATCCTGACTTAAAGTTATACCTATATCTTCATATAGGGATAAGGAATCAGTTATAAACCTATTGATCCAATGAAAATCATCTTCAAAGCAATGTCAATATAAAGTTCTTAAAAGATTTGTTGCAGCTCTTGGGACATAGAATATAAATATGTTTATTTTGTACTCAATAGTTCATTTTTCGTCTGCTGTCTTCTGATGCTCAGAGATACGTAGAGAGTGAATGTAATCACTGTCATTCTTCAAAACCGGGGAATAAATATGGAGATGGGCTACATCCCTAAGTACCACAGATATATTAGCATCTTGAGGATTAATTTATGCTTTGGCCTGCATAGTACCTAATCCAAGGCAGGTGCTAGGTAAACACACCAGATGGAATAAATCAAATCTGAACAATTCACCTCAAATAGCTGCTGACACCTTGGCCTGCATCCCCAATTAAGGTCTAATTCATTATATATCCAGCAATCATGCTTTCCCATTCAAGGTCATCACGAGGTCTTCATGTGGGTTCTTCTTGGTCAGCGAGACCTAGATTGCTCCCATGTGCTGTAGACTTGGGGAACGTTGAAAAACTGGTGACTCGCTAAGAAAAGCTGAGGTAGGGACTAATAGACAAATTGGATCCTCCTCACCCTTCTGTCTGGCTGTCCTGGGCAGGATAAGCATGTTTTGAATCCCTATTCCAATGATTTAGTTAATACCCACCTTAACAGAGCTTAGAAACCCTGGGCATGTCCTCGATCCCCTACGTCAAGTTTGCTTTTCCTCTAGACCTTGCTTTTGTGCAAACAGAAAAAGGCACTGCCTACTACTTGTGCAGATTAGAAACAAGACTCTCAGATGCCTGAATTAGCAAAAGATGCCTACTCTGGTTGGGTCCAGACCTGCAAGGGGTGCAGTCCTGTGCCAGGGGACACTGCCTGAGGAGCAATTTTGGGCCCCCTGCCCCTCAGCTAGCACCTGTGTGAAGTACTGCACACCCCTGCACAGCACCCACACCCTAGATGAGCCTTTTCTTCAGAAAAGAAGAGAACACAACATGGAATCAAACCAGGTCTTTCAAAGACATGAGGTACTTTAGGGAATAAATAGTCCTCCTCATATTATCTAATTGGAGAACTAACTGGAAAAGCCACAAGAAAGGCCAGTCTCAGCATCTTTTCGATTTGTTTTTGTTTTTTAAAGATTTTTTTAATTGTTATTCAATTGCATTTGTCCCAATTTTTCCTCCTTTGCTCTTCTCCACTCACCCCCCCTCCCCCCTCCCACAGTCAATTCCCACACTGTTGTCTAGATCCACGGGTCATTCATACATGTTCTTTGTCTAGTCCCTTCCCCTTCTTTCCATCATTATCCCCTCCCCCCTCCCCTCTGGTCACTGTCAGCCCGTTCCATGTTTCCATACCCGTGGGCCTATTTTGTTCATTAGATTCATCTTATGGGTGAGATCATACGGTATTTGTCTCTCACCGACTGGCTTATTTCACTTAGCTTAATATTCTCCAGTACCATCCATGCTATGACGAAAGGTAGGAGTTCTTTCTTTCTGCTGCGTAGTGTTCCATTGAGTAAATGTACCACAGTTTTTTGATCCACCCATCTACTGATGGGCACTTAGGCTGCTTCCAGCACTTGACTATTATAAATAGCTCTGCTATGAACATAGGGGAACATAAGTTCTTTTGTTTTTAATTTTCATATGTCAAACATACAGAAAAGTATAAACATCTGTGTATGTACTATCAGTCACCTGGAGTTAACAATAACATTTTATCGTATTTGGTTCAAATCTTCTTTAGCCTTGCCACGCCAAACTCCTGCCATCCCTTTTTCTTTCTTCCATCTCCAAACTCTCCCCCAGTTGGTATCTACTGTACTCATGCTTGTTTTCAATAATCTCACTATGTGTTTTTACACAAGTAACATGTATGTGTTTTTAAAAATATGCATGATTTAGATATATATACTAAATACATATATATACTATATATGTACACATATAATAAATGCATAAGCTACATAATCATATTTAATATATATCATGCATAATAGATAATGTAGTATATAATAAATACATAATCTTTTATATAAAAGTTTATATATAAAAGTTTTATATAATCTTTTATATATAAAGTTTGGTATATTTTCACACTTTTATCTAAATGGTATCAGATAACTCAAACCCTTCTATAGTTTACTATTTCTACTCCACAATTACCTTTCAGAGATTGATCCATATTAGTATATGTAGCTCTATCTCATTCATTTTTCACTACAGTATAGATTGCACTATGTGACTAAATTGCAATTTATTTGTTCATCTTTTTATTATGGGCATTTAAATTATTTCCAATTTTTTGCATTTACAAATAATAATGCAAGGAATATTCTTGTGCCTGTTGCTTTATATACGCATATAGGAGATTTTCTAGGTTTTATGCCTACAAGTAGAATTGCTGAGTATTTTTATAGATATTGCCAGTGTGTTATCTAGAGTAGTCTTACCAATTTACGCTTTCATCAGCAATGTGTGAGAATGCGTGTTTCCCCATATCCTTGCCAAAACTAGTTTTATCAGATATTATCACTTTGTCCAGCCGCAGAGGTGTAAACTGGTATCACACAATAGCTTTACTTTGAATTTGAATTTAATTTAATTTGAATAACACAATGTTTATGACTGAGTTTGAGTTTCTTTTTCTGTGACTGTTCAGCTCATATTATTTGTCAATGTTTCTTAGATTGTCTTTCCTTATTGATTTTTAAAAATTAAAAAATAAATTATATTAAGAATTCTTTGTTGGTTGTAGGCATTATAAATAGCTTCTTTCAGTCTGCAGCTTGTATTTTAAATTTGTTCATGTATCTTTGTTGGTACAGAAGTGTAATATTTCAGTTTAATCATATTTTCAAAACTTCTCTTTTCGTGTATGTCTTTTGGACATAGTTTCCTATGTTTAAAAATTCCCCATTTTTTTCCTCCTCAAGGTTTTAAAGCTTCCTTTTCATATGTTGGCCTTAATTCCATCTGGAATTTACTTGTATATATAGTGTGAGGTAGGGATTTTTTTTCCCCCCACAGCCAATTATCCCAGCAATTGACGAGTTCTTCCTTTGTATTGCCATTTCTGTTGTGAACTAAGTTCCCATGGATTCATTAGTCTGTTTCTGGAACTATTCCATCAGCCTATCTGTTTCTCCCTGCTGAAATACCAAACACTTTCATTATTTTCAGAAAAGGCAGTTCTTACTGATAGCAGAAGTGACATCATTCTTTAGGTGAGATGTGAACCCCTCCAGGATGGGCAATTCTGCAAATCAACGACAGTGTATTGTGCATATCTTGCTTAGATTCTTTCATATCTGTCAATACACTGAGAGACAATCAGAAGGAAATCCAGAGCACACAGGGCTTCCAAGAATGAGTGAAGGAGATAAGCTTGAATGGAGGTCTCTCAGACAAGAAGCAGAAAAACAATACCTCTGATTAGTTTTTTCTAGGCTTGGCCCTGAATATAAATATATTTGCCCAGAAATATGATATTTTGATATATAAATGTGTCCCCACAGCATTCTCTACTAACTCTTATCATAAAAGCATAACCAAAATCATAGCTTACATTTATTGAAATGTGGGCCAAATACTTGCTATTCATTACTTTATTAAATCCCAAAACATGGGTAATTACCTTGAAATATACATGAGAAAATTTAAACTCAGAGAGGGAAGTGACTTTTCCAAAGTCACATAGTCTGGTTAGTGGCAAAGCTCAGCTTACATTACTTGCTGCTAGGTTATGCTGCCCTCCATGTTGGGCATGTAAAATGGGATTATTTTTGAGGGGAGACAGTGAATCTTGTTTTACCATTACGTCCTTAACCCAAGCATTGGGTTAGTCACACAATAGGCTCTCAATCAATATTTGTAGACAAGAATGAATAGATGCATGTTGGCTGTGGGGTCTGTGGTTTCTGAGTCATGAAAGCTAGAAGTGGTTTACTTAGTAGGTTGAGAGAAGAATCTTCACCTTACTTCCTCTCAAAGCCATGCCAAATCTTTTTTCTTCTTACCCTCAGATGATGAGCTGAGTTATGAACAGATAGCAATGTACTTTTCTCTACAGATCCCAGGAATTTACAAATAGAGTTGAGAACGGGGGGCACACAAAGGCCAATTCTTGCCCCACTCCCAGTTTGGACATTTGCTTCCAACATCTAAAAACAATTTTCCCATTTCCCAGATATTTTAGCATCACTGGCTTTGCCTCTCAGCAGAAGCAACACAGCTTTGTCTCCTCACGTAGCTGGGTGCTAAATCTGAAAAGTAGCAGGCAGCTCAACCCCACAAAGGCAGCTGCTGCTGCAGTGGGGAATCCCAGCCAGTGCAGAGGCCTCTGCTGCTGAGTGGAGTTCCCCAACACAAGAAGTGAGTGGGCCATGGAACTCATTGGTCTCTAGGGGACCATCAGCATCATGGCATCTGCCTTGCATAATTGTTTTTGGGGGGAGAATTTGCAAGAGGAGTTGAGTATAGTGTGCTGGGAGCTGGTTTTGGAAGGCACGGGTCTCTCTCCAGGCTCCACAGAATTAAATGGAGTGATCATTGATGGCTCCATAGTAGGTGGGCTTCTATCTACAATTTCCTTGAATAAACCAATTTACTATCTCTGAATCTGAATTGAGCTCAACGTCAGATCCTACTCAGGCCCTATATGGTGGTCCCTGTTCCAGCTGTAAGCATTCAAGAAGCTTTCCACCTGCTATAGAAAGTGCTTCAATGTTGACTTCTTTGTGCTAGGAACTCACAGCTGCTGTCACGGTCATGCAGTTGGATTCCAACATTGACTCACAATTCCCTGGAAGCTCTGTACTTTCTGACAGCTCCCCTGTTTTGTGGCTCCCACATCAGTCCTTAGCACCAGCTGACTGGTCCTGGTCTCAGGCCCCACACTCCTTACGGCATGGGTTTCCACCTCATGTCCATGTGCAACACTATCTTGATCCTCCACATGACTTGACATGCAATCCCGCAACCTAGGAAAGACCCCTTATTTTCAACAGTCCGTCAGCCGTTTGACAAATATTTCCTGAATACCTATTATGTTCTAGGAACTCTTCTAGGTATTACAGCAATAAACAGGTAACAGTCCCTTCCTTCAAAGACTTACATTCCAGGGAGAAGGCAAGAAAATCTACACATTAGTAAAGAATTATTTAACATACTATCTAGCAGTAAGGAGCAGGACCATGAAAAAATAAAGTAAGGTTAGAGTATAGGGAGTAACATTGTGGGGGGGGGGTGTCACTTCAAATAAAGGGATCAAGGGAGGAGGTAACATTTGAAGGAAACTTGGATGAATGAGGAAGAAAACCATGTGGCAATCTAGGGGGGAGAACACAACTGGCAAAGGGGCTGAAGTAGAAATGAACTTGGCAAGATGGAGGAACAGAAGGTAGGCAGGGTGGCTGGAAGAAACTGAGAGAGGAAGAGAGTGGAGAAGTAGAGAGGCCAAAGAGCCAGGCCAGGACAGATCACAGATCTTGTGGATACCTGAGGCTGTGGTGAGGCATTTTGATTATACTCCAAGTGTGTTAGAAAGCCATTTTAGGGTTTTAAGCAGGGGGATTATATGACCTGATTTATCTTTTTAAAACCTGTGTGGCGGACAGAGTGCAGGGAGCCAGATAGGAATCTATGACAGCAGACCAAATGAAAGATGGCAGTGGGGGTGATGAGACATAGTCATATCAGCATATATAGTCTGATAAGCTGGCTGGAGAACGTGATGGGAGGAGGAGTTAAGGACGACCCCTAGGGCTTTTCCCAGTACTGACCTAGTTTAGAGGTAGGAAATGAGAAAAAAAGCACATGAAATGTGCTCCTCATCAGATACTCCCTTTGAAGGCCAAGCCTCTTGGCCCACTAGACCCCAGGCTAAATCCCCAAACCATTAACTGGCATCTAAACCAAATTATAGACTTAATCATAGGAAGAAGTGAAAAGTTTCAAGTATATATGCTCCTTGTAAGCTGACATCTCCCCTGCATAATTGTTTTGGGGGGAGCATTTGGAAGGGAGGTTGGTTATAGTGTGCTGGGAGCTAGTTTTGGAAGGCACAGGTCTCTCTCCAGGCTCCACAGAATTAAATTGACTGATCAATGACGGCTTCATAGCAGGTGGGCTTCTATACAATTTCCTTGAATAAACCAGTTCACCATCTCTGAATCCTGAACTGAGCTCAACTTCAGATTCTACTCAGGCGCTATATGATGGTTCCTGTACCAGTCATAAGCATTCAGGAAGCTTTCCATCTGAGATAGAAAGTGTCTCAGTGGTAACTTCTTTGTGCTAGGAACTCACAGCACCTATAAACTGATCCAGTGACAGTAAACTCCAAGGAGGGGAGGACCAGGGATTCCTGAAGCTAGTCTAGGGCACCTGAACACCCAGAAACTACATTTTTATTATCTTTTAAAGCAGAAAAAGGCCCTTTGTAGGCCTGGCAAATGTGTGGCACATGTATCACCTCCCCCTACCTCCAAGTGGCCCATTGCTAATCTACAATGTCATTTGTATTCATTGAGACTAGACGCGTGCCTCATACTCCTTATCAATACATTTCACTCAGTCACTATCAGTTAATCAGAGTCAGACTGACAGATGATTGGCATTCTGGCTCCTGATTTATCGTAATGGTTTAGTTCTTCAAGATCAGACACATCCTTAGGTAGCCTGCAACAATCTCCTATTCGGAATCACTTTTAGCCACATTATGAATGGAAGAGGAAAAGAAAATGTATTGTCGTGTTTTTGCAGTGTTCATCTTTCATGACAGTGTTAATCGCACCCAGAGACACTCAGGCATGCAGTGCCTTCTGTTGTCACCAACTCCACCACTGTGCTGTCCCTAACAAGCCTGCCATTCCAGAGTGATTCTGTAGGCCTCACACCTTTGCTTACCTCCTTCCGAAGGAGGAATCCCATTTCCCCATTCTCTCTGCTCTTGAAACTAGGTAGTAATAGGTTCATCCTGCCAAGATGTCAACCAGCTTGTATGTAATGCCCCTTTCCCACAAAATGATGCCTTAAACAAGTAAAATGGACCACTCTGTAATACCCTTAAGGTATCATGCTAATAATGGAAAATGTCTGGGATTGTGCCAGAACTTGTGGGAATAAAGGTATGTCAGGTCTGGGGGAGGAGAGACATGAAGCATGTTTACAAGCATTACACTGCATAGGCAAGAGTGCAGGTGACTATGGCATTACACTGCCATAGACAGCCAGTCCTTTTTGCTTATGCCCAGAATAAAAGGAGTCCTGCCAAGTGCCATTTTTAATAATCTTTAGAGCAGAAGAAAAATAACATGCTACCCTGATTCTTCCAAAACTCTTAGTAATTGTGCACACATATTATCTCAACTTCTAGATATTACTTGGAATTGATTTCATCCACACCAAACTACAGGATGAAGAGGTTCAGAAAGGGAAATTTCTTACCCGTGTATAGTAGTCTGACCACATCCTGCCCAGAAAGGAGGGGCCGAGCTGTGGGTCACTGTCCAAGGCATCTAAATGCACAAGCCTTGTGTTTTTTTTGTTGTTTTTTTTTTTTTTGGTTGTTTATTTTATTTGGGGCTATGGACTTGGACTTTTGAGAAAATTCTCTGTCACCATTATCAAGACAATCTTACACTTTGGGGAGTTTAACTAACTCCACCCACACAAATAGAATGACTCACCCCAGAGGGGTCTGAGTTGGTGTCTGGTAAGGCAGTGAGATTAAACAACTGCTTTAAAAAGCAATGTCCTAAATTATCCCTGTAACAACTGCCTGTAAGAAGAAAGGCCCAGAGAGAAAGCATCCAGATACTGTTTCACAGATATATCAGACAAAGTCCCAGCAGCAAATAAATAATGGCACTCTCAGATTGTGTAATAGGAGGAGAGTTTATGATCAAGAGACTCTTTTCAGAGAAGTGGTCAGAGTACGGGGAAACAAGAACTAGCTTGGCATCTGGGGCTAGCAGCAACTGTGTTCCCCCTACTATCCCTGGGCCTGAGAGCAATGGAGAGGAGCTATTTCAAAGGAGAGAGAGAATTGTGAGGAGGGCATCCCTAACAGGAGGCAGGAGATAAAACTCACAGTTTCGGGACCCAGACAGCCCACGCTGCCCCCACAGGAAGCAATTTAGGGGAAGAAATACCCTAATTTCATTCCTATCTGATTGCCAAATCTCTTGCTGGTGCCTCCAACTGACCAACTGCAACAGGAAGCCCAGGGAAAGTCCACAGGTCAGCCTACCAGGGCGCAGAGCTGGGTAAAGAAGGGTGGACACTCAATCTAGAGGGAAATCAGCCGATAAGGTACATTTGTGTATATTCAGGTAACCCTAGTCCAAGAAAATTAAAACATCTCTCTTGTCTTCTCTAGCTCTAAAATTCTATAACTTTAAATATATTCCTAATTAGATAATTTGATATTTTTCTTTCCAGATTACCCAAACACTCCTGTAAAAGAATGTGTCTAAATCCAGAGCGGGAAATGAACTTTATCTCACAAGTCAATTCTGATCAACGAGTTGCACCTGCCTACACTGTTGAGTTAAGGATTGGGAGACCCCACTGGGCTCAGCAGGAATACATGCTATATTGATCAGAAATGCCCACCATAGACTCCTCCACAAGTGAGAGAGTAGTATATCTAGTGAACCAAAGCAAAAGTAAGAATTGAGATAATTATCCATGTAATCTGGTTTAAAATAAACTTATCCAAAATACTTGTTTTAAGGGTGTTTATGTTTATGTGTTTGTGTATAATGTCAACTTACCTGCTTTTTCAAGGACAAAAAAAAATTTTTATGATTATAGAATACACCATATCATGCCAGTTTTGGCTGAAGTGTCTTACTGTACACCAAAAATTTCTAATTTAATGTTTCTCTCTCTCTCTCCCTGCCCCCATCCTTTCCCCTCCTGCTTTCCTCTCTAAAATCAATAAACATATCCTTGGGTGAGGATTAAAAAATAAAAATAATAAGTCATTTTGTAAGATTCTGCAATGCTATTTGGACATTTTAAGTATTCAATAGACACATATTGGACTGCTCAAATATAGAACAGTTCCATCACTGCAGAAAGGTCTGGAAGGTGGTGTTCTAGATCCCAAGGTTGGATACAATGAAAACGATGTGTCTGTAAACATCTCATAGACATTTAAATAATCCTAATATATACCAGGCAACATGCTGAGTGCTTTATAAACATTATCTCATTTAATATGTGTGTGTGTGTGTGGGTGTGTGCTGTGAATGCTTAGGATCTACTCTAGGAAATTCTGAGTGTACAATATGCTATTATTAACTATAATACCATATTAGATCCTCAGAAATTCTCCTTCTTAGAACTGAAAGTTCTACCATTTGACTTATATCTTCCTATTTCGCCCTTCCCCAGTCCCTGGCAACAACTATTCTCTCTGTTTCTATGAGAATGGCTTTTTTTGTCTTATTTTGCTTTAAATTCCACATATAAGCGATATCATACAGTATTTATCTTTCTTTGTCTGGTTTATTTTACTTAATATAACATAAAGCCCTCCAGATTTATCCAGGATCTCCTTTTTACGGTGAATAATATTCTATTATGTGTGTGCATGTGTGTATATTATAAATACAGTATACCTTCTTTTTTCATTCATCTTTTGACAGACACATAGGTTATTTCCATATTTTGGCTATTGTGGATAATGCTGCGATGAACATGGGGGTGCAGCTGTATCTCTTCAAGGTCCTAATTTCATTTTCTTTAGATATACAACCAGAGGTGAGATTACTGGATAACATGGTAATTGTATTTTTAATTGTTTGAGGGATCTCCATACCATTTGCCATGGTGGCTGTACCAATTTACCTTCCTACCAAAAGTGTACCCTAGTTCACTTTTCTTCACAGCCTCACCAACATTTGTTATCTCTCTCTTTTTTTTTTTATAATAGTCATCCTAACAGGTGTAAGGTGATATCTATCATGGTTTTGATTTGCATTTCCCTAATGATTAGTGATGTTAAGCACCTTTTCATGTACCTATTAACCACTTATATTTCTTTTTTGGAAAATGTCTAGTAAGGCCCTTTACCCAATATCACATTTAATCTTCACAACCACTCTGTGAGAGAGGAATTATCACTCTCACATTATAAACAGGCCAAAAGAGGCAAAATAATCTGTCCCACAACCACTAGGTAGTAATTAAAAGTGCTCATATTCAAAACCAGATCTTTCTGCCATAATAGCTCATGTTCTTTACCATGTGTATACACCTTCAATTGAAAGAGCAAGTCTATTGCATAATTCACTTAGTTCTAAGTTGCTAATACCTGCAGCTCTCTAGAGATATTAACTAAGTTGAAATACAATGCATTTTCAAAACCAGCATATTTCCTCAGATAATAATACATTGTTCAGATGTATGATAAAGCAAAGCATGAGATATCCTTGAACTAACCTTTTCTCTATCTTTAGTATTATGAATATGAATAATAAGCAGATGAATGGTTTTTGTAATACTTGTTCCATCTGTATCAGCAAGGGCTCCATCAAGAAACAAGTGGTACACTCACACTGAGCACCTGAGGAGAGTTAATGAAGTGATGACTATCAAGGTGTAGACAGCACTTAGGAAAACCAACAAGGAAAAGGCTTACCCCATGTTAAGCAAGACTGAGGGCCATTACTACCTAAAGCCTGTGGTAGGGGAGGAACAAGAGAAGGGAGCACTTACTGGGACCAGAGAGGGCAGCTGTGTGGAAAAGGCACTTGATGGAAGCTGTGGCATTTTGCAGAGGATGCAGTGAACTTAGAGTGACTCAGCAGGGAAAGAACCACCTCACTCATCACTGAGGCAGTCCATCCAGTGCAGCCTCCTGGGTGCCTAGCAGGAAGGAGAAGCATGGAGAAGAGGGATGTACAGAAGATACCTTGAATATTATGTTAGTGTTGTTTGCGGGGGCGGAGGGGGGAACTACAAATATTTATGCATGAAGTTAATGTTAATGGGGATAAGGTTGACTAACAACAGACTTCTTTACATCACAAAGAGTCACGGCCCGTTAGATCCTCGAGGTAGAAGAAATGCCCAACCTCAGGCCAGGGCAGGTCATGGGTCTCTCCCCAGTACCAGTTCAAGTACAGTGACTGAATATTGGGCTTCACCATGGGATTGCTTCCACACCATGGTGAAGGACATAGCAACTACATTATGGGGCTAACCTGAGGCAAACAGGAACTTACCGAGAACATGTGCTTGATTGTAAAGGCTACTAGGCTAGTGGCCCGAGAACTGGTAGTTTGAGTCGCAGTATTGAGAACAAGACTCATGGGTGGTCTTAATTCCAGGGCCACTTCTCTGGAGCTGCTGAATTCAGTTTTGGAGACTCATTTTTGAGTCCCTATTTATCAAGTATCTACTACATCCCAAATACAGCGTACCAATCACCCTGCTCTTCTCATCATTCCTGGCCATTCCTTTACTTTAGTTATGACTTGGCACATGCTACTCCTCCCTGACCCTGCCTCCCTATCCTGGTAAGTTCCTATCCTTACTTCAAAATCCACCTTGGAGATTACATCATCTGGGAAACCTTTCAAATTTATACCGTCAAGGCTCAGGGACTCCCTCCCTGAGATCTCACAACTCTTGGCTTATTCCGCTGTTACAACAAGTATCAGAATACAGTGAAATGCATCTATTTACATGTCTGTCTCCTCATGTAAGCTAGTGCTTACCCTGAAAGAGGTTGGTTTTCATTAAATTTTAGGCAGAACTAAGTATCTTTGAAAAGCAGTGTGTTAAGTGCTGTGGGACTGTGGGAATGATGGTATGTGGGAAGTAGGTAGAGAAATAAGGACTAAATAAAGTCCTTGGCCCCTGCCCGCAGAAGAGGTAATCAGGAAAATACAGGATAACAGTTAAAATTGAATTTAAGATAAGCAACAAATAATTTTTAATATAACTTAAAATATATACCTCAGGTAAATAAATTCAAATATTGCATGGGTCACATATACACTAAAAACAATTTTATCTGAAATTCAAATTTAACTGGGCATCTTCTATTTTAATTTGTTAAATCTGAAAACCCTATTCAAAGGACTCATACTCCAGCTGGTAAAACAGGATGTCACTGTGGGCCATTAGCACTACAGGGCAGAGCATGCTAAGGACAGTGTGGCACAGTTTGGGGGTGCTAGGGGAGGCCCTGGTGGCACAAACCCAGAATAAGCCCTCCCTTTTTTTCAGTACAGAAGAAAAGGAGAGAAGCCATGTTTACTGGTTCCCCCGGCAGTAAACCCGTAAGCATGGCTTCCCTCTGGTTTCCTCAGAACCAGAGGGATCCTTGAAAGAAAAGATCTGGGCTTAAATCTCACACAGACCGCTGACCAGTTGTGTGGCTTTCAGAAAATCACCAGCCTTCTCTAAGTGTCATTTTCTTTTCCGTAACTGAAAAACTCAGAACCAATTAAAAAACAACAACAACAACAAAAAAAAAACAACAGAGGAGGGAGTCCTTTTATGTACTTAGGAACTCATACAGGATCCACTCCAAGAAAAATTAGAATCTTCCTGTAGCTTCATCCACTGCCCCACCCTTTTCTGCCTCCCATTACTGACAGACAACAGCCTCTAAGCAGGAGCCAAAAAATTAGTACTTACTCCATGCCTCATTTCCCAGAAGCTTCTGTATCAAGGGTCAGCAAGGTTTTTCTGTTAAGGGCCCTACAGTAAATATTTTAGGCTTTTCAGGCCATCTAATTTACAAATCATAAACTATTTTAGGCTTTTTGAGTTTCTGTTGCAACCACTCAACTCTTCCAGGGTAGCGTGAAAGCAGCCAAAGATAATATGTAAACAAACTATCATGGCTGTTTCCATATAACTGTATGGGCACGAAAGCAGAATCTCATGTAATTTTCATGTATCATGAAATATTATTCTTCCTTTCATTTTTAAAATTCTTATAAAATGCAAATAACCATTCTTAGCTCAAGGGACATGTGAAAAACGACAACATGCCAGATGTGCCCCTCAGCTGTGGTTTACCCACCTCCGTTCTATATGACTGAACAGTTAACCTCTGATAGACTCTTAATCCCATCTCCTACTATTCATACCCTAGAACAAAGTTAGGAGAAGAGCTGGTCCGAGTTCTTCCCTCTGAATCCAGAGAAATTACATCACTACTTCCTGTCTCATTCTTTATCTGTTTAAAAAAAGACCCAGGGTGAGGGGGCATTATATTTAGCAAGCTGCTAAATAAAGTCATTGAGAAATACAAATGAGGTAAATAAGGACAGACAGTAAGCGGGAACGGTCTAAGTGTTGAGTAATCTTGAAAATCATACAGCAAGGGAAACAGAGAAATCAAAATGTTTTCCTTATACATTTTCCACCACGATTATTTTACTTCATGGAAAGCAGAGTAATGTGTGAGGTCATTTTTCCTTCACACACAATTCACTTTCAAGTAGTTAAAATAAAAAAAAGGGAAGTTTCTCTCAACAGAGAAGCCCCAGTGCCTGAAGGGAACATTTCTCATGAAGGCTCTTTCTGACCCTCCCCCCACCCCCCCATCTAATACTTCTCTTCACTCCGTTCTCAGCTGCTCTCAGCACATCCCACTTCTCCTAGTTATATAGTCCCCATTTCGATTCTTTTTTACTGCAGGACTGGGGTGCTAACAAATATCAAGTATCTTACAAAGCCAGGAGCCCAATACAAACTACAGTGCTTAGAAATCATTGTTCTTTTGATAAAATATCAGAAAGGTAAAAAAGAAAAGGAAAAAAATCCTTAAAACTTATAAAAGTAAAAAGTGCCGGGTAAACAATGATACAGAAAACCCAAGCATAGAGAAGGTTCTTGTTTCAATAACTCAGGAATTTTTTGTTGGTGAGACATGGCTCAGCTTTAACAACAATCCTAGAGTTATAAAACAGGGCCCTTCAGATGACAGGAGGGGGAAAGATCAGGTTTTGATCGAAGTAGAAAACATTCACCAGAACTGAATGATAATTAGAGATAATTATAGTCAAGTGCAAGGGTGCCAGAATGCTGGTGTCTACCCAGAAAGTTACAGTAGAATCGAGGATAATTTTTAATCACTTGGAAAGTGGCATTTTTATTTCTTGGCTGATGAATCTCTCACAATTTCAGAGTAGTTACAGGGCATTTTAATTTAATCAAGTTCAAAGAAACTAAGAAGGGGCACTCTCTGTAAGGTCCCATTCCCTCTCAGATGCTTAAGCAAGTGTATTAAGAGAAGAATCGTGGAGAGCAAAAGGGAACACTTGAATTCAGGCCTGGTCTTTCCCCTTTCAAGCCAAGCGAATGCTAAGTGCATGAAACTCTCTGAGCCTACTTCCTTCATCCGTACATTGCAGAGAGTGCACTGTTCTACTTACCACACAGCTCTGTGTGAAGCTCAGACAACAAGACATGTAAACAAGGCTTTGCAAATTATAAAAACAGAAGTGCTTCCTATGATTATTGTAGTTACTGAAGAAGGCATAGTTGTTCAGGTTAATTGCTAAACCACTGAACAGTTGCTTCGGTTAGCTGAACAGATGACTTGTAAGGGTTAATCAGCACATGTTTTAGTTACCACTTTAGGCCTGGTGAGTCAGAGCCCAAGAGCACGAGGCCCAGGTCATGGGCTCCATGGGACCAGCTCATCTGACTTGGACAGCAGGAGCTTCCAAGTTAAAGAAATCTGGACCTGAATCCCATCTCTGCCCCTTATTCACTAGGCAAGTCCCTTATCTTATGAGCCTCAGTTTCCCCACCCTAAAATTGGGACATTAATTCTACCTTATAGGATTGTTGTGAGGCTCAGAGATAACATATAAAATCCCTGCTACACAGTAGGTTTTTCACAAATAGGAACAAACACTGTAAAGGGAAGAGGTAAATGGCTTTAGCCCTTACCAGCTATTTTGCAAATGCATGGGGTGACTGATTATGTGGACAATCTGCTCAAATCTATTCCTATGCATTGAAAAAAAAAAAAGCCAAAACACATGGCCCACTGATGATGGGATCTGCATCAAACAAAAATGACAACACATTATATACCAAGTTCTTTCAGTTAATTTCTTATTATAATATAGTCCCTGACACACCAAAGAAAATCTTGATAATTTGACCTAAACTGGCCATATGACTGCCCCATGCTCAAAAGTGTCTATCTCCCCCTCCCCTAATGCTGCCCTGTATCTACTGTAATGAATTCTTTCCAAACTTCTGCCTCACTTTGCCTGTACATTCAACCCAAACGCCTAGCTAAACTGGGCATCTCACTGTTTCCCAAAGTCACTCTCTGCCTGGAAAACCTGACACTACCTTACGTCAGGCAGACCGGAAACTGATGATGACACACTAAGATTTGGTGCAGGGGGCTTATTGAGAAGCTCTCAGGAAGACCTGAGAGGGAGAGATGAACACAGTGTTGGACAAAAAAAGAAGATGAGCCACAATGCTTCCAAAACCGAGGTCTGGGCTGTCCCCACGTGAAACTCTGGAACTGAGACAGCCCTTCAGGGATGTCATAAATTGTGTCTAGGGGCTATGCACTCTACTCCACATTGGCCAGCCATGGGAGGTGGGCATCCCCCAGGGAGGGGGCATAACCTTTGGCAAAGAGAAGTTCTCAGAGAGGGACTCACCTGAGATCCATCAGCAACTAATAGTCCTTGTAGCTAGCAATGTGTGTCTCCGCCCGAAGGGCATTTGGGAAGTACTCCACCACATTCACCACTCTGATTCCTAAACTGTCCAGACCTCAAGGCCATATTCACCACTGCCTCACCACGAAGCCCATTCTGATCCTGTATTCTCTCCCTCTACATACTTGAGATATGGGTACCACGCCTACAAGACACTTCCAGGTACCTCTTGCATTGCCACTGAGTTCAGAGGTCACAAAGCTCAAAATATATACTACTTGTAACACTTCTCAAAATTTCAATGAATGTAGAGAGTGAGAAATTCATACTCCCTTAAACATCAGCAGTGATGCATGTTCTTACAGCTAAATTTTCCAAGACCTCAGCATACTTAAACATACTTAATATTTTTTAGTCTAGTTCCTCATTTTGTTTATAGGAAAGAATATTTCATGGGTAATGATACAATTCTATTCTTACACAATATCCATTGGGGTTTTCGTTTCCTTTATTTGCTGAATAATTGTTCTTTATAAAGTATTCTCTTGAAAATATAACAAGAAGTACTATATACTGAAAGAAAAGGCAGACTAGAAAAGCAGGGTCAAATTAACAAGAAATCTTCAAAGTTACACAAAAGTATCAGTCATAAAAAATATGTTTGTAGAAAAAAACTCAATATGAGTACACCTGTCCAGTTCCCTTAAAAGGAGAAATAAGTATTAATGCCATATTAGTGTCACCATTTAACATTTTGAAATAATTCATTGAATCAAAAACATGAAAATTATTGCCTTGCAATAAATAGATTACATGAATGAAACAACTTGAGTAAATGCCAAGTTCTTCTTCCAAATGGAAGAGATACACGTGTGAAACACATATACACATATGTGTGTATATGTTTATACATGTTTAGAAAACATAAATTGTTTTTCTATATAAATATATATATGTATACCCATTTGTGCATTACACACAGATGCACACATTTCCCTAACAAATATAGCTGTTGTCTTTTGGGAAATTATACCACTTCACATGGACAGACCATTGCAAAGTGAACAGCTAAAATATTTTCAACCTTAAATCAACATTATGGCCTTCTACATATGACCCCTCCAAAGCTCCCAAATCTATAATACAATATCTAGTGCCACCCTTAGACCTAGGCAAGCAGCCCACCCCCATCCACACCTGGGTTGCCTGTGCTTTGGAGGTCTTGCACAAATTTTTCTAAGGCCTCCTTGGGGGCCTGGGGTCAATCAGGCTATAGCAGTATCTTCTATGTCAGGCACCGGCACCCCGGCCCAGGACTTGCATGAGCCCTGGCCTCCACCTATCTTTTTCAGGGAACTCTACAATCTTCTGCCCCTGGGTGAGGTTGGCCAGATGCCCCAAGAAACCCCTAACTTCACACCTCTTAGTTGTCTGGGGTCTGTGGTTAGGACCTGCTCCAGGAGGTTTCCCTGGCAAATGGGTCACTCCCGCTGGCCAGGACGGTGTTTCCTCACAGGGGACTAGGCCACCAGAGTGGTCCTGACATACTGATTTTGGGTGACTCACTCATATTGGACATAGGATCATTCAGGGCTATGGGTTCACTGTCCACTTTTGGGCTTGAATCTGGCTTTTGTGGGCCTGTCCGTGTTCTTACCGCACGGCTGCCTGTCATCACCCTGTGTGATTCCACCCTCATTGCTGGCTCAGGGGTGGAATCTCACATACTCCCACATGCTACTTGCCGCATGTCAGATAGGCCTCAAGAGTGACCTCACTTATCTCCTCCAAGGTTTTTGGAGAATGT
This sequence comes from Pteronotus mesoamericanus, assembly GCF_021234165.1. NCBI lineage: Eukaryota > Metazoa > Chordata > Mammalia > Chiroptera > Mormoopidae > Pteronotus > Pteronotus mesoamericanus. The sequence goes on along the minus strand of NW_026555100.1, from coordinate 14,432,097 downwards.
TACCCCACAATGCAAATGGCCACGGACCCTTGCAATACATTTCCCCTCATCTCTGACCAATGTGGTGACACTTTCTCAGGCTGGTCTTTTCGTGGGAATGGGACCAATCTTCTCACTGGGCCCACAGGACCCTGTCTTATCATCAACCCTGAAAGAGATCACTAGGGATGCAGCAACTACAGCCCAAAACATTCAAGAGAACCCATGGTTGAAAAAAAAAAATGTGTTATTCTACGTTTATACTGTAAAGTTGCAAACATTAAATTTAACATAAACAAAAATGAATTATTGGTCCCATATTTTTGCATACTCTTGGGAAAATCTGTATTTGTGGTCATCAGCAAAGAAGCACGGTAACAGGCTTTAAGAGTCAATGGAGGCCAATATTCATAAGAAGAATAATATTCATAAGAACTTCAAGGAGGATGATGTACCATGAGTAATAATATGGCCAGGACTAAATAAATGGTTATTAGAGAACTGAAGAGGTAAGAAAATCTATTCATAATGCTTCAATCCAAGCAGGCTCCAAAGAGCTGTGGCATTGCAAATAACAACATATTTCTCACCTTTTTCCTATGGTGGGAGATATTAAGTTAGCCAGGAATAGTGTGAATTTCACAAAAAAGAGAACAGATAGGCAGTTCCTGAGCCTAAACAGGAAGAGATGACTACTAGATACCACGTAGAGTCTTTACATGTACTGACTAGACAATAAACAAATATGTTAGCATCACTCCTTTGCCCATTATTTTAAATCTTCATTGATAAATGGCAATACCACACAGGGATCCATTTATTTTATGATTTTTAACGAAATTGTTCATATAGATGAGGTTCTGCAAAAAAAGGTTCGCCAGGGCCCCGTATAGCCTAGAGGTGGCCCTCATCCTATGTGAGTTTAAAACAATTACAATGAAACCTAGAGATACTGAATGAACAATAACTTTTTGAAGCCCTTTTTCAGTGCAGCAAATTCTCTGAACACTTTGCTGATTGTGATAAATATCATATTAGGCACTCAATGATACTTTGCAACAACGCAACAGAACATTTTTCTATGGAATTTTTAAAATATATGTAGATTCTTAAAATCAAAATAAATGTTGAGACCAATGAGACTATTTTCCTTGCCCCGTGTCAGTCTTATTCTTATCTATTTTTGACAGTCTTATTCTTATGTATTTTTGTTATCCATTATCTATAACTGTTTTGCATCTCAAATAAAGGTAATTCACATTTGAAGACAATCTAGTGTAACACTGACCTAGGATGCTTACTACATCTGACCCAGCTGCTTCACTTCCTTCATTTCTCCCTCTTACCTTGAAGGAGTCTGAAACCCAACAGGGCAAAGGAAACATTTCCTACTTTTCATAACGACCTGAGAAGAGACTCCATCACCCTGTTTAATCACCCATTCCGACATTTAGCAATGTTCACACTGCTTTCACACGTGGCACTCATCCTTGATCTGGTGAACACGTCTGTGGATTGACTGTCCATGTCTCTTGGGTCCTAACCAGAGACATCCAATAACCCCACCCTAGCCTATCCAGGCAAATGAAGCATTTTTAAGGCACAAGTCGCTTTTCAATAAAGTTCATACCTTAAACCCCTCTGAATTTATCTGCTGCTTTCAAATATAGACTCAAAATATTTCTTAAAACTTTAAAAATTCGTTCCCAAATATGTTAATAAATGTCTTCTCTGAAAAATACTTAAGCCCCTTTGGTTAACTATGGTAAGCTGTGAACATCAGTCTGTTTCCTTTCTCGAATTTTTGTTTTGGTTTTTACTCTTCTCCCAGTTGTTGTTTTTCCTGTTTGAAATTAAGTTCTCCTGATTTTAACCCATGTGAAAGAAACATATTATTCATCTTCCTATCTTTTGCTGGGTTTGTTGACAGATTTTCTCAATCCCTACAAACAAGAAGGGTAAAGTTCCACTGTGCTGGGTTGTGAGTCCAGCTCCGCTGCGGTAACACGCCGTCACTGAACCCTTCTTCCCACTCCTCAAAATTGCAGAACACTTTCCCCCTTAGGCTCCTCCTCCCCAAGCTAATTCCTGATGGCCTTAGAGGCTTTGGGGTACATTTTACATCTAGATGTGAGAAGTGAAGCTAGAGTGCAGCGATTCACATCATAGCATTTATGGATTTTACATGCTAACAAAACTGGAGCTCTCTTTTATTCACTGTAAATGAACTTAAATTGGTGTACAAACTGCTACTGGAAAACTAAAGCTTGACCAAAACTTTAGTCACTGGTTCATTCTAGTCTCCTTGGAAGGGAATCACCTGTCCAGAACGCTTTCTTCCGTTCCCTTTTTCCTTATCTCTATGGGGTGATACAAGCTGGGGGAGGGGCTTTGAAGCCATCAGTAAATTTAATACTCAAAATATTTAACATGCAGTAGGGTGCACGCACCAACCAATCAGATCGGACACCAATGGATACAACTGACGGAGCCTTGCCAGTTAGTACCAATGATGTCAACCCTGCCCATCAACATCCGTTCACGCTGACTTCCAATGGAATTCATTCTTTATCCTTGGGACCTATCATTATGGTATCTGTGGTCGAAACACTTGCATCCTGCTCTGTTCTCAGGTTGATGTGTCCTTGAAGGTCATGAAGATGACTCCAGAGACTATTGAATCATTTGACATCTAGACTCAAGGAAAAAAAAATTAGACTGTAATGATTCACATTTGTAGTAGTTACAAATTTTACATATTAAAACAACAGTAAACACAAAAGGCTACTCATACACTGTCATCTCAGGGGAATGGGAAATTTTTGACTCTATGGCATCTCCTGGGGCTGCAGACATCTGGGGTGCTAAGTTAGACTTTCTCTGTCTAGATCTTCCTGTTTGTTCCCTTTTATACTTTGCTGCTGTGGAGGCATGCTGGAACGGTAGACTTACCTACAAGAATTGCTGTCTTTCTCCTGAAGACCCTGTTCGACCCTGAAAACAACTTATGCAGTAAGTGAAGGTGATATCATCATCCCTATTTTACAACTGTTGAAACCGAAGCCCAGGAAGGTTGTGTTTCATGTAAGGTCACGCAGCTAATACATGATGAGCTAGGACAAATACAAATCCAGGTATTCTGATTTCAAATCCCCTTCTCTTTTCATCAAAGCACAATGCCATACCAATTAAAAGCACATAGATTTGGAGCTGTGACAATTCCCCTGTGAGACCACTCCCATTCACCAAAAAAAAAAAAAAAATTTAAATGCTACTACTCACTTGTGTCTTCTATTCCTTTGGCAAAAAGGAGACACGTTCAAAATTTCTCGGCCTCTTCAGGTGAAGCAAATGGAGTTGTAGCAAGTGGATTGTGGGCAAATATGAAGTTTACCACTTTCAGACTTAGTCTCTTTGATCACTCTCACAATCCATCCACCATGTTCTTTTTCTCATCACACTGGCTATCCAGATGCAGAGGCTGTCTAGATGGAGGGAGCGGGCGTCTCTGAATGAATGCATGGAGCAGCAATGGCCTGTGACATGTATGAAAAAGAAACCTTTACTATGAAAGCCAGGGGCATACTGGGACTCTTTGTTGTTGTACTAGCAATTTATCCTGACTAATCTAAAAAGGGAAAAATCATATCGTAATGCCTAGGATACAGTGACACCAAATATTTTAAACAATGAAGTAATAAGGGAAATTGTCTTCAGATTTTAGTGTTCTCATATACTTGTCAGTGAAAAATCTTAATGACTAACTGGTTCAGGAAAGATCCAGAATGGGTGAGATTCTCTCTCTTTCTCTCTCTCTCACATACACACACACACACACAAAATTTTGCTTCATATCATATCAATATTTTTAGATAGTGTGGATTCAGTGTTTTAAAGAACAGAAACTTATAATTGGGGAGGGCTTCTTAAAGAACATAAAATATAGATACAAAAGTAAGTTTTTATTGAGAATTAGAAAATTACAACAAATTCAAAATTTTAAAAGCTGACAAATACTATAAACATTACAAAATAAAACAAAGATAATATTTTTACTAATTAACTTCTCACATTTGTTTCGCTACATACTCTTATTACCCTTGCTATGACTTTATATTGTTTTAATAGAGAGGACAGAAATATAAATGTCTTTCTTCTAACACAGTTGGTAAAATTTTGTTATTATTACTGATAGTAATGTCACATGCATATTTAGGATCATTATCAACTGTGGGAAAATCTCTATCATGTTTCTGCCATTTATGACCTGAAAGGCTTAAAAGAATTATCCAGGGACTGACCTTCAACTGTGCATAGTACTTCAAAGCTTGTTGCTCCTCTTCAGCCCACATGATTCCAGTGCTGGAGACCATCATGCACTTTAATATCACGTCGGAACCGCTTTCCTGAATCGCTGTGTCACGATGTCAGGTGAGTTTGCACAAAGGGCAATAGAAATTTTTGGTGCATATACTGGCATAACTAGCTGTAACAAGGAAATGAGTGAAAATCATGTAAATATATCTCACTAAACTTAGTGTGTCCCCACTAAACTTAGTGTGTCCCCGTCTCTAAGTCATATTTTTTATTTTTTTAAATTAATTAATTTATTTTTTCAAATACATTTGTCTCTGCCTACCCCCCACCACTTTCCCTTGCCCCTTCCCTCCCTCCCTCAACTCTTCCCCTTTGGTTTTGTCCATGAGTCCTTGCTATATTGTTTTTTAAGTACATAAAACGATAGCTTCCCCTATGCCACCTGACATGAGGAGAAGTGTCACATGAGAAGAAATAGGAAAGCTGAAGAAGAGGGGGCTTAACTAATTAAAATATCTCAAAACTTTAGAGGTTAATATTTTAATGAACCTCAGGCTGATGTCCAAAACTAGCATGATTCATGCCTTTGGGGGTTAAATGTTCCATTCCCGAATTGCAAACATCATTCAGGAAACCCTCAATCAGCTTCATGACCACATCTATTGAAAACTAAACTTTTGTAATGTTTCCTCAGGTAAAATAAAATAAAGTCTCCTTTTGAAGTGGGTTCAATCATGTCCCAGGTACCTCTCTCATTGCAATACAGACAGTCTAGCAGTTACCCTGAATTTTGTGATAACTCACAGGAGGCAAGACCATGTGTCAAGGTGCTAAGGACAGACATGACCTATTGTCACATAAAGGTTTTGAAGCACTCTTATTAGCTAAAACATGACTCTGAATTTTGTAATTACTTAAGTAATTAAAGATGGGTTGTGACTACCAAAGTGGATTAGAAGTTAGAAGTTAGAAGTTGAATTGAATTAATCTGAGAAAACTCCTTGAGGAAGATGTATAATTTGGGGCAGAATGGGACAGGGGTTAAGTTTCATGAGGACATGGGCTTCCTCTGCTGTATTCACTGTTATCTCAGTGCCCTTTAGTGCTGCTCAGAACAATAAAGGGATCAACTAACATTTTTGACTTGGAAGGAAGGGTGGGAGGGAGGAAGGAGGAGGAAGAGAGGGAGGAAAGAAAGGATTAAGGAAATAGGGGAAGGAAGGGAGATAAGGGAAGGAAATGTGGTGACTGGAGGGAGAGAGAGGAAGAAAAAAAGAGAAAGGAAAGGAAGGGTTAAGGAGAGGAATGGAGGAGTCTGGAGGGAAGAAATGAGGAGAGCAGAGGAGATTGAGAGGAAGGAAAAGAATGAAGGGAGGGTGGGCTAGAGAGAGGAAGGAAAAGTGATAAAAGACCTTTGCCTTAGGTAAATCACTAATCAGTGCATCTCAGGTTTCTCTCTCCTATAAACGAAGATAAAAACAATCCCTCCCTATGAAGCTGTTGTAAGGATTAAATGAGCTAATACACATAAATCACTTATAAGAGGGCCTGGTACTCTGTAAACCCTAGTTACTATAGCAAATATTTGATCTTCACTTAGTTCCTTTGAGATATTATTCAAGGCAACCAACAAGAGAGGATATTGTTAGTGATTGGCACAGAGAGAAGGGAGCTGAATTAGAATAATTAATGGAAAATCTTTTAAGAGGTCTGAAGCGCCTATTCTAAAAATTGATGATTTCATAGGAGAATCCAGAAGATTTGGGATTTGGTTCTCAGGCAGGATTGAAAGGCACAGCAAGCCCTGTGATGTGGCAGGAAGACTTATCTCAAACCCCAACTGGGTAAATGCAATAAATAACATCCTGTCGGGAACTTTCTGTGGTCTCATGTAAATATAGGCTACCTGAATAAAAGATAAAAACTGTCATTTCCTCTCTCGTGTTCTAGCATGATGATTTATCTATTCCTTTGAAAGAATTAAACCAAAGCAAACAATTACTTAAACTTTCCTGGTTATATGTGTCCATTGTGAAATATCAGAAAAAAAAAATGGTGTACGATGGTAGTATATGTTTAGGACACTTGCAGAGAGGAGCATTAGAAAGAATGAGAAATAATTAACTCAATCCAATGTAAAGCCATTATAACTTCACCTCAAACAGCCTACGGGAAAAAGTGTCATGGGCTGTTCAATCAACCCTAAAGTGTGGGGGTGACTAGTTATAATTGAGGTGTTTTCCAATTAGCTAATACAAAACAGTAATAAATGGCCAGCTGCATTCTTAACATGATGCTTCTATATACTTAAGGAGAGTTATCGTAGAGTTCTATTAAAATTTTGAACTTGACTAAGGATGCTTATAAAACATTTTATTTCTCAGAATTATGTGTTGTTGATTTATCAAACCCATGATCTTCAAAGAAATTTAGGTTCACAAAGGCGATATGAAAAATTACTGAGGCAAGAAGTGGGGGATATTTTAACATACAGGCAAGCTGTTATGAAGGACAAATCCTTTAAATGGGGCAAGGGTGAGGTCCAGGAATAAAAGACCAATTCACAACTGGTCTCCCACTGTTTACAGCCTGCTTTTACTCTGAAGGGCAGGACGTGTCATATTCAACAACACTATCCACACTGAGAGAGCTTGGTGTTTCAGAGATTCTTCCCCCCTCTTCACGAACCCATGAACCCACAGAGAAATGTGAAAACATTCTGGGCAGGCAACTTACAAGCAGCAATGGCTCCCTGGCCGGGGGCTCGGCCAGAAGGCTCATCTCACCTCACTGGGCACAGCGAAAGCAAAGGTTGGCAGGGTCTCGCTCTGGCCCTCCGGCCTAAATCCTCCAGAACACATACATAATCTTACTGGGATCAAGCAGAAGGGTGGGATTAACACTACCTTTCCTATGCCTCAGCCTAATTTATGAGAAACCTACGTTTCAGTTCATTTGTTCAAGGATTATTCTCAAAGACATCTTTCTGAAGTGACTGGATACTCTTTCAGAATAATATTTACGTGTTTATCAAATGGCCCAATATTCTTTAAAAATTAAAGTAAAATCATATCTACTCAAATACCAATAGCTATTGAGAAAGATGCATGAAGAAAAAAGAACTTGACCTTTAAAGTCAGATAAATCTAGTGTAAGATCTTAACTTATTAGAAATAGGACCTGGAATAAATTACCTGACCTAGACAAAGCTGAACTTCCTCAACTGTAAATGGGATTGAGAAGCCTCACCTTATAAGGTAGTTGTGTGAAACAGTATGTGTGCGAAAGAAATAGTAAAAATTCCCATCATTATTGTTGTGATCAACATGAAGATTCTGTGGTAATTCAACAGAGACAGAGAGCATTAGTATATCTAAACGCCACCCCTGAAGGCCAAAAACTTAGCTGTATAGTAGAAAAATCAATCAAGTTCAGTTTCCTTATCCTTAAAACACAGGGTCCAACACAAATAATGTCCTTCTTTATTACAAAATCTTTTATTACAAAATCATAATAAGCATGTAATTCTGTATCACACTCAAGCATGCCATATGATATTTTAGGTGAAATGTTCAAATTAAAACTAAATTATTATGCCCATACTATTACCCTGCCAACCATACTCCAGCAGGCATTACTCTGGCCAGACCCTGTAGTTTCAATCTTCTTAGAGTATATACTTTTAATGTTAAAAATAAAAATGTAAGAATCTTTAAAAATTAAAAACCCTATATAAAGTAATACTAACACAATTGCTGGTACTGTTAGAATGGCCAAATGCCCTTGGTGTTTTTTTGTTTTTGCTGCTTTCTTTGTCCAGTTTCCAGTGAAATGCATATGAGTTCCATGCTTGCCCACTTCAATTCTGCCAGTGTGGTGGGGGCAGCACCAAAACACCTTTGCTTTCTATCTGTTGGATGTGACATCTTCCAAACTGAAATTTGGCAATTCTAGATAAGATTTGGTGGTTACTGTCGAGTAAAGAATTTGAAGCAATTTCTCCTCCTGGAAATGTGCAGGAGGAATCCTCACCTACTGAGCTGGGTTTTAATCACCTAGGACACCTTCCTCATCACCCTCCTATGTTTTTCCCTTCTCACTACTCACCGAGCTTGCCCACTGCCCTCTGACTCTCTCTGACCCTCTCTGACCCTTTCTGGATGTGCCTTGTCCTCCCAGCTCTGAAGTACTTTTCCTGTAGCCAGGATCTGTATTTTAATCATCTTTAACCCTTTCATGTCACTTCCCACAATATTGGTTGATTAATTCTAACCTTGGATAAATCCTTCTTCTTAACTGCTTACTACCTGAGTTTAGCACAATAATTGTCCAGCAAAATAATGGAGAAGCCTGAGTTTCTTTAGCTGATGAACAGGATAACAACACTACATGATGACAACACTAATTATAATAACTAACGTGTATTGAAAATTTACAATATCCCAGACATCATAATAAGTGCTTTACAAACATGACTTCATCTCATCCTCCCAGTAACCTGATGAGGTGGCTATAACTATCTCTCACATATAGAGATGGATGTGAAGGCATAGAAAAATAAAGTACCATGCTCAAAGAATAAAGTAGTCTGCCCAAGTTCATGGGTAGTGGAATTAGGATCCTGACCCAAGGCCATACCACCCCAATGTTTAACAATAAAATACTGTTATAACAATATAATATTTTGTAGTAATATTTTGTTCCCATGCCAGAGTTTCAATATTTACTTTGGAATGCCAAAGGCCTTGTATTTGGGCCTACTGCTAATTGTGAGTTCCTGATTTGTGGATTTGTACACACATTTAATTAATCTCTTTCATTTCATTAACCAAACCCATTTATAATTTGCATTGTCATTTAAAGTAATGAAACTGCCTTAATTCACAAATATCCAGTTGCTCTAACTTGTACCAAGGAAGCCTTCGCTTCCTGTTGGCAGGGCCAATTTATCCATTAGATACAGCAGTCACAGTGTCCACACTCTGCAAAACTTTTACAAGGCCTCAAATAAAAATATTTTCATTTCTTTTCATATACAGTAAGAACTTTCAGATCACAGGAAATATTGCGACATATAACATTAATATATTTGTCTTTATAACCTAGTCATGAAATACGATTATTTATTTGTTCATTTATTCTTATGGAGGGAAGTGCCCATGGTGGCAAAACTGAGGGAGGAGGGGCCTGAAAGTCCCATGATGGCGCTGCCTGTCGGCTGTGCAAGGTTTGTCGGTGCTCTGTGCTTCAGATGTGACTTCTCATTGCACCCTGCTGCTGCTGCTTTGTGACTTCTGGCTCTCCCCGTGCATGTCAAGTGCAACAGAGATGCCTGGCTTATACAAAAGCATGACAGCTGCTCTTTAGCTTACATAGCACATACTGAAAACCCAGCGTGAGGTGTTAGAAAGGTGGTTTCCTTCTCCTTTGCAGCGTGATGAGGAAACGCTGCTGTGCTGGGGCGTCAACATCACCTGTCTGATGAGGGTTTTCTGGCCACAAACTGCCTCGCCACGAGAACACACTCCAGAGCACAAGGATATTACTGAGAGGAAACAAAAAGTGTCAAGGCCCTCGCAGGGTAAACTTTCCCCTCCTTGAACCTGCTTTGTGTCAATTCTTTCCCCTCCCCTGACCATATCTTGGGCTCTTTTTAGCAAGTTCAGATTCTAAGCGTCAGCCCGAAACACAAAGCTTGAGGCAAGCCTCGGGTAAAGACGAGGACTTTAACGAGAGGAGGAGTGTTGTTTTGACTCCAGCTCAACTGGGGACCCACAGAGACCTGTGGGTTTTAATTTTTGTTACATTTGAACTCTAATGACCTTTATCCTCAAGTCTGGCTTGTGAGTAATGAAGATGAAGTCCGTCTTTCAGCCCCTTGGTTTAAAGAAAGAGGAAGGAAATGGTCCATTGTTTTCTAACCCTGCAGTTTCCTAGTGCAGGATGGAAAATTGAGGATGGCAAGTGAAAGCAGCCGGCATCTCTATAGAAGGACATCCGGTGAGGCCAGGCCTACTTTGGAGGGGGCCTGTGTTGACTGTGGAGCAGTGGGGGACAGGGATAAAAACAAACTGAAGCGAGTTTCCTCAGCAAATATCTCTGAATACTCACCACAATCAATGCTAGTCCACAGTTTGGCCATTCTATGTCTGAAACCCAGCGAAAGAAAACCTCTCCAGGTTTACACAAAGCGGGAAAGTGCGTGGTGGAGGCGTTTTCTCCTGCTCTGAGTGAGACTTTTTTGTATCTAGAAGAGCCAAAAAGTTACATTTTTAAAAAAATATTCTGTTCTATTCATCCACTAATTTGGGGGTGGGGGGAAGCTCTTCAGTTTGTTCAGCGCAATTTGACCTTCATGATTATGCAGGTGATTTTGGGACCTCGTTAGAGTTTTCAAAGGGCTTTGTTCATAAGGGGCCTTTAAACATGCTGCTATAACAAGAACAAACTCATAAAAGTCCCACCCGTTTCACGTAGGCCTTTGATAACCCATCAAAAAAATAATGACCTTGAGTAACCAACAGCCTGTACTACATTCAAACCAGTAGCTTAGAGGTAAAACTTTTTGCATCTTATTATTTCTGGCTAGAGTCACCTGGGGCCTTCAAGAAAGAGACAACCACACAGTTGCTTTGCCCTTAGATGAGCAACATCCATGAGTCATCAAATATAACCCTTCTTTTCTGGCTACCTTCTTCTCCCAGGTAGGTTTGTCAGCACTCAGGTGACAGGGGATCCAACCCCAGTCCTGCCATCTGTGGGATCCTTGGACCCTTCCTCCATCTGGGCCTCAGTTTCTCTTCTGTAAAAGCAGAGGCTTGGTCTAGAACTAGTGGAATTCTCTGCATGTGCTCAAGGGCTTTTGAGTTGCGGGCCACTGAGCAAGGAGGTGCTCTTCATCTCCTCTCAGTCAAAGCAGACCCCTGCATCTTTTATAGGAAGGGTTCTGAAGTGTCTTTCAGTTGAAAAAGAGTTTGAAAACCATCATACTAGGTAATCTCCAGGGCACCTTTTATTGTAGACATATGGTGAATCTGTGGCTACCAGTAGTTTACCTTAGGTGAACTATCCATTAGGCCAAACAGTTGTTTGAACTAACAGTTGTTTGGCCTAATGGGTTATTTTTTAACCCATTAATATCTATTAATGAATTTATAGAAATTATTTCATCCTGTTTAATAGAAAGCTGAGTTAGGAAGAAACAGGATGTAGGATAGGTAAGTCTTGATATGGAAATCAAGGGAGAAAAGTGGGGAAAAAGTCAGAGAAGACTGTGTGTAAGGCCTTTCCTGAGGACAGCAAGCCTCAGTGGCACAACTCACTGAGAGAAGATGGTGACAGATGCGTGATGACCCCCAGAGAGAGCACTGGGCACCCACCAGAGCCACCAGTGGCTTTTGCACAAGCCCTCTTACTCAATTTTCAGAAAGAGGTAATAACACTCCAGCTGTAGGAACCGAGGTTCCATTTACAGTTGAGGAAATTTAGCTTTGTTTAGGTCAGAAGGGCTAAATTATGGCTCAGGATCATCCAAATCAATTCCAAAGTTAGAATCCTAGCATGTGGGAAGGAGAGATGTGCCAAATGGGAAGAGGAAGAGGAGACCAAGTTCTCTGGCCCTCATTCCCATTTTGTTCCAGTCCTGTGCTAAGCTCTGCAGTCAGCCAGACACTTAACACTTATCACCCTTCTACAGCAGCCCGGTGTTGGGAGGAAGGCAAAGAGGAACAAGTCACTGTTTTATCTTTAAAAGTTTATGGCTGGTAATACATACATGTAAATGTGGTAGTATTAGTGCTGTTCACCTAACATTCCTGTTCTCTGGTCAGACACATTGTAGGACTGTACTTTTCTGCTTCCTTACAGTTGAGTGTCTCCATGCTTCTGCCAGTGACATTTGAGCTGAAGTGAAGTGTGTCACTTCCAGGTGGAAGCTTTAAAAGCCTGGGCTCAATCCGCTGTTTCCCTGAGCCATGATAACTGGCAGCAAGTCCCATGGTGGTGGCAGCACCATCAGCCTGGGTTCCCCAGGGAGGCCAACTTGGAGCAGAGGCCCAGACAAACTGATAAGGGCATGTCTCATAGGGAAGTAAATCTTGTTGTTTAAGCCACTGAGAGTTTTGGAGTTGCCTGTTACCCCAGTATTAACTAGTCTATCTTGACTAATGTAGTAAATAACCACCATGGCGGAAGGATTATGAAGCCTGAAGGTTAATGTCAGTTGTCACACTCACATTAGTTAACCTAGCAAAACAGTCTTTTAAAGGGAGTTGGTAGTTTTTTTCCCCCATTTTGAAACCTAGCAAAGTACATTTACCTTGCCTCCTATACTGTGGCCAGCAGGCTTCTATTATTTAGTTGAGTAGTATTAATGTTATCAATGTAATTTATTGTTAATTGAAACTTCTTTCAATAAATTCTATCTATGTAATTTATTGTTAATTGAAACTCCTTTCAAATTTCCTACATTACAAGCTTATAAACATGGATAAAAACATTTGTTATATTTATTTTTATACCAATTTCTTAAACAGCTCTAACAAACTCTTGGGAAAAATGAGGATGTAGGGGAATGGGAGGACCCCATAAAGCAGCAGAGTGTAGAAGGCACTTACAATTTTTCCTTTGCAGAGCCACTGCCAGTTTCTCTGACTTATCCCATCAATGGTCATATACTATTTCCAACCAGTTCTTTTGAGAATGGTATATGACCATTCTATGACCATCCTTTCCCTTCTAGGGTATTCAAAATATTACTGCATTACTCATTACAAATTACAGATCTCTGTTCTGATTTTTTCCCTCCCATCAAGAAAATCTCTGTATCGTAGCTCCCCTCTAAATGAATGAAGCATCATAAAAAGTTCACAGTCAACCACCATTTGTAGATTGTGGGCCAGGCTCTTGGCCTTGTGTGAATTTCCTCTCTCAACCTCACAACAACCCTGTGAGGTGGACATTCTTGTTACAGATTTTACTCTGTAACAGAGTAAATGAGGAAACTGGGGTTGTTTTTAGGGGCAAGTAACTGATCCAAGTCCCACAGCTGTTAATTGGTGGAACCAGGCAGCCTGCCTCAAAAACCTACACACTTTATCCCAACACTTTCCCAAGCCTCCTGGTTATCTATCTCACTACCGAGGAACACTGCTTACAAAGCAGCTCAGGCATCTTAGGCCTCAGCTCCCCATTCACTCCATCACAGCGTTTGGGAGCAGTGAGGTGACTAGCAGCAAGGGCTCTACGGCCAGCTCTCAGGGGCATGTAGCCAGACAGAGCACAGAGGCCACACGCCCCTGAGAACAGACTGTGCGGCTGGCTGGACGCAGCCAGCCAGAGCTCATTGTCCCAGGGCCCTTCTGAAAGACGGTCTTAAAACAGCTTTTGATGTGGAGGCACACAGGTATCTCATGTGACTGATCCCTGGAACTCCATGAATACCACAGAAAATGCAGGGAGGCAGGAGGTCCCGGTCTGGGCCTGGCTCTGCCGTTAACTAGCTATTTGACTTTTATTGATAATAATAATAATAAATAGCACCATGGCAGGGAGCACTGACACTGGTGCCAAGCGTGAGGCTCTTCACAGCAGGCACTTCACACGCATGCTCTCGTTTGGTTGGCCCTTCCCCAAAACTACAAAAAAAGAGGTATTGTTATTGTCCCGCATTTCAGAAATGACAAGTGACAAATAAATGACTTGTCCAAGAATACACAGCACAGCAAGGATTTATTCCAGCCATACCCTTTCTCTAGGCCTCAGATTATCTACCTGAGTGAGAAGGCTGGGTTTGATGAAATTCTTTCATTATCCAGGCTCTTTCACTCTGTTGAAAATTCTGTTCTCACAGGCACAAATATCCAGGGAAAGTGACATATAAGCTATGCCACCTTGAATCTGCAGGATACCCTTTTTACCACTCTCCCCTTTGTCTACCTTTGTTAGATTTAGCCAGAATAAACCAAACCTGATCAACACAGATCCTCTTTTTTTGCAGTTCTTATATATTATTAGAGTGTGCTTAGCAAATCCACTATGAGATTAATCCCAATGACAAAGGTAATAAAAAGGGGGGGAAATGGTGTTTAAATATATCCCCTTTTCTTGTAATAAAATAATACAGCCCTTTCCTCATCCTCATTGGTGGGTTTATCACATGGGGAAGTGGTTTGAAATTAAGACTAACTTCATGCTCTTTCCATAGTGCTAAGATTACCATTGGCCCTAGGGTCAGTCTACTGGTCCAAGTTCTAACCATATACATGACTTTAAATCAACACACCAACTAACAACAATCCCTAAATAATGAACTTTCTCTAGGGCTTCAGGGTTTCCTTGATTCTAAGTATCTAAGGCCAGATGTCCTCAAACTTCAGGGTCTAGCAACATTACCTGGGGAACTTGCTAAATATGCCAAGCCCATCCTTTGAAAATGACATTGGGGTTCAGGGTGGAGACCCAGAATCTGCATTCTTAATCCTCTCTCTTGCCCAAAGCAAGTCTGATGCACATGGTTTGTGGCCCACACATTGAGAAATGTATCCCAGTCCTTAGAATACATTCATTTACTTTCACTCTCCTCAAGGGAGATAAGTACTGTTCTTGCCATTTGGCCACACATAGACCAATTAGGCCAGTTTAGATGACCAATTCAATTGTGGTTTTCTGGGGAGCTTTTGTTGTTTGTTTTTATCGTTCATATTTTTTAAAATTTATTCTTCAATTACAGTTGACATACAATATATTAGTTCCAGGTGTAAACATAGTGACTAAACATTTACATAGCTTGCAAAGTGATCACTCCAATGAGTCTAGTGCCCATATGACACTATACTTAGTTATTATAATATTATTGACTATATTCCCTATGCTGTACTTTACAACCCTGTGATTATTTTTATAACTGGTAATTTGTACTTCTTAATCCTTTTCACCCTTTTCAAGTCAGATGTTTAATCATGATATACCATTTATGCCCAATAAATGTTCATTTATGTTAAAGAAAATCACTCTTTGACTTTTTTCTGTACAGTGAATAAACACATTTTTCATTCAACTGGCACACTCTACTACCTGTTTGGGCCCTTAACCACTGTCTTCACACCATTTCATCACATGATTACTCAACAGTGCTTCATCCCATTCCATGGAAAAAGTTCAATTTGAAAGTACCACCATAGGGTGACCATGTAATTTATCATCCGAAATGGGACACTTGTAAGATTAAAAGGAGATGTTATTAATAATTTCACTGAGAGCCCTGGCTAGGTAGCACAGGTGGTTAGAGCGTTGTTCTTATAAGGCAAGGTTGTGGGTTTGGGGCACATACAATAATCAATCAATGAGTGCATAAGTAAGTGGAACAAGAAAAATTGCTATTTCTCTCTCTCTCTCTCAAAATTAATAATTAATAATAATAATAATTTCACTAAGACAACAGGCATAAACCAAGACTCTGGGAGAACTGGGAGATATGGTTGGTCTTCCCTGCTTTCACCAGGTAGCAAGAAGAGCACCAGGACGTCATCTACTTGCCCAAGACTCCAAAGTGACCTCTCTCCTCTGTGAAGGTCCATAATACTGGATGAGACACTTACATGGGACTTACAGCTGCCTAGCCACCAAAATGCGTATCATTGCTGCAAAGGCAGGGGCCATGTCTCTCTTTTCATCTCCCTCACAGCTCCCGGCCCAGGTGCTCGGCAGGTGTGCCATCTCATGGAGAGCTGAATTCACTGTTCGTGTGACTCCGTGGGGGTTCTCACCCAGCCTTAGGGAAGCCTCATGTGGGAGGGAAACACTCTGAACTGTAGAGGCAGGGAAATTCGGTTTGTTTCCTAACTGTGTGACCTTAGAGAAGTCACTTAACTTCTCTGAGCCTTAGTTCTCTATAAAATAGCATTGGTCATATTAATCTCATAATGTTGTTAGGAAGATCCAATGAGATAAAATATGTAAAGCACCTAACAGGGCCTTCTAAGCAATGATAATTCCCTCCCTCCCCTCTCTGGAACTCTGATCCTGCTGCGCAGAGAGAGATGGACTTGAAAAGGCCATTATAGCACTGTTGTAGGACTAGTAGAGCATAACAAGTCACCCCAAACCTAGCTGCATAAAGTAACCATTTTATTATGCTCACTGATCCTGTGTGCCAGGGATTTGGAAAGGACATAGTGGGGACTATTTACTCTGCTGTGACACCTGGGACTTCAGCAAGAAGGACCTGAGGGCTTAGGTAGTTCAACTTCTGAAGCCAAGAATCATCACAGGCATTTTTCAATCACGTTTCTGGTGGTTGACGCTGGCTACCACCCAGAAAGCCTACAAGTGGCCTGGGGTTTCTCACAGGTTGGAGACTTCTGACTTCCTAAATAGGGGTGTAGGGCTCCAAAGGCCAATGTCTCAAGAGAACTAAGAGGAAGCGGCATGGCTTTTTATGACATTGCCTCAGAAGTCATATGATGTCATTTCTACCATAATCACAGGCCAGCCTCAGGACAACATAAAGCTCACCTCTTGACAGAAGGAAAGTCAAGATTGTGTGGGCAGGGAGAACTTAATTTGGCCATTTATCAAAAATATAATCTGCTACATTTACCCTGTAAGTGACCACCACTTGATAAAGACAAATAAATTTTTAAAAAGAGCTCTGACTGCTGTGATTCAGTGGGATGAGCATTGTATTACAAACCGAGAGGTTTCTGGTTTGATTCCCAGTTAGAGCACATGGCTTCACTTAGGGCCAGGTCCCCAGTTGGGTGGGGTGTGCGAGAGGCAAATGATCAAAGTTTGTCTGGCACATCAATGTTTCTCTCCCTTCCTCCCTCCTTACTTTCCCCCCTCTCTAAAAATAAGTAAATAAAATCTTTTTTAAAAAGAAGAAGAAAGAAAGAAGACACAGCCACACATATTTTGGAATCCTGAAGTGTTCTGTCATCTCCTAACTTCATAGATAGTCTTAGGTTTTGGTTAAGCTGGCCAAGCCCTTGCCTTTAAGATACTAAGAGGTGGCTTAGCAAAGTACAATCGTGCCCCTATTTTTAGAAAGCGTTTGTTGGTGAAAAATCAATCCTTATCAAACAGTTTCAGGAGATGGACATTCATATTTGATGAGCTGTATAAGGAGTTTACTTATATACCAAATAAAATCTTAACCAGGCATTTATGATCTCTTGTGACCTGGCCTCTACTTACTGTACCTATTTTATCTCCAGCTACAGTGAATAACATGCCATCCCTGGAACAGACTTGAATTTTTCCATGATATCTTTGCTTGGGCTATTTTTCTCTTCCTGAATATTCTTCTGTGCATGCCTATCAAACTCCTATCCATCCTTCCACCCCCAGTTTCAATTCTACCTCCTCTCTGGAGACTTTCCTGTTTGCCTATGAAGGTGATCTTCCGTTCAGAACTTCTACAGATCTTTATTTATATCCCTCTTTTATTTATACCACATTCACCTTCCATAAACTTTGTTATTTCCCAAGGCCAATATTGAAACTTCATCTCATTCTTTCTCTCTGTCCTGATTCACACCCTTAATGTTGCTAAGAAGAAAGAAAGATTAAAGTGTTTTGGCCATTTGGGAAGTAACTGGGTTCTCAACTGGGTAGAAAGTATTGGCATATTGCCCCTAGCCAGATGATCTCTGTCCTCTGTCTCATGAATTCTTCTCTTACTACCCTCTTCTCTTACTACACATATAACACACACAACTCAGCCACTATCAATCTCTAAAAGAATTATCATTCTCTGTGAGGAGTGCTATACTTTTTTCACTTTCAAATTATTATTTATCTCAGAAATGTAGAGATCCATTTTTTAATGACGAAATTTGTCTATGTATTGATATTTTCCTATTTGAAAGAATTTCTTTAATTCTTGAATTCCTATTCCTTCTTTGAACTGTAGTCATCTAACTTGCCATGGACACTCAGTGCCCGCATAATTATATTTTAAATTACATTGATTTAGACTTCAGGTTACACTGTGTTTTTTTCTACTAGACCAAAGAGGACGTAAATTTGAGCAACAGATTTCCTGCTGAATACAGCCATCAGAGGGGAGAAAGCCTCTCCTTTATAATTTTAATCTAAATCTGAAGAAGAAAACTTATCAATTCAAGCACAGAAGCTCTCTTGCACTATTTGGACTGACCTTCATGCTGTTACTTGTTCCCTCTACTCTTCATTGTATCACTTTTCAAATACTATATCTTAAATTTCAGCTAGTCCTTACTAAAGCTCCTGAATCAGTTTAATTAGTTGCTGCTAAATGTTCATGATTTAAGCCACAGAGTCACTCTGTGAAATGGCACCCACCAGAGTGGAGAATCACTGGGGGTCCCTCCTGTCCCTCTTTACCCCATCAACTAAAGGGTCTCTTCTTTTATGTGTGTTCCATTCCAAAATGCCAGCAACTGACTAATAGTTGACAACAATCACCACTTTACCAAAGATAATAGCACTGTTTCAATACACTAAATGCCATCAAGCGCCACCACTTAACTAGACAATCTGCTCTACTCTGTTGAATAGTCCAGAGTAGCCCAATCTACTAATTACCACACATATGGGGCTCAGCCTATCTTAACATTAATCTTTCCAGAGATATCAGAGCAAGGTAAGCAGGTATTGATATTTCAGCCCTTAGTTTTGTTATACAATTCATGTCTCATTTAATCATTCATTCAATATAACTATAAATATTTCTTGAGTACTTACCCTACCCAATCAAGGACACTATAATCCAATAATTTCCAATATTTAGATTTTACAGACCAGAAAATTCCCAAAATATTTGATGGGTAACAAATGGTACCAACACGTCTTTTGCTGAGGAAGGCCACAACAGGAAGATCACTGGGTCTCCAGAGTGGGGATGGAACAGAACTGGCCGGTGGCACAGGAGTAGCAGGTTAAAGGTAAATGCAAATAGATGGACAAATCCACAGGATTAGAAAAATGCAAAAAGTAAAGAATATTCCCTAGTCTCAAAGTTAATGTGTTAAGAAGGTCAGAAAATGGTGATTCACACACACCCTTTGCCAAGTTACTAAAGCTTTGAAGAGGAGTAACATCACAATTGTAACAACTAGGCAGAATCTTTTCCCAGCTCCCTCCTTCCCACCAGGTTCCCAGAGATGGGCCCACATTGCCCTGCCTAATGTCTTAGCTCCTGCCATGGTCTGAAGCCAACTATATCATAGACGGGAAAATCTTGCTGAGGAATCTTGACCCCACCCAAGTCAGCTCTCACTATAGTTTTGATTACTGGGCTTTCTTGGTGACCTAGACTGCACCTTCCAGCCCCGTTTCAGTTACTTTTTTCTTATGGTGCCTTCTCTTTACTCCTTTGCCAGTAGTCCAAGAGTCTGCAGATGAGCATTATACCCCTGAATCTCAGACCCCGTGCCTAGGCTGATTCCTACAGGTAGTCATTCCCAGCGTCAGCTCCCACCTCAATGAAGCACGATTTGTTGCTTGCTTCCCTTCCTACAGCTGGGAAACCCCTGCTAGGCTGTCTCTGGACTTCTTGCCAGCCATCCTTTCCACCTGCACCTAAAAGTATTGCCTATTACCAGATTCTGCTGATGATACATTCCGCCCACCTATGAAAACTGGATCCAAAGGATCTGGCAACCCCAGAAAGAGTGTGCAATGTTGTATGTGTATGTGTGTTTCTTGAGAGAGCACTTAAGACTTCTCAGCTTCTAAGAGTTCCTTCTACAGCTCTGAGAAGGCAAAAACAAAAACAAAACCACTGCTCTAGGGCAGCGATTTTCAACTGGTGCACCACAAGAATGTTTAAAACATGCAATACCTGACTATTTAGTCAGGGGCACGGACCTCTTTTCCCTTAGATTGTCAAATTTAAAAAATGACAACAGTCAACACACTAGCCATCTGGTATAGATGAATCATACCATAAAAAATTATACTTTTTTTTTTTTGTCAGATCAACAACAAGTATTTTTTTTGGAGTGCCACAGAATTTTAGTAATTAGTTTATATGTGCCATGAGATGAAAAAAATTGAAAATCACTGGTCTAGGACCATTTTCCTGACTAAGAAATCTGAATTGTATTCCAGGCTGGCATTTATTCTTATTCTATAACAAAACAAGTCTTCAATGAGGAAAAGTATTTACCAAGGATCCTCAGTGTTCTGAGAAACCCAGGTTTCTTGTTTCTTTTCTAGCTCACCTCTGGCTATGTACCATCTTCCATCAAACCACTTCTGCATTTCCCTCTGCTGGTCATGCTACCCATTGGCATCTCTATTTTTAAACATGGCAATATAGTGCTTGGCACATCATAAGCACTCAACAAAAATGTCAGCTATTCATCTTATTTCTCAATCAGGGAGGACCTCTTAGTTTAGGAAAATGCAAATTTCCATGCCTGTTCTCCCAGGAAAACATCATCAGTTGAATTCCTAGGGAAGTCATTTCTTCCTCTAAAAGGTGAACTCCTCCAGGTGGGTGGTAGTTTCCACAAGCCTCAGAAAGGCGTAGGCTAACAGGAAGGTGCAGGCTGGCCTCAGGGATGATGCTGTGACCCTATGCCACAAACGTGAGGAAGTAAGGGACAGCAGCCAATGTCTGAAAAAAAATGTGAGGTGGTGTATAAAGTTTGTGGGGTAGGCACTCCCTTCATCCTGGGAGTCTTCCTCGATCCCTTCCTGTTGTCACTCTCTGTCCCTCTCACCCTGATGACTAATTGCTGAAGTATTAGCTGGTAAATGAGGAGCTGACAAAGGTGAAGTATGGGAACGCATTAGCACACTCGAAGGAGACCTCAATCTCAAGATCTATGCTGAGGTTTTCTCAGACCATCAAGCTGACCCAACAGCCTGCATGGCTTGGGAAGGTGCAGCCTACTGCCAGGATGTCCAGTGGGACTTGATGCTTGGGCTAACGCCGTTTCACCTCTGGAAACCGACTGCACTAGGTGGGTTTTCCCCTGTGCAGTGCTGCCTAGGCAACTCTAGCTTCCCATACTTCAGAAAGCTCTTAGGACTTCGATCTTCATGCTTCTGCAAAAACCTTAATATGTTTGATCCTGAGTTATAGCTCAATAGAAAGAGTTCCCCTTACGCTTTGATTTTTTTCCAATTTTTACTCAATTTTCATCCTTTACATTTATACGTATCTGCCCAAAATGCCTCTCTTTCCTACCTTGAATTAAATTTGTCAATTCTTTAAAAAGATAGTAAAATTGGCAGGGTGCAGATGTGGTCTAGATAGTTCTTCTTGCTTGCAAAAACCCAATCTCAACTTGGAAATCTCAAAAAACAATTAAGCAAGTTATTGTCCCGGGAATTCTAATCACGAAGCAATTCCTACTGATTTCTGGAAATTTTTTAACCCCATGCATGATGCAGTAACACATTTAACTTACCACGTTTTTGTATTTGATAACAACGATGGCATTTAATATTTGCCATCACTCAAAATGGAAGCTTCATATTTCAGTACAATCAAGTGAGTCTAATTTAAATAGCAGGGCCTTTTGGAAAACAGAGACTCACCTCTCAATGCAAAGAACAAATATTTGCATTACCTATTTATATTAAAATATGCAGAAATTTCCCAAGTATTCAGCCAACTTATAAATTTTTATAACTTCTTTGAATTGTTAACATTTTTTTTAACACACTGCATTATTTCAGCTTTGTGAAGGGCTCAATAACAATCTTTCTGGTCAGGAAAAAGGAAAGGACATTAGAATAAAGAATGCAGAATAAATAAAAACAAAACAGTACAGCCCGTACATCCACTCACACAAAGACAACTTTCATGGTGAGCTATAAGCAATTATAATAACACAATGTCCTTCATGTTGATTTCAGCAGTGAAAAGAATTTCTTTAGTTATGGAAGACTTTCCTGGCCAAGTTTCAGAAAAAAAAAAAAAATCTGATTCTATCCCAATCTGACTTCTGTGCAATGCAAGTCATGCACATTTTAAACGCTGATATATAATGCTGCCATTCTTCTACGAACTGTTAACAGCTGTAGAAACTATTATAGCCGGCTTCAAAACATGTCTGTGTAGTCAGTGCTCTCCAGACACTTAGCAATCCCAAAGCTATTCCTGGACTTACTTGGATTGCAATGTGAACACAAAGTTTTGATTTATGTTGGTAATGAAACAACAAACTTCTGATCTTTCCTCTAAATGGCCATTCAGATTACATGAACAGCATGTGCTTCAGGGGAAAGTGGAGGGCAGAATTTACAGAAACAAAAAGGAAGCAAGAAAATAAATGGAGGGGCCACCCACAGTTACCTTAAAAAAAAAAGCCCCACAGTGGTCAGTATAAAGCACTGTGCTGGAGTTACATCTTGTGGCCACAAAAGACACTTGTGTTGGAGAGAAAGAAATAGCAGCAGAGGACTTGGATGAGGAGGTGACCCAGAGAGAACAGAGAACATGTGCTGTAGGCAAAAACACGCGCAAAGCGGGTGATGGACATTAACACACCCAAGGTGCCACCCTGGCTATGAGCAAAGATGCACAAAGACCATGAGATTCTCATTTCAACTTAAAGTTCCACTTCACTGAATCATGACCAAAATCCCCTGAAACTGACAAACTCATGCAAGGGAATTTTTTAGTTGTAGCAATCCAACCGCCCCCAAAATCACAATGTCTATTAGAGATCTTCCTTAAGCTACGAAGTTCCCTTATTCCACACTTGCCATCTATCACTCGAATACATGGGGGTGCTTCCCTAAAATGTCTTGTTTCAAGCTAACCATCACAGGATGCCACCCAATCCTTCTTCTAACTTGCTCATACAGAATGGAAATATGGTGGTACTTCAGCACTCATTCATTCATTCCAGAATTTGTGATGAGTGCTTAGACATTTTCTGTTGTGGGGCGGTATTGTGACTTATACAAGTTCTAGCAAGTACAATGAGTCCCGAGCGAGTGTCCAGCGCCGAAACATTTTCTTCTCATCAAAATGTGATGAGTGCATGGTTTGATGAGTTCTGAAGCAAATGAGTACCAAGGTATAACTGTATTGATATGCAACCAAAATTCAAATAATGTCCGTTTATGATGATTGGTGTTCTAGCATGAATAAATTGCAACAGGACATTCCACAGCTTCTGTTTTCCAAGTTAGAGACCAAGAGGATGGTAAGTTTGTACCTTCTTAAGAAGTCATTTGCTTACTTCCCTCCCTGATGGCTGATATGAAAAAGAAAAGCCACATTATTCATTTACTTCCCCATCACTGAGAACCCTCTCTGCATCAACTACAGAAATAGACACCAGAAGAGTAAGAGGCTCAGTCTTGAAGGAATTTCAAACCTAGTTGGGAAAGAAAACATGAACAGGTATAGAAAAGAGGTAGAAAATCAAGGAGATCCTAAAGAGTTGAGGGTGTAGAAGAGTTGAGGGTGTAGAAGAGTTGAGGGTGTAGTGAGGGAATAGAAGAGTCTGAGTGAGATGGATTTAAAGGGCTGTGAGCAAGTTGTTAGGTGCTCTGAACCCTGAGGCAAAGTATAAGAAAAATGTTGGGGAAGAGAAGTGACGGGATAGCTGTAAAATCTACATGAGATATTGTTCATTGCTTTTGTACCAGTCAGTATGTATTCAGTGGCAGGGAACGGAATTCCCAACTCCAGCCATTTAAACAACGAGGGCATTAAGTTCTCTCACATAACCTGTAAGTTGAAAGTGGGCAGTTCTAAGCTTGATCTTGTGACTCAGGATCTTTTTTATCTTTCTATTCTACCATTTGCTAATGTGAATACTTTCTCCCCACGATGGTTATCCCATGTTGTCACAAGTGCTGCTATAGCACCTGACATCGTATTTACATTCATAGCAGGAAGAGAAGGAAAAAGGAGGTCCCAGTAAGCTCTCTGCTAACACCTACCCATTTACCAAGAAAATAAAACCTTCCCAGAAGACTCATCCCCAAAGGATTTCTACTAATTGGGCAGACTGTATCATATGGATACCACTAACAGCAAAAAAAAAAAAAAAAAAAATGTGTATATCTGCTAATGATACTACTGTGATAAATTTGGATAATCTTTTTTTCAATCTACTACGTTTATTTTTTATTGCAATTTTTTTCCATTATAATTTATTCTCCTTACACACCCCTCCCCCAGCAGCCACCACACTGTTGTCGTTTTCATGAGCTCTTTTGCCTTTTTGCACAATCCTTCCACCCCCTTACCTCCCCACTGCCCTTAACTGCCATCCTGCTCTCTACCTATGAGTCTGTTGGATAATCCTTACTCACCTCCAGCAGTCAGTAAAATGCTACCAGAAGAAATCAAGCTTCATTGGCAAGGATATAAGTGTGAACTGGGTGGAAATGGCCACTGAGTAGTCGATGAATAGTGTCTTCACTGTTCCCCTGCTTTTATTATCTATCTTGATGAAAAACTTACTTTTTACTGTTCAGAGAAACATAAATATAACTTCTATTTTTCATGCAGAGTACTTCTATCTTGTTTCCAATGATGGAAAAACTAATCACTTTTCTCTTCCAGTGCCGTAAAATCATTTTATTAAATGAGATAGGAGGTCTGCTGTTTAAATATAAAGAGCTTGTAACACACAGAATTGGTCACCCACCCTACAACCATTTGCCCCAGTTCTTCATTGTTAATTGTACCCTGATCTTGATCACCCTTCATATGACCATACACTCCATGAAGATGCCCTTTAAATGTTTAGGGGGTGAGTCTTCATCTAATCCAATTACTGATTTCTATTTCCCAAATCAGTAAGTGTTTTAGGAAGCAACATGCAACGTAATTCTGGTCAATGATTTCTGAGTGGAAGTCTGCTAAGGACCTAAGAGGCAAATTGAGAAACTGTCTTTTTCTTCATCTCAAAGAAAATAGGTGATGACTGGAGTATCAGCAGCGATCTTGCAATCATGAGGAGATAAATCTAGGAAAAGGCCAACATGTTGAAAATAGCAAAAGAGAAACTGGGGTTTTGATAGCATTGTTGAACCACTAAATGAACCAACCCTGAAACTGTTTTACCATAGGATTTTATTATGTGAGATTATTTAAGAGACTAAAGGCTTGTTTTCTGTGAATCCAAAGCATCCTCACTCACATGACACTATCCTTATTAGCATATGTTCCAGGTTCTAACTTTTCATTAATAAGCTTATTTCACCCGCAGCAGCATTGAGATCTTATCAATTCCCTGTTATTTATAGGGCAGCTCTTTGATAAACTCAAGCTGATCTACTATCTTATCTGATGCTGCCACATTAGCCTTAGCAGAACCATATATTCTGAAGTCCATGTGGTCAGAAACTCCAATTTCAGTTGTGGTGAAAGAAGGTTTTGAGGCTCTTTGGGTTCACCAGTTAAAGGTTCCCTATTTCCCCTCAGCCACCCACAACCCGCCTACAGTGAGGTGTCTCATTAACTCTAAGAGAGGCCCATACCCTGCTCCCAAAGTCACAGACAAAGAGGTACCAGAGGCTTAAAAAAGGACTTATGAAAGTCACAAAATAGTTTGACATAAAAAAAGAAATTTATCTATAAAAAATTGGCTATAACTTTGGGTTTTTATTCTTAAAAACTAAGATATAATATGTCTGTGCTCCAATTATATGGACAGATGAAAACGCTGTGGACATACAAAATATATCCAGATACAGATGTATTATCAATTGGAAAAATAGTATTTTGTTAAATGTTTTATCATATATTATTTTTTATAGAAGAGTTTTAAAATGTTAAATGTCAGTGTGTTAGTTATAGGCAGGAGACGGATGGAGGTGGAAGAGGGCATAGGAAGGATAAATAGTGACTGGCGAAAAAATTAATAAACAAAAAAATTATAAAATGTTAAATGTTTAAAATGTCATCTCTCTCTCTCTCCCTCTCCCCACCAACACATACTTTTTTCCAGAAACAAAGTTGTCTTGTAACAAGCTTCATGCTTGTCATAAGAAAATCTTGCAAAGGAAAATCATGTATCATTCTTTTTTTTAATCTTCACCCATGGATGTGTTTATTGATTTTAGAGAGGAAGGGAAAGAGAGAAAAACATCATGTAAGAGAGAAACATCGATTGGTTGCCTCCCACATGCACCCTAACTGGGGATTGAACCCATAACCTTTTGGTGCATGAGGATGACGCTCCAACCAATTGTACCATCTGGCTAGCGCTCATGTAACATTCTTAATACCAAGGATTCCTGGAGCTAAAATCTCTCTCCTGATGGTCCATGAGTGTGACTTCTCTGAACCCATTCCAGGTTGTTTTAAAAATGCCTCTTCATTTACTCCTTCTTGTGTGTAGCCAGTACCCTGAAAGAGCTCTAAATACTTAAAGTAATTCCTACCTTGGCAGGGGTAAAAGTACACTGCAATTTTTTGTCCCAAATTTATCATGCCTATAGAACTATATATAGTAGGACTTATCAGGAGGACTTGGGTCCAGACTCCCAAGTAAATGGGGCAAACCACTTTATTTCTATCTTTAGAACATAGTTTTCTGTGCACTTCTAAAACTTGTGGTTTCATAAATTTACATTTCAAAGATGTTTTTTTAATCCAAAAGCTTTTGAGACCAAATGAGACTGTTAGAGACACCTAGAATCATGCAGCCAAGAAGGAACAGGTTATCAAGAGAGTTAATTGGGCCCAATCTGTTCAGCACCATTTTCGGATCCAAATGGCCGAGGTAAGAACCGATTTAATCAAAACCAGAGTGGAAGCTAGACCTGTTCCTGGATACAACAGTTGAGTGCTATTTTCTGGACCAGATAAAAGAATGGCCAGTGACTATAGATCAAGATGCTGCGGAAGGAATGAAAACCACCACAGCTGGTTTTTAAACATATATACAAAACTTTTCAACCTCAAAAGATTTCTAGATAGGTACTTTGAGCAAGTATACATTTGTCCTGAGGATGCTATTATTCGTTAAAACATATGGAGATTCATCATTTCCTTCTGAAGCTTCAGTAAGTTCTTTAGATATCCTCAATAGTGCTGAATCTTTGCCTGCTAGAACTTTCTTTCATTTGCGGGGTGGTTGGAAAGAGTTTAAGGCAAATGATGGGGAGGTTGAAGTAGACAACAATTTTTTGACGAACAATCCAGTGAGTAAGGTTGATTAGTAAATTCACTCAGTTCTGTTTTGCATTCGTACCCTTCTATCAAAAAAGACGGACCCATTAGGCAGGAAATCAGTAAGGACATAATTAACCTCAACAACACATCAGTCAACTGGATGTTACTAACACCTATAGACTATCTCATCCAACAACAGCAGAATACACATTCTTCTCAAGCTCACATGGAAGAGTCATCAAGATCAATCACATTCTGTGCCATTAAAAGACAGTTTTAATCTGTGGTGACCTTATCCAGAAAATAATGTTCCATTTCCAGCCCTGGGTTTCTGGAAAGGGGTCTATAAAGTCAGGAAGTCTGTCCAGAAAAAGCTGGCTGGAACAGTGAGTGCTGGAAGCATGAGGAGTGCTGAAGTATCTTATGTGCTTAGCATGTGGAAGAGAAAACTTAGAAGTTATAGAATGGATAATTGTCTTCAAATATTTGGACTGAGTCGTGAGAAAAGAAGAGATATGTTGTATGTTAAAGGAAGAGCTCTGGCTACACATCAGAGAAAGGCAGTTTCATCCTTGACATGAAGAACTTTTACTAAGTGTACTATCCAGCCAAGGGATGGCCGCCTCGTCCACACATGGCCAACAATGGGCACTCCCGCACCACAAGGGCAAGATGAAAGTCATAGGGCCATTGGTCTAGGAGCCCTGAGAGACAGTCCTGCAGCTGGATACGCCAGATGACTTCCAAGAGCCCCTTCCATAGTAAATTCCCAAGTGATGCATCATGTGGTTTTGAGAATGATTTTCTCTCACAGATCGTATAACATCTCTTTGGGATTTTAAAAATAAATGTCATCTCCCAAAAAATTTTACCCATAAAATTCCCTTTCATATATGAGAACTAACATCTTTTCCCAATTTTCATACTGCCTCATTTACTAATTCCCATACCTCTTTCCAAGATATTAAGGTAACAGTTAACTTGGTCAGAGTACCAGCTTCAGGTATTGTTTCCCTATATTTCTAATTGTCTCCCTGTGGCTCCTTAGATTCTGAATCTCCTTAATAAGCTGCTGAGTTAAAATTGGCCTTTTGCCCAGTGTGGGGTTTCCCCAGTCTAGAGGTGTGAAAAGACACATCACAACCTGTGGCACTGGGGAAGTCCCAAGGCCTCTGGAGATAGCTGGACTATTTTATTTTAAATATTAAATAGAAGAGAAGCTTGATGAGTGGGTGTGGAAAAGAGGGGAATTTTCAGTTGTGAAACAGTGACTAGATACTATTTTCACAATAAAAGATCATTTATCTTTATTGACTCACACATACACCCCTCTGTGATAAATTTGCTCTTTTATCAACTGTGCAATATTTTGGCAGCAGAAGAGTCAGGTCCAGGGATACTGGCATTATAACCAGGTTACTCATTAGTATCTGGACCAGGCAGAAAACATGACTGCCCTTCTAAAATACTGAAGAAATCTTAGTTGCAGGCAATGTCTAAATGTTTACCACATACCAAAGGTCTTGGACAAAGTTTTGCATAATCTTCATACATTAACATTTCACTAACAAGTAAAAGTGAATTTTGGAATAAATTTTCTCAATTTCTATGGATTAAAATTTGACACTCTTCAAGTCATGTAGGTCCTTTTAATATTTTTTCATAGTAACATCCTCCTTTAACAGACCAGGGAGAAGAAAAACCTGGGATAAAGTCTATGTCTAGTCAAGACTATGTCTACTTAGAATCCAAGTGCATGGTATAATGAATCAGAAATAGCTTACGTGGGTCTACAGACATCCCCTGCTCTATTGCACTCTGCTTTATTGAGCTTCACAGACATTACATTTTTTTACAAACTGAAGGTTTGTGACAATGCTGCATCAAGCAAGTTTATTGGCACCATTTTTTCAACAGCATTTGCTCACTTTGTATCTCCGTGTAACATTTTGGTAATTTTTGCAATATTTCAAACTTTTGCATCATTATTATATTTGTTATGGTAATCAGTTGTCTTTGATATTACTACTGTAATTGTTTGGGGATGCCACACTGCCTATATAACATGGTAAACTAAATTAATAAATGTAGTGTGTTCTGACTGCTCTACCAAACTGCCGTTCCCCATCTCTCTCCCTCTCCTGAGGACTCTCTATTACCTCACACGCTACAATAGTGAAATTAGGTCAGTTAACCCTACAATGGCCTATAAGTGTTCCGAGAAAGGAAGAATAGCATGTCTCTCACTTTAAACAAAAGCTAGAAATTATTGTGAGTAGTGAAGAAGGCATTTCAAAAGCCAAGATGGACTGAATGCTAATACCTTGCACTAAATAGTTGTAAATGAAAAAAAAAAAGTTCTCAAAGGCAATTAAAAGTGCTACACCAGTGAACACATGAATGATAAGAAAGCTAAACAGCCTTATTTAGCTGATACGGAGAAAGTTTTAGTGATCTGCATAGAAGATCAAACCAACCACAACATTCTCTTAATCCAAAAGCAAAACCCTAACCTCTTCAATTCTATAAAGTTTGAGAGAGGTGAGAAAGCTGCAGAAGAAAAGTTGGAAGCTAGCAGAGGTCGGTTCATTAGTTTAGGGAAAGAAGACAACTCCATAACATAAAAGTGCAAGGTAAAACAGCAGGTGGTGATGCAGAAACTGCAGCAAGTTATCCATAAGATCTAGTAGAATAACTAATGAAGGTGGCTATACTAACAAATATTTTCAATGTAGAACAACAACAACAAAAAAGATATATTAGAAAAAAATGCCATCTAGGACTTTCATAGCTACAGAAGAGAAGTCAATGTCTGGCTTCAAAACTTAAAGGACCGGCTACACTTATTAGGAGATAATGCAGCTGGTAACTTTAAGTTAAATCCAGTGCTCATTTACTATTTTGAAAGGCCTAGGGACCTTAAGAATTATGCTAAATCTACTCTGCCTGTGCTCTATAAACGGAACAAAGCCTGAATGACAGTACATCTATTTACAACCGGGTTTACCACCTATTTTAAACCCACTGATGAAACCAACTGCCCAGAAAAAAAGATTCAAAATATTTCTGCTCATTGACAATGCAGCCAGTCACCCAAGAACTCTAATGAAGATGTACAATGAGATTAATGTAGTTTTCATGTCTGTGAACAAAACATCCATTCTGCACCTCATGGATCAAGGGGTAATTTTGACTTTCAAGTCTTATTACTGAAGAAATACATTTTATAAGGTTATAACTTTCATAGATAGTGATTCCTCTGATTGGTCTTGGCAAAGTAAATTGAAAACCTTCCGGGAGGAATTTGCCATTTAGATGCCCTTAAAAACATCAGTAATTCATAGGAAGAGGTCCAACTATCAACATTAACGAGGAGTTTGGAAGAAGTTCATCCCAACTCTTGTAGATAATTTTGAGGGATTTCAAGACTTTAGTGGAGAAACTGCAGATGTGATGAAAAGAGCAAGAAAACTAGAATTAGAAGTAGAGCCTAAAGATGTAATTAAATGCTGCAATCTAATATAACCTTAACAGGCGAGAAGTTGTTTCTTATGGATGAACAAACATAATGGTTTCCTGAGACAGAATCTACTCCTGGCAAAGATGCTGTGAAGATTGTTGAAATGACAAGAAAGGATTTAGAATGTTTACATGAATTTGGTTGATGAAGCTGCAGTAGGGTTTGAGAGAGTGGACTCCAATGTTGAAAGAAGTTCTACTGTGACTATAATGTCAACCAATATCTCATGCTACAGAGAAATCATTCATGAAAAAAAAAATCAACTGATGTGGCAAATTCATTGTTGTTTTATTTTTAAAAATAC
The DNA here is from genome assembly GCF_021234165.1 of Pteronotus mesoamericanus. Lineage (NCBI taxonomy): Eukaryota > Metazoa > Chordata > Mammalia > Chiroptera > Mormoopidae > Pteronotus > Pteronotus mesoamericanus. The sequence goes on along the minus strand of NW_026555100.1, from coordinate 14,400,894 downwards.
CACAGCCACCCCAGCCCTCAGCAATCACTACCCCGCTCAGTCAGCAACCATTAACACTGAGGCAAGAAAATTACAACTCCTGAAGGCTCAGTTGATGCTTAGCGTCATTTGTTAGCAATATCTAAAAACAAGGTATGTACATTGATTTTTTAAAAAATATAATGCTATTGCACACCTAATAAACTACAGTAAACATAACATTTATATGCATTGGGTAACCCAGAAATTCATGCAACTTGCTTTACTGCACTACTATTTGCTTTACTCTAGTAGTCTGGAACTGAACCTGCAATATCTCCAAGATACAACTGTTCCCAATTGTTAAACAGCTGGCACAAAGAACCAGAAGTACCTTACTTTAAAAAAAAAAAAACTAACACAGGAAAGTTATTTATTAAAGAAATTAACATAAGGAGATGGAGGAGACAGATGGTCTAAGATGTTAACTCTTAAGAATCTTAGATCCACAGCTAGGGGCTGAACTTTAAAATCCAGGTAAGGGGAAAGGAATGGGGTCCACAACGTTAGCACTTTAAGACTCCCCACCTTCCTTTGCTGCTCCATTCCTATTTGCAACATGTGTATAAATTGAGTCTACGGATAACAACAAATTTGTCTATCTGGGACTGTTTCTGTTCTTCCTAGGCTATACCAAAGGGATTGAGAGTTCTCTGAGGATGACACACTTAATATGTTAAATTAAAAAAAAAAAAAAGAATAACACTAGGAAAAGACAGAGCATCTAAAGGATAGGAGGTATGAATTATTAATAAGCATTATCTTTAGTACACACAAAAATGTATACCCCAAATGTAGGTTAATCAGGCTACCAAGCTTATTCTTGTCTCTGCTAGAAATGTTTGACCTAGATCTTAAAATGGCTGGCTCCTTCTTGGCCTTCAGATCCAGCCCAGCTCAAATGCTATATTCACCGAGAGGATTTCTCTCAGTTTCCAAATTAGTCACCCAGTTACCTTCACTCTGTTATCTTTATCCCAGTACTCAGGAAATTCTGAAATTATCTTATTCCCTTATTTTCTTTCTATTCCCCCTTCCAGAATATAAGCTTCATGCACATAGGAATTTTGTCTGTCTTGCCACTAATATATCCTGCATCCATAAAAGAGTATCTAATACATGGAGCGGCTGTTGAATACATTTGTTGAATGAATGCATGACCAAATCAATGGTGGAAAGTTATCAATTTCTGGTAACTCAGAACTAATAGGCTTTCTTGTTTTTAATGGATTTTCTAACAAATTTTCTTGTGGAAAAAATCTCCATTCCCCAGTAATACCAGGTAAATGAAGCACGTAAATGGGAAAGCCTGTTGTTTTTGAGACTATCTAAGCAATTTAAAGAATAAAACATCCTAAGTACATGCTATTATTAGAGAAAATGAACTATTAGACGATAAATCACAATCATAAAATAAAACTATTACTTACTGTTTCTGATTAATACACCATTACTTCATCTTTCTTCTGACACCCCACGAAGCTGCTGCACATAAGGACCACTTCTTTATTTTTTTAATTTTATTTTTTCAACTACAGTTTACATTCAACATTATTTTGTATTAGTTTCAGGTATACAGTATAGTGGTTAATCATATACTTAACTGTTCTCCCCTATATTTCCAGTACCCACCTGGCACCACACATATTACATTGTTGACTATATTCCCCACGCTGTACTCTACATCCTCATACTTACATTTTGTACGTACCAATTTGTACTTCTTAATCCCTTCACCTTTTCTACCCATCCACCCAGACCCCTCTGCTCTGGCAACCATCAGTCTCTTTATTTCAATAGCAACTTGGGAAGAGTAAAATCAGTATTTTAAAAGTCTAGCAGGTGGCTTTACTTTGTACTCTGACCATCTTTTTCACCACTTTCATTGTGTGAAGTGATTTTTCTTTTACCCACCTCCCCATCCCCCATGAAAGCTAAGCAGGATCCAAAATCCTAAATCCAGAAGCACCAGAAGCTTGGTGCTATATAAATCTATTATCCCACCAACAGTATTTTGTTTTAAATTTTTTAAATTAACTATTTATTATTATTATTAGTATTTTTTTTGAGAGAGAGAGAGAGGGGAAGGGAAAGAGCAATGTGTGGTTGCCTCTTGTATGTCTCCTACTGGGGACCTGGCCAGCAACCCAGGCACATGCCTTTGGTTGTGAATCCAACCAGCGACGCTTTGGTTTGCAGGCTGGCACTCGATCCACTGAGCCACATCAGCCAGGGCCCACCAACAGTATTTCTTACCATATCAATGTGATTTTAACATGCTAAAAGAGTCACTGGCTAAAGTGTAAAGATTCCACAACTAGTAAGAAATACCAAAACGGCTTTTCTTCACAGACAAAATAAACATTGCAGTATGAAGTGTTCTTTGTGAAATAATTAAAAGCTGGGTGCTAAAAGGCCAAAACAAAAATAGTGGCATTCACGAAGCTTCCAAAATTCTTTATGATAGACTAAGTCATACAGGGGGACTATGGCTAAGTGGAAAATTCATTTTCACTAATCCTGTTCACGTAGGCAGATAATTCTGTTTTAGCTTTACAGCAAGAAAACTGCACCATTAACTAAAGTCCACACTGTATTTTTAACGTAAAATGTGTCAGATAGCAGTTTGCTGCCTGTTCCTGGTTTTCGGCTCTAGTGCATAGCTGTGGGCTGTCCCAAGCAGGAGAACAAATGTCTGTGTGGGAGAGAGCACACATGGCGGACCATATCAGGGGAGATGCCATAAAAGAGGAGACACCAGCGTGGTGATGCTGGGAAGCAAAGGGTTGTAAGGGGACTAAATGATAATGGGAAAAAAAATACAATACAGATTAAATTATTTAAAAAAAAAAAAAAAAGGAAACACTTGTGGGAAAACACAGGCAGCATTACCAGGAGGTTGGAGAGAATTCCATTAAGTATGACTCTATGGGCTACACAATGTACACTAGGCCAAAGAGAAAGGCGTGTAACTCTGCCGTAGATGCACAAATGGGAGAATAAGGGCTGAGCCCTAGCTCCGTATTTTTCTTCTTGGAGTCTTCTTCTCAGTATTTTCCATCAAGTTGTTCCCCGTTCTTTCATGGAGACCTGCATCAAGCTGCACATCCTCAGAGCAGCTTTTTCTAACACACGTTGTGGAGAGTTGACTTTGATGTATTTTGTGAGCCCCTACCTATCTTGATTAGTATGCTTATAGGTGCTTATGGGGATTAATATGTAATCCCCAGAACCTGCTTCTGTTCTCATTCTGGCTCCTGTGTCCCCAACAGCAGGGATATATGTCCCCTGTAATTTCTCCAGAGTTTAGTACAGTATTTTCACAAAAATGGTTATTTAATAAAAGCTTCCAGAATGACTTAGTAAATTATATTCTCACAGACATCATTCCTGAAAACCAGTGAGTTCTTGCATAAGAATTGGAGTTTAGGAAACACCAAAATGTGACGGGAGTAAAAAGGATTAAATACTTAGGCTAAGGAGGAAAAGGTAAAGAACAACTGAGCGCAACGAAGGGCCTCCAGACCAAAGAGCACCACTTAAGAGCTGAGCAGAGGAAAGGAAGCACCAAGAGAATCCAGGAGGAGCAAAGACTCTAGGTCAAGATGGAACAGTGGCACCAAAATGGAGAGAGGGTTTCTAAATGACATGTGCCAAGAGTGAGATAAAGTGAACATTTTTGGGGGGTGTGTGTCTGTGTGTGTGTAAGGGGGTACAGAGACAGAAGAAAGGTGGAAAAGGGGGAGCAGACCATAGTCACATAGCAACCAAGTTCACTAGCAAGACACTGAAGGAGGTATGAGGCAAAGGTTTCCCCCAACCTGCTTTCTTGTCTCAACGCAGTTCCCAAACCACACCCACCTCTAAACGATACATGAGAACTGAAACCTGGTGATTAATGTGCTCGTTTCCATGGTGATACTTTTTTTGGCACTTCACCTAATTTTCTTTTAAAAGTAGAAGAAGAACTAAATAGATCATTGCCTCTAGTTCCAAAATCTCTAGGGAAATCAAAGTTGTTGTGGCTGGTCTCAAGTCTCCCAGTGCCCACTCCAGGCCATTCTGGAGCAGCATCCCCAGACCACCCGACCTAATCAAGTAGAGGGGCCCAGGAGAGCACCCAACTGCCCTGTGGGACCAAAAAGATCAGCAAAGTATTTGAGACAGATTTTTTAGACTTCCAGCCAAGATGGAGGTGTGCGTAGATATGCTTTGCTTCCTCGCACAACCAAAAGAAGGATAACAACCAATTTAAAAACAAAAAACAACCAGAGCTGCCAGAAAATTGAACTGTACGGAACTTCGACAACTAAGGTATTAAAGAAGAAACATTCATCCAGACCGGTAGGAGGGGCGGAGATGGGCAGCCAGGGCAGAGATGGGCAGCCGGGGCAGAGAGGAAGCCCAAGGCAAGGCAGTGGACTGGGTGGGTGAGGCAGCGCCTGGCAGACCAGGTGGGAGAGGTGGTGGCTGGCTGACCATGATATCCCACATTCATATGCAGATAAGATAGGAGGAACAACTGGGGAGTGAGATAGACCATGCAACCCAGGGTTCCAGCACAGGAAACTAAAGACTCAAAACCTCTGGCTGTAAAAACCTGTGGGGGTTGTGGCAGCAGGAGAAACTCCCAGCCTCACAGGAGAGTTCGATGGAGAGACCACGGGGTCTTAGAATGTACACAAACCCACCCACCCAGGAAGCAGCACCAAAAGGGCCCAATTTGCTTGTGGGTACGAATTTGACTGAAAGTGGAGCAAGAGCCAGGCAAGCAGCAATGTTTCCTCTCTGACCTCTCCCCACCATACAGCATCAGAATAGTGAAGTGAGTTGCCCCGCCCTGGTGAATACCTAAGACTCCGCCCCCTTACAATGTACCAGGTGCATGGAGACAAAGAAATATGGCCCAAATGAAAGAACAGATCAAAACTCCAGAAAAAGAACTAAGCAACAAGGAGATAGCCAACCTATCAGATGCACAGTTCAAAACACTGGTAATCTGCATGCCCACAGAAATGATTGAGTACGGCCGCAGAATATAGGAAAGAGTGAAAGCTATATGAAGTGAAATAAATAAAAATATACAGGGAACCAACAGTGAAGAGGGGAAAGAAACCAGGACTCAAATCAATGATTTGGACCAGAAGGAAGAAATAAATATCCAATAAGAACGGAATGAAGAAACAAGAATTTGAAAAAATGAGGAGAGATTTAGGAACCTCTGGGACAACTTTAAACATCCCAACATCCAAATCATAGGGGTGCCAGAAGGAGAAGAGGAAGAGCAAGAAATTGAAAACTTATTTGAAAAAATAATGAAGGAGACCTTTCCCAATCTGGTGAAGGAAATAAGACTTCCAAGAAGTCCAGGAAGCTCACAGAGTCCAAAGAAACTGGACCCATTAAGGAACACACCAAGAAACATCATAATTAAATTGCCCAAGATTAAAGATAAGCAGAGAATCTTAAAAGAGGAGAAGAGGAGACAATTACCTACAAAGGAGTTCTCATAACACTATCAGCTGACTTCTCAAAAGAAATCCTTACAGGCAAGAAGGGACTGGGAAGAGGTATTAAAAGTCATGAAAGGCAAGGGCCTACATCCAAGATTACTCTATCTAGCAAAGCTATTATTTAGAATGGAAGGGCAGATAAAGTGCTTCCCAGATAAGGTCAGGTTAAAGGAGTTCAACACCAAGCTCTTATTTATGAAATGTTAAAGTAACTTATCTAAGAAAAAGAGGAAGATCAAAACAATGAATAGTAAAATGAAAACAAACTGACAATTAACAACTGAACCTAAAACACAAAAACAAACTAAGCCAACAACTAGAACAGGAACAGGAACAGAATCACAGAAATGGAGATCACATGGAGGGAGATCAGTGGGGAGGGGGAAATGGAGGAAAAGTTATAGGAAATAAGAAATGTAAATAGTAGGTACAAAATAGATGGGGGGAGGTTAAGAATAGTATAGGAAATGGAGAAGCCAAAGAACTTATATGTGCAACCAATGGCATGAACTAAGAGGGATGTGGGGTGCAGGGTGGAGGGCGATAAAGGGGAGAAAAGAATGGGACAACAGTAACAGTGTAATCAATAAAATATGCTTAAAATAAATAAAATAAAATCTCAAAAAAATAAATTTAACTGAATTTTTTTTTAAAGATTCAAAAAAAATAAAAATAAAAAAGATTCAAGACAGAGGGGGCCAGCCACTTCCTAGGACCCTCTCCCGCTTCAGGCAAAATTTGTCCCCTAGGCATAACACACATGGAGCAAGAGTTCTCTCTTCTCAGTGAACGTGTTTGCCAGTGGACAGGGCCCGGTGTGCTTCCCAAGGTGCACCCCTCACCAGGGGCAGGAAAGGAGGGGAAGTAACAGTGCCATCGCTAATCACACATTCTCAGGTGGGCTTGTTTCTTTCACAGTTCATTTTAATGCTTCATACCTGATACCCAGAAATCTAAAAGAAGACTGTTTATCTCCACCCCTTCTCTTTTTTTAATAGAAAAAGAGGAAAGCAATTCAGAATCCACTGTTCTATCAGTTGGGCAAATTACACATTAAAGCAGCATCTCCGCACCAGATTTTCTTTCCTCCTCTGCAGTGCTGTCCTCACTTCCCCAGAACATTCTCCAATTACCATTTCTTGTAGGAGTGTATTCCAGAATGTGCCCTGCTTGGAAGAGTGCAAAAGGAGTAAGCCCTACAGTCACTAACATGTGTTAAGATATTCATGGTACCGTCTTTGGTTTTGCTAAAAATACGTTAATTAGATGTAGTCTTCATCGTCCTCAAGAAATATATAACCCAATCCTTGAACTCCCTCTCCCATCCCTGCCCCTTATGGTGAGGAAATGGCCCAGGAGACACCTTCTTAGATTCTCACACTGCCTGACCTCTAGGGCTTCTGTCACTTTGCCTCTTACAGGTTGGTGACTGTATTCATCAGCCCCAGTAAGATGCACAGCCTGAAGCAGGAGTTCTTCAAGAAACTAAAGTATACAGGTTCATTTTTTGAAAAATTTTAAAGCACATGTATTTCTACCTAATGTTGTCTTGTAATATGTTTGTAGGAAGTTCCTTTGGTCAACAATTTATAAAGTACTTTATTAGTGATATAACATAGGGAATTGCTGTAAAACCTATGGAGTTTCCAGAGAGTAAGCAACCATTTGTTCCGGTCTATGATATTTCACGATTGTTCTGTTGACAACATCCAGTAATTTCTGTTAATATACATTGTGTATATTTAGAGAGGTACAATCTAAGGATTGCAGGGCATGATTCTGACTATCCTGAGCATGTCAGGATAGGTTTACTTAGTTTGGGCCAGCTGTTTCTAAATTCAGTCCCTAGATTTCTATTCATCTTTTATGTTTGTAATCATTTACAAATGTGTGAATAAATAGGGGCCAAGGTAGGTAACAGTAAAGAATAAAAGATATTTAGGTAAAGATAATATGAATCCAGAATAAGTAAGGATCTTTTCTAGCGTCTATTCCTTTGGAATAATTTAAATTTCTGTTCAGTGTTTTACCTTGTTTGTAATTACCACTCTGTGAAATCATGAATATCTATTAGAATTCATGATTCTAAAGCAAATTATTGAAAGGTGAACACTCATATGACCATCAATATTAGCATACTATCATTACTATTATCAATAATAAAACACTATTATTTGTCAATAATAAAAATTTTATGTGAAAGCTTGTGTGAAAATCTAAGTTGAGAAAAGTAAAAACCTAATGATGGATTGGAAAAACTTGGGAAAAGAGACAAATGTGAAACCTGTCACTCAGGTACACTGTTAAAGACAACTGCTTATATACTATCGAAAAGCCAAAACCAAAAAAAAAAAAAAAAAAAAAAAAAGAGGAACTATTAATCTATATAGCCTGAAAGTAAGAACTGGTGAAAAAAATATTTTACGTTGATTTTCAGTTAGGCTTTTGAAAACAGGTTTGGTTAACCACGAGAAGGTATAAGATCAGTAACTAGTCAGGGAGTCTGTCGCATCATAAAGCGAGGGGTGAAGTATTTACCTAAGCCAATCAAGCACTGCACAGGTCCCGGCACAGGAGATGATTGTTGTCTAAAGCCAGCTGTGATCTGTGGTGTATTTTGGCTCCCTCACTTTATTTAGAAAGAAATCAGGAAATGAAGAGGCAAGTGACATTGAATGGGAAAAAGAAAAATAAACAGATGTATTCTTAGAGGTTTGGTCACAGTAGCAGTGCTGTGATACAGTAGTTCCATTAGGAAAGCCAACCAGACAAAAACCAGCATGCATAACTGAGATCATATAGCTATGTGGGAGCTCAGTGTGGGGAGCCACTGAGGGTACTTCAGAAAAGATCCTGAGATCCTGGAACTGGCTTTAGCATGTTAACCATCTTCATGTTTTCCTATGTTTTAGAAAATTCCTTGTAATGGAGCATTATTTTAATCATTAGAAATTTTGTGTTCACTGACTATAAGCCTGAACATCTACTTACGCAAGACTGTGAATTTCATAGACAGGGCCCTCCTTCATGGTGTCCATTGAGTTGTGCTGGCAGGTTCATCTGGCAGGCCTGAAACTGACAGGTTAGACAGCAATGAAAGAAAAGCAGGCTCCACACTGCTCAGGCCTCCTCCAGAGCACACATGTGAGGTTTCACTGTCAATACTCCAGTCAATACATCTATAGACTTCTAGATTTCACTGACCTGTAACTCTTGGAAATCAACTTGGGATACCCAACACAGAGTGGCAAGGAAAGTACATTAAAAAAACAACTGTACAAGCTATATGAGTCTTTGCTGCTTTAACAACCCCCACCCCAAAAAAGATATGAAGATATAGGGAGTTGAAGGAAAAAACACACACTGAAACATGGCAAAAGCAACTCAGTCTGATCCATTAAAAAATGTGGTCCGAAGGATCTTTTCAGCGCTGTCTCCCTTTCTTCACTCCTTTTCCCACACATGGTGCTTGCTTCCCATTGTCCCAGCCACGCTCCATTTCCAAGGTGATTTTCTTCTGAGTCCTCTTCCTGAAGGACCTTGTCATTAAAAAAAAGGTAGAATATGTTAATAACATGCTAGTTTTTAGCTGAAAACTAAAGTTTCAGTTTTAATGTAAAAGGATGCTCCTCTCAGGAATATTTGCATTTTAAAAGGAAAAAGATTCCTAGAACATAAACTTCCAGTGCTGCAGCAGGCCATTTGGAACAGTCAAGTGGAATCTGAGAGGCGGAGTGTTCTTCCAGTGACCCCAAACCACTCCAAACTGGAAGTCAGCAAGGCTCTGATTCATTTGTTTTATTTCTACTAAGACTTCACTTACTAAATAGTATCTAGACATCCAAGTTAAACACACTTCATTTCCTTTATATTATTTTAAAGAAAGAAATTACCAAGGTCTTATTCTATATTATCAAGCAGGGGTGATTTTGTCCCCCAACATGGGGACTTTTTGTCAATATCTGAGGAAAATTATGGTTGTCACAACATGAAAGGGAGGGCAGCAATTGGTGCTACTGTCATCTAGTGGATAGAGGCTGGGAATGTTGCTAGGCACCCTACAACACACAGGACAGCCCCCGCAATGAAGAATGAGCCAATCCAAAACGACTAGAGTGCCGAAGCTGAGAAGCCCTTCTTTATATGAACTAACTTCTGTAAACTCAGTATTTGAATGGTATAAAAAGTAATGTCAATGAAATTACTGTGTCCATGGTAAGAACAAAAATGATCATAATTTGGAAGGATTTACACTATTTTCTTAATATTTCTGAAACATCTTAATTCTGACTGTGAATTATTTAAATTACTTTTTCAAGACAGTCAATTGAATAAAATGAAGAGGCTTTATATAGTTCATGTAAGTTACATTGGAAATGAGAGTTTTAATTAAAATTGGCATTTCTGAAACTCTAATTGCTAGTTACTGGAGAGAAAAAAAGAAAAAAATTATTTTCAAGATCAGCCAGATGGGAAGCCACAAGATAAGAAATTGTAAGCCAATGTTCATATTCTAATCAGAATAAAATTGTTTATACATTTTTAACTCTGCTTAAATAGTAAGTAGTACATTACTTAAATTTAAACTGCTTTTAACTGGCTAATTAATTTTCTAACAAATATTATTAGATTATTAATAAGTATAACAGCATTTTTATAAGAAAACTTTGAATGTTAAGGGCTCTGTAAATTCCATTAGAATCAGACCGGTTTCTGATATGGCAAATGACATCTCTTTGCAGATGGATAATCTGCCTGCTGAAATATAAAATATCCATTTTTCAAAACCCATTTCTGATCAACATATAATAAATATTTCAGTTTACATGCCTAGAACCAGAGCAACACAAATGTCTTCTTCAGATTAACACTTCATAACGTTAGGTCATAGGGGCATGACCACTGAGCCTTCGGCAGCTCCTGCTCTTCCACATCTGAAAGCTCTCTCCCCTCCTTTATCATCCCCTTCTCTTTTCCCTTTTCTCATCTGCCACCAACCCCCTACCCCCAAGAAATGGCAAATGAGTGGGAAAGACTTGCAGTGGAGGGATGTGAGGAAAAACCACAATGATTCCTTCAGTCATTCATGAGACTGAAAACTGTCTCCAAACAGGAAGAGAGAGCCATGTGAGGGCTTTCATTTACTGAAATTTATCTCAAGCCCTTCCAAATATAAGAATCTTCAAGCCACAAATAAGGCTCTTTTTTGAGGATGTTACTTTTGGTAGATTTATGGAACTGTATCCTTTTATGCAAGTCTGCTGCAAGCCACTGAGAAAGAACTCCAAATGGCGGTACATCTCTTGCTAGTTGCCTAGGTTTGACAAATAAGAGCAATCATCAAAATCAAGGAGTGTGCACTGCTTTTAAAAGCCCTATTTATTTGCCATAATATAGCAGCATGATGGCCAAGCAATAAATGGCATTACTTAACATAATCACTTAATGTTGTGCAACCAATGTCAGGTCTCATTGCTTTATCACTTGCAGAGAGTTTCTCAATAATAAAATTGATTTTTAGTGTGAAGAAATACATTGTTCACTAGTTAGAGCTGCTAATGAAAGCAAAGGAACACAAAAGGGAAAAAATAAGGTTGAGCAGCCCAAATTCACTGCTAATTGTACATTCATTATAGGCTGACCAGGACTAATTATCTAATTAAACTATTCTCGGCTGTTTTAGAGGAATTTCTCTGAGCTGTGATACTGGTTGTCAATTACCTCAGCAGGTCCTGCTGAAATGTATAGTTAACTCAAGGCATGTTTTGCTTTTCCCAGTAGCAATACATGGCACTCTTGTTGCATGGTAATTTATGCTTAGAATGAAAAAAAAAAAAAACCCACAAAACTTTTCCTTAAAAAATAATGTGGAAACTTAATAATAATGGTAAACATTATTTTAAACACGAGCTCTTGCTCATTTTATTCAATGATTTATATTTAGGAAATGTCAATATAACATGCTTTAGGTAGAAACAACACAGATTTAAGAGAAACCAAATATCATTGTATGCACGCTACTGAGTGTTCTCTTCAAGTACTGTTTTTAAAACTACAGTTTTAAGTGTCTTTTATGATGCTCTGCAGTATTTTACACTATTAAATTATATTAATTTCATATAATTACAATATAAAAATTCACAGATTGCTTAAAAGCTGGGAGGAAAGTAGTAGATCATCTAGACTAGACTCTTCACTTTACACATAAGGGAATTGAGGTTCCAAGAAGTGAAATGACTTACCCAAAGTCACACAGCAGGTTGTTAGAGCCAAAACTAAAACTGACATCCTTTCAAGTCAATTGCTTTTTCTTCCTTCATTCCTGCTATTCCATTTTCAAAGTGTGCTGTCATTTGCCACACTTTCTCTAAAGTGTTATCTATAACAGAGCATCTAGTGGACAAGATTTTTTATTGGTTTGTTTTTTCCCAAAAGAAGGCTTTTATTGGTACCATTTCACTCCCCCAGGAAACATGTGTAATACTGTACCTATTTATTTCAAGTCAGTCAAATGCCCCAGAATATATTCTGAAGTATATACTCAAAGGAGCAGGTTAAAGGAAACCCACTGGAAAGGAGAACATACTTGCCAACAACACGGCAGACAAGGGCTCAATCTCCAAAATATATAAAGAATTTATAGAACTCAACACCAAGAGAAACAATCCAATCAAAAAATGGGCAGAGGATCTGAATAGACACTTCTCCAAGGAGGACATACAGAGGGCCCATAAGACATATGAAGAAATGCTCAACATCACTGGTCATCAGAGAGATGCAAATTAAACACACAATGAGATATCACCTCACACCTGCCAAAATGGCTACCATTAATAAATCAACAAACAACAAGTGCTGAGGTGGATGTGAAGAAAAGGAAACTCTGGTGCAGTTGGTGGAAATGCAGATTGGTGCAGCCACCCTGGAAAACACTATGGAATTTCCTCAAAAATTAAAAATTGAACTGCCTTTGGACCCAGCAATTCCACTGCTGGGAATATATCTTAAGAAACCCAAAACACTGATTGAAAGAATATATGCAGTGCAAAGTTCATAGCAGTGCTATTTACAATATCCAAGATTTGGAAACAGCGTAAGTGCCCATCAGCAGGTGAGTGGATAAAAGAAAACTGTGGTACATTTACACAATGGAATGCTATGCAGCAGTAAAAAAGAAGGAACTCTTACCTTTTGTGACAGCATGGATGGAACTGAAGACTGTTATGCTAAGTGAAATAAGCCAGTCGGTAAAAAATACCATATGATCTCACTTATTAGTGGAATCTAATGAACAAGATAAACTAACAAGTAAAATAGAACCAGAGGCACAGAAACATGGCACAGACTGACAGCTGTAAGAGGGGATGCGGGAGGTAGAGACTGGTTGAAAGATAGTGCAGGGAATATATACATGCATGACTCATGAGCTTGGACAAGGGTGTGGGGACTGACTGTGGGACTGAGGGGTGGGCTGGGTGAGAGGGGCAAAGGGGGAAAAATTGGGACAACTGTAATAGCACAAACAATAAAATATTTAAATTTAAAAAGGGAGCAGGTTAAAAAAACAAGGTATTATTTGCCTCGTCCAACTAAAAAGGAAAATATGATAAACTTATGGTGGATTTTATTAATCAGAGTGTTCAAACAATTAAGTTGTATCCTGCTATTTTGTTCCCGGGGAATTTGATCCTAAGTGGTAGACCATTACACATCAAGCAGTAGTTACTAAGCATCCCTTTAGAAAGGCATTTCCCAAGAGAGTACAATTTCATTCTAAAGATCTCAGCCCACCTTTACTCCCTGTGATCCTAGGATATTGTGTCTGTTCTCTCAGGAAGTCAGAACTCTGGAAGTTTCCCCTGACCCTTTTGCAGTCATTTTCAGGCAGACACCAGCAAAGAACATGCAGTTCTTTTCTGCCAAGTTAAAGAAGATGATTTTCACTTTCACTACCTCTTAAAGATGAACATCAACTGTTTCACCACTTGTGACTCAAATCCATTAATTAAAATAAATATAAAGTAAAAATCTCTTTCCGCCAAGAGGAAAAGGACAGATGGGGAAGTGGAGGAGGTAGAGATAGCTGATGTCCTCTGAGAGGAAAAAAAAGTGGGGAAAGAAAAACAAGAACCATGAAATTGGGGGGCAAAGTTAATTATGAGAGGTAAAGGGTGTTTGGATTTAATTTACAGTTCAGAACTATTTTGGGTCTCATAATAATTGCACTATTTAAAGGAGAAGAGGAAAACCTCTAATTCCAAATTGGTAGGGTAGTGTTATCATCTTAAATCACCTCTCAAAATGGTAATACCTGGCCTCTGACAGTGCTTCAGACTGAACATAGCCAAAGCCTCTCTTCATTACTGACTTGTGAAAGCTACACCGTCCCCCACAACCTCCCTATGCATGTTCCTAATTGTTAATTTCTTTCTTCTTGCCTCCCATTGCCTGAAATAAGATGCTGGCAAGGAAGAGAAAAAAGAAATCAGCTTAAGTCCTTTTTCATACCAACCACACATGCACTGGTCTATAGAATCACATAGTTAAAAAACAATGCCTACAGCTTAATGTCACACAACACAATCTCTGCAATTTACTGGTGCAATGTGTATATCTAAAGTCTAATCTGACTTTAGCATTAACATCCCATATACAAAAGTGATTTGATTTCAGAAAACCAGACAAAGTTCAATCATAGTACAGGGGAGCAGAGTTCATTTATAAGATCTTAGTGGAGCTAAACAGAGCTAAGAGAGTTATGGTATAATTTCAGATAATTGATATGAAAAAAAAATCCATGTTTGCTTTTGTCTGAATTGTCCTTATAATTGTCTCCATCATCCACATTGGGTTAATGAGATGCTGCAAGGAATCTTAGAGGTTGACTTCCTGACCCAGGAAGAAACAGGGATTTAGTGAAGTCAAGTGATTTACTCAATAAGACACAGCTAGTTTGTGGCAAAGCCATGCCTAGAACCAGCTCTTCTGCCTTTGCAACTATTTGTTTTAATCTTACAACTTGACATTCATTCATGAGAATGGATGAGAAATATATGCTAATATTTTGTAAAACTGAAAGGGAAGCAAAAATATAAACCCCAAATATTTCAAATTAAGTATAAGGTAGTCTAAAAGTAAGAAAAAAATGTGTAAATTTATTTACCATGTTTTATACTAACATAAAAGGCAGATATAGGAATAAAGTTGCAAGAGCTATTAGGGAAAAAAGAAACCTTCCTGGCCACTTAGAAAAACAAATAACCAAAACCACTGTTGGTTAGGAACCTTGAGCATTTCAAAGTGTCAATATTCTTGTACTCTTTTTGATTGGGTACCAGTGTGATCAAATGAGATGGACAAAATGAATTCTGAAGGAAGACTGAGAAAAAATCAGATCATGATCTATCTTATGAATTAAGGAAAATAAGTCCTTATAAATAGGAGGGCGAGGGGAACAGGGGTGAAAGACAAAACACAAGCCACATTCCAAAAGAATAAAAAGGTCTTATATATTAGCAGGTGGAGTTAAGAATAATATATATTTTAAAAAAGTACATAAAAATGTCTGTCCAGAAAAAGTCCAGCCATTGTTAATATAATGAGAACGGTTTGCACAACATCGATGTAACCTGGCAGCCAAGGAGAGTGGACTGGAATGTGCATGTGTGAACAAATGATGGCTTCACTGTACTAGTGAGTGGGGGTGGTAGACACACCATTAAGTGAGCGTGTGTACTGTGTGGCCGATACATTCAAAATGACTGAGCAAGTACAGCAACAAGTCTGCATCAAATTTTGCATTAAGCTTGAACATTCCTCTGCAGAAACCATTCCAATGATTCAAAAGGCCACAGCTATGGGCAACTGCCGATTGGCAGCTTCACCACGACAAAACACCCACTCATGTATCATGTCTCGTGCAATTTTTTGGCAAAACATCAAGTCACCCAGGTGACTCAGATCCCTTACAGCCCAGATATAGACCCTGCAACTTCAGGCTTTTCCCAAAACCAAAATCACCTTTGAAAGGTAAGGGATTTCACACCATTAATGAGATTCAGGAAAATATGAAGGGGCAGCTGATGGTGACTGGAAGAACTGTGTGAGGTTCCAAGATGCCTACTTTGAAGGGGACTGAGGGTCACTGTGATATATACAATGTATCTTGTGTCTTCTTCAGTAAATGTCTCTGTTTTTCATACTACATGGCTGGAAACTTTCTGGACATAACTTGTATATATGCATGCTGGGGCTCTTCCAGTTCTTAATTCCTGGTTAATTCAGCAACTATGAAAAAACCTCAGCTTTACTCATGCTTCTGTGTGCTCCCCCCATTCCCAAATTTAATAGTTAGATGTGGGCAGGAGGTAAGATTTAAGCTTCATCAGTCTTACCTATCACCACATAGCTGTCAACTTGTGAAAATGAAAATGTGGAGGAAAAAATACTTTAAGAAATAAATTGGCAAAGAAATAGCTCATCAGCAAGCCCTGTCAGCTCTACCTACAAAATAGACTCCTAATCTTTACACTAGTTCTCTTGTCTTTCCTCTAGATTACTAACTCCAATCAGGGTTTCTCTGCTGTTCACTCTCCCTCTGCCCTACCCAATCTCTGAAAAACATCTAAGAGATCAGGTCTTTCTGCCCAAAGCTCTCCAAAAGCTTCTCACCACACTTACAATAAAACACAGCTCCCTACAATGACCGTGAACCTCCTATCCACGGCCAGTACAACCTATATAGTATGGGCCTTACCTACCTCTCCAACTTTATCTCTCTCCCAGAACTCTGAAGGTCACTATGTACTCTAACCCCAAAGGCCTTCATTCTTGCCCCCAATTATACCAAGCTCCTTCCCACCTGGGCTGTTTCCTGGACTTGGAGTGCTGTGACCCCAGGTTTTTCCATGGCTGACTCCTTTATATTCAGGAGCAGCCCCAACAACCCAATATAAAGTTACACCACCACCACCACCACCACCACCCACCACCCATACACCCCACCACACACCCACTACCATCCTAACATCCTGTTTTGTTTTTATAAATTTACCTCTGAAATTATGTTGCTCATTTATTTGTACTGTGTAACAACCTGCACCTCCTCCTCCTCCAACACACACACATACCCTTGCAGGGAAACTCCTTGGGAAAGTGGATATTCCTTGCCACATCCCCAAAGCCTAAACAGTGCCTGGTCTCCAGAAGATGCTCACTGTTTATCAAATGATAGATTCCACCTATCCCAAACTTTCCCAAATCTTGTTTCTGTCTTGTATTTGCAGCATTTGTTCGCTATCACTTCTCCTTGGTCTGTTTGTTCCCATTTTGGAATTTCTTTTGGTCTTCATTCTGCTTATTGCAACACTAAGGAAACCAGAACAAGGAGCATAAAAAGAAAGATGTTAACAGTAATAGAAACCCACTCAACCTATGCTACTGGCAGCAGGACAGGCCAAATAAAGTGTAGCAGCATCAAAAGGAATTATGGTGTTGGCCTGTCTGTGGCCTAAAAAAAAGTATCACATGCCCTATGGATACCCAGCAGTTCTCAAAAACTTTTAAGCAAAAGATTCAGATGCAGTAGGTTTCCATATGACCTGGAAATCTGCACTTTCAACCAACACCCCCAGGAGATTCTGATACAGACAGTCTTTGGAAACCTTGTACTCTTTGGCAAAACAAGGAATAGCAAGGGCCTGAAAGACGGTATTATCAGTAATGTGGTTTAACCAATAAAATTTGTTTTTTAATTTCTACTTTGAAACATTCTCAAGACGAGTCAAATTCCATTTTAATTTTTGCTGAATACAAGGGGGGACCCAAAATACCCCCAGAATTTATTTATTAAAAAATTGTGTATTTATTCTTACACGTTTAAACTGTAGCCAGCTTCAAAGTACTCTTTATGTGATGGAATACACCAACAGAGACCACTGCTCAAAACAGTTTTTTGAACATTTTGATGCCTTTTAGTGCTTCTGCTCTTTTTTGTTTCACAGCTTCCACATCAGAAAAATGTTTTCCTTTTTTCACCCTGGGAAACAAACAAACAAAAGTCTCTTGGGGTGAGATTAGGTGAATGCAGGGGTCATGCAGTTTTTTGGTCAAAAACTGCTGAACACTCAGCACTGTATAAGCAGGTGAGATTGAAAATCACCCATCATGATACAGGCAAAAGTGCTGAGTCATCAAAAAAAATTCACTGAAGCCAAATGCAGCCTCTCACAACAATGCCAGCTATTGCACTGATACAGGTGGGTTCCTACGACACTCACGTAGTGGGGGACACCTGAACTCTATGGGGCCCGCCTTCCACAAGATAATTCTGGGTTGTGGGGAGGATCCCCCTCGTATTATTTAAATTCATTGGTCTTTACAGTTCTTAACCATTTTTAAACTATAGTAATAGCTACTATTATAGGACAGCGACAATGTTCTACATGGTACTACCAGTGTTTTACACATATTACTCCATTTTATAGATGAGCTTCAGTTAAATAAGTACAACTATTAAGAAGTGACAGATTCAGAAATCAAACACATCTGTATGAGTATGTCACTAAAGTTTGTGTTCCATGGAGTCTATACCTACCAATAATTATACTTTAATAAAAGTAAAACTAATAAATAAAAATCCAGATTTGTAGATGAAGAGAGAAGATTTTTCTCTTACATATTCCTCATTTTTAGAAACAGACTGCCTGGGATTTCATTTCATGGTGAACTTTGACAGTACATTCAAATACCTTAAAAATGGCATGGCAGCCTCTGAAAATGAATTAATCTTGAAAGTTCTTTTCTAAAACAAATAATCACCCTACCAAAATCACCAAATATTAGGACCTGATTCACTATTTAGAGGTCTAATAGTGGGTCTCAAACTGGGCTGATAATCAAGAATCATTTGGAGAACAGCTTAAAAGTTCTAGGCTTCATAGCAGTTCTGAATCAAAATCTCTGGGGTATGACCACCCCCCCAATCTTTATTTTTATAAAGCTCCCCATGGGCTTCTGATGAGTGACCAGGCCGCAGAACTGTTACCCTAACCCCAGCATTCTACAAGTGAGTAAATTGAGGATCTAAAGACATAAAGTAGCACAGTAGGCTGGAAAGTCAATATCCTCCACATCTGGTGCTTTTAACACCAATTCGTGCTACTGGTTTTGCTTAAACTGTATGTCCTGCTGATTACTAGCCATCCTAATGGAATTTAGTCCCTCATCTGCAAACTGGGAATAATAGCGCTTATCTCTTAAGAGTTGCTGTGAAGATTAAATAAGGTAGTGCACTTAGCACAGTGACTAGCATTATATAGGTTCATGGTGTTCATTATATAGCTCCCTAAAAAAAAGCACGCCGTTTTTAACTGAAAAAGATTTAATAATCCACTCCAATTACGAAATGAACAAGAAGTCTATGTTTAACTTTGGAAGTCCAAAGGAACTTTAAAGTCCTGATTCTCACACACCATTGTTTCTTACAGAATGCCTCAGAATCATCTAGTGAATCAATCTGTGTGTTGCGACCAGTATCCCGTATTTTTACAGAGCTTCCTCCCCTTCCTCCCCCGCCCCCCCTTCAACCAGGTTTTTTTAGGCAAACCAAGTTTTGATAAACATTAATGTACAGATTCGGTGACCACAACAAATGGCCTCCTGAGTCCCAGCAAAAAACTACTGTGCTCTGTAACCAGAACAGCAGCGTCATCAGACTCTGATGCAAACAACAGCTGGGGACAGCTGTGCAGAGTAGTCACTGGGGCCACCAGGGAAGGCCTCGACCCTCTCATCTAAGAAACAAAATATTAGGAGAGTGCTATCGTAATGCCAGTGGCAGACAGTGCTGCGTAGGAGGCCATGAGGCGCTGAAGTTAACTAAACACCTTCCTTCCTAAGAGCGAGGCCGGAGGAAAGCAACCCTGGATGGCTGACCAAGCCCGCGTGGCGTCAAAAGGTTAACAACCTCTCGGCCTGTTCCTCGGAGTGGCCGAAAGCCTCCACCACACTACAAGCCACCTGCCGGAAGTGCGTCACCCAAGCCTGCAGGGTGTGCCGGTAATTGTAGTTAACTTGACTATTTCTCTTGCTCCCTGGTTCTTTATCAAATACGCAAACACCTTGGAACTGCAAAGAAGGTCGCTTTATGACCAGCAAATCTAATCCTCTCCTTTTCCAGCCGACAAAGGAAACTCTCAGCGCTTGTGCCGAATTCTGGACTACAAGTCCCAGCATGCTGCGCAAGGCGCTCGGAGCGCCCGGCCACCGCCGTAAGTGCGGGCCGCATCAATGGAGCGTCTAGCGTAAAGCAAAGCCTGCCACGGTCCGCAAGGCCGGTACCTGCTCCAGGATCGCGAGTGCCGGGTGTGGGCCGTGCGCGTGCGCGCCCAGAAGGGGCGTGAGGCGGGCGCGCCGGGTCGTTGGGAGCGCGTGGCTGCTGAGGTTAGCGGCAACGGTATCCCGAGCGCTACAAACCGGTAGTTGCGGGGCCTCCCCTCTCGCCGGGGCTGCGCGGAGCCCTGGCGGCCACTGGGGACCGTAAGGGGCGGAGGAAAGGAGGGGGCAAGCTTCGGCACTCGGAGGAACAGCCGAGCATGCCCCGAGACAACATGGCCTCCCTAATCCAACGGATCGCTCGCCAGGCGTGCCTCACCTTCCGAGGCAGCGGGGGTGGCCGCAGCGCTTCCGGCTGCGGCGGCCCCGAGGCGCCGATGCCGCAGGGCTTCCCGGAGAACCTTAGCAAACTGAAGAGCCTGCTGACCCAAGTCCGCGCTGAGGACCTGAATATCGCCCCACGCAAAGCCACGCTGCAGCCGCTGCCGCCCAACCTGCCACCCGTTACCTACATGCACATCTACGAGACGGACGGCTTCAGCCTCGGCGTGTTCTTGCTCAAGAGCGGCACGTCCATCCCGCTGCATGACCACCCAGGCATGCACGGCATGCTCAAGGTGCTCTACGGCACCCTGCGTATCAGCTGCATGGACAAGCTGGAGGCAGGCGGCGGGCAGCGGCAGCGGACCCCACCCCCAGAGCAGCATTTCGAGCCTCCGTTGCAGCCCCGGGAGCGGGACGCCATCCGGCTGGGGGTGCTGCGCTCGCGGGCCGAGTACACCGAGGCCAGCGGCCCCTGCGTCCTTACGCCGCACCGGGATAACTTGCACCAGATCGACGCTGTCGACGGGCCCGCCGCCTTCCTGGACATCCTGGCTCCGCCCTACGACCCCGACGATGGCCGGGACTGCCACTATTACCGGGTGCTGGAACCCGTCAGGGGCAAGGAGGCCTCCGGATCGACCTTTGACCTGCCCCGAGAGGTGTGGCTCCTGGAGACCCCGCAGGCTGATGACTTCTGGTGCGAGGGGGAGCCCTATCCAGGTCCCAAGGTCGTCCCTTGAAGCAGCGAGCGCCCGGTAGCGGTGGGCCGAAGACGTGTCCTACTCAGATCAGGGCCTGGCTGCCAGCGACCCACCACAAGGGCTCTCTCCCTACTCCCAGGCCACCTGGGCATTGGATCTACTGAAGTGGACTGTAGCCGCTTCCTCAGGAGTCTTGGGAAGCAGGGCAACTGGACTGAAGCCACCTGGCATGGTTATGGGGGCGGGGTAGGCGGGGAGGCTAGGTTGTTTCCTGGCTTGCTCACTGCCACCAAAGTTTTGATTTGAGGGGAGGCGAGCAGGGTACTATCTGAAGCGCTTCCATCCTAAAGCCATAGTGAAAATATTCTTCCCTCTGTTCCCCATTCTGTACAAAATACACTGAAAGGTTTTTCTCCCTCCGCCTTGGGTAAATAAGGTTTATTTTCCGCTTAAGTCCTTACGCTCTTTTCTCCATATTACAGTTTTAATTTATTGACTCTGCATGACCCAGTGGGTTTGAGTTGTTTTTAGTTTGTCAGGTCATTGGTTAAAAATTAGGTTTAAAGAGATGAGCTACTGTTTAAAAGTAAGCTGCCCTGTCTGATTAACTCGTTGTGAAATTTAAATCATTCTTCCAGAGTTGGGGGATCATCCCCAAAACAGAACTATGCATGTAGGGGATAAGATATTCTTTCCTCCCTTTGCCCAGTAGCTACATCTGGTTTATTCTAACAGCAGTGACTAAGGAATTCACACCTACATATTTCAGTGACAAATTTTCACATAAAGTCTATCTTCCCTATGAGTCTCCAGATTTGTGAGTTGAGCAGATTTCTTGTTGCAAATTCACCTTCAGTGCAAAAACTATATTGTCCTCGTTACTTTTTTTGTCATGGTATAGGAAGTGGTAGGGTAATTTTGTGTTTTCTAACCAGAAGATTCAAAGATGCTGAATCTGTATGCTTCCAAACAACTGAATGTAAAACACCCCTAGCCAACTGTTGAATTCCATGTCCTTGTGTACTTCCAACAATGTTAACGACTGTTTTTAGATTTTCTCAGCCATATTCTTCCAGAGAGCTGGTGGTTCTAGCTGTGTTGTTGGTGGCTCTGTTCTCAGAACCCTCACCCTCAAACTGGAGAGCCAGTGATAGCTTCATCTAGTGTGGTTTTCTATAGGAAAAGAAAAGGCACTGGTGATCCAGCCTACAGAACTGAGAATTAACTATACTGCTGGCCGTTTTAGGATTTAAAAACTCGGGGCAAAATACTTCCCACTCCCAGCTTTAACAGTTGTGCTATCTGTGACTAGTTTTATTTTTTGTCAGTTTTATAAGCTGAGCAAGTGGACCTTGTTTGAAACACTGACACCATTTGCTTCAGGCCATGGAGCATTATTGTTTTCTTTCTTTTTACTATTTATAGGATTCCTTTTTTCCACAGACTTTGAGTTAAAACTAGAAATAAACACATTAAAATTTGCCCAGCTGTCATCTAAGCCCTGTTGATTGTCTTGCCCATGTGGCAATCCAGTTCTAATATCTGTAATACAGGGAGATTTGCTATCGGTGGAAAGTGTGGACCCTTTAGGAAAAAAAGTACGTGCCTTTGCTTCTTTATGCATACTGGGTCACAGAGGCCCAGAGTGAAGGGATATTTGTTCCCAATTTTTAAAATAGAGTGAAAAAAGATAAATTCTTGATGAATGGTGTTTGTTTTGTTTTTACAAAAAAGATGCTTATTGAAGGTGACATGCTACTATGTTATAACACCTGACACAGACATAATGCCAAGAATTTTCTCTAGGGTTACTAATGTTTTATGGTAGCTTCACTTTGTGGCGTGGTTTAATATGCCTTGGGGGCAGTTTGAAGTAGTTCAAGTATTCAGTTTGAAAATAAGTTTTAGTTATGCAAATGATGATTTTCTTAGAAAAGTTGTCATCAAATGGGCATTTTTCATAGCACAGTATGAACATGTTTGGTTATTGATCACATGGCTACCTGTTTTGAATTATATTGTAACAAAAAGATGATAAACTTACTAAGATTGTGGATAGTAATGTGCATGTTATAATACAGCCTAGGGTATAGTAAATTAACCCACAAAAACTCATTCTGGTAATAGGGCAGTAATAAAGGAGAAATATTTTTTCCAAACTTCTTTATGAAAAGTTTTAAAGTTCTCAAGTACAAGCAAATCGAATGAAAACAAAACAAAACAAAACTAAGGTGCTTTTCAAAAGAAAAACTGAAATTGTTGCAGGCCAAAACAGCAATATATCTCTAGTTCAAAAGGAACAGTGACACTTTTGGTTCACTAATAAATTTTGAATAAATTAATGCAGATCACAAAATGTAACCTGTTTTAGTGAGCCACTAAGAAAAGAATATTCTTACTACAAAGACAGAAGTGCAAAACCTGCACCTTTCTGCATAAACTGTCATGACTATCTTTATGTGCTGCTATTGTGTTTCCATGTATTCCTGCAATATAGACTGTTTTAGTAACAACTGTGGGAAAAAGTTGTCTTCCCTCCAAAGACTAATGAGCACAATGATACTCATCACAACTTTCCTGTTGAATATCATGCAATAACTTCCTCTGATGGGTAAGAAATTGTCTGTCTAAATACTTCTAAAGCTTTTTAATTTTCTGGTTATATCAGTGGCCACTTACATGAATGGAGAGTATTGTATCTACCTACTACTATAAGAGAATTGATTTTTTACTGTCTGATTTGCATGGATTGAGTTTATACCAGTTGCTGTTTATTAATGAAAATGGTAAGCCTCTTTTTAAAGTAGTATGTGTTTGTCAACAGGAGTGGGTTCTTTTGACTTTTTAACACTAGTACCCCTTAACTCCTCCCAAAAGCTTCTCCTTTTGTTCCCCCTTTTGCTTGTCCCCTTGTAGGTGCCTCAGTCTTGGCATCCCAGAAGGACTCTCTCATCACCCATCTGTTCCAAACGACTTTGAAATTGTGCTACGGCTCTACTGCTCAGTGAAGAAGCAATACATCTTTAATTCAGGGCTCTGCTCACTGCTATTCAGCTCTAAGAACCTGAGGGCAGTAACACTCATGTAACTCTCCTGGGCTGAACTAAGGACCACTGATCCCTTTAGAACAGAGGCATCTACTGTCATTGAAGAAAATCATTTGTTAAGCCCCATATAAATACTGAATCTTCAGATCCAGGGATGTTTACATTTCTGGATTAAAATCAGTGTACTTATGGAAAATAAAGGTATGCTTGAAATTGTTTAGAGGTAAATCTTATTAGTGCACAATGGAGAAGGGAAATACTGCTATAGTGACTATATTTTAATTACTGTTAAAGGTTCATGGTCTGTCTATACTGTAAGATGATGTGCTAAAAACTGGTGACCTGCAGATTCTAAAGTTTATTTCCTTGAGAGTGAGCTCTGAAACATCTGAAACTATTTAATGCTTAATCCTACTATTTTGCTGCAACAAAATACCTTTTCATTTAACCTAAGGAAAATAAGCTAGTTCAAGAAAAAAATACTTTCATCCACACAGGAAAGAATCTTTAGACTTAAAAATTTTCTTGTCCTTCTACTGTTAAATTTGTTGGGACTGGAGGCATTTTAGGCACTTGGAGTGATGCTGACCATTCTTACACACACACACATACACACATTGTTTGGACTGTTAAAAAATACCACTACAGTCATTTTTAACATTTACATATCCAACAAGGTGGCTTAGTTCCGTTAGCAGTTAGGATATTGAAATTAAATAGCCTGGTGTATGAATAATTTAAAAGCTTATTTAGATTTAACAGACCTATTTTTAATGTGCACTGAACCATCTCAAGAGATGCATTATGGTCGTTTAAGAGTTAACTCTCCAAAAGTTTAATAAAGAATTCCCAGTAGCAGCTGAAA
Organism: Pteronotus mesoamericanus; assembly: GCF_021234165.1. Taxonomy (NCBI): domain Eukaryota; kingdom Metazoa; phylum Chordata; class Mammalia; order Chiroptera; family Mormoopidae; genus Pteronotus; species Pteronotus mesoamericanus. The sequence continues at coordinate 14,376,092 of NW_026555100.1, read as the reverse complement.
TATCAATAATTACTCAATAAAGCATTGACTGTAATAAGGAACAGATTGACTTTATATGCTTTATTTTCTTGAGCAAGTAAAAATGAGACACCTGTGAAAAGTACCTGAATCTTTCAAGCCAAAAATAAAATCTGATTCAAGATTGTTGAAATCGAGGAGTAAAAGCCACAAGTTTGAAACCACACCTTGCTGTATATTTTACTACTTGACCCTGCCAGTGTCAGAGTAAATGTAATTATGTAACCAATTTGACTCATAAAATGTACTTTTTAGTTTGTTGCTTTATAAATTGTTGACTTCTTGACAAGCTGCTCTGAAATTAAAATGTCACAAGACAGTTACAGATCTTAAAAAACTTAGGTGCGCTGTATTATAATGAAATTTTGGTAGGAGGGAAGGCTTTATTAAAACAATTATCAAAACATGGCATTGTTTTACATATGTTAAACAAAATTGGCCAAACAAGGATGATAATACACTGACAAGCTAGGGAATACGAATCTAACGGACTAATGTCAGTCACTATATCAATTGGACACCGAAGTTTATAAACTTCCATTTAGTAGTTATAGAAAAGGTATTCTATGTCTTGGGCAGGGAAGAAATAAAAAGGTTAATTATCTCCACATATTAGATCTCAAATTCTAGTGCTGGTAGGACAAAAAGAAGTTTCCAGGAGTAGCTGTCACTCTTGCTAAAACACAGGCTACCAGTTAGCCAGGACAAACTGGATGGAGTTTTCAGATGATGTAGCTAAAGAGTGGGCACTCCAGAGTGTTACACTTGTGTAAGGACCCAGAAGCAGTGGGTGAGGCTAAATATTTAGGCCCCATTTTAGAGAAAGTTAACTTTATTAAATAGACAATCATTTGTATGAAGACAACTTTATGACTTTGTATTTTAAAATCACTACAGAAGGTTTGCAGTAAAATGAACCCTACAGTGTACTTTCACGAACCATTATCCAGTACCATGGAGGATATTTGCCTATTCAAATTTTCTGAGATTTTAAGGAAGGTGTACACCTATCTTTATCTAATGAGCTGGGCATTTTGATAATCTCTAGACCCACTAAACGTGGTCGGTTAATGATCCTTCCAAATAGGGGTCACCCGGGGGGAGAAATGAGTCCTGGGTAATTCCTTTGGCAACCCATTAATGCTGTCATCAGCCGTGTCTGAGTGCATTTTTGATCTGAAGAGGTGATAGTGCTTCTCAAAAAGTTTTGTGTGGTCATGAGACTAATCCAAGAACCTGAAAGTCATTTCCAGCTTGCCCATGCCACCACACTTTCCACAAAGCTACACTTCGTCTGAGTTCTTGGCCCTGGTCAGGGTTCTGAAAGCAGTTGCAAATGTGTAGTCTCCGAGTGGGCACTTGTTTGTAAGTATTTATTTTCCAGAGCCCACTCAGGAGCGGAGAGAAGCTATAGGCTGTTATAGAGGACGGAACAATGAGTCAAAACAACGCCTCCCCATTTTTACACTAATGCATTGGGGAAATCCCCAGAACACTAGCGTTTGATTATGAATGGAGATTGCTTTGCGGTGAGAGGGCTGGTGTCAAGAGGCTAACAAAGAAAACTTGGATATCCTGGCTTGGCCAAAGCACTAAAAGTCACTGGATGAACTACTGAATTCCCACTCAGAAAATCTTTCAGAAATGATTTCTAAAGCAAAAAAGTATTGTTGAAAAGTATTTATTTACACCATAGTCATAAAACATCCAGTATCTGAACTTCAGTTAGTGGTTTTATGTTAGAATAAATCATTTATGTTTCCACGACTATTAAGAGCTAATAACCAAACAAGTCAGCTCCAGTAACATTATTTACATTCTTATCTGCAATTTGACTACAAAGGTAACACTTTTAAGTCACAAAACAGAGCATACAAAAATATACTTTCTAAAAAAAATTCCAAATATTAATAGGCAGATATATACAGCCATACTAAACCCAGGGAGTGATTTTTGTTTCCATAGTAAGGCAACCCATTTACATGCAGACCCTGTAACATTGTCTACATCACACAAGGCACCAAGGACACTTCCAACACAATTGCATGCATCCTAGTTTCAGAGAATATATGTACATGCCCTTTTAAATAAGTTAACCTCTGACTCATTTCAAGAGGTTATAAATGCTTTACCTTTTTTTCCCAAAGGTTCATAACTTGGAGAACAGTGCACATCAAAAATACACAAAATCTGAGTGGATATACACTGCAAAAATAGTCTATACGTTTCTCAACTCAAAAAGGAGCAGATATTGCTATGTCCCTCCTATCACATTGCACTTCTGTTCTCTGAGTTTATAATACATATTGCTTAAAGGGTTGAGAGGACTAGATAAGCTTTGATTCACTGCTCTAGGGCCACAGAATGCAGCACAAAGACCATGCTTTACTCACTGTACAGCGTCCCCCAAATAAGTCCCAAGCCATAAAGTGCACATCAGTTTTGCTTCTGTCTTTGCTGTCCCCACCTGAAGGGATCAGCATCTCCCAACCTACTGTAGAAAACGTGTCAGGTCAACTCTGGCACTCAGAGACAACCACCTGTAGTTGGTCAAAATAAGAAAGGGGCGAGCAAAACCTAGTCAAACCACCCTTTAAAGCAGGGTCAGGCCTCAGCCCTCTAGGCCAGGCATCCCCTCCAAACCCCCTTCCGAACCTCCCCATGACTTTGGGGAGATTGATAGTCAACTCACCAAAGAGAGGCTAAGGTAGACTAACGTTTAGGAAGGACCTGCTTCTAAGTGGAAAGGGGGACAGTGCTGGGCTCCGCCAAGGCTCTTTGCCCAAGGAAGGAAGGCAGGAGAGGGTGGTAGTGTTTGTTGCGCAGTTCCAGTGGACCAAGGGCCTCCGGGCCCTCAAGGAGCTGGTGTTTCAGCCTGACTCTCTCATCTCAAGGTGTCCTGGTCCTAGAGGAGCAAGTGGCCAGGGAGCCTCCACCAATAGTGCTGCCGTTGCTACACAGGGGCACCCCAGCCTGGGTGCCCCCCGTGCATGAGGCCGTAGATGCTGCTGGCATCGAGGAGGAGGGGACACTGCTTTTGCGCTCCTTCTGTCTCAGATGGATCTTGGTGTGGCGCTTCCTCTCATCACTCCTGGCAAACTTGCGGCCGCAGTAGTCACAGGCAAAGGGCTTCTCGCCAGTGTGGGTGCGGATGTGGGTAGTGAGGTGGTCACTGCGGCTGAAGTTGCGCATGCAAATCCGACACTGGAAGGGCTTGTGCCCGGTGTGGATGCGGATGTGCCGCGTCAGCTCGTCGGAACGGGAAAAGCGCCGGTCACAGCCTTCTGCTGGGCACGGATAGGGCCTCTCATGCACTGGTGTCTTGCTAGGCCTGTTTGGGTACTTGCGAGGCCTCAGAATGGGCCGCAGCGGCAGATGGTGAGGGTTATAGGCAGCGGCGGCGGCTGCTGCTGCTGAGCTGCTACCAGGCAGCCGGGGTCCCTCGCTGCCTCCACTGGCCCCTGGCCCTGTGGCCCCAGCACTTGGGCCCCCCAGAGTAAAGTTGCGGATGGTAGAAAGTGGAGTAAGTGGAGGGGGGACTCGCAGGGAGTCCAAGGGGCAGGGAAAGGGCTTTCGGTCTGGGCCAGCTGTACCATGTAGGTCTCTCTGGCACTGTGATGGGAAAAATCCAGGATAGTCTGGGATCATGGGAAAGAGACCTGGGTCCGTGGTTGGCTTGGGGGATGGGTAGGAAGGAGGCGGTGGGTAGCCCAGAGAAGAGGAGGTGGAGGTGGTGGGTGCCGACAGGAATGCTGAGGGGTCCTGGTAGAGGTCTCCTGCACAGCCAGAATAAGGAGGAGGTGGCTGTGGTGGAGAGTAGAGGTGGTCCAGGTCAGGCTGGGTCTGGGACATGGTGCACACACCCAGGTGTCCTGTGGCCAGTGGGTTGGGGGACGCGGAAGTGACGTTGGATGAGGCTGTGGTCGAAGCTGGAGAGGCGACCCCTTGCAGGATGCCTGCACTCACAATATTGATGATGCCTTCTGGGTAGCAGCTGGCACCAGCGTACTGGGGGTCAATGGAGAACTTGCCCATGTAAGTAAAGGTCTGGTTTCGGGGTGCAGAGACGGGAGCAAAGCTGCTGGGATATGGGAGATCCAAGGACCTCTTCTCTCCAGTCATGTCAATGTTGATCATGCCATCTGGGGAAAAAGAAGAATGGAGGTGGAGCAATGAGAACACAGCCAAGAATCCCTTCTCACTCCCTCTCACAGGGGTCCATTCCCAAGGCTTAGGGACCTAGCACTTTAGAGCCGAGTGGGGAAATCGCTGCTCAGAGACAGTAAGAGGCTAGCCCAAGATCCCACTGTGGTAGCCAACACAGTCTGGGACTCCAACTACCACCAGGAAAGCAAGATGAGCTACTCCCAACTCCCCACACACAGCCATCTGTGGCTCTAGTCCCCAATAAAAACACCCAATAATAGCAACAACAATATTAAAAATTCCCCATCTGCCTGGAACTTCTTTCCCTCTCCTCTCCTTGGGGGTCCCACGGGTGGGGCGCCGGGCAGGCACCACCCAGGCGACTGATCCCAGCCAGTGCCGCAAAGGTGCCCAGCTCTACAGGGGAGCCGGAGAAGGGGGTTCGTGATTTCTAGGCTGCTCCCCATCTCCGGCGCCTTCTCTCCCTCCCTTTCTTGCTGCGTTTCTGCCGAAGGTTGCTTGCTGGAGGGAATTCGGCGCTGCGGTGGAAGGAGTTTATAGGTTTCCTTTCCCTTTCAACCTTGTCCCACAAACGCGCGTCCCCGCCCCAGCCCAAGCCCAGTGGTGGGGCTTCTAGAAACGCTCGGGGGCCACGGGAGGCTACTTTTCACCGCGTCGCCAAGAAAACCAGCAGCACCGGTGCCTCCGCAGGCTTCCCTCCGCAGCCGAAGAACCGTTTCCCGCCGTGTCCCGCCCTCCTTCCGACCCCTCCTCCCCGCCTTGCCAACCCCCTCAACTTCGCGGGCGGAGCGCAGGTGGGAGCGCTCCTTAAGGCTGCACTGATTGCGCGTTCCGAGACTTTCCCCGGGTCTGCTCTCTCTGGGAGCAGGCAGCGGATTCTTTCCTCTGGAGCTTCGCCGCCGCTCGGCTCTCCAGACGCGCAGCTCTCCTCCAAAGCCCCGAACTTTCTCGTCACTTTGCCCCTACGCCGGGAGAGGGGAGGCCGGGCTGCCGCCGGCCGAAAGGGCTGCACAAGCCCCAAAGTCCGGTTGTGCACCTCTTCTACTCTTAGCCCAGATCCCGCTGGGGGCTGAGCGCGCGCAGCGCACACACGCTGGCTCGCTGGCGACTCGGTACATTTGTACGCGCGCCCAGCTCCAGCACCCGAAGCCCCGTTCCCGCGGGGCTTCTCCTGCACCAATTCCAGACTTCAAAGCCAGTTCAGTCAGCATCATCAACCTTGCTCCCCAAGCCTCTCCTCCAAGTCCTGCACACGCAGCGCACCCCATCCATAACCTCCGAGCTGCGTGTGTCCCGGCCCGCGAAGGGAGCACGCGGCTTACCTCCGGCTACTCCGTTCATCTGGTCAAAGGGGCCTCCCAGTTCGGCATTGGGAAAGATGGTCACCGACGTGGCTGCGAGGTCCTCCACCGGATAGATGTTGTCAGACAGCTGGTGCACAAAACCACTGAGAGTTACTGGGATTTTGTCTACGGCCTTGGCGGTCATCATTTGCTCCTCGCACAACCTGGAGACCCAACTCCCTCGCTACCTGGAGTGTCAGAGAAGCCGTTTTGGATACGGGTTGGACTGAGCCTAGGCTGGTATCTCCTTTGGCCCTCCACACTTAAAAGCAACCACCAAAAAAAAAATAAAATAAAATAAAATAAAGAAGACGAAGACGAAGAAAAAGAAAAAATCCAACAGAAATAAAACTAGCAGCAAACAAGTTGCTGTATTTTTAAGAAGGAAGAAAAATGGCTATTTGCCACTGACTCTCTCCTGTGTTCCAGCTGGGAAGCCAGGAGTTGCTGGTGTAGTGTTGTTATAACAGTCAGTGTCTCCCCTCGCCGAGCTATTAATCAATTGCTGCTCTCCCGGTGAGACGGAAAGTGTTGCTCTAAGTATTTATGGGCAGGTCCTCAATGCCCGTGACGTCGCTGCCCATATATGGACTGAGGAACAGGGCTGGGCTAGGCGGCTTTTGCCGTCACATGGCCTATTTGCATACGAGCTCGGCTGCAAGGGCTCCGCCGGGCTCGCTACAGCCGGCTCGCAGCCCGCAGATTTCCGCAGGGGTCTAGGGCGCGCGACCCGAGCCGCAGGTCGGGTCTAGGACGCGGCAGGGGTGGAACCTGGTGGGGAGGGGCGCGCCGCGAGTCTGGCGCAGGCCTCTAGGGGAGAGCGAGCAGTCCGGGCTGCGGCGCGGCCCCTTGGGGCGGGGAGGAATTCCGGTTCTCCGGGACTTTCCAAAAAAGGCGAAGATCCGGTACCGGCGGCCCCGCCTCCCCAGCCCTTGTTTGGGAGCCATTCCGGAAAATTAAACTTCGGAAAGAAACCGAGCGGAGCCGAGACGCTACAGTCAAACCCCTACTCACTTTCTTGGCAGCTCAAACCGCAGGCAAAAGGAGGCAGCGAAGAAAAAAAAGAAAGAAAGAAAGCTTCATGCATTCACGGAAGCTGACTGCTTTTTTCTGAATTACTTGGTGGAAAGAAGTGGCTGATGATAAGAGTGAATGCGGTATTGCTTTTTTGGAAAGTCTGTTCTATTTATACAGGAGCGAAAACGGAACAGGTTTTTAGTTGTTTGTTTGTTTAAGTATTCTGGGCACCTTGAGGCGGGGGGAGGGGTGGTAAACCTTTGGAGTAGTAGAGTAACTGTAGGGAGCTTCGAGAGAAATCCTCTGCCGGAGACAACCCCCCCCCCATTCCTGTGCCCGCGCTCTCCCCCACCCCAATTCAGCTGCTGAGCGAAACGGGCGTCCTTCCCGGCGTGTCTGGGCGGTCGGCTGTGTGGGGGCGTCCAGATGGAGGCTTGGACATTCACCCTGCCCCGCCACACGCACACACACGCACGCTCTCACACACGCTTCACTTCCGATACATACACTCCTGCCCCCGCTGCCTTCTTCACACACCCACTTGCGCACCTTATACTACACACCTCTCTGTTGACAACGAGCCGGTGCGCCAGCCTCGCTGACAGGCAGAGCGGGAACCGGGGCTTGATGAACAGAGTGCTTTTCGAAGATACCCTGTTCCTCACCTTACTGCCTATACGGACCCACTGCCAGGGCAGCCCCCTACCCCACAGAGCCTATACTCCGGGGGTGCGCCCTGGCCGCACGCTCCCTACTCCAAGACAGACATATTAGAAGACATACTCTTTTCCTCGTCAAGAGCCACCTGGGTGAGCCCCGAGAGGTCCTGAAAGCAAAGAGCACCGATAATGCCAGTTTTGAGTAACCATCACCCCGCACGCGTTTTCCTTTGCGAGAAAAACAAACAACTGACCCCGATGTAAACCTTTCTGTTTAGTGCCCAAAGCAATTTTTAAAAACTTTTCAAGAGATCCAGGTAGCGGCGGGCTTCTGGCTCAATGCACGCGCCGTTTCTACCTACCAGAGCACCCCGGCCCGCACTGGGAGCGCTCCTGACCTGGCCCGGGCCCCGCGGGAGGCTTGTCGCAAGTGCTCAAGCCTGGCGCGCGTCGCCGCCTGCCTGGCCCTGTCCCTCCCCAATGCCGCCAAAGCCTGGGATGAAGCGCGGGCGCAGCCTCCAGGGCTCGGCCCGGCCCTTTCCTGCCCCGGTTCGGGACCGCACCAGCCTCGTGGGGGCCCCGGCGGGCGAGAGCCACGGCGCCACGCCGTGGAGGAAGCACGGCGCTGCAGGCGGCACTTTCGGCGCTCACCTGCCGCGGCCGCAGCCGCGGCCGCGGCCACCGCCACAGCGGCAGCGAGCCTGCTCCCGCCCGGCCCCGCGCTTGGAGGTCAGAGCCGCCGGGCGGCCGGGAGCGGCCTCTGCTCCTCCACCTGGCCACTGCTTCTCCACCTATCCGCCTCGAAATCTGTTCGGCGGCCGGCCATATTCCTGACTTCAAACGCCCGGAGAAATTTTGGGAAAGTTTCTGGCTCGTGCTGCGCGCTCTTTTCCAATTGGAGATCAAAAAAGGAAAACGGAAGGAAATCGCAGCAAGGTTAGCACCCTCGTAGGTACCCCACCCTCAGCAAAAACGTGCAAAGTCCTGTTTCTTAGAAAATAAGAAGGAAAGAAAACTGCGCTCTCACCACGTGCGCCAGCCCGTTCCGCCTGCGATCTGGCCGGTCCCGCGGCCCCCGCGCTGACCACCTGCAAGACGACGCCTCGGAGGGGAGCCCGACTCGCATCTCCAGCCCCTGAGTCCGAAAAAAGCGGGGGTGGGTAACCGAGTTATGTAAATATGGGTCGTGGCAGCGGGGTTCGGGTTACGGCCCCCGCCAGCCTCCGAGGTGAGGCACCCACCGGCGGCGAGCGCGGGCACCGCGACAGCTAGCGCTTCGCTCCTCTTCATGCACGTGGGCGGGCAGGCAGGCGAGTCGCCAGGGCCGCCCCGCGGCGGGCGCTGCTGCCAACCCAGCCGGCAGCCACCAAGCGCCGCCCCGAGGGGGAGCTCCTGGACGTCCCGAGTGCCCGGGTGAGCAGGGCGCCCAGGGCAGGGGGAGCCGCACGGTTTTCGGCTTCTGCCCTTCCGGAAAGAGGAGGTTGAGTCGGGAATCAAATGGGGGAGGAAGTGCCAACGAGGAGACGAGGGCTTGCCTCTTTCATCTGAAAAGCAAGTTAGAGTAAATGGGAGTGACTGATCCGCTGGAATTATTCGGAGTTTTCCAACAACTGACACCTCCCTTAAGAGCAGCACCACGTCAAGCCCGCCGCATGTCGGGAGTGGGTTGGGGGCAGAGCCAACCAAGAGCTGCCGAGATATGCAGGCTCCCGAGAGGGTGCCTAGGCCCAGTCCTGGGAGGCCTTCCCTGATCTCCGCTGGAAACGGGTCAGTAGGTACTTACTGTTACCTTCCTTTTTATTTTTATTTTTTTTAAATGAATGTAATGGAACGAAATCTAGGCACACTCATGTAAAGCCAGCCATCCCGTGGATAGGTAATAAATTCAGAAAGCTAGAGTGACTTGCCTAAAGTCACGAAGCTGTTGAACGGTGGTGTCCGAACTTGAAACCAAGTCTTCTGACTCCAAGTACACTGCTCTGGTCGCTACATCTTTCACTCAGGAAAACCCAGTTCTTGGAAGTGCAACAGTTCTTTGAGTAAGCCTGGCTCAGCCCACTATGGAAGAAACTGGTCGCCTTCTCCAACTTCATCTCTTTTCTCTGGCATTTCTGAGGAGAGGAAAGCTGAGGTCAGGGCTTTCAAAGGCCAAGGGACAAGGGGCTGACATGGGGACACCTCCTCCCCCCAGAAGGGAGAAATAGAATTCTTGGATTTTCCAGACCTGTGTTATAGATGGAGTGAACGGGTTGGCACAAAGCCAGCCTACTAATCGGCCTTGTAATAAGAGAAGCCAGCCCCACAGTATCCTTCCTGGAGGAAAGAAGTGAGAAAAGAAATAGGCAAAGACTGATAAAAATTCCAAAGGTGTTTACAGAGTTAGATACTGTGCTGAGAAGGGATTGGGGAAGGAAGGAGGAATGTAGCAGTTGAATATGGAAATGTACTATGGTGTCTACTTTTAGACTCTTGAACTTATTTTGATCAAAAACTGAACAAATAAGTGCCAGTCTTTAAAATTGAGTTGTCAAAATGCCCAGGTATGTGGGGTGCTCCATAGGTTATCCAAGTTATTAAAAGAGTAGTAAATTGATGTCACATTCTGTGTTGCCTTGTCCTGATTCCAGATCCAGAAAATGAAAGAGGAAGGAAGCATAGGTGCCCTTTAGTAGGTTTGCTCCCAGGGGTGGGGATTAGGTGGGAGTGAGGAACAGGGGAAGCAACCTGAAGGTCCTGGCTGGCCCTCAAAGTCCCCTCTGTGAGCAGTTTTTAGCTTTTTTTCTTTTTCCCTACCACAGGGATTGAGAATCACAATCAGCTGTCAGACATGTTATAAATAATTTGTTAACATTTGCATTTTGATTTATTAAGAAACATTTTGAACATCATTACAGACTATCCCCATTTTAATGTCATTTTCACCCACTTCCATTCTAATACTGCTGCTACTGGAGTGGGAAACAAAGAACGGCCCTTAACTGTGGACACACAAAGAGTGTGGATATGAACTCGAATGGTGTAGGATACATATATCTCAGTAAAAATCAGACTAATTGCCAAATCTGCAATCTAGCCAACTCTTTCTTTAAGGTGCCCATGTGCTGAGAAAACTGATCAATAGTTCCCTACATTTAGCACCTCACTATGAATCTGGTAATCCCAGAGGCTATAAACCAAGCCCAGATTATGCCTGAGAGAAGCATTGCTTCACACTAGTCAAATGTGAAGCCAAAGCCATGTTTCATTGGCACAAATAATCTGACCAGGAGAAAGTAAGACCCTGTAATCTTACTTTGTTGCAGCAGCAACACCAGCCTAAGCAGAGGGTTTTCAGGTTCCCTTTAGGGTGAACTATCACTAAGTCAGCAAATATTTCTTGAGCACCTATTATGTGTGAAGTACTATGCCAAATCCTGGGCACACAATGGTACTTAAAACCAGGCCTGGTCCCTGCCCCCATGGAGGTTGTAGTCAATCACACAAATATACAATTGCAAATGATGGCACCATATGGCCTGCTGGAAAGAAGAGGACAAAGGACCCAGTTGAGTCTAGGAAGCTGAAGAAGGCTCCTTTAAGTGGACAGAGATCTGAAGGATGTGCAAGAATTGGGGGAAGACTGGTGGATAGCACATTCCAGGGAGAAAGAGCAGATATAGAAAGGCCCTGAGGTGGGAGGGAGCAAAGTGCATTCATGGAATAAAGTGCAGTGTGGGTGGAAACCTCCAGGCCACCTTCCAAGCCTAACAGAGTAAGGCTGAGGGTAGCCAATACAGACAGCCTTCTTGGGAGCGCCCATCCGCCAAAATGTTTTAACTTCTACAACTCTTCTTTTATTCTGCCATTATCTTTTCTGCTAATTACAATGGCATTATCATTTTTACATTTGATTTATTTTTAGCATTCGGCTTCTCCAAATGACTGAGAACACATCGACAGGATTTCAGCAAGAAGAAAGAATATATATGGAAATGATTATTGACATCAGCATTGCGATTCAGTGACAGTCTTCATGAAATAGTGAAATGTTATTTCATTAAGGAAATGACAATGTAAATTCTGTCGCATTTAAAATAGATAGAGTAATCCTGGCTGGATAGCTCAGTTGGTGAGAACGTTGTCCTGATACGCCAAGGTTTGATCCCCAGTTAGGACACATACAAGGACCAACCAATGATTGCATAAATAAGTGGAGCAATAAGTCAATTTTGTTCTCCCTCTCTCTCAAATCAATAAAAAAAATTATTAAAAATTTTTTAAATGAATAGAGAAATACAGCTTTCTAGTAGAAACGTCAAATCTACAGATCACTTTACCATTGCTGACAATCAAAGGTAAATCAATGTGTCATTTATCATAATTTAAGTCATTTAAGACAAAGAAAATATCAACCTGGTATCCAGGTTAATAAGTGATAATCTGTCAGTCTGATCATAAAGGCTTGAAGTAATATCTCCATTCTAAATCATACTTTTTTATGCCTTTAACTTTTAAATCTTTCAACTTGCACATTTAATTTATGAAAAATGAAGTTTCCTGTAACTAGGGAATTCCTAGATTTTTTTTTAGTGCACATATCATTAGCCTGCTTACATGATCAGATTACAGGAAAAATTTTTTCTTTTTCTAAATAATGTCAGACTTCCAATAGAAGCTTTATTTTTATATGTAGAAAAGAATGGGGAAAGTCATTGCATCCAGTTGTCAGAGGAGATGTTTTGCAGCATGTGAGCCAAGAGAGAAAAAACACACAAACATTTCATATGTTAAATGAATAATCTTGCTAAAAATGATCACCATTTATTGTGTGTAAGATTAGGAGCTCCAGAGGCCTATATGGCCTGGGTTCAAATCCTGCCTCAGACTCTACCTGGCTATGTGGTTTTAAGCAAGTTATGTAAATTCTCTGTTCCTCAGTTTCCTCATCTGTAGGGTGGACAGAATCATTATACATATCTCATAGGTGTATTGAGGATTAAACATGGTGATATATATAAAGCACATAGCACACTGGTACATAGTAAGTATTCCACTTATTGTTAGCTATTAAATTGTTACTACTGTTGAATACCCACTTTGAAGACAGACACTGTACTATGTTTTTCTAGGTTTATTGCTTTATTCGTCACAACCACCTTGAAAAATAAGGCTGTCTATTCCTATTTTACAGATGAGGGAACTGAGGCTCAGAGAAGAAACAGAGCTTTCCTAAATTTACACCGAAAGTTGCAGGGCCAGAGTATGAATGCTAGTCTCTTAATTGCCAAAGCACACACATTGTTCAAGTACATCATGTGATGCAGAGCAACCTATAGCTGATAAAAGCAAAAGTTACTACATTCCAAATATTGATATATATATTCATGATATTTATTCCTAAATTCTGAATTTCAGCTTTCAAGAATAATAATTATAGAATTACTGAGGAGGTTCAGGTTTAGGTTGTAAGGAGAAAAGGTAATCCCGAAAGCAGTGATTATTTGCATGTAATTTATAACAAGCTTGTAGAAAATGTCATTGAAACTTCGAAAGCCAAGTTCCACAGCACTAATAATCTATTTGACCTAACACCTGTTTTTTCCCCAGAGAGATCAAAATGCATACCAATAATACTGCTGTTTTCCAAGGAGATTTGAAAATGTGGAATAGAAATTTAAAATTTAGGAAGAGTGGGTTAGTGAGTGGCCTGCCAAAATCTGGAGATGGTGCTGCATCAGAGACATTCAGAGCCTAAGTGTAAGCCATTTAGGGGACTTGCCCTGTGCTGTTACCTCATGCAGTCCCTATGCTGTTGCTTTTTCAATTCCATTATAAATTCCGCCAAGGCAGGGACCTCGAAGTATGGTCCCTGTCTGTATTCTAACAAGCAGAGTTCTGGATGAGAACACGATATATGTCTTCCCAGCAGTGAGAGAGGATGAGGCCTGGCCCCTCTGAGATTTTTATATGCTATCTCAGCGATTTTCAACCAGTGTGCCACAGCAGACAAACTGGTGAGCTGCAAGAATATTTAAAACATGCAATACCTGACTATTTAGTCAGGGGCACTGACCTCTTTTCCCTTGGATTGTTTAATTTAAAAGAAATGATAATAGCCAATACAACAATAGCCATCCCGTGTGACTGAGCCAAAATTATACCTATTTTCTGTCAGATCAGCAAAAAATATATTTTTTGATAATGCTGCAAAATTTTAGTGATTAGTTTGTGCGTGCCATGAGATGATAAAGGGTAAAAATTGCTGTGTTATCTTGTCAGAGGACTCCTAACCAACTAATTCCACCCAGCCGATCCCGTATTGCCTCTAATGATTTCTCCAGGGGATGTTTGGAGTTCAGAGCAAGCGCAAGGACCCCAGAAAACATCCTCTGAAGGATTTGTCCTCAGCTATACCTTTCTTTGGAGATTTAAATTATGAAATTCTGAGCTGCCACCCTCTGTTGTCAGTTTAGCGAATGCCACTGAGTGGTGGCAGCCAGCAGTGACGACCACTGAGAGACATGTACCCAGAAGCGTTGCTCAGGCCACCCCTCTGTCCTTCCAGATTCCCCCCCACCCCGGCTGCCTCACCAGGTACTACCGGTCACAGATACAGAACACTGCAAGCAGCTGAGGAGTGGAAAGGACTCAGGGCAAGGAATCCCAAGACGCCCTTTCCACGTCTGCCTCTGCCACTTGGGTTGGTGGCTGATGCTGGAAGGAATCAGCTGTGCTTCCCATACTCACATCACTCCAGTCCTTCGTGGCAGCCTTTGGAGACGGGCTGTTCTTTTTCCATATCTGATATAATTTTTAACCATATGCCACAAAGTTTTTGAGACACCACATCCTCTCACATCTGTCAAGAATTGCAAATGGCATCCAAAAAGGCCACAGTGTTTAGAAAGAGAGTAAGTGTTCACTATTTGGAGTAAGAAAGGTGTCAGGGCAGCAGGGAAGTGTTGGTTAGAGGGCAAATTTACCTGGTTCTGGGTGCAGCACTGTGTAGTGGAAAAATTACTCAATTAAAATGAGGCTCAGTGGTGTCTCTCCATAATGATAATGTTTCCAATAATAACAATGGATAATATTTATTGAACATATGAGGGCACTAAGCACACTGCTATCTATATTGCCTTATGTCTTAGTCTACCAATCACCCCATGAAGCAGATATCATTCATTACTTTTTACACTTTACAGATGAGGAAACTGAGTCACCAAAGCCCAAGCCACAGAGCTAATTAAGTGGAAGTGCCAAGATGTGAACCCAAGCAGAGCAACTTCATTGCTTGTGCTCCCAGTATCCCTCCCCTGTGTAACTAGACAAGCCATTTAACCTTTCTGGGCTTCAGTTTCCTCATCTTTCCAATGGGACCGGGCATGCCTGCCTCAGATGCCCTTGGCCAGAGTACTGTGGTGAATCAAAGGAAGAAGATTAAGAGCATGTTCTGAAAAGCAGGACACGCATGCTCTGCAAATCTAATTATCTCCCAGAATGCTTGTTTGGGCTTCTGGACCTCTAGTGAAAGCAGTGAATGTAGACTGGGATGAGATAAGAGGCGATGTTTATGATTCCAGGGCAGGGGCAAGACACCAACAATTAAACTGAGCTTTGAAACTGCTTGCTTGCTGATCATCCCTAAGTCCCCCAGAGTGGCCTCTTTTTCCTTCTTCACCCTGGAGGGTGGTCCAGATTTCTATATACTCCTTTTTATCTGGAGGTGGGATTGAGGGAGGTGACCCCAGAGGCTTTGGAACAAGACCTTGGCAAGTTTGCTTCTCCTGATGCTAATAACAGGCCTAGACACATGATCACACTCCTTCTTGAATCCTAATAATTAAGTAGAATGCATGTTTCTGCTCAAGGGCTGTTGTGCCTGAGAGAATATTGTGGTTACAATGCTGTCACCACTGGTCACAGAACAATTTCAATCAATGCCCTTGTAAGCACATAATCAGAGCCTCACCAGAGACCTGGCAACTCCCAGCCTTTTGGAATTAGAAAGTTTACTTTTTAAAAATATTATTTAGGCAACAGCCTGTAGAAATTTTTAAAAGAAAGAAAACAGAACAATTTAGATGCATTTTCTTTCTTTTTTGATTTTAAGAAATAAGAGACACCAAAAAAATAACCAAATGAGCATTTTAGTCCCTTCACCTGTTACTGAGAAAACTTCAGGAGGGAAGATACCTTAACAGGACACTTTTCCCCTTACCTTTCCTATGTTTCAGGCTGTTCATCACAAAGCTCTCTCATAGAATGCCAGTTTGAATGGAATGTTACCCCCAAAATAAAAAATGGTAGTCATACACACACACACGCGCATATATGGTAAATGCTAGGTTGTTCCAGTAGAACCAGAGTAGGCTTGACTCCCTTTACTCCATGCAAGTTCCCTGTGGTCTGGAAGCCACTGCTGTGATGGAGCAAGCCCACAACATGCTGGGGCTGGGGCTGCTTAAGTAGGTGAACCAGAGAGCAAGTGAATACTTAGGGATGGGGCTGCTTTGCTTCCAAATGCTGGTACAAGCTCCTGGTTTTCTGTTAATTTATTCATTAAGAACTTTCTATACACCAGGCACTGTGCTAGGTGCTTGGGATGCATTAGTGAGCAAAACTCCCTGTCTTCATGTAACTTACAATCTGAAAATTCTTGTGGATTTAATTCCAACAACCAAAAAAAGGGAAAACTCAGTTTGTAGTATCTTCTTTTGTCCTCAGCCAAAATCACTTCTAACCTACCCACACTCAGGTACAAATCTCTCCTAAGACAATTGGAGAAAGAATACCAAACTTGCTTCACCAACTAACACATTCTGGTATTCAGTACTCTTGCAAGACATTCCTCAGAGATAGAGAACACCCCTTTTTTATTATGCATTTTATTTGTTTTCCCCCCTCAGGAGACATGAAAGAAGTTAGTCATGGTATTCTGAGTAGAAACCAGTCATAGGCTGGAATATATCCATCAACCTGTTTTTGTTTGATGTGGAAAAATCTCAGTTTCTATAGCCTGTCCTTAGAATTGTCACCTTTTGATCCTTTTACCATCCACGTCAGCTCTTTGAGGAACTTCCTAATTTCCCACACATCCCAGTGCTGGTAAAGCCTAATAAGACATTTTATGCAGCACTCTATCCTTTCCAAGTTCCTTTTTGACACATTACTTCCTTCAGGACTTGAAATATAACCCCATGATGTTGGCAAGGCTGCATTCACCTTTCCCACTGCCCACAGAAGCCAAGCAAGGCCCAGAGACCAAGTGACTTACCTAAGTTCAAGCAGCTAATAAGGAGACAAAGCAGGCATTGCTAGCCAGGTCTCTCAGTGTTGATGTAGAGAGCTCTGTCTGTCTAATGTGAGCCTCAACTACTGGTTGAGACGGCCCAGGCATGTGACTGCTTGTGAAATCCCTCAGACACTTTCATGGCTGGTGGCCAGTTAACATTTAGGTCATGAATCTTCTTCCCCAGGTGTGTGCTGACCCTGTTATGTATCCCTAAGTTTTTACCCCAGTAGGAAGAGACTGGTAGCATAAAGCTAAACAACAACAGCCAACCAGCCAGGTCCTAGCCTTCTAGATCACTGAAATAAATTTTAGGCCCCCAGCCCCAGGTCCATTCCTTATAGTCCTCATTTGTCCCATTTCTGTGTGGTTGGCACTGACTCACTGATTACCACTTTCCAGGTTATCAGCCTCTGGTGCAATCAGAAGAGATTCTCATCTGTGTGGGGTAACTTAAGTGTGATTGTGTCTACCTTACTGGGATGACCAGCCTGACCAGGGGGAGGAGACAAATTCATCAGCTTCATCAACAGAAGGCCTTGATGGTTTTGTTTTTTCCTAAACTTAGCTGACTTATGCCACAGTCTGCTAAGATATTATTACACTAGTATTTTTAGGGGAAATCTTTTTTTTGTTGTTTGTGATTAAATTTGGCCGATTTTAACTTGTCTGTTTAATGGGTAGTACTGCCCTGACTCATTCTTGCCCAGAGGGTTGCAAGAGGGTCATTAATACAATAGAAGGAGCCGATTTGCAGACCCAGGAACTGGCCAATAACCGTGCTGATCTATCTTCAGATCTGACTCATCAGATTCCTAGTCCCAATAATCTGTATTAAAACAATAACAACAGCAAAGAAAAGGTCCTTTTAAATAGTTATATTTGATGATAAGCTGACAGCCTAGTACAATTTTCTAAAATTCACACTCCTTACCATGATCTTTACTTGACCAGGTCTTGTTCTCCCCCTCAAACACAGCTCTTTCCCCTTTCCCCATGCTACCCTGCTCAGCCACCTACTAAATATCTCAAGCTCCTTCCCGTCTCAGAGCCTGTGTGCTCATTACTTCCTTTGTCTAGAATGGTTCCTGCCCCAACCCTTTGATCATCCCATGGGTAGTCCTGCTGTGGCCAACTGTTTATGAGCCACCCCCCCGAATTCATATGTTGAAACCAAATGCCAAATGTGATGATATCAGGAGGTGGGGCCTTTGAGAGGATGTTAGGTCATGAGGGTGGAGCCCTAATGAATGGGATTAGTGCCTTTATTAAAGAGACCCCAGTGAGCTCCCTTGTCCTTTCTGTCCTGTGAGAACTCAGGAAAAGACAGCTATCTGTAAACCAGCAAGCAGGTTCTCACCAAACTCTGAATCTGATGGTGCCTTGATCATGGACTTCCCAGTCTCCAGAACTGTGAGAAATAAATTTATGTTGTTCATTAACTCCCCAGTTTATGGTGTTCTGTTACAGTAGCCCAAACAGACATCTTATTCAGCTCTCAGCACAAGCCTTCCCTTCCTGGTCCTCCCCACTCTTCTCTGGTCAACCTGCCCATCACTCTGCTTGGTTTTCTTCCATAAGTTAATATGCTTCATGAGTAGAGGCTCCAGGAGGGTGAGGATCCTAACTGTCTTGACCATCAATGTCTGCATAGAGGAATATTCAGTAAGTATTTGTTGAATAAATGGAGCGAATGAGCAATGATCAGCCAGGTTTGGGATCCACTATCTTAGTATAGTCCCTTTCTCTCCCTGGGTCCAATTGCCTCATTAACAAAATAAGTGTATTAGCCTCCTTATCATCTGAGGCCCCATGCAGTTTTGGCAGCCTGTTATTAACTGGCCCTGAAGACCCATGGAAAGCCCAATGCTGCAGCCTCACCATCACCCTAAACTGGACTGTGATTTTTCTCAATAAGGCAGTATCTCAAGTCATGATAAAGCAAAACAGATTAAGCCCAGAGAAGGGACTTCCCTCCTCTAAAAAGAAAAAAATCAGGCTCTGCTTTTTCCTAGGAAAAGATCAGATAATTCTTGTAGGAATTGTTCTCCATGAAATGTTTTCAGCTGTATCCTGTTGCCTTGCTCATGCTAAGGCATTTACAAATGGATAGAGCAAATCAATTTTCATATACAGGGGATCAAAGTAGGTTAATAATTATAATTGATAATATAATAATTAATAAATTATAATACAAAAATAAACTGTTTTGCATACTCACAACTGTTAACCTCCTTTTGTCTGTTCCTGTATATACCTGAGTTATGCTTAGGCAGTAGACTTAACTAAATCTGCAACTACCAGAATCTCACTTTACTTTTCTTTTAAGGTTTTATTTATTTATTTTTCGAGAGAGGGGAAGGGAGGGAGAAAGAGAAGGAGAGAAACATCGATGTGCCAGAGAAACATCAATTGGCTGCCTCTCGCATACCCTCAACTGGGGACCTAGCCTGCAACCTAGGCATGTGCCCTGACTGAGAATCAAACTGGCAACCTTTTGGTCCTCAGGATGACGCCCAACCCACTGAACCACACCAGTCCGGGCCTCATTTTGCTTTTATAAAAAAAAAGGTGATTTATTACTTTTTCAATCTCCAGGTAAGACCTCGAAATTACATTAATTCTTTCAAATGGATGGTCTGCTTAAAATGGTATGGAATATGATGGAAAGGAGACAGTTAACAAAATAAATGGTTTTTATGCCTAATTAGAGTACAGAAATTTAAAACAACTTGTATTCTTTGGTCTAAGGCAGTTAAGGCTACATGTTGTTCTTGAATAAATACTGTTAAATTTCAGTAAGTAAATACCATTATTATCAACATTTGGCTTTGAATACACTAATGGCACTCCAGTAGGCTTCTTTAATTTCAATGATGTATTTTAATTTTGGCTATAGAAGTGAAACTACAGTTTATATAATTTTTAGAAAATCAAGAACAAGTTGATCAAGAATAAGTTAGCTTAGTTGGGGCCTGGTTATTTTCAACACACACAGAAATCAATTAATAATGTAAAGAAAAAAACAGAAATAAAGAACTACAATTTTTTATTGTCATGTGCCAATACAATAAAAAATGTCAGGTGTAAATTATAACTGCCAGTTATACAAATGTCATCTGTTAGAATTTGGGCGGGGGCAATGCTGTCAAAATAATCCACTAGGTATGATTGAGACCTAGTGGGTGTTAGGCTCCATGCCAGAAGTTACAGAGAATGGAAAATGAATTAGAGCCCCTGCCTCTTGGAACCAGCAGTCCAGGAAGGAGGTAAGACAAGTACACAAATGAATCAAATGCATGGAGGACATAGTATTATCAGACACATTCAAAAATGTTGCTATGGGTCCCAAGAAGAGGGAGAACAGTAACAAGTGTGTTAATTGGGATCAAATAAAGCGAAACACATGAAGGTTACTCATTTTTCAGATTTAGATGGAGCCACGTCCTTCACAGTTCAGTACACCTCTACCCTACACCTAGTATGGTGGCTTGGCTCTGGGAGATGACCAACAAACAATGATATAATAAATAGATAGATTGACTGATAAATAAAAGAAAAGAGAACCTATTCAAACATATGTTATGCTAGCCAATTGATAGAATTAATGGATGCTGGGGACTTGAAGATTGTAGCTAATGTAGTTCTAACACCCATAAACACTTGAAGAAGTGTAGCTACCGTAGTTCTGAAACCCATAAACATAAATTCTGTACACATTTATCATGCTTGGTTTTATTAATAGTTAAATAAAAATAAAAAATCATCCTTGTGCTCTGGCCAGGTAGCTCAGTTGGTTAGAGCATCATCCCTATACACCAAGGCTGTGGGTTTGATCCCCAGTCAGGGCACATGTAAGAAGCCATCAACAAAGGCATAAATAAGTAGACAACAGATTGATGTTCCTCTCTCTTTCTCTCCCTCTCTCTCCCTCAAAATCAATTTTTAAAAAATCAGCCTTGTGCATAGGGCCCTGCCAGCCCCAGGATATGGCAGGCCCCTAAAGACACCCACGTCAAGCCCTGGTCCCCAGACCCTCCACAGTTGCTTGCTGCATCACCTGATTAGTTTTGGTCCGCACACAGTGCTTACAGCTCCCCTGGGATTCACAGGCTCTGTTAGAAATGAACCATGATGCATAATCAACATTTGCATTTTAGTTTGTCTCTTCTGCTTGCACCTTCATGGGGCTCCTGGATGGAATGAGAGCTGAGAACACATTTGAGCTGCAGACATTGAGTTCAGAGAACCAGAGGTAAGTCCATTTCATGGCAGGTAGCCCTTTACATTAGGCTGGTGAACCAGAAATCAGGAACTCAGGGACACAGGGACTTAGCCCCAACTCTACCATTGCCTTACATGGAGACTCTGCCTTACTGACAGCCAGGAGATGTTTAGCAGCGACAGTCTCATGATAAGGCAGTTGACAGGAAGAAAGGCACCTGCCTCTAGCTCTGACTCTCAAAGTTTCCATTTGGAGTAAATTTTCAGAATGAAAAATTGACTATATAAATTTCAATGAATAAAAAAAAAGAAGAATGGACTTTTGTTGGTTCTGTCTCAGTGATTTTAATTAACTTTCAGAAGTCTACAGCAATAACCGTTACCTGTGATGCTATTATAGATAAAATGTGATGGGCATAGATAAAATTAAATGTTAATTGACATAATTACTGAGTTAATACTTTAAGATTTATTGTCTACATTTCTCTGCTTTTGCCTTACTGTACATTGCAGCTCAATACAAAGATTTAAGCAAAAGAACTTTCTCTTTCTGTCCACTGAGCTATTTTTCATTTTGAGTTTGCTAGTTATTAGTCAGAGATGATAATAATAATTTTTCTTAAAGTGCAAGCTGCAGCTGAGAATTTCCAAATTTCAGTGAGTCATCGCTGAAGTAGTCAAGTCATTTATCCCCAAACCTCAGACTTAAACGTTATACCAGGAAGGGAATCTAGAATTCCCCATCCTAGCACCACACATCAGTACCGTGACCCCCTCGCCGTGCTGATGGCTGTTCTTGGCTAGTCAGTGTGAGCTGCTGTGGTCTCTGCAAGCAGCCCTCTGAGACGGTCTCTAATGTTTCTGTTCCTCAAAGCAGTAGCTTTTATGTTCACCGTCTTAGCATCACTGGACATGTGATGCCCCAAACTTATGTCCTATTGCCAAACAGTGACAGACCATCATTAGCTGAACAGAACAATCTGTGCAGATTACTCTTCGAAACAGGCCAGAATAAGGGCCTAAACCATTAGGATACCCAGCTTCTGGGCCCTGTTCTGCCAATAATGTTTGAAGCAAGGAATCTCAGTGTGGCTCAGTGCTAGGTCTCTCAAACTTCAGTCATTTTTATTTTATTCTGTACTATTATTTACTTTGTATTTTTAAAAATATATTTTTATTTTTATATTATTGATTACTTATATTAAATAAATAAATATATTTTCTTAAAAAAATTTTATATTACTATGGCAAAATAGAAATGTGTAGCATTTGGCATGAATAAAAATAAATCATAAGACTAAATATACTGAGGTTTCCAGCCAACACAATGAAGTGGCTACTGAAGTTCAGCTTCTGGGAGTAAAAAAGGATTAAATATGGGGAACAGGAACTGGTTTACTACTTAAGACCAAAAGCTGAGGAAAGCTCTTCACTACCATTTTCTATAATGTGCACTAGAAAATAAACAATTGCTGACCTACTATCTGAGTTTACAGCTTAAAGAAATGTGTGAAGATAGATGTAGCCTTAGCACTAGGACTTTAATCAAGGCACCAACTGACTAGTGGATATGATTTGTGAATGAAATAACCATAAGAAGAAAGAAAAAATAACTGATTAAAAATCTTGGGCCCCAGCTGGTGTGGCTCAGTGGATTGAGTGCCGGACTGTGAACCAAAGAGTTGCTGTTTTGATTCTCAGTCAGGGCACATGCCTGTGTTGCGGGCCAGGTCCCCAGTAGGTGACATATGAAAGGCCACCACACATTGATCTTTCTCTCCCTCTTTCTCTCTCCCTTCCCCTCACTCTAAAAATAAAGAAAATCTTTTTTAAAAATCTTAGAAATATGCTAGTATATAGAATAAAACTTAATAAAATAAAAAACATGGCTAGAGATAGAAAGAGTATTATTCAATGGAAACATATTGCTGAGGAATTCACCAGAAAATAGCACACTCAAAAAAGAGGAAGATGAAGTAGAAAAAGAGGAAACAATATGAAAGCAAAAAGTAAGTTCACATGAAGGATAGGTTGAGACTCTTCAACATTTTATAAGTTTCACTACAAAAGAATGGAAAGAATGATGGAGAAGCATTATATGAAGAGATAATACTTGCAAATCTTAGCAAGACAACCTAAGATAGAAAGTGTATTGCAGAGCACTCCTAGGTCCCAGATCTTGGTTTCTAATACCATTCTCTAATAAAAAGAACTAGGGCTCCTTAGAGAAATGGCTGATTCTAGGACTGGAGCAGGAAATATGCAAGAGGGGCCTGGAATAACTTGTAGTTCCAGGAAATAAGGGAAAAAAAAAGAATACTTTGATGGAGACACATCAAAGGGATATGAAAGCTAATTGGAAGAGCTTCCAAGGGCCCAAAGGTAGAACAGCTTAAACAACATAAATAAAGTATTAGATTTAACCCAAAATATAAAAATATCCATGCATCCATATTGATATAAATAAGTTATTGAATAAAATAAACTGATGTGGCGAATAAGATAAATGTCCCATGTAGAAAATTCCAAATAATGTATGTAGGTACTCTGCCCTTTAGACAGTTGAGCATAACTTCTCATTATCTAAGTGTGGGTTGCATACAACTGATTCCTTCCAAAGAGGACAGTGTGGAAAGGGAGGTAGGGGGAGAAGAGTAACTTTATAGCAGAGAAACCTGATAAACACTAACTTAAGTTAGGTAATCAAGGTTAATATCAACAGTGATCAGTCAAATCGATAGTATGTACCCCTGATATGATGTGATAAGAATGGCAATTTACCTGTTTGATCTTACAAAAAACATATTACTCCAGGCTAATTATGAGGAAAATATCAGACAAATTCCTTTTAAGTTATGTTGTATGAAACACCTTACCAGTAATCTTCAAAACTGTCAAGGTCATCAAAAATGAGAAGAGGAATGTGACAACCAAAAGGAACCTAAGGAGACACATGACTAACTACAATGTGGTATCTTGAAACAGAGAAAAAAGAACATTAGGGGATATTTGAGAAAATCTGAATAAAGTACAGGCTTTAGTTAACAATAATGTATCAATGTTCATTAATTGGGAATAAATGAACCATAATAATGTAAGATATTCATAATAGGGGAAACTGGATATGGAGTATATCGGAACTCTCTGTACTACCTTCTCTGTAAATAGAAAACTTTTCTAAAATTTAAAGTTTTCCTTTTTTAAAAAAGTTCAAGTGACCAAGTGCAAGGATAAATACTCACTGGAATGAAAATGTAAAACATTCAGCATAATGAGACCATCCTGAAATCGACCAGAGTAAAAATTACTGCAATTAAGCTAACTAAAGTTTCAGTTAAACTTACTTTAATCAGAAGCCACTATGGAGATAAACTTTAAAAGTGCTATAAGAAAACAAAATGACAGTCAGCTTAGAATTTTATACCCAGATAAATCATTACCAGCGAAAGAGCAAAATTTAGCCATCTTCAACGTAATGTTTACCATTTATATAACTTAAAGAGCAATTTTAAAATGCATTTCAAGAAAGACAATTTTGAAGAATAATTCAGTTGCAAGACCTACACTTGCAGGTATCAAGACATTATAAAACTGTGTTATGTTAAAGAAAAGACAAAACAATGGTACTGGTAGAAGGATAGGCAAACAGACCAATGAAATAGAAAAAGATTTAAAACGTGTGTGTGTGTGTGTGTGTGTGTGTATTTATATATATGTGAATTATGACAAAGGTGTCACTACACTTCGATGGGAAAATGATGGTTTTCAGTCAGTGGTGCTAGATCAATTAGCTATCTCTGTGTCAAAAAGGAACTTTGGCATTACTTCACGATATATGCAAAGACCAATTCAAAATGGACCATAGAATTAAATGCGAAAGGTAAAACAATAAAGATGGCATAAATAATTTTTTATGATCTTGGGATGGGCACAGAATACAGCCCATAAAAACACTAACTACCAAAGAAATTATTGATTTAGACTTCATTGAAGTGAAAAGCTCGTGTTTATCAAGATGCTGTGAGAGAATGAGAAGACCACCCATTGGGAGAAGATATTTGTTACACATATATCCAACAAAAACTTATATCCAAAATTCATTCTTTAAAAACTCTTACAACCTGATTTAAAAATGATCAAATTCTTGACCAGGTACTTCACAAAAGATTGATGATTATGATCAATAAACATAAAAAATATTTCAACATTACCAGTCATTAGAGAAATGGTATTTAAAACCACAAGATACAACTACCCATCTGCCAAAATAGCTACAATTTTTTAAACTGAAGATAGCAAGTATTTGTGAAGATGGGGAGCAGCTGGAACTTTTATTTACTGCTAGTGGGAGCAGGTTAAATTGATTACAACCCCTTTGGAAAACTATTTAGCAGTATCTGCTAATGCTGAGTATTTATCTAGCAGAAGACTATGCAGTTAAACTCTTAGCTATTACCTAAACAGACAGGTATAAGTACATATGTACACCAGAAGGCCTGTACTAGAAAGTACATAGCAGAATTTTTCATGAGAGAACAAAAAACTGGAAATGCTCCGAATGTTCATCAAAAGAAGATCAAATAAATAAATTTCAGTATATGCAAACAATGAACAACTTACTACCCAGCAATCAAAAACCCTTTGTAATAATGTGGGTGAATTTTACAGATATAATGCTGGGTGAAAGAAGACAGACACATACGAATACATGCATGAGGTGCATTTATATAAATTTCTAAAAACAGCTCAAACTCATATATGATGCTTCAGATCATAATAGTGGTGATTTTTTGGCTTGGGAGCAATGAATAAGAGGGGGCGTGACAGAGGCTCCTGAGGTGCCGATAGTGTTCTAGTTCTGGCTGGGGGTTATGTACGTGTGCTCACTTGGTAAAAATTAACCGAGCTTTAAGCTTAAGATTTGTGCACTTGATGTATGTTAAAAAGAACTCTTGTGTGTGTACATCTATATATATGTACATATATAGGTGAATACACACACACAATCCTTAGCTTCCAACTTGACAAAAGGGGAAAAATAACCCAGAGAGTGTAATGAATCTAAAAGACGTCAGTAATGGAGATAAAAAGAAAAAAAGGAAATGTATGATTAACAGCACACCCAAAATACAGTGATAGAAATAGACCATAGGAGTCAAAACCTGCAATATCTCTAAATATATTAAATTCATGATTATATGTTAAAAATGATAAGGCTGAAAAAATACAAAATCTAGTTAAATACTACTTATAAGAGCCTATCTACCTAAAAACAAGATCTGTGTTAAAGTTTAACTTAAATGTAGTAAGCGTTATTCTATGTGATAGGTACAAGGGTATTTTATTATCCTCACTATTCTTATGTATGGTTGAGAAAAAGAAAATATATCTATTAATGGAAAACAAAACAAAATTTCAAACTGAAACTAGATCCTGTTGCCTATTGAAGGCTTTGAACTTGAGGCCCTTTGTTATAAAGAAAGATTGGCAAATGCAACTGGCACAAAGACTGTTTTTTTGATGCAAGCAAATGGATGGAAAGATAATTTAAGAGGAAATTCTTTTCTCGCCCTGGAGAACTGTTATCATCTCAAGTCGTGTTGTGCAGAACTGCAGGACACTAAGAGACCCTGGAGCCATAGGAACCTGAATCCTGACACCAACACATATTACCCTATTTTCCCACCTGTAAAATGAGGGTTAAATCAATCTTTCTGACTATTCTAAGAATGAAAAGAAAGGCTTTTGTAATGTGCCTGAAACACATCAATCCATGGAGCCCCCAATTCACGGCAGCCGCTAATCAGCTCACTCATTTTGTTATGTTTTGTTGTAAGCTCTGAGTTGGAAGGTTCCTTTGAATGAATGGTCATCCCCCTTCCCCACCTCATGTGTCTCAGCCAAGAACAGACACAATGTGGTATAAAGACTCAAAGAGCGACTGAGTTACCTCAAGCACATCATTTTACAACTTAGTTCATCAATTTTAGAATTTCTTCCTTATGGAGTTGATATGAAATTCTCATGGCAAAGAGATATGAAAAGCTCTAGAAAGTTAAGATTGCCTTCCTAACACAATGAAGATCATCATAGTGCTGTTACCTAAATGGCAACACTCTTTTATCTGTTTTTAAGGAACAGATAAGCTGTTTACGGATGTCTTCTCTTTTGCTTACTTCTGCAGTTTCCAATCCTACTCCAGAAAAGTGTGGCTGCATTCCTTAATCACCACCTCCTGCAGAAATGAGGAGCCTTCTGTGTTCTCCTGTGTCAGGGGTTTTGTGTTGACTGCACGTGCCTACTTTTCCTTTTTCTCCGCCCAGACCATACACCTCTTAAAGACAAGGGCCTGTGTCAAGTATGTTGTAGTTTTCCCAGCACTGAACCCAGTAACGCACAGCCAGTCCTTCACACTGGATCCAGAGTCCTTGTTCTGACAGTCAGTAAATTGTTCTCCATGCCTCTGTTTCCTCATCTGTAAACTGAAGTTAATTATGGTATCTCTATCTTAGGGTTATATGTAGTAAAAATTAAATGGGGTAACTCATGCAAAGGTAACTTAGCACAGTGTTTGGCCCTTAGCAGTAGGTAGATGTTAGCTGTTATTGTTGCTGTTATATTTAACCCTGAGGGAAAGAAAAGAACTAACATGTATTGAATTCTCACTTTCTGCTCTCTGTGCTCTTAATCTTCATAACAACTCCATGAGTTGGGACTTACTCTCGTTTCACAGCTGAAAAAAAGCAAAGCTCAGATAAGTCATTGGCTTACAGATTGTCACGCAGGTAGAAAATGGCTGCATCCAAACATGAATCCAGGCTTGTCTCTGCCATGCTAATGGTTGGAGTATTAGTGCATATAAAGGGGGAGAGAGACAGGGAGAGGCATTCATTCACCTTGGACTGAAGGGACATCTATCTAAAAGATCTAAGAGATCCCTGAGTCTCCTGTCCACCTGGACAAATTCCAAGTGATCATTAGATTTAATGACGGCAGAAGCCGCAGGAGAAGGAGGAGAGTCGCTTAACTCTACTGAAGCAACATGTCCTGTATTTGTTCAACTATGGGACCTTTTATTCAAAGTTCACTTAATACTGTGTCTCTGAGCTAGTATCACATGGAACAAAAATTGGGAAAGCCTCAATCTGCAAAACGTAAAATTCAACCTGATATTTCCATGGGAGACTTTGTTTACTAAGGGCTGGCCATGGTAGCCGAGGTCCCCCTGTGCAACCCCCAGCTATGTATGGCTTATCTCGCACAGTGATGAAATTATTGTCTTCTTAGTTAATATTCAAAACATTCATATAACAATTCAGAACTCCAGCTTCTCCTAAAGTATCACCAAATCTATCAACAAAAGGCCAACATTGCCACACAGCAACAGTAGACCAGAGTTCAGAGACAGTTGCCCTCTTAAACAAGATATGTTTAAGTGCTTTCTATTTTGCCACAGACCTTACTATGTCCTATTTTGTCCTTTTGTCTACTGAGTCTGCTTCACTCATTTGTGTTACCTTCCCGGTCATTTTGGTCCTTTGTGTTTATGACCCTGCTATAATGCTGGGGGAAAGAATGGCCTTGTAAAAAACCATTTGGGAGGACTTCAAGATGATTTATTCACATCTGTACCCTCCTAGGTGTGACAGTCTAACCAATAGCGTGAGGTGAAAAATAAATAGCAAACATTTACTGGGATCCTGAAATGAGTCAGTACCTTACCAGGCTCTGGTAAGAAAAAGAGCAAGGAGAATATAGCAAAAAAAAAAAAAAAAAAAAGATAGAGTACAGATCCCAGGCTAATGGAGAAGACAGACAGATAAAAACTGTCAACATGGTCTAGTAAATGCTGTGAAAATGACATAGGTAAACTGTAATAAAGTGGTATAGGTACAGTTTTTTCTGAGGGAAGCCCAAAGAGGTTTCTAAGAGCAATGATAAGTTGCAACTTGAAGTTCATTGGGTAAAGGAGAAAAGGAAAAACAATCCAGAACATAAGTATGTCAGTGTGAGATACATAGCAGAGGACATCCCAGCATCACTGAGAAATTGCACTTGTTTGGTTTGGCTGGTGGGATGAAAGGGTGGAGGACTTGGAGATGCAAGTAAAGGTAAGTTGAGGCAAGACTGGCCAGGTCTTTCACTCCATACTAAAAGATTTACACTTTAACCTACAGACCAGTGCTCTTCAATCTTTTTTTAATTAAGCACCCCGTTACTTAAATATCTGCAAGTTCATAACACCAAATGAATATGTTAGTGTATTTATAAATCATATTACTATACTAGCATCATTACTAATATCCAAGGCACAGATACAGATTTAGGATGCCATTCTTATTAAATTAAACATATAGTCATATATTAAACACTCTTTAGGAACATGCCAAGGTAATTGTGTAAGATGAAAGATTGTACATAGTTACAGAGGATCATATTTAGGAATTAACATTCTGCTACTCTTTTCAAGTTATACACAATCAAAGGTGTAAAAGCACTTTCAAGATATTAAATTGAATGCATTTAATAACTCAAGGGTCACAATTAACACAAGTTCTTATAGTTAATGATGCCCAGGTTTTTCCAACACCAAACCATATTTTAGGCTAGGGGTTCCTATGTAGACTATAATAAATGATCATCTTGCTGAACAAAAATAAAAAGACACCTATTTTCTCTTTTTCGTGATTTTTTAAATTCTATTTTTTCCATTACCATTTTGTCCCCTTATACGCCCCACCCCTTCACAATCACCACACTGTTGCCCATGTCCATGATTGCGTTTTCCTTTTTGCTTAGTCCCTCCCTGCCTCCCTGTCCCCATTAGTTGTCATCCTGCTTTCTGTGTATGTGTCAAAGACACCTATTTTCCCTCACAAATTCAACAAGTCTTTAGTTGCCTAAAGAATTAACAAACAAAATTAAAGGTGAGCAATAATAATATAATAGCAATCATTTATTAGGCACTTAAATTTTGCCACGCATTGTTATAAGCAGACTACATACATTAGTTCATTTAATTCCCAACTGTCCTATGAATTGCTATTATTCTTCCTACCTTACCAATAAGTAACTGAGGAACAGAGATATTAAGTGTCTAAGAACACACATCTTGTAAGATGGGGTCCAGCATATGAACTCAAGAAGTCTGGTTCCAGAGCGTGTGCTCCTAACTACTCAATTACAAGAATGTTCATCTGAGAATTATTTAAAAGATAGGTAATCTAAATATAAATGTCCATAAACTGTGGTAAGTTTCCAATATGGAATAGTACATACCCACAAAAATGCTTTTTTCAGAAAAATGTAATGACACAGGAAATGTCCATAAAACTATCCCAAACAAAAAGCTAAAGTTAATAAGTGACACTTAGTCCTGGCAGGTGTGGCTCAGTGGATTGAGCCCCAGACTGCAAACCAAAGAGATGTCAGTTCAATTCCCAGTCAGAGCACATGCCTGGGTTGCAGGCCAGGTCCCCCGTAGGGGGCGCTTGAGAAGCAACCACACATTGATGTTTTTCTCCCTCTCTTTCTTCCTCCCTTTCCCTCACTAAAAATAAATAAATAAAATCTTTTAAAAAAATAAGCAACATTTATTGAGCGATTACTATATTCCAGGCTCATTCTAAATGATTCATAATGGCTTATCTCAATTAATTATCACACTAACTTTATGAGGTAGATACTCTATGTATCCCCATTTTACAGATGAGAAAAATCTCCCAGGAGCTCAACTTTATACAACTTTGAATTCAAATGTGAGTAGTCTGAGTCCAGAAGCAATGCTCTTAAATAACACTCTAAGCAACTTCCCCTTTATTTTCCTATAAAATTTAATGTAATTACATTAATTCATTTGTTCATTTAACCAGAATTTATTGAGTACCTCATATGACCCAGATACTTCTTAGCAAAAGGCTACAAGAGTGAACAGGCAGACAAAGTTCTTACTTTATATTCTAGTGGGAAATAGATATCAAACCACTCATTAAAATAAAGTTTAATGAGCACTAAGACAATTAGACTTGGGAGTCTAATTAATTCCCGGTATGACAAATCCCTTCTAAATCCCATTATGTTTACATATTAGACTGGGCAGGGCACAGTTTGGATGATCAATGGGCAATCCGAACATCTACCTTGTGAGAGAAACAGTCTCCAGTTGTTCCTTATTCAATGGTTGATATAACCAGCTACTTTGGCCACAGGTTGAATTAGGACCTGCCAAAAATAGCTATATTATGAATGGTTGTCATGCCCCTGGTACCATGAGTGAGAGAAAGAGAGAAAGAGGAAGTAGGGGCTGAGGGTTCGTGGAGGGGTACTCCAGGGAAAAAGAGTTAAAGGAAATCCACCAAAATGATACTTCCAAATAACTTCGTTAGTTATCACCAGATAGAAGGAGTTGGATGATGTCATTTGCTTTTCATACTTTTGTATTTTTCATATTTTCTACAGTGGACAATGTGTTGCATTTGTATTTTTTGAATTTTCTATAGCTGATATTTTGTACATGTAGGTTTCAAAACTTCAGACAACTTGTACAATGGTGATAACTTGTAGAAAAGATAAAATAACGAGTCAAAGAGATTTAGCATTTTTCTGACTATAAGAACCAAAATTCTATATCCTACCGTTTTTTTAACTGTGCTAAAATACACATAAAATTTACCACTGTAACCCTTTTTAAGTGTACAGTTTAGTGACATTAAGTACATTCACAATTGTTGTGCAACCATCACCATCATCCATCATCCATCCAGACTCTTTTCTTGCAAAGCTGAAACTCTGTACCCATTAAACAACAACACGCTGCTTCCCTCTCCCCAACCTGTAGCAATGACAATTCTATTTTCTGTCTCTGTGAATTTGATTGCTCTGGGTACCTCATGTAAGTGATACCTCGTATGGTAGTTGTCCTTTTGTCATTGGCTTTTTCATTCAGCCTATTGTCTGCAAGTTTCATCCATATTGCAGCATGTGTCAGAATTTCCTTCCTTTTAAAGATTGAATAATATTCTATTGTATATATACCATATTTTGTTTACCCATTTACACTTGGGTTGCTTCTATCTCTTAGTTATCGTGAATAATGCTGCTATAAACATTGATGTACAAATACCTTTTTGAGTCTCTGCTTTTATTTCTTCTGGGTATATACCAAAAGTGAAATTGCTGGATAACATAGTAATTTTATGTTTAATTTTTTGAAGAATTACCATACAACTTTTCATAGTAATTGTGCCATTTTACATTCCCATCAACAGTGCACAAAGGTTCCAATTGCTTCACATTCTCACCAACACTTTTTATTTTTTTGTCATAGCCATCTTAATGGGTGTGAAGTGGTATATCCTTGTGGTTTTGATTTGCATTTTCCTGATGATTATTGATGGTGACCATCTTTTCATGTCTTTATTTGTCATTTGTATATTTTTTTCAAGAATGTCTATTCAAGTCTTTTACCCATTTGTTTTGTTTTTATCGTGTGTGTGTGTGTGTGTGTGTGTGTGTGTGTGTGTGTGTGTGTGTGTTTAGAGTCATAGGAGTTATTTATACAGGGTCTGACACAAATAACACCCCATTTTTATTATAAAATCTTTTATTACAAAATCATAAGTGTGTAATTCTGTAACATAGCATATTACACTCAAGCACACCATAGGACATTTTTGGTGAAATGTTCAAGTTAAAACTACAAATTATTACACCCATATTATTACCCTACCAACCACACTCAAACAGGTGTTACTTCTGCCAGACCCTATATATTCTGTATATTAATCTTTTATCAGATGTATTATTTGCAAATTTTTTTTGTATTTTGCAGGTTGTCTTTTCACTCTGTTGATTGTGTTACATCCCATTGTAAATCAGATATTTTCACGAGGTATGGGGACCGAAGAAAACTGGTTTCTCACCCCACCCCAGGCCAGCAATTTATGCTGAGCCCATTGAAACAAGAGCAGCCTTAGTGTGTGTGAGCCATCTGTCAGAGGGCTAGATCTAACGCTTATGATTTTTGTATGGACTGTAGCAGAAGTAAAGAAATCTTAGATAGTCTTTGACACCTCTCTCTCAACCCCATGTCCAAACACGTCAAGTCCTCCCAATTCTTCCTTCTCCAGGATAGTCACATCCATCCTTCTGTCCCTTGTTCAGCTGCCACCCCCGTTCAGACTTTCATGATTCTCCTGTAGAAGATTTCCAAAGAGCTTGCTGTTGTTCAGAATGCCATTGTGAAAAATATAGGCTGCAAACTAAATGTTCCAGGTTTAAATAAATTTGAAAAAAAAACTGGGCTAACAAAATTTAATTTTTTTATTGCAGGACTTCTCAGAGCCTATGCTATGCTAAGAGTACTACAAATCTCCACAAAGAGATTTAATGTGCAGGTTTTCCAAGATTATTTAGCTGCTAAACATATTTCAGGACATGGATGAGGGAAGCACTGTTAACTTTGAATAAGACCTAGAAAAAAAATGTTAATATAATAGCAACAGAGTCCCAAATGGTCTCTGTGCCTTCAGTCTCATTGACCCTCAACCTTCTGATCCCATCACAGTTGAATTAATCTACCTAAGGTGCCACCCAGAGGTAGTTCCCAAGGCTACCAAAGGAAGCACGTCAGAGGCTACTTGCGCTCTAGGCCCCACTTCCTCTTCTAGACTTTTTGCTGATGGTGCCTCACAAAAACTGTATACTTCCAACGAACTAGACTGATTGTCCTACCCAGAGAGAGTGTACCCTTTCCCATCTAGCTACAATATCCCCCTTATACCATCCTCTGTTAAAACCCTGCTATCGCTGGGGTCCACATCTTGATCTTCTCTCCTTGGTCCAGGTGGAGGGAGTGTGTCATTCATCTGGGTTTCCCAACACCTCACATGGCATCCTGCCATCATTATTTGTATGTTGTACTATCTCTGCTGTTGGATTTTATTTTGTGTTGAGGAAAGAAAACGGTGTCTTCTCCATTTTTGAATTCTTAGTCTTTCCTAGTATTTGCTTGGGGTTTATTTTCTTTGTCTTCTAAAAAAATTTTTTAAATCCCACGAGTAATAAAGGAATATGTGCTTATAAAAATCCAACCACCCAAATATATAGAAGAATGAACAAAATCCATCTGTACTCTCACCCTTCTCTTTCTAACTCTTCTAACAGCAAACGACCATTAGTAATTAAGTGTATTTTTAAAACTTTTTAATATTTAAATATATAAAAATACTTTTTTGAATGTAATTTAGTTTGTTAAAACACAAATGAGATTACAGTATATCTGTTCTGCTACGACTTGAGTTTTTCACATATATTTTCACAAAACATATTTTGAAGATCTTCCTGTGTTATTATACATAGATGCAACTCATTAGTTTTAATGGCTTCATGATATTCCATTTATGGAGGTACTGTACTATATTTAGCCATTACCCTTGGAAATTTAGTTTGCTTCTTCTTTCATAATTAAAATTAATGCTGCAATTAACATCTTTGTGCATACATCATTATGTTCATTATGTGAGTGACCTGATCTATAAAATAAGGGTAGACTGTTAGACAAATGTTAAGTACATATAAAATTTTGATGCTAACAAATTGTCCACTAAAAAGGCAGCACTAACAATAAATATGTATGGAATGAATAAGTTTCAAATTATAATTCTCTAAAGGCCTTATCTCTCTGGTCCAGTACCCACACAGGACCGCACACAAATAGATAGTCAGCACACATTCCTATTTAGCAACAGTGGTAATCAGTTTTACAAATTCCTATCAGTTGAATACAGGATGGGCAGTAGCTTATGCAAAAGCAATCTAGAGATCTTAGCTGACTATGAACTTAATACAAGGCAAGACGAAGCAGCATCTTAAAAAAAACAATACATTGGTTACCTAAATAAAAGGGTAATCTCCAGATCACAGGATGAAATAATCAATTCAGTTTAACAAATATCTGTCCTATAGACTTGTACAAGTCATACTACATATTTTAAATTTGGGGCAATAGTCTTAAGGCAGTCATTGACAACCTGGGGGTTACTCAGTCTGATAAAAGTTCTAATGCCATGTCACACGAGACAGAGTTGAAAAACTGAGGTATTTAGCCTAGGGAAGAGAAAACTGAGGAGGCCCATGATAGCCATCTTAAACAACTTGAAAGGCTGACACGGGGGAAGAGGAAGCAGACATGCTCTCTGAACCAGCACTAATGGGAGGACTTGTCAAGCAGAGAGATTTCAACCCAGTGTGAGCTGACCACTTTCTAACCACTTAGGTCATTCAACAATGAAATGAGCTGTCTCATGAGGTAATGAGATTCCCACCACTGTAGAGGTTGCAGAAGAGGGGTGTGAACTTTTGAGGATCTTGAAAAGCCTATCCTAAAGAGTAAGGCATCTCCGGTGTCCTATAAGCATGGACAGAAACCAGCTTCCTCAGGGCAAAGGAATGAGCTCGTGGTCTGCTTCCCATTTATTGCAGCACCTCAGTCTGTAGTGCCCTGAACAATTCTCTCCTAACATTCTCACTGTGGAGCACACACCGTAGAGTTGATGAGCTTGCTCTAAAGGTGTTGGTACTTGCAAGTCCCTGTGGAGGAATGAGATATTATTTTTACAAAAGGTCTGTGGGAAGAGGGCAATGCTTCATCTAAAAGGGGAGCTTAATAATAGTGGAGATTGTCAGCACTGTGGCATTTTAGTGGAGACCACATCTGAGGGCAAAGAAGAAACTCCTGATACCCCTATAACCCTATCAGATAGGGGGTCTCCAGTTCCATTCCCTGCTGGACAGGCTCTGGGGACCAAAGAGAGAAGATGGACATCAACATTTACTGCATCAACTGTTTCCAACTTCAGGTCCAGCAATAATGGTGAATGGATTTTTGCCTAGAGATGACCATGCTCACGTTCCCTACCCATCTTCTATTCCAAGATCTCAGGAACTGAGAGGATAAATGATTTCCCAAATTTTACACACTTTTCTCCTCTGTTCGATTCATGGCTGCCGGTCCTCTGATCCTGTGAGGAGCCACTCTTTCAAGTGTCCCTGTTGCTCCTGGGCCAGACTCAGGCCCTCCATCCCTTCAGCAGGTAACTCTGCCCACTCCCTGAGGCTCCCACCCACCTCTCAGAGGACTGTTCCAAGTCTTATGGTGATGTCAGTGGTTACTGGCTCCCGGCCTGCAGCCCACGCTTTCCTCCACAACAAAAATGCTTCAATTCTTCTGCCCCCATTGCCTTTCAAGTTGTCGGTCTCCAGTCAGCCACAAAGGGCTCTGTTCTCCTGGTGTCTCCTTAGCAGAGTCAAGACTGCCCCAGGGCAAGAGTTGGAGTTGGTGGGGGTGGGTGGAGAGACACTCAGGGCCTCTCATATACCCTTCAGAAAGGAATGGAGACTTGCTCAAGGTAATACAGATTCAGTGGTGGAGGTGAGACTGGAACCCAGTTTTCCCCACACGGTGTCCAGTCTTTCCATTCCATGAGACTCTATGTGGCAGCTCCAGCTGGGACTGCTTGATTTGGTTTTTACTTTATGTAGTTGAAAAGCAAAGCTCCATCTCCTGCTTTTCCTCCTGGTCTTTCTCCTTATCTCTTGCTGTCCTTCTTTCCTGGCTCTTCCCCACCCTTTCTCTGTCTCTCACCTCTATCTGTCTTTCTGTTTTTACCACCTCAGTTTCTCCTCCCTTCTCTTTCTTCCCACCTTCTCTCAATTCTTCCCTTTCTTTCCTCACAGTCCTCTCTCTCTCTCTCTCTCTCTCTCTAATAAAGGATGAAGAAGAACTGCTTTCTCACACAAACTTGGTGTCCTCATAGTCTGGGGATGGACATAGAGCAGAACCAAAAGAGGAAGACTGAGGTACCCCCATCTTGGTTTAGTCGGTTACATCCCTTCAGTCTCCACTACCCTCAA
Organism: Pteronotus mesoamericanus; assembly: GCF_021234165.1. Taxonomy (NCBI): domain Eukaryota; kingdom Metazoa; phylum Chordata; class Mammalia; order Chiroptera; family Mormoopidae; genus Pteronotus; species Pteronotus mesoamericanus. Next base: position 14,339,484 of record NW_026555100.1, on the reverse strand, counting down.
CCTGGGTAGGCTGTCTTGTTTTCTTTCAAAGGGGTGGACTTTTATTTTCCATTATTTTTTCCTTGACTGGATATCAAAGCAGTCATAGCATGTAAAGGAAAAGTGGCTTGCTGCCAGTTAAAGTGTCCCCCCTGTTGAATTTTTTTGGGGAGTGAGGAGAGGGGTAACCGAGAGGGAGGGTGGCAGTCACCTGGGAAGGGAGCACTGGCTGAAATGCCGATGTTATCTGATGAAGCAGGTCAGTGTGTTCTCTTCAAACGTTAACAATGAGAGAGGAGTAGGAGTGCAGGTTTTGCAACCAGATACCTGGATAATGTGTAATAAATAAGGAACACAGATGAGATGGCCTTTTATTATTTTTCTAATCTATGCTGTCAGGTTTCACTTGTGAAATGGAGGAGAGACACAGCAGACATATTTCTCTATGGGGTCCTCAGAAAATCCCCCCAGGTGGGCCTGGGGCACTTCCTTCCCTTGAAGACTCACAAGGTAGACTAGGCTGGGCCACTGGGGTGTTGACAGAAAATCTTCCCCAAACTTGCTAGTGTTGGGCTCATGGAAAGAAACCAGTCAAGGAGTTAGGAGATGAGTTTCCTCATCCCAGCGCAGCCTCTTCTATGCTGTGTGGCTCTGAGTAAACCATTTTACTTTCCAATGCCTGGATTTTCTCATATCTGGACTGAAGGACTTGAACCAAGTAAGTGGTTTTCAAATAATACTCCATGAATCCCCCAGACTCACTACAAATGCATTTCTTGGCTTCTACACATAGAAAAATAGTGCCTGCCAAACTTCCAGAGAAACCTGCCCATTGTTCCTATTTGCTTAATATATTGGGGTTCCAGTAAGATTTGGTTTGGAAAAAGTTTTCCTAAAGTATGAAAACTACTAAAGTGGTTTTTTTTTTTCCTTATACAGGGGCTGTAGGGAGGTGTCCAAATCTGGTAAGTAAGACTGTCCTCTGCTAGTGAAAAGATAAATCAGTCTAAAATGGCTCAGAGCAGAACTCTGCAGCATTTCAAAGACTCCTCCTCGCTCTCAAACCTGTAGCGCTTAACTCTGACCTGACCGAACAGACTCGAAGGAAGCTTGGGCTGGCCAGAAGAAAGATCCTCCACACGTGGAAGCACTGAAAAGGGACGGTGGTGGTTGCCAATCGAGCACCGCCCGGGGTGCCTGAGCCCCCAGCCCTAATCATGTATGTATGGTTGCGTATGTGTGTGCGCATGTGTCTGTGCATCTGCCGAGTCATAAGCCTATCTTTGTCGGATGGTTTTATACTAGGGATGGCTTAAACATAGAACATGTGTCACTTCTTTTTCATTCTGTGCCCATGGAACACATCACAAATCAACTGTCATTTTCCCACCAAGTCTAAATATGGCCTTGTAGTTCTTCTCAACACCCCAGAGAGCCCTTAACAATTGATAAGAGTTGCTCCTGAAATGAAATCCGTCTTTCATGCCTGCATCTAAACATTTGAATTATATAAGTAACTCCTTTTGTTTAGGTCTCTGACTCATCAAGCAACCTTCTGATTGTAATAACATAGTTTCCCATGGAGGTTACAGAAACCAAATGGGCTTTTCTGAAGACAGGAGTGTCTAGTACTTTTGATAGGTATATTTTCCCCTAGATTTATACACAAGTATCATTAATTCAGTTATTGATAATCCTTTCTCTAAAACAAATTATCTTTCAGTACGATGACAAATTAGGTAGCTTGATATTTTAAGGCCTGAAGACCAGACATTGGACTTTGGCAGATTCACCAAGATAACATCTTTGAAAAGCTATCTGTACCTCCAGCCTTCAGATAACTCCTTCATCATCTCTGTTTAATAAGGTAACACGTACCTTTGTTTCTTTCAAATTTCTATGATGACTCCTGAAGTAACTCCAAACTAAGGATTCTATGACTCAAGAGATATTTGCCACTTGCAAAGTGAATTGAGGTCAGAGAATAAGAGCATTTGCTTAATATTATGAAAATATGTCCACCCAGCTTCATGGAAAAGGGTGAGAATGTGGAAGTCTAGAAACAAACACATTCCCCTTTTGCAGCCCTTGTCTGTCAGACCGTGCTCAAAATCTAAAGCAAAATTCCTATACACCAGCAACCACAGGTCATCTAACCATTAGAAAATAAAAATTAACTGTTTACTAAGTGAGGTTCTTTCAGAATGTACCATATATTGACCAGAAAACCATTTATCCTTCAATCATTTTCCTACTTGGCTTTTTCTGCTGAGTCAATTATATGAAGAACCACACTAAGGCCAAGGTTGGCTCAGTCCTCCAGGTAAGTGAGTTCTATAGCCACAGGCTACATCCAGGGGCTTAAATGAAAGAGTACACAATGCCATTCTTTCTCATGGAAACCTAACTCAGACCTAGGTCCTGCTTACAGCAGACTTTATTTTGATATTTTTGCAGAGAATGTCAGCTCTAGAATATATAAACTTCCTAATGGAAATGCCTAAATGTTCCAAGATATTAGTCTTAGGCTTAAACAACGAGACTATCTGTTTATAGGCTGAATTGTGTCTCTACCTCCCACCTCTGAAATTCATATGTTGAAATTCTCAATCAGAGTATGACTGTATTTAGTGATAGAGGTGATTAAGTTAAAAAGAGGCCATTAGGGTGGGCCCTAATCCAATCGTACTGGTGTCCTTATGAGAAGAAGAAATCTGGAAACACAGAGAGACAGCAGAATTCACACACAAAGAGGAAAGACTATGTGAGGACAGGGAGAAGGCAACCACAGAAATCAAACCTGCCAACCTTGATCTTGAACTTCTACTCTCTAGGACTGTGAGAAAATAAATTTCTATTTTTAAACCATCCAGTCTGTGGTATCCTGTTATGACAATCCTAGCAAACTAATATACCATCTGTTTCTTTTTCTTATTAAGATGGGTTATACCAATTCCACAAAAATTCTTAGCTCTTTAGGTCCCAAAGCTCTGTCTATTGAATGCTCTGAGTGCTACATGCCACTCTTAGATTTGACTTTGTCCTTTAGGTATAGAGATAATGGATTAGAAACTTTACATTTTCTAATTAGATTATCACCTCTCTTTTATAGCCACACTTCTTTCTTGAAGAACAATGGATTGAGGATCTGGCATTTTATAGAAATGACAATTTAGAGTTCAACTGCTCATCACACAGTGACCAGAACAAACTGAATTCTACTCTAAGGGTCCCCAACTAAAAAAAAAAAAATCACTAATTATGTCACACATACACACACACACACAAAACAAACAAACAAAAAAAAAACAAAAAAAAAAACACCTGACATATAGCAGAGAGATACAGCATCTTGAGATCAAGGACATACATTGTTTCTTTGGGAACTATAGGCGAAGACAGAGACCACGTCTTGTCCACCTTTGTATCCTTGGCTCTCACACTCTGTGACTGGAATAGGATTTTTACATAAGAAGGTAACTTTTTATTTCAGTGTAGTGGATGAAAAAGAACAACTCCAAGAGAGTCTGGATAAATGGTTTTGTCTGTTGCAAGTGTGAATACAATGGTTATTTCAATCAAGCTCACGGCAGCATACCCACAGTGACATTCTGGAAGAAGAATCCTCAATTTTCTTTTTTAATGTGGTATCTTGTGACTGTTCTTAGAGAAGTGTCTTATTATCAGGTTTCACCTGATCAAATTTACCAAGCAGCCTAGGTTTGTCTGTAACATTGTCCATTTGCAACACTGATATCAAGGTAATCTTTTTGAAACATGCACAAAATTGTGTCACGTCTTTGTGCAAAACCCTGCAATGCCTCCCTTGTCACTCAGAGTATAAAGCCTTCCAGACTCCTCATGATCTTCCTCTTCCTACCTCCTACTTTTCTCTCCCAGCTCATTCTTGCCCAGCTACACTGGTATCCTTGCTATTCCTCAAACATGACTGGCACATTTCCACCTTACGATCTTTGCACTGGCTGTTTCCTCTTCCTAGAATCTTCCTTTCCCAGATACCTGCTAGGCTAACTCCCTAACTACTTTCAAGTCTTTGCCGAGATATCATTATCTCCTGAGACCCATCCTGAGAACTCACTGCCACCTTCCGACTCCCTGCCTTTTCAATACCCAGTTCCTCTTACCAGGATTTACTTTTCCTTTTTTCCATAGCACTTGTCATCTTCTAACGTATTAAGTGGTTATTCACCGTATCTATTGCTTACTGCTGATTCTTTTCCTACATAGAATGTAAGCTCCATGAAGGCAAGAGATCTTTGTTTGCTTCATTGATGCACCTCAAGCACCTAGAAAATGCATGGCACACAGTAGATGTTTAATAAATATTTTTGACTGAATGAATTGTGTTTTGCATTTATTCATTTGACCTAGCCTTGGAAAACATAGACATTTATATATTTTCCAAGGCTAGGTTAAAATGACTAAACTCGTTTTCCCATCAGTCATCAAAAGCACAGTAACATCTCTCATAGCTTCATTCTTATGCTGTACAGAAATCTAGATGGGATAACTGACTTCTAGTTCTAGTTCTAGATCCCTTGCTGAGATTGCAAGATTCTGTCCGAACACTTTGTGGTAAACAGTCCCCTGGTGGACTGACAGCGCAAATGTACCTCATGTCATCGGAAATGACCCCCAATGTTACTAATGCCAAAGTCACCAACCAGTTCAGTCATACTTTGAAAAGTTTAACAAAGAGGTTGTTTAGTATCACAAAATCAAAACAAATATGGAGTTAACAATATTTTCCACCTTCCTACAGTTGAGGATTTGTGGAAACTCTGCCTTATCCACCAAGAAGACAAGAACCAGAAACTTTGGAGATTTTAGGGACACTTGAAGATTGCATGGGCCAATAACTTTTTAATAGTTAAGCCAAGACTCCTGCTGACCACCAGGCTAATTGGAGACAACAGACTTCCAGGAGAGATGATATTCTAATTTTCCTGGTCGCACCACTCCCTGGTTAATGCCTTGTCACCTAATCCTCAGAATGGATTATTTTGCCCAGAGCAAGAATTGTTGATTATGCTTAAGCTGAGATTTCAGACAACTCTTTCATCCCCAAGAAAAAGCAATTCTGAATGCAGCAATTCTTTTATGCTGTTACTTAGTGCAGAGATAGATCCTCTCAGAGCAGAAAACCATTTCTAGTAGTTATTTAACAAAGTGAAGGTCATTGCATTTTCCTCCCAGAATCTTTGCCTCTTTTAATGAGCAGCTTTGGACACTCAAAGACAAGCCACAGAGACGTCAGGTCTGGGGATGCAAGAGAAAGCAAACCGTTCAGCCGTACTCTGCCACAATTGCTTCTCCTTACTTGACTGTCAAAGATGCTCATACGTTTTATGTGAAGTATGTCATTCAGTCTCAGAATATGTGTAAGGAGAGAGCATTGCAAGCATTTGGCAAACAGAAAATTCTTCCCTTTCTCCTTCCTTTCCTCTGTCCTTTCCTTTGTTCTTAAGGAGCCATCACTATGCAATTCCTAAGCAGAGATACACAAGAACCTCATCTCTGACCTCCAGCAGGAATCCCTCCTTTAGCAGATACAAATAATTCTCGTACTAGGTGATAAATACCAGGAAAGAGATGGGTGCATAGTGCCTAAGAAGTATAGAGGAGGAGGAGGACATGAATTAATTCTACCCGAGGAAGGAGTGTCATCAACATACGCTTCCCAGAGGAGGTGCTATTTGATCTATGTTTTAAAGTTATGAGGCAAAGTTTACCAGGCACAAAAGAAATTAAAGGCACTTGATTTAAGTGGCCTTTGCAGTAAGCAAACATTAAAATTGAGTTTTCCATAGGCTACATCCATATGGCATTAAAACAACTGGTTAGTGAAGGGAGACGTTAGCTAAAATGATTATTTGACCTTGAGCAGATCAAAAAGAAAGAGTACTGGACTGATGTTTTTTTCACACATGTTGACAGTTGGAGTCAAGTAGAATGGAAACATGATATGGGTAATCCAGCCAAATTCAGAATGATTCTTTTGGCCCTCCCAGCAGTACAGTCAAATAGTGGAACATTTCACCTTCTGTCTTCTGTTTCTTATATGACACGTCTCCAGAGAATCAATGGCAGAAAGATGAGCTCCAAAAAAGTGTGGTCTCTGGATCTAACATCATCTGTACGGATCCAGGAGTGCTGAAGGCAATGGGTCCTTACTTCTTTCTCTGTGACACAGATTCCAAGGTCCAGAATGAAGGGACCCTGAGGGTGTGAACTATTTCATCAAACGGTCAGAGAGCTCAGCTGGAAGATGTTTTCATTTAGTCCACTTCTTAAGAGGATCATAGAGTTTGAGAAACGGAAGTGACCTCCTACATCATCCTAACTAGTGTTTTCATTTTACTCTGAGAAACCTGAGTCTCAAGAGACTTGAATGAGGTCACACAAAGTTAGTGACAGAGTCAAGACTAGAACAAAGTTATTTCTACTTCTAAGGAAGAGATCTATTCAGGAAACTTCCCTCAACATTCTCAAGGCTTTATTCACATCCCATGTTCACAGGGAAACATGAGCAAGTGGGAGTGAATGAAGACGAAATACCAATATGTAAAGATGATATTTTGGTGGAACCAGGATATAAGGTGAAAACTGCTTTGGTCAACTTTACTGTTGAAAATATCTCAATTAGATACCCCACTAAAAGCCCCTAGACTCCCTATCAACATGGCCCACACAGCTAGTTTTTTTTTTCATGTAACATTGGAAAGATGTGCTGCTTCATTAGCTGAGCACAGGTAAAGTATTTAGCTTACATCTAAGGGCTGTGGTAGATGAAAAATGCATATCTCATAAAATCACACCTGAAGTGAATTAACTTCAGCTGTTGCAGGACTGAAAGCTACAACCCCAGTTCTCCTAACCACACAGGAACCACGTTGCCTTCCTTCTTCTCTACGCAGTTCCACTTCTTGCCCCAGTCAAATTTCACCTTTGCAAGATTTCCTGCAGAACCTCTGTAGAGTCAGCCTTTCCCCTTTCTGTGGTCCTCATTACTCATACTTTTAAATTCAGTTTCTAGTACTTCATCAAAGTGTTTAAAAATATTTCCATATAGCCTGAGCACGTAGCGTCATACGTATTTCCAAAGCAGCTTACGAAGCTGGGGGTATAAGGGAAAGAGCACTGGACAGGAGTCAGAAGACCTGGAATCAAAATGTGTGTGGCCAGAGCCTGGGTAAGAAACCCATGATGTATTCGTGGACTATTAAAGCACAAGGAACTATGTAACAAAGGCATGGACTGGATTAAGGGGAGCCAGCAAAGTTTGATGAAAGCACCCTGAGGCTAGAAACAACTGCCTTACTATCTCCAGGTCTGTAGAGACAAGGGGAGGAAATGGTTACTAGAACTGAAAGCAGGCAACGTATAGGGCAGTGTTGGGTTCCCCGCAACATAACCCTATATGGGGTCTGTTGAGGGAGTAAATACCCCAATCTTGCCCTCTTCTCATCCACCAATCTCTCGCCCTTGCCTCCCATGCAATGAACACAAGGGGAAGCCAAAAGACAAGAGGATTCGATCAATGTAGTTCATAGAAGATGATGGAAAAGGAGAGACAATGAATCTTGAGGGGCAAATAAAGATTATACAGAACAGTATTTGAGTTCAGTCCTTTCAGATGAATCTCCTTACTCTCTGACCTTCAGAATCATTATCAGTGAAAATGAGTGGGTTGATTATTAAACAGTTTGCATTACTTCCCTATATGACACTCAATGATACTATCTATGACTCTAGATAAAAATAATACACACATATTGATACTTTAGATTCCCAGCGGCAGATATTCTCAATAGACCAGGATTTAAGGGCTGCTATAAAATACTTCTTGAAGCAGTATGTGGAATTAGAAACCCAGGCCTTTGTAACATAATTCAATGCTTAATAAATTTCTAAGAAAAACAAGCTATTACTATTCATCATTTCTGAGTTTTAAAAAAGTTACCTTATGTGGCTCTGTTTATGCAACATACTAGTATGAGTCTTGAAAAATTATTCAATTAGCTTTTATGATGAGGTCTGTGCTTGGCCCTTGATTGCTAAATGACCTCAATGACCTTATATAACCACTGTGGAGCTTCTTTCTATCATTTGTAAATAGATAAAATTTACCAGCCAAACATTCTGTTTTACTATGGGAGTCAGAAGGCAACCCTTTCCAAAAAGTGTAAGCACCCAGAGGTAGAAAACTCAAATCCTAAGAAATCTTCAAGAGTGCTTTGTGGGTGTCCTAGTTCTGAAGATGGAGACTGATCGTCAGTTTGTCAAATTTATTTCTGTCTTTCAACCAATCTGTACCTTGCATGTGCTGGCACTGTGCTAGGCACCCAGGAACAGTACTTAGCAAAATGAAGCCCCTGCTTCTAAAGAAAGAAGAGTCATGATCCACACACATATACATACAAAATACATAGAAATATGAGGTAAATTTATATAAGCACAATCAAGAACATAATCGAAAGTAATGGGATAAAATGACAGGGTTGGGGGTGGGCTGGAGGGAGGAACCACTTGAGCCAGGATACATAGGCGGAAAGGAGGTTGATTGTTGATATGAAATTTTTATTTCACATATTTTGTTCCATTTTTTGCATAAAAATAAGAATGTTTCCAAGATCTTAGAAGATAGCGATTGAAAGAGTCATATTGGAAAGTTTATTTTTAAAGATTAAGAAATGTAAGACTGAGAAGTACAAAAGATGAAATATCCTAAGCTGATAATTTATTACAAAAACTCATAAATGTTTGTTTAAAGTGTCTCACAAGGGTTATTGTTGGATCCACAGGCACCCGGGGGTAAGGGGTTGGGGCAGGAAAGCAAGAGGTTACACACTTTTAAGGGAAAGAAAGGCAGCATTAGGATGTTGAGGGAGAAAGAGGAGCAGAAAGGAAGAAGTTGGCTCCTGTGAACATTCAGATGGATATCAGTCTACGTGATGTAAATTCAAAGGTACATACATAAGTGTGGAGTGATTATCAGGCACAGCAGATTCCTGTGATATGGGCTGATAATTACAGTGGCTATTTCTGCTGCTGTCTGTGCTCTAGAGTTTTTTGAGGTTTGTTTTAAATTATTTAAACTGTTTCATTTTAGTATTAGAATGATTGCCAAGGTGAGGGTCAGGAAGGAAAGAAAACATTAAATGAGGTGTGCAAAAGAAACGCTCCTGTATAAAATAAAGTGTTGATCCACAGGCAGAATTTTCCTTCTTATGTGGTAGTGAGATAAATGTTGACGCCAAATCTGCTGCCTTTTTGCACTTGCAATTTAAGGAAATGGCCATTATCTGCCAGATCTGGAGCTTCCATGATTCAGTGATGAAAGAGTTCAGAAAGGATGCTCAGAAAAGAGGTGGTAATTCCATACAACACCACAGAACACAATCATGGCTTCAGATCTGTAGACTGCATCTCTGATCTCAGTCCCATGGTATTTGAACTTAAATATTTCCATCAGCACAACCAGAGGTATAATGGTAAAAAATTTGCTCCAATACCTCAAAAGATTTAACAACAAGAACTGGGAAGAACTCTTATATCTCAGCTATATGACAGCTTCAGCTAATCACAAAAATAAAAAACGTTGTCATTATATTAGTAAGTTATTTTAATGAAATTCCTGGATATAATATAAAAATTCTTGGATTTGATGTCCTGCCAGGTGCGACAAGTAGTCAGTTAAATACTTTCTCTGCTCTAAGCAAAGTAGATATGATGATTAGCATGTCAGCTGATAACATTAATATTAACTTCAGAGATGGAAAATTCTACCAGTTCAGACTTTTTTCTAGAAAAGGATGACTAACTTCATCAAAACATTGATGACGATTGATTCTAATAGTACACTCATATCAATTCTATAAATAGCACATCTGATGATTTTCCAGTTTTTGAGGAAAATTGTTCTTGTAAAAATATTTTTATGTTCATATATGAATAGTCACTACAATAATTTGATGATTTAGCCAAAGTGTAGTACAAACAGTATTATACCAAATCCAAGATACCTGAAATGGATGCCTTCTCTTGAAAGAAGGTTAAAAATGTTTCCAATAGTTCATGAGTCTAAAAAAAGTAAAAAAAAATTTTTTAAACCTAAAGACTCTAATTTAAAACATTGGTTCTAGTTTTAAGTATGTTGTTTCCACTATTTTACATGACACTCTTCCCAAAAGAGGAGGCAAAAGCTATCAGCACTGAAGATTGTATGCTTTCCTAGCCATGTGCAAAAGTCATAAATAATTTGAAATTTTCACCTTCATTTCAAGCTAAGAGGATTGAGAAAGCACATCACTTACAGTGGTTTTCACTCAGGTTTAGATATGATCTGCTGCTCACAGATGAGTGATATTAAACTGTCTAAGTCACAGAACTTTAGGAGAGGTAATTCTGAAGAGGATCTATCATTAATACTCGATTTGGATGGGGGAAATTATAAATAAAATCATTCACAGGAGCCATAACTCCCTTTCAAAGTGCTAATCCTTCTTTATAATGCAATGATCTTCTTAATGAACACCATATCCTTAAATTACAGTTTAACAAGAACTTCCTAGCCTAATGGGCAAGGAGAAAGTATCTACAAATGAGAAACAATTGAATGTGCAGAAATATGTTCTTATCTTGTGTATATTACTTTTCCAGCCTTATTTTAAAAGTGCCAATTCATCCTCACCACTGGTTGGTCCATGATGGAGAGGCAAATTTTAGCAAATAAAGACTTTGTATATCATGAAACAGCTTTAGTGAGCATTAAATCCACCGACTCTGTCTTAATAATTCAAATTAAGTACTCAGCGATATGGCTAGAAATGTTTGAGAAAATTAGGAAAATACACAACTACTGAACAACAGTTTTTCAAAAAAAATGCGAGGAGAACAATTTGCTATCAGCCTTATTACTAAATAAATGATAAAATTAAAAAAGCAAATAATATATTAAATTATAATATGTGTGTGTTTTAACTTTCCAAACGCATTGTGATTCATTGACAAAGGGTTCTCTGTGCTTTTTTTCAACATATCAGTCAGGTTTTTTTCTTCTATTTTAATTATTATATTTTATTTTTAGAATAGTTTTAGGTTTACAGAAAACTGAGCACATAGTATAGAGAGAGTGCCCATACACTCCCTTCCTCCCTGTTCATAGTTTCCCCTACTATTAATACCTTTCATTAGTATGGTACATTTCTTATCATTGATGAGTCGATATTGATGCATCATTATTTACTAGAATTTATACTTTAAGGTTTACTCCTTGTGTTACACAGCTCTATGTGTTTTGTCATAGTTTTACCAGATTTTCTATTTGTCTTTATCTAATTTTGTCTTTTAATATAAAAAATAAAGATTAATAAATATGTATGTGAAATATGTTATGTCTATACTTTACAACAATTTTCATATAAATAATTCTAAGGGAAAAAGTCTTTGGTTCAGAAAAGGACACTTACAAATAATGGGCATAGGAAAGAGCCTGAGTAGTTCTGCGAAAAGAGAGTTCAGTATGTGAAGACAGAAACTACTTTGACTATGGACTTGAGCATCACAGTGTCAGGCATTCTTAAGTCTTAGAAGTTAGGTGCATGCCTGGCCCTTTAAATGCACCTCTGACACCAGATAGTCTGGCCAAAGAAAGCTCTGACTGCCTGCCTCGGCCACCCCCAGCCCGTCAGTCTAGCCAGGTCCCCGTTCCATAGAGGAGACTCTGGCACCTTTCCCACTTTGCTCCAGGAAACACCCTCAGCTTTGTTATATGCCTCTCTCTGCCTATTGCCTTAATGGTCTGTGCTCCAGACTGATCCCAGCCACTTGACTCTTATGCAGTGGAGATGAAAAAGATGCATTTTCTTTACTCAAGGAATTCACAGTGGAGTGAGTAGCAGAGGGTAGCTTATAGCTGCCTCCAGCCTCTAAATGTGTTCAGTTTTGCAGCACAGTGTGTGTATCACATGCTGTTTTAAATTTGAATTTGGTTGCCAACAATTAAAAATTAGAAAATTTCACACACACACAAAAATATCTTGGTATCTAGCTTCTCTTGAAAAATCAGATGCGACTCTGCACTCACATTGCCAACAATCAGCTGGAGATGAGTGGCAGCTACTCTCCTTTGAACAGATGATTTGCTCCCTAGTTTGACATAGTTCCCACCTCTCCTTATTGTATGACACTGAAGCCACTTACTGCATTTATATCATCTGCCTGGTCTCTATAAACAGTTGAGTTTGCAGCCCCTGGAGTAGCTGGCTTTTTGTGTGTGTTCTCAGTGGCCAGAGCAGCCGGGGAGAATCTAAAATATAACCCTACATTATGTCCCACCACTCCACCATCCACTGATGGAAGAAATAAATGTTCAAATATAGCTGCTCCTGTCTTTTTGTGCCATAAAAATCCCCGGGCCGCATTTTTTCCCCTCACTGTACCTATTATAAAAAAAAAAAAAATTCCAACTGGTTTAATGAAACGTTCCTTTATGGAAAAAAAGAGCTGCTGACCACCAAGACAAATTTATGGTTTGGAAGCATTATCTGAGATCCCTTGAACCTGGAGATGATCAAGATGGACCCACCGCATTTGAACTTGGAGTACCTTAGCCCCCTTGGAGGATTCTTTTTTCCAAGGATTTCACAAGCTCTCAACTCGCTGACCTTATGTCATTTCTTGCCTCACAGACTTGCTGAAATAGAAGAGAATGTAGCAAGGACTTTTCTCCATTCTGCCCTCCTCATCCTAGGGCTCTCTGCCACTTGCTGTCAGCACCACAGAAGCACATGCTCCCTGCCCATCTGGACCTACTTTACCCAAGCCTAGAAGGACCAACTAACTCTTCCTGTTCTGCCTCCACAGCAATAATCAAAGCATCAAAAAGATTATTTAAGCCATAGACTTGTTTGTCTCTTGCACCTGGTAATTGGGTCAAGTTGGAGTTCAAAAATTGGACCTGCAAGCAGGTGCTCATCTGCATCCTGTAGAACCTAAACCTTATCCAGTGTAAAGGGAAGGGCTTCCTAAGCAGGCAGGAGGTCCAACAGAGGCACCTTTAAGGAATAGCTGCATGAGAGCCTGCCGAGGAGCAGCCTTTAATAGACATGTCTTTGTTCACCTCCATTTTCCCAGTGACAGGAATGGCGCCTAGCACACTTATAGGCATTCAGTAAATATCTGTGGAATAAATGAACAATGCTAGTTTTCTGTAGCCTTCACTTGCCCCTGAGCCCTGGCTTCTGGTCTTACCCTCACACTCTGCCTTCAGCATCTTTCACTTACAGACTGATTCAGGTATGATCTCCCAACATTTTGGATATGACATTTATTACTTTTTCCTTTGCCATGATGGTTCATGAGTATCTCGGTGTTCAGATTTTTATGCTCTGTATTTCTCCAGGCAAATGAAAAGAGCTTTGAAGCCCAGGTCGTTTGATTTCCGGTTCTAGTTCTAAAAATGAGTGAGTCTTGTAACCTCTCTGGGGCTCTTATAAAAATGGGTTGGGGGATCCAAGTGTGGGAAATGGGTGTGATATCTTCTAGTTGCCATTTAGGAATGTTAAAAGTTTTGGGAAGTTTTGCAGTAAAGAAAATCTGTTCAATATTGTTTAAATACAGCATTTCCCAACATTCTTTTGATTAAGGAGCCTCTCTTTTTCCTCCCCCATAATACATATTCACATATGAGGTCTGTCTGGGAAAAGTCTAGCCATTGTTAACATAATGAGAAGGGTTTGCATGACATCTTGTAACCTGGCAGCCAAGGAGAGTGGACTGGAATGTGCATGTGTGAACAATGACGGCTTCACTGTACTAGTCAGTGGGGTCAGTAGACACTGTTGAATGAGCATGTGTACTGTGTAGCCGTCACATTCAAAATGATTGAGCGAGTAGAGCAATGAATCTGCATCAAATTTTGTGTTAAGCTTGAACATTCCTCTACAGAAACTATTCAGATGATTCCGAAGGCCACAGCTATGGGCCACGAGTGATTGGCAGTTTCATCACGACATCACGCCTGCTCATGCATCGTGTCTCATGCAGTGTTTTTTGCAAAACATCAAATCACCCATGTGACTTAGCACCCATACAGACCAGATTTGGTGCCCTGTGACTTCTGGCTTTTCCCAAAACTAAAATCACCTTTGAAAGGGAAGAGATTTCATGCTGTTGATAAGATTTGGGAAAATATGAGGGGGCAGCTGATGATATTGGGAGAACTGTGTGAGTTCCCAAGGTGCTTACTTTGATGTGGACTGAGGCATCATTGAACTATGTACAATGTTTCTTATATCTTGTATCTTCTTCAATAAATGTCTCTATTTTTCATATTAAGTGGCAGGATACTTTCTGGACAGAACTCATATATGGAATTTGGGAACTGAGCAAATAGAGATGCTGGAGTCTGTTCAAGGAGTAACATTATCTGATTAAATTCATTTGCATTAAGGTAAAAGGCAAGGACAACTCATTACTAAGCAAACGGTATAAAATTAAGAGCACAACTGGTTTAAGAACATTTTCTGAAAGGAAGCTATAGTGTCCCTCTTTACCAACTTCTTTTTGTTGGTTCTTTTCTATGGCTCTGTCATTTATCAGCAAGTAACAGGACCAAATAGAGTCAAAGCCTCCACCTTCCTAATGGGGGGGATCTAAGCTAGATTGAGTGCAGGGGGTGGGGGAGCCAGCTGCAGCTTTTTATCTTTGGTGACAACAAGCAGTTGTGTTCCTTCTGGGGCAGTCACCGGGTTCATGAATAGTGCCACAGTCTTTTAAAGCCAGGACTGCTCTTTTGATCTACAAGTTCATGTGACTCCATCATGGGCAAGGCCTTCTGTCCCATTCTTCCCTCCCCCTTCCTGTGTTTGTCTCTGCCCTTGCAAGGGTTTAGGCTCACAGCCAGAGTGAAAGCAATGACTTGCCCAATTCAGAGAAATAAAGGAAAACACCCCCTCCCCAATTTGATGGTCAATAGCTGTAGGGAGATATAATAAACCTCTTCATTAAAGAAATGTAGCTTTTTAGATGAGTGAAGAATTATATCTCTAAACCTATTCTTCAGAGCTTGTAAGGGTTCCGCATGGTCAGAGGCTGTCACGCTGCCATGGAGATAGAGTTTAAGTATAGAATTTGAGGGACTTTTGCCTGCGTGGTTGTCTTTTTCCTAGCCCCATCTTGCAGTTCGGCATATATCTGGTTTTAAAAAAGTGAATTGTAAACGCCAACTTCTGATGCAGAGTTAAGAATCATGGATACATTTTTAGAGTTATTTATGCATTTGTTTATTTAGAATCTACCCATCTTGAGTAATGCTGATATGTATCAGCTTTGCAGAGCCTGCTAGGAAAACCCAGGCCTCCTGCCAGCCACAACAGTACCACAGGGGTGGAGGAGGGGAACTCCATCAATGGTGTCACCTCTACCAAATGGAAGAAGAGCTTTGGTGTTTTCTGACCAAAAGCCTCTTTCTTCCTTCCTGTGCCTGGGCGTGGACATTCACTTGATTCTTTGTAGAGCAAGCTCCACCAATAAGCAAAAGATGGCCAAGAACATCTCTTTCTTAATGACTAAAACTCCCATTTTAGGACCGCTTGAAGCCTCAAGCAGCACCCCCAGAAGATCCCAGCTAAGATGTAATTACCAAGGTGGGCTGTGCATTCAAACGCAATTTTCTGTCACTCTCCACATATGCGGCTGCATGCCCCCCCCCCCCCATTCTGATCCATACCAACCGGCACGCTTACTGTTGTTCAGACACTCCAGGCAGGTATCCAACTCAGGGTATTTGCACTTGCTATTCCCTCCAGCTGGAATGCCCTTCCCTGGATATACTCCTGACTCAGCCACTCCTCTCCTACAAGTCTTTACTCAAATGTTATTTGGTCAGTGAGACCGTCCTACTCACCCTATTTAAAAACATGAGATTCCCCACCCAACAGTTCCTAGCCTCCTCCCTAGCTTTATTTTTCTCCATAGCACTCACCACTGTCTAACATATATTTTGTTTATTTTATTTATGGTCTGCTTCTCCCCCTAGAATGCTGGTCCATGAGGGCAAGGATTTTGTCTGTTTTATTTGCTGCTATAATTTTATTGGTAAAATGTCTAGAACAGTGCCTGGCCATGGTAGACATTTCATGGCTATTTGGTGAATGGATAAATGGATTGTGTAGCTAACTGCCACCTAATAAGAGAGCAGGGACCTCAGACAGGAGGCATTAAGTTTTGACTTCAGCCTCAGCAAACAGCTCCAAAGGGAAAATTTAAAATCACAGGGCTCTGAGCACAGATTTGGCAAGCATAGTGGTAAACAAGTGGAAGACACCCATTTTTTAAGTAACAAGAATAATACCTAGTGGTGTTTTAAGCACTTTTCCAAGTCCTCTTTCCTACTGTCTATAAGTTTCTCCTCATCATGAGAAAGTTGCAACCAGATATGCTGTTAGCCATTTGCACTCCAGCTTATCCAGGCACAGCCAGTGGCAAATGGTTCCATCGGGAAAGGACCATTTAGCTTAAACTCATGCACAGATGAAGGAGACTCCCAAACATTCTCCATAAGTCAGCAATTCTGCCTCAATTAGTGGCACTTTTACTCTCCAGTTTCTACCTGAAAGCCATCTTCCAATTCTCTCTGACCCTTGATATCGAGCTCGTTGCCAGGCTATGGAGATTTTATTTCCGGAATGCCTCTTGCATCCTTTGCCTCTCTCTCACATTCATCATGACAGGCCTAGTCTGGCTCTCCTTAGCTCTTAACTGACTATGGCAATAGTTGCCCAACTGGTTCCCTATCTCTAGTTTCTTCCTCCTCCATCCCATGTTCTGGTCAGCTGCCACAATTATATTCCCAAAGAACAAATACAATGTCACTCTCACTCTTCCTACAAAATGGCTTCCCATTATCCTTGAGATGATCCTTTCATCTATCTTCTAGGCTTTGCACCCACTAGCTCCCTAAATAAACCTTCCACCCATACCCTTGTCTAGTCGTTTCCCCAAGCACTTCTTGTTTCCCAAAAATAAGTGTGCTTTCCACTCTTCACATCTGTATTTCTTTCCTCCTCTGTCTACCGCCTTCTAGTCATATGCCCTCATTTCCTGTCTGTTTAAATGCTCTCCTAGATCCCTCATGGCCCATTTGTTGATTCACTCAGTCAGTAAGTCAGTCAGTCAGAGCGATTGGGAATGCTCAAACCTCTCTTTTCCTCAGATAGCATAGGTTAGAAATGATCTTTTTTTTCTGTATATCTCCCATGCAAGTCTCACACACTCCCCTAATTAGGGTTATTATTCTTATATACATTGTTATTTCTCCAGCCAGTTTCTTTGTGTGGTCCTTGAAGGCAGAGGTTTTTGTGCCTCTATTTCATTCCCAGAGTACATGACAGCTTCCTCATAGCAGGTGCCCACACCTATCTGGAGATGCCCCAACAAATAGACGAGGCCTGTCCAGAAAGTATCCAGCCATGAACTATGGAAAATACAGGCATTTACTGAAGGAGATACAAGACACAAAAAACGTTGTACACAGGACAATGACACCTTGGTCCCCTTCAAAGTAGGCACCTTGGGACCTCACAAAGTTATGTGAACTGCACCACGATGTTCTTCCTAATCTGGTAGCAGAAGTCACAGCACAAATTTTGCCATGACACATTTCATGCTAAGATCCTGCATCAAAATCTCGGACATAGTAGTTTTTGGAAGTCCCAGATCAGCTTCTAGTTTTCATACTGTCTGTTGACGATCTTTGTTGATTGCAGCCCGTACACGTTCAGCATTCTCTGCTTGTTGCAGGCTTTCCAGAATGTGGATCATTTTCAACAGATTCTCGACTATCTTTGAAGCATTTGTGCCACACTTTTATTTGCACTGCACTCATTGCATCAACCTTGAAAGCCTTTTGAATCATCCAAATAGTTTCCACAGAGGAATATTCAAGCTCAACGCAAAATTTGATGCAGATTCGTTGCTCTACTCACTCAGTCATTTTGAATGTGATGGCCACCCAGTACACATGCTCACTCAACGGTGTCTACCACCCCCCACTGACTGGTACAGTGAAGCCATATTCCAGTCTACTCTCCTTGGCTGCTGGCTTATACCAATGTCACACAAACAATTCTCATTATGTTAACGATGGCTAGACTTTTCCCAGGCAGGCCCGGCCTCGCTCTCACTGATCCTCTAAGGGTCACCATAATCTTCCCAAAGCCATGTATCAATTATAACTGGTGAACCATCAACAATAAATACTTTCTCTCCCCCATCCCCACAGTCAGCAGGGCTCACAGCCCTCAAGGTTGTTATTCAAAGCTGAGTGAGGTAGAAGCCCAGGGTGGAAAATAAATGTTACAAAACTTCCTCCAAGATGAATTTTAAAAAGGAAATTATCAGAGTGAGAAGAACAGAGACTTGATTTACCAGTTCAGGCTGTTGTACCAGGTGCATACACATGATGTATCTCTTCAAAGGTCTGTGGTACACACCTGGATATCCTGCGTCCCTTGTTTGGGGGGCAGAAGATTTGGTGGTATGTAAAACAAATATGAAATTCAAGGGGTGGAGAGAATAAAGATAAAAAGCAAAAAATGGAAGGAGGGAAGGAAGGAAGGAGGGAAGAAAGAAAGGAAGGAATAAGGGAAGGAAGAGAGGAAGGAAGGAAGGAAGGAAGGAAGGAAGGAAGGAAGGAAGGAAGGGAGGAAGGAAGGAAGGAACTTAGTTTCATCTTGCCAGGCAAAAACATTGTGGAAGGAATTAAGCAGAAAAATATCTGTAATATGCCAATGTGTAATCTCTGCTGTTGGGTTTCAGTCTAACTCAGCACTATTGGCTAAGATTTTCCTAAATGTTTGGTGTGTGTTCTTCCTCGCTGTTAAATACAGACTTCCCACCCTACCAGTTTACACGCCGTCTCTTGCATTGACTGTAAACCCTTAGAGGAAGAACTATGTCCCTTTATCTCTGTTTCCTTGGCTAAGCACAGCATCTGGCACATAGTGGGCACTAAAGATATGTGTATTGATCATAGCAATGTAAAGCTCTGTTTCAAAAACTTCAATCATTAGCATGCCAACTTGGTTCTAGCCAAGCTTTTTATTCTAGTGAAGTACTACCACCTTTACAATTATTTGCTTCTTTCAACTGACTCGTGCATTTTTTTTTACCTTGTGCCATGCATTGCAATCATATCTGTAAAATCACACATATTGATAAGCAGGTTATAGTTTTTCTTATACATATAAAAATAAGTAGATAACTATTAAACAGTATTCATTCAGGCACCACCTAAATCAGAACACCTGTGGTAGGCAGATCATTTTTGGGAAGCACTGATTAACCAAGCTCTGCTCCCTAAAACTGGGGAATAATTAAGTGTGTCAAGTCTCTACTTTAGGTCTTTCAGTATAAATCCTGTGCATCCTCATCAATGCTGTCTTTCTTGAAGAAAGGTAACAATTTGTTTACATTTTGTACACGAATTATTTAATTTGTGGATCACAACCTGTATTTGAGGAAAGAGGGGTTATTTTATCATGTTCCCAGATATAGTAGTTAGGTTAATACTGATCTGGAGAGGGTATTTGATCATTTTAGCAATCAGTGATAAAGATTTTCTCACATCTTGTTTTCCCTCCTCATTCATCTTTTCACCCCAAGGTCTTCCCCAAATATGGTTTCCCTACCTGGAAAATAACTTTAAAACCCTCCAGAGGGTAAATAGGTGATGTGCAGAAGCAGTAATTCACCAAAGAGGAAATACAGTCAATCAACAAGGACATAGGGAAATATACAAACGTACTATGAGTCAAATAAATACAGATTAAAATTGCACATAATAGATCTCTTTAAACTTTTAAGTAAGGGGGATTTTTAAAGAAATAGTACTTAATACAAGCGAAGTTGGGCTGAAATTGACACTCGCATACTTTGCATGTGGCTATATGATGCATAGTGACTGTGTATACTGATAAAACATTTCCAACGCACAGTTTGGCAATGTGAATCAAAGGTTCACAATTGCAAAGAGGCCTTTGATCCAGCGATAATTCTGTTCCTATAAATCTAGTCTATACAAATAATTGTACATATGGAATATGTTATATGCACGAAAGTGTTTGTTACTATATTATATATACTAGTGAAAAGTGAGAAAGGACCAAAATATCAACAACGAAGGTAGTGAGTAAAATTCGTAGTCACTATCCATTCAGAGGATGACCATGAACGCATGACATGGCAGAATGCTGTAGGTATAGCAGGATATAAAATTTTATAGATAATAATGATAAATATGTAAAAAATATATGTGTGTACGAAGAGACTGCTAGAAAATATCCTTGTTCCTGACAGGGCAGTCTGCATATTAACTGAGCACACAGACTATGGCATCAGGTTCTCTGTGTTTGCAGCTCAACTCTCCTGTTTATTAGCTTTGTGACCTCGGGCAAGTTGCTTAACTTCTCTAAGACTTAGCTTTTCTCATCTGTGAAATGCAATAGCAATCTCACTGTGTCGTTATGAGAATTGAGTAAGGTAATTTATGTAAAACATTTAGCACAGGGTTGGCACATGGTGGCACTGACTAAATAGTTATTCATCCTGCAAATATTTATCAATCATTGGCTATGTTTAAGGCACCTAATGTGCAGGTAAATCATAGGGAAATTTCATCTCCTTTCTGTTTTCTGCAATATGTTTATTTTATCTCTACAAGGAAACACTCCGTTGCTCCTGCTTTGGTTGGCCACCCTATTGGCAGGCTATCCTTAGAGTATGCTAATCATTCTTCCTGGCTTTCGCTCTCTCACCCATGGCAAGTCAAGGACTGATCATGTCACACCCTTGCTTCAGCATCTTCATTGGGTTCTCATTGTTTGCAATGAGACAAAATCCAACATCTTTATCTAGGGATTTTAAAAACCTGGCCTCGGCCTGCCCTGGATGTGTCATTTCTTGCCATTTTCTCTCTGCATTTTCTCTTCCAAACACTTACCTCCCCCTTCCCAGTCCTGTACAGGACAGCCACTGTCAGAACCCTTGATTTCATGCAGCATGGCAGCAGTGTGGAAATTCTAGCCTCCCTTAAAATGGTGATCCTAGGCCAAGAATGTATATTCAGAAGTCTGGCCTGGGGCCTAGGAATCTGTTTCTTTCATAAGCATCCTGCGGTGTTTCTGAGATGAGGCTCAGGGATACTACGTGAGAAACACACTGTTCCCTTTTCTGCCCGATAAGCCTGTTCTCCTGCTTGGTGGTCACTTTTGCACCCGGCCAGACACAGATGAAAAGCTCCTTATGTTTTTCTGCCTGCCTTGGGCAAAGGTAGTCCCCAGCCTCAGGAATTCTGTGATATTGTATCAAAATTTCTACTGAGATTGTGATTTCCTTCTGTTTCCTTTGCATGCTTTCTTCTTTAGCCATCTCCTCCACTGAACCATAAGCCCTAGATTTCAGGAACTATTTTTTATTTGCCTTTACAGCCTCTGTACCTGACATAGTAACTGGAACATAGTAGACACTTACAGATGTCTATGGGATGTGCTTGTACTCATTCATTGGCTTTAACTGTGGATGATTGGATGATTTCATCAGAAATACTAAGCACTAGTTCATTTGTAATCACCAAGGCTGACCTTACTGATGCTGTTCACTCGCTTTGCTCATTTACCTTCCAGGCCATGCAAAGCCAACGTACTTTCTCCTAAGGTCAGTTTAGCAGGTAACCTGCCACCACATGGCTAGCCAGACACCATGAGGTTCAACATGGAATGGCTTGTCAACTTCAGCCTGGAAGAGGTTAACTAACCTTGGGAAATCACACTGCAGACAGGCGAAGAGGGAATAAACCCAGATGGCTGGTTGTCCTGTGCCCAGATCCCAACAAACTCACCATGAGCTTTCTTATTTAAATGCTAAAATACTTTAGTGGTTATTCACATGAGGCCTGAAATCAGACTGCCTTGGTTAGAATTACAACTCCATCATGTGACCCTGGACATATTCTATAAACACTCTGTGCTTCAGTTTTCCCTAGCTATAAAATAGGGCTAATGATAGCACCTAACTCAGAGAGTTGATGTGAAAAGTAAATAAATGAAAATGCATACAATCTTTAGAATTACATTGGGTACATAGCAACTGCTCAATAATAGGCAGCTATTATAATTAGATTTCTAAGATATAACATGGATTCAATGCACACTTTAGATTGAAAGTTTTGCTCTGGCCTTTTTCTCAAATGTGTGCTAACATTTTCTGTTGTAATCTTTGTCCTCACTTAACTCCAACCTTGGAAACAAGACTTATTACCTATCAGATTGGCTTCAATTCCACAGAACTTGCAAAAACCAAGGTAATATCAAGCTAATAGAATCTCTAATTCATGTTTTGGAGATAAGTTTGAAGTTGAAAAAATATGCAAAAAAAAATAAGAGTGGGGGAAAGAAGTGAAGCACCCCACAAATTATAGAATGAAGACAAACTTAGGGGGAAAAAGCTGATAGGAAACAAAGTCCCATCTATTCGAACTTTCTAGCAATATCTGCATAAAGTATGCCTTCTACTTTTTATCCCCTGTAGAAAACTGAGGCAAATGTCTTCTCAGTGTTGAGAGTATTATGGGCCAAATGTGGAACTTAGCACTTTACATAAATTGACTCTTTTATCACTCACTTGCAATCACTATTTTTCTGATTTTACAGAGGGGAAACTAAACAGCTACATTACAAATAATGGCAAAACTTGATTCTCTCCTTCTCTGAGATAGCTCCAAAGTCAAGAACTTTATGTTTTAGCACACTGCTTCCTCATTGCTCCTGATTATGTCTCTTGTAG
Source organism: Pteronotus mesoamericanus (assembly GCF_021234165.1). Taxonomy (NCBI): domain Eukaryota; kingdom Metazoa; phylum Chordata; class Mammalia; order Chiroptera; family Mormoopidae; genus Pteronotus; species Pteronotus mesoamericanus. The sequence continues at coordinate 14,316,639 of NW_026555100.1, read as the reverse complement.
ACTTTGGAGTGATGTTTCACAGTCTAGAGATTGATAACAAATATTTTTCCAAGACCAGTTTTCAGTTCTAGCGCAGCAGCCCCCAAAGCCAGTGCAGAGGAAAGGCCTTTGATAACCCCCTATTGAAGTCCTAACTCCTAGAATCTCAGAATATGATCTTATTGGAAATAGGGTCATTGCAAATGTAATTAGTCAAATGAAGACCATACTGGAGCAAGGTAGACCCCTAATTCAATGTAGCGGTATCTTTAGAAGATGAGAAGAGAAATACACACATGATGGGGAATGCCACGGGATGCATTGAGGTGTTAGAGCTGCAAGCCAAGGAACCAAGGAATGTCAATGATTGACAGCCACCACCAGAAGCTACAAGCAGAAGAGGAAGGATTCTCTCCTGCAGGTTTCAGAAGGAGTATGGACCTGATAACACCTTGATTTTGGACTCCTAGTCTCCTGAGAACTGTGAGACAAGAAATTTCTGTAGTTTGAAGCCACCAGTTTGTGGGACTTTGTTATAGCCGCTCTAAATAACAAATTATGTCCCTTCCCCCAGAGCTGGGTGGGTGTATTCTTTATCACCCATGCAAAATAAACAGAAGTCCTTCTGTAGGTTTTTACCACTTCAGCCTCTGAGAGCTGAGCTGTCTGTTGTCACTGTGATAATGCAATGGCAATCATGACAGTGACATTATGGCAGACACTGTTGGCTTCTCTCCAGTATCCATCCTTCTCCACTTGTACTAACAGGTCTCTATTTTGTTCTGGTATTGACCCCAATTCCTGCATAAGGCCTCTTAGTTCTATAGTAGCCACATTGACTTTATGCATTTGAAAGAATGCTCTGATTGGACCCCTCAAATCGAATTAGCTTTTTATAGCCCATTTTGTTAGTGACAGTATTTCAGAGCTCAGGAATCTGCCAGATTTTACTATCCACATGCTAAAACCAAATAGGGCTTCTGCATCCTGCCTTGTCAGACTGAAAGGATGGAGTGATGATTCATCCACCAACTCAAAAAATTTGGTGGCTTGTATGGCATAATTATCAACACTTACTAACAGGTCCCAACAATAGCATCACTGGCAAACTCATAGAAGGGTAAGTAGTCATCTCTCTGTGCTTCTCCTTACCCTCCCTCAAAACAAACTGGGGGATAGGCACGTTTTAAAATGTTTCCTCTTATTCAAATTGAACTTGATGATTTTATTTTTAATATATTTTTATATACTGTATGATTCCATTTATATAAAGTTTAAAAATGGTCAAAAATATATGCTGTCAGAAGAGAGGAAAGAATTTACCTCTGGTGAAGAGGGAGGAGTAGAGATGGGGAGGGGGCATAAGGGAAGCCCCTTCATTCATAAGGGGCTTCAGGGAGCTAGTAATGTCTTCCTTGAACTGACTGCTGGTCACATAGATGTGTTCATTTTATAATACTTGTGCTATGTGCACTTTTTCAGTATCTATGTTGCATTTCAATGACTTCTTTCTAAAGATCATATTTTGGCTCCCTCTAATTCTAATGTTTCTTTTTTCCATATACTCTTTCCAGTCAAGTTTGCTTAAAACAATCCCTCCCAGAAAGCTGTCCTAATAAAGGATCCCAGATAAGTAATTTCAGAGTGTAACCTGGACCCCAACTACAGGTATTATCCCAATCAGGTTGACCTCTCACCCCTCCTACTAAGGCATTGCTTTCTAGGAGTTGATAGCCACTTCCTGAAACACTTTTTAAAATATTTTTTCTAATTTTATTTCTATAAAATGCTTTACTAAAGAAGTCTTTCTGTTTCACATGAAATTATTTAAGGCCTATTTCACCGTGAGCTAGGGTCTTTGAATATGCAGCTCATATCTTACATAATGACCCTATTCCCTGCTCCAAATCACTCTTTTATTGCCTTAGTTGAATTTATTAAACTGACCATTTACGTGAGCAAGGACATCGCTTTCAAAACTGAGCAGTAAGCAAATGACTAACTGCTTTCCCATCTGCTCACTTTCTGCATTGGTTTCTGGGGTGTTTACCTAAAACATCTAAAGTAGTTGTGAATAAACAAAATTCAACTTTCTGAAGAACTGCTCATTACACATTATATAACATGACACTTCCATCTTAGTTGAAGAAAATACAAAACAAAAACCCTTAAGAAATGCATTTGCAAACAAATTTCTTATTCTGAATGTCATTTTGCTCACCCATTGTGGCCAGGACATATAAAATGTTGACAGAGTAAATTTACAAAATTTTATCTAAGGATTTCCATTTGTTTTAAGATTTTTGGTCAAAGATCAAAATAAACAAATAATTCTCAGTTTTCCCATTGAGGACTTCTTTTTTGAAAAACAGCTTCATTCATTCGATAAACATTTACCCATTATTTACTACAGGCTAAACTCTGGTGTTTATCAAGGGAGGGGGGCATAAGGGAATAAATATAATATCACAAAAATAAGTAAAAATAGATCACAGAACACTGCAAGCTGGGAGAAGTTTGGGGAAAGAGAGAGCAGCTGAAGGCAGAGCCACAAATAGGAGACGGCTGAGACGGTCCCGAGCGGCCTGAGCTGGAATTTTGGTAGAGAAAAAGTGAGGACGGCACAGCCACAAGGGTCAGAATGCTCAGGGCCCATGTAAATGTGGCACAGGCTGAAGGAAAAATGGAAAACGCCAGGCCAAGACCCTAGCACTTTTGCCCTAGAGGGGGACTTCCTTCATAAAAAATAAATAAAATTATATTTTACAATTGCATTGCTATAGGGATGAATATATCTATCTTGTAGATCAAACCTGAATAGACACTTCTCCAAAGAGGACACACAGATGGCTGACAGACACGAAAAGATGCTCAACATCACTAATCATCAGGGAAATGCAAATTAAAACCACAATGAGATGTCACCTCACACCTGTCAGAATGGCTATCATTAATAAATCAACAAACAAGTGCTAGAGAGGATGTGGAGGAAAGGGAAACCTCTTTCACTGTTGGTGGGAATGCAGATTGGTGCAGTCACTGTGGAAAACAGTATGGAGTTACCTCAAAAAAACTAAAAATGGATCTGCTTTATGACCCGGCAATTCCACTTCTAAATAATTATCTGAAGAAATCCAAAACATAAATTTAAAAGGTATATGCATCCATATGTTGATTGCAGCATTGTTTATAGTAGCCAAGTTATGGCAGCAACCTAAACATCCATTGATAAATGACTGGTAAAGAAGATATAGTACATATATACAATGGAATATTACTCAGTCATAAAAATGAATAAAATCTTACTATTTGCAACAGCACAGATGGACCTAGAGGGTATTATGCTAAGTGAAATAAGTCAGACAGAGAAAGACAAATACCAGGTCATTTCACAAAATAAAAGAGCAAACAAAACAGAAATAAACTCATAGATATAGAGAACACGTTGGTGTTCACCAGGTCAGGGGGAATGGGTGAAGAAAGTGAAGGGATTAAGAGGTACAAACTGGTAGTTACAAAATAGTCATGGGTTGTAAGTACAGCATAGAGAATACAGTCAATACTATTGTAATGACAATGCATGGTGCAAGGTGGGTTCTAGATTTATGGAAGTGATCACTTTGCAGTTACATTGTGTATTCACTTTGTTGCATACCTGAGACTAATATAATATTTTAGGTGAACCATAACTGAAAAATATTTTTAAATGGTCCCAAAAATACAATTTTTCTTTCTGATTTTAAAGAAATCAAACTTTTTTGTGGGCCCCCTAGACATACATATGTGAGCCCTTGGCACGGCCTATTATGAGTGTCCTGGAGGAGAGGGCCCTGGGCCAGACCGACCCAAGGAACTGATGGTCCCCTGCCTAGGACTAGACCCCTCTGATACTTTCCCTGCAGCCTCCCTAGCTGGTCGACTGATCCAGGTACTGAGAACTTTGTCACTGCAAATATATGATCTGGCGGGGCAAGGCATTCAGAGACTGTTGGCTTGGGGTCAGGGTGAAAACTGGGATTCCAAAATGAGAACTATTTGGGTCTGAATCACAGTTTCTCCTGCCTGGCTGTATAAATTGGAACAAATTACTTAATCTTTCTGAGCCAAGGTTTTTATCTCTCAATGTGTGCATCATATTCCTAACATCATGTGAGGCTTAAATGTGATGAGAAAACAACCAGTTTAGCATGATACCTGATACATGGCTGGCAAATGCAGGCCGGGATTAGCTATCCTTAAATCTGGCACATACCCATCCCCTCTTCTGACTTGATATAGGCAGGTACAGTCATTTAGGGGAAGAGGAAAGGTGTAAAACACTTGGAGAGGGGGACAGAACGGAGCGAAGGAGTCCAGGACGTAATGGGATGGAACATGAACTGTTTCACACTTGTACCCAGGACAAGCCCAATTAGCCTACAATCTCCCACCCACACTGTCTGGAGTGTTACGTCATGTAAGCACAGATTCATGTCACCCTACAGACATCCTTAAGGCTATCCCTCTTCCTCCCAGCAAGTTTCCAGCTCTCTTTAAGTCATTTCCCTATATGTTCTTCCCTTCTTGCCCTCGACCCTGAATCTAGATTTGGCATTCCTCACACACTCACATTCCTTTTTGCCCACATGGTTTCTTTTGCCTAAAATGCCTTTTTCAGTGAACTTTTATTCATCCTATAAGACCCAGCCCCAATGTCCCCTCTTTCTGCAGCTGCCTAAGCAAAATTAATCTCTCCCTCTCCTAGACTCCCACAGCACCTGCATCACGGCACTTATCATATCACTATGTTTGACAATCACTTGTTTACATCTCTTTCCCCAGCTGGAAGGTGTGTTCCAGAAGGGGAGGGGCTCTTGAACTCATTCACAGCCTATTTCCACCACCAGGTTCCCATCCCAACCGCTGCCTCACCTCCCGCACATGTTGGCAGCTCATGAATGAGGGAAGGAAGGTTTCTTCATTGTTTGCTTGGTTTGGGAACCTCTCTTCTCACACCTGTTCGAATACAGGATGCTGATTTATCCAGCAAATTAAAAGTCAATAATTAGCAAAGTTCCAATGAGGACTGAAGTAGCAAGAAACTAGTAGAACTGTTTCCAAGATGGGAAAATTCCAGGGAGATTAATTTGATGATTACCCCGCTGGGTCTCCAGGTGCCTATTCTTAAAGGAATAGGGGGTGGAGGGAGTCAATGGTACTCCCAAAGGCTTGGGATTCATCTATATAATCAGTACCCAGTGGGTAATATGGGGTGAGGGGCTGGGCAGATATCAGTCTCCCCGCCCTTGCACATTTCTCCCCAATTTCCCCATCCCCTCCCCAAACAGCCCTGGGCCGCTTCCTTTTCCTGCAAGGTCATCCCCCTACTCTGCCAGTTACTAAATCCTGGGATTGGGAAGTGGTTCTTCCCAGTCACTAGGGGAGTGCCTTCTGGAACTTCCTTTTTCCTGTGGGGCAGGCAACTGCCAGACCTCAGTGTCCACTTTGGCAGTGTGCACTTGTCAGTGCCGACAGGGCAGACTCCAGTGCTCCTGATTCGCCTGCATCGCGCTTGTATCCATCACCTGGAGCCTGTGGCAGCAGCTTTGTGCAGGACAGAGCACCGAAGGGCTGGGTTGTCCTCATTCTCAGAATTGCTGGTGCCACTGATGACTGCAGACTGGCTCCTGACACATGTTCCTGAGGAACATCATGAGAGACTGCAGTCCCCTGTAGCTGAGAGCCCTGTGGCTTCTTCTGGTGTCTCAGAAGAGGGTTTTTTTTTTGGGGGGGGGGGTTAGAGTTAAAGCAGGAGCTTTTTATTTACTTTTTCTTCATTTTTTTAAACTATCTTTAGAAGTTTTTTTTATTGTTGTTAAATTACAGTTGTCCACGCAGAGCCTTTTGTGAATCAAGTTGGCTGGGAGGTACTCAGTCATCCCAATAAGGTGCTGCCATGGCAAGCTGGGGCCCCGGAGGGTGGGTGGTGCACACGCACAGCCTGCTTCACTCTTCTTGTTTCTGGAGGATGAGTCGTCCCTACCATCTCTAGCATCTGCTTCCTCTTTCCGATTCTCTTAGCCACCGCCCCAGCTCACAGTCCTAAAAAGCCCTAATTTCACGTCTCACTCAGGCTCCTGCAATAATCAACCTTTTACTCACTTAAACCTTTCTCTCCAGTGCTGCTGAAGAAACTCCCTAAAATACACTCTGCATGAGTCCACTTTCATGAAGCTTAAGAACAGACCAAACAAATCGAGGTGGTATAAGTAAATAAACAAACAAACAAACAGTGTTTATATTTGTGTGTGGAGAGAGGCTTCAATATTGTTAAGGGGGGAGCAAGAGGGAGACTTCAGGGATGTTTGAAAGATTCTGTATTTTGATCTGTGTGTTCATTACATATATAAAAAGGCATGGAGCCTTAGACTTAAGATTCATGCACCTTAATAGATTAAGCCTCAATAAGAAAGTAAAACAAAATAAAAAGAAGAAGAACTCTGCATTGATTCAACCAACCTGTTTGGGTGCCTACAGTGTGGAGGGATCAGGGGGGAACACACAACCATGCTACCCACTCCTCCCCCAGCTGGCCTTCCAGACTTCTCTCCTGTTCTTCTGGCAAACACAACTAGGCTATCAGCTGATGTCCCAAATGAATCCCCTTACGGCCTCAGGCCCCTCTGAAACCTTACAGGGGTCTTGTTCCCATCCTCACCTCTTCCCACTCCCAGTTCCACTTGTCTAAATCCTTCTGCAAATCTCAAAAGGGATATCAGCTCCTGAATGAAGCTTTCTCAACAGGGGAAGCCTATGCTCCCTGCAATCCCCTATGCTCCTTGGTACCTCCTTTCTAGGAATTCTGATTCTCTGCCTGACCTTTCCCAGAAGACACAGCTCCTCGAGGAGACACTGATCTCTGATCCACCTCTGCTACACAGATTCATGCTGAATTCAAAGATCAGGAAAGGAAAAGGGAGGGTACGTTAAACAGTTTCCTGGCCTCCCAGCTTCAGCTGAGCCTGCTTAGCTATTGCGAGGCTCACAGTGGAAGCAAAAGTCTTCACACCATCCCATCACCACCCTCCCTAAGATCTCTGCTCTGAGATCTCTGCCCTGGTTAGCAGGCGGGATTTGGCTGCTGCGGTTTTTTAAGGCATTCAGTGCTCCAAACATGATTTCCAGAGACCTCATCAGGAATGAATGAATGAACGAACAAACAAACTAAAAGAGGAGGGAGGACAGAGACATGAGAAAATTCACCTGCTGGCAAGTGATTCCTCTGGAGATGTGACCAGTTTATTCCTCCCTATGGGGGTCTGTAACCAGAGGAAAGACCCTTCCTGCTTCTGTCTCAGGAGAGAGAGCAGATCTAAGTCCTGGGCTTCAAATGGGTTGGACCCTGGTACCCAGAAAGCTGTCAGCTCTGATTTGTACTTCCATCAGAGCATCACTCTACAGCGCGACCTTAGGTATTAGTTTATATACATATATCACACAAAGTAGGCATGAATATATATATTGATTATATGCCATAGGTAGGGCCTTGTGCTAAAAGGAACAGAGGACTTAAAAATAAGGATTTGCCATTCCTGCCTCCCACTGAGTTTAAAAATAGTTTGGCATATGTATGGGATGTTCGCTGAAGCATTGTTTATAACAAGAAAAAATTAGAAACAACCTAAATATCCATCATGAGGAGAAGGGCCAAATAAAATGCAGCACACTGGCTTCCTAGAATACAATGGAGTAATTTAACGGGACTAACTAGGAATTATACATGTCAGTGTTAATAGATCTCAAAAATATATTGAGTGAAAAAGTCAGGTTGTAGAATGATGCATATCGTACAATTCACATTTATGCAAACACAGAGATGATGAAAATACTCTGCATGTTCTATGAATATATAACATATTTGCATATGAAAGTATAGTTTTCAAATGGTACAGAGGGATGCACACTTTCTCCCTGGGAGAGGGGAAAGGAAGAGAATGGATCTCAATTTAAGGGGCTTTTGCTTTTTCTGTAATTGCTCTCATTTTTTAAAAGTATTTAGGAAGTCATGGCCTAAATACATAAGAAGCTAAGTGATGACTCCATCGATAACCATGACAACAATATAAGTGACATCTCAAGGAAGAATGGATTTATTGTGTGACACTCAGTACCTTCAAAAATGGCCCGGAGTTTATAAGAGGAAGGGTTTCCTAGGTATTGAGGAGTTAGAACTTCCTCAGAAGTTTTTGGGAAAGGCAATGCTGTGACAAAGGTGGAGTTTTGTGAAGCTGCATCTGGCCACATGAATGCAATATACACATTTGCATTATGAATGTATGTGGGTTTTTTTTTTTCACATACTTGTCTGGCCCTAGGAAATTGAAGAACACAGTATTACACAAGCTAAGCTCTGAGGAAATCAGGTTAGGAAAATGAGGGATGCTTTGTTGTAACTCTTGAGCCAAAAGAGCAAGTAATCAGGGACACCCAGGAGCATCTGGGGTCAGTGAAGTTTTTATCAGTTTCCTTTACTGGATGGTAAGCTTCTCGGGGTCTGTGGCTGTGATGTCTTCCTTCATGGAACCCCAGTGCATAGAACAGTGTGTGATATCATGTAACAGAAACTCAGAGAACAGTTGCTGAATGAATGAATGAATGAACATTACAGAAAAGTAAAAGAATAAGGACTACAAAGAGGTGTGTTGTCTGAATGGCTAATTCTAAGGCTCATCTGTCGGCTTCTCCATTCCCCCCTGCCAGTGCCTCCTCCATCGAAGTGTGGCTTTCTCTTGCCTCTTGTCTACCCCGACTCCCTAAAACCCTGGAGTTCTTTATGATGGAGGTGGGGAGTGGCTGTCCACCTTCAGGAAGGCCCAGGATACCAAGGTTAGGAGAGGATAAGGAAAAAAATCACTTGGAGGGCTAAACTGGGAAGATTTCACAGGAGTTAGGTAGGGCGAGAAGAGAGCAATGTGCGTGGCTTTGGTGGCGGTGGGGGGGGGGTAGATTCTAAGGCAAAGGGGAGACAGATGAGTCTACAGGAAGAAAAGATCAGGCAGGCAGGTGGATGTGAAACTGGTTCATTCAGAGCTTTCAAATGTGAAACTAAGAACCCCAGGATTCCACAGTTAACCTCCAGGGGTTTTCCAAACAATGAGGCTGCTTCTGCCAAGGAGAGATTAAAACTGCCAGAGGGACCTGTTCATCTATTATCTGTCCTTACTGGCATTCTGAGTGATTTCATTTAAAGGAAGGAGGCAGGGGTGGGTAGGAGAGCGAGAGAGAGAAAGAAAGAGGGGCCATTTTGCTAAAATATTTGAAAGAATATCGTGTTTAGGATTCTTCCTCTCTCAATGAAATGAGATCTTATATAAAATATATTCTAGGTGGAAAAGGTTCTCAATGCATGTTTGCATTGAGCTAGAGGCAAGGGAAAAAGCTCAACCAAAAGACAAATTCTTTTGGAATTACCATAAATTGCCTACAGTGTCCCTTTCTCAGGATTGGGATGATGCACAAAAGGTCAAAATTAAGAGCCTCAAAGACCAGGGTAAGGGAAGAAGGGAGGTGTAGATGATTGGTTTTGGTTCTCATTGATAATCATTAACATTTCTCTTGAGCTCTGCTCAACCCTTGCATGTATAATCTCATTAATTCTCATAGCAGACAATGAGGTAGGCTCTATCCCTACCCCTACCAAGGCTCAGAGAGGTTGAGTAACTTGCTCAGCATCACACCAGATCACAAAGATGAGAACTGGATTCTAAATCCAGCCACCCTAACATCAAAGTCCCTGAGCAGTTGTATCTCCCAAAGAAAATGCCTTGAGCAGGTGTGGGTGAAGTAAGATGCAGGTACCTTCAGCAAAAGAGCCTGAGGAAGAGAGAACAACACTAACATTTCTGAGAGGATTCCATTTTACATAATTCTCTAAAGAAAATTCTAGAAACCCTCTCTCTGTTGGGGCAGCTGCCTCCCTGGACCCTTAGGTGAACTCACCACACCTGGAAAGTTCATTCTCTTCTGGATGTCCCATGTTTGGAAAACTTAAAAGTATGGCACCTTACATCAGTGAACAGAAGGATGAAGGATCTGGTGAACTGCAATGGAAAATGAGTATATTTAATTTAAAGAGGAGAAGATTTGAAGGAAAAGAGAGAGCTATATCAAACACTCAGGAAGCTTTCTCAAGAAAGAATGACCAAGCTTCTTTTGTGCAGCTCTGGGTAACAGAACTAGGGTAAATGGGGAGTGAGAGACGAATTCAAATCAGTACTACAAATGATCCTCCTCAGATCAGTTTGAAGAATGAAGTGAGCCACACTAAAGGTAGTGAGTACTCTGTTAAAGGAAGGAATCAAGCCAAGATGGAGAATCAGGAATCATGAGTGCTAAGCGGGAACCCGTGTTGGATAGAAGATTAAATGACTTATTAAAGCCTCTTCTGACATTAAGATTCCACAAGTTTATAATTAGATATTTCTCTTCCTTTTCCAAATTTCTCACTGAGCCAAAGACTTCAGAAAGAACCCGATGGTCATTCCAGCCACTGGAAGCATATCATTCTATAAATTCCTATGTTCTGCATGTCTGTGCAAAGGGAGCCCCACCTGCAACAGAGGCCTATATGTCTGTCAGCAGGGGCAACATTTCTCACACTAATAGTACAAGTCAGAATAAATACCATCTCCATTTGGGAGACAGTCCTTGACAGAAGAGAATTGGCCTGCTTGATTAGGAATATATGTCAGATGCTGATAATAGGGAAATCCTTTTCAGCTGAGCCCCAGAACCTGAACAGTCATAATGAGACCGATTTAATGAGCCTCCTGTTCTACAACAATATTAATTACAACCCTGTCACAGAAGGCAGCCAACTCAAGATAAAAATAGGTAAAATGCACAGGAATTGGATCACATTCAGAATCTTTTCCCCAGATACAAATAGGCTTGCAGTCATGTACATATGTCTATAGCAAGCAAATGGATTGAACATCTTTAAGCTGTTTGGAACAAATACTGATGCAGAGTTGATCTAAACAGCAGAAATGCTTCTGAACTTTAGACTTGTCTCTCAGAGTGCATCTGAGAGACAATTTAGGTCTGTTGAGGCTGATGAGTCCAAACTTGTTCCAGCCCCGAAAAAAAGAAGAAAAAAGAGCAGCAAATGTCCTTCTTGTCAAGTGGGTAGGCACACCTCCAATCCTTTACTTGGTCAAGTCTCACAAGTCTCTCCCCTTAAAGAAATGGAATTTGCTCAGGTAGAATTTAAGCTGGAAACTCACCAATCCAGGCCTATAAATGATCAGTAGGGGCCTATTTACTGCTAATACATATTGAGCCCTGCCAGATGTCAGGCACTGTTTTCATTATTTTAGCTCATGCGGTCATCACAAAGCTCCTTGCGGTCAGGGCTGACTGTGTCCTTTATGGGAAGCTCAGAGATGTTAAGCAGTTTGTCCAAGGGCACACAGTCAGTTCAGTGGAGGCAGGATTCAAACCCAGGCTTACCGATTTTGTACCCAGGGAGTTTAACCAAGAGACCATGCCACGCACTGTGCATTTGCAGGCACCTCATTCATTCAGCAAGCGTTGATTGAGCTCCTTCTATGTACCAGGCACTGGGGTGGATGCTGGGCAGAGATGAAGAAGACTCAAGTCCTGTCCAGAGTAGTTGGACAATTCCAGCAGATCGTAACAAATTGTCCCATTCCCTGGAGGTCAGCAAGGGCTTCTGGAAATGGTGATGTAGAATGAAGACCTAAAAGATGAGTAAGACTTAAGCAGTGAGTGGAGAGGGGAATGGAGGAGGGAGAGGCTACAGAAGGAGCCCCTGAGACCAGGGGGGCAGGAGCACAGGCATCGTGTGAATACTGAAGAGCTAATAACTCAGCAGAGACAGGAGCGATCATCCTCACAGGGAGGACTTGGGAAGCGGAAAACTTGAGCTAGGTCCTTAAAAACAGACAATGAAGGAGAACAGGCAGTATATGTGATATATGCTTTAAATTCATTGAAATTTTCTCATATTCACATAACTCTCTCACTCTAAGTCAGACCGAGGGGACATTGCTACATGGACAAAGGACTGACTCCAAGAGGTTAATCACCTGCCAATCAAAAGAGGCCACAATTGTTCTTTTCTCTTTTCCTATGTTGGTGAGATTTTGATGGAGCAAAGAATAGGGGTGGCTAATAAAGGAGGCACAGAAGAGGACAAATGTAAAATCCTGAACCTCAACTCTGGCGGGCTGTGGTTACCCAGAATCTGACACACAGCAGCAGAAATAGTGGGAAGAAAAGCCTGTGTCCACATACACCGAGGGGCCATAGGCCTGAACACTTACACTGACCCTGGCTCTGACCCCAGAGGCCACTGACTTGTGATCCCATGAGACAGTCCGTACCCACCCCTGGTTCCCCACCATCAGAGTGTAGGTGGCCCGGCCTGGACCACCAGGCTTTCCCCATCTCAGCCCTGCCTGCCTCTACAGTGGTTTCCAATTTTAGCATGCATTGGTATCACCTGCAGGACTGGTCGAACCACAGATTGCAGGCCCCGCCTCCAGAGTTTCTGACTCAGTAGGCCTGAGATAATGCCAAGAATTTGCATTTGTAACATGTTTCTAGGAGATGCTGATGTTGGTGGTCCCACACTTCAAGAGCTGCTGCTCTTTGATACAAAGCAAGTCAGACTTCTCTGGGAACACTTCTCTCAACACCCCAGCCTTTCTGGCTCCTCTCCTCAGTCCTACTGCACCTTTAAATTCATACACACTCCAAAGACAAACCCACTGCCTCAAGGAGAGGCCTGGCGTGCAGTGGAATTTGAGGGCATTGGATGAGCTCAGGTGCATGTGCATTGTGTAAAAGACGGGAACTATGGTAAACTAGAAAATTTGGGCAACCCACTCAGCTTTAGCCAATTTTTGCTGGGTGTCATTCCAAGTCCAATATTGTCAGGTTTTCTAGTTTTCAAGAGAAGGCAGAAATCCTAATGGTTATGTAAAATACTCCAATTTTTCAAAGTTGGCTTAAGATTTCTAAAAAGAACATGAGGATGGGTCAGGTGACCTCATTGGGCTCTTACAGCTTTAATATTTGAGTGTTTGGGTTTGCAGTGAATGAAGTCTTCTGATGATGTGTTCTAGCCAATCACAGGGTGAAGGATAAGAAACATGTCTCTGAGGACCACTTCTTTCCAAAAACTCATAACTCCAGTCTAATCATGAGATTAGATGGGGGATATTCTGCAGGATACCTGACTAGCATTCCTCAAGACTGTCAAGGTCATGAAAAACAAGGAAAGACTAAGATACTAAGTGACCAGAGGAGGCTGGGAAGACAAGACAACTAAATACAATGAGGTAGCCTGGGTTGGATCCAAAGCACAGAGATGACATTGATGGAAAAAAATAACAATCCAAACAAAGTCTGGAGTTTAATTAATAGTAATACAACAATGCTAGTTTCTTAGTTTTGACTATAGTAATATAAGATGGGGGAAATTGGATGAGGGGTATATAAGAATGCTCTGTTCTGGCTTTGCAACTTTTCTGTAAATCTAAAATTATTCTAATGTAAATTTAAAAATTGAGTCAGTAAAATATAACTTTTTTGTAAAAGCTCAAAAAAAATCTATGAGCAAAATCTGGTCCATGGGCCACCCGTTTTCAGTCTTTGAATTAAAAATAAATAAAATAAAACCTCTTATATTTCATAGACTCCTAACTCTAGATGTGCTCCTTGGGATCTCTGACTTTGAACCTCTTGGTTTTATACAGGACAAGCTGGATTCCAGAAAGTTTAAATTAGTTTTCCAAGATGTCACAACAGAAAAAGATCAACTACATGAAAAGATCAACTCCCTCCCTGTCCTTTTATCATCACATCTCACCTCCTCCTGTCTGTGTTTATTTACTTCGGGTACAAAAACACCATTCTTTCTCCACCAGTTTAAATGCAATCTGAGGGCATGCTCCATGCATTATTAATATTTGTAACTCAACGTCTCTCACATAAAAGATATTTAAGAATTCTCTTATCTTTATTAATACACTGAGGAGAAATGGTTTTTTAACTCTTTGGATCTCCCTTATAATGGTCAGGAAATGGCTGCCAAAAGGTTAACTGTGTAAGTCATTTAACTTCTGCAGGCCTGGGGTTCCTCATCTGCAAAGTGACAGGGTTGGACTCAGTTCTTCCTTTCAGAGGTGTGGCCCATCAACCAGCAGTATTGGCATCCCCTGGAAGCCTGTTAGGAATGCAGACTATCAGTCCTCAGCCCCACTGACTGGTGAGAATCTGCATTTAGCAAGATTCCCTGAGATGATCTGTCTACTCATTAAAGGTTGAGAAGGACTGGACTAGTTTTCCATTTTTAGTGTGCATCAAACCCATGTGGGGTGTTCAAAAATGCAGAGATCTAGACCCCGCCATAGAATAATCAATGAGACATCTCTGGGCATGGAGACTAGGACTCTGCATTTTTAATGAGCTACCCAGGGTCTCTAAACTGCCCTCTAAAGTGCCGCCACCCCTCTGGACATTCTGTCTTCACCTCCCCTGACAACCTGCTCCTTAAGCTGCTTGTCTGTTTTCAGATCAGAATTGCCAGCCTGGTATCCTGGCCAATTCTCTCTTGGGAAGGGAAAGGAGGGGCACATTAACATGGTGAAAATACTTCCACCACAGCCAGTTTCAAGCAGCCAAAGTGATGTCACTGAACAGGGAACTGGGAAAGGAGGGCACAGTTCGTTCTTGAGAAGGAATGGGCAGCGATGCACCACAGCCCATTGCCCTTGTTTTACCTGCACCCCAATTCTCAACGAGCCAACCCTACCTTCGGTCCTTGAATACCAGTCATGCACTCAGCACTCTACTAAAGGCTGCGGAGGAGAGCAAAGGAGAATAAAACATTGGGCAATCGGGTAGGGTGATTAAGCACTCAGGCTTTAAGACAGGTCTGGTTTCAAATTCAGATCTGCCTCATTATAACTGTGTAACCTTGGTCAAATTGCTTAACCTGTTTAATCGATTTATTTTATATAAATATATATGTGTGTATTATATATGCATACATATAATACATACATGTATGACATTTGCCAAATACTAAAAAATTATATATTCACACATATAAACTATATACACACAGCCTCAAGGAGCTTTTGGTCTAGTCCATATAAGGAAATATTAACATGTTCTAATTTAAAAATTGGGTGGTAGGTACAAGAGTATTCATTTTATTTGTCTTTTAATTGCACACACATGGTGTATAATTTTTTGATTGTATTCTTTATTTCACAATAAAAAGGGTAATACTAACCTAAATGAAGTTAATCGCTAATATGTGTCATCTCATTATCCCCTTAGCTCCTTCTTATTATTGCCTTTAAAAGTGAGGTCATGACCCACTGGGAACTTGGCTGAGAACTTGGGATGTCAGCTTGATGAGGCTAAGGGCATCTAATTCTCTTTACCGCTTGTGGGTGCCAAGCTTGAAGAGACATGAGGGGAACCCATTCAACTAAGGAGGAACTTTATTAGTGTGTCATGGGGACCCGAGTCAGGAATTCTACTGCTCCCATCACCAGCAGTGCAGACACAACTGGACTTCTGTGTATCAGTAGGCAGACTCAGAGAGAGGGCGCAGGGCAAGTATGGCGTGTCTATGGCGTAACTGAGAAAAGACACAGGTCACTTTTCCCTTCAGCTGAAGGCTTTCAAAAACCGAAATAAGTTACTCACACTCAGTGTCCCAACCATCTCCCCATCCTCTAGCGATGTCTTGTTTCAAGGTGTGGAGTGAGAAGCAAGTGGCTCTGGCCAGGCTACTGGTGGACAGCAGGCACTTGGCCCTGACAGTCAAGATCATAGGCTCTTCTCTGGGTCTCAGCTTCTTTCCTAAACCAGCAGGAAAAGTCAGGTGACCTCTCAAGCTTCTTGTAGCTTTAATATTCTACGGATTGGGCCCTATTAGAGTACTATGGTAATGTGTTTTGGCCTGAAAGGGGGAGGAAGAAATCAACACAATCAAATCACATCAGCCCTACCCCTTGATTCTTCCTGCTCTTCCTGTTTTGTTCTTTGTAAGATGTTTTTATGTAGGAAATGAGTAGGGGGAATAGAACATTGCCATTATCTAAATTAAGAAATAAGTAGTGTTCAAATAATGCCTGCTATGTGCCAGGCACCACTCTAAATGCTTGATAATATAAATATATAATAAATATTAAAAAGATACTATTATTATCATCATCTCCAATTTACAGGTAGGTAAACTGAGGCTTGCAGCAATTAAGTTATTTGTCCAAGGTCACGTAACATGTACGTGGCAAAGCCAGGATGATGAATCCAGGGAGTCTGGTGCCAGAACGTGTGCTTTACCCACTGTGTGCACTGCCTTTAGAGTGTACGTTATCCAGAGAGTACCTGATAGAGGGGCCTTCCTTTGAGGAGGCAAAGCTAAGAGATCTCATTTTATCAATTTTATTAGATTCTAGAAATGATTCTCTGATTTTGCCTGAAGAGATACCTAAATGTTTACCTTAAAATTTGCCTATTGGTCACTTCTGAACAGAGCAGCAGTAGGATGATTTTAAAACACAGGGCAGATCCGTGCAGAGGACACAGCCCACTTCACAAAGGCAGCAAAGCAGGGTGCTCCTTGTCCAGCCTCTGACCTGACCAGCTGTGCACCTTGGGGGAGGTGCTTCACTTGTCCAGACCTCAGACTTCTCGCTTGTAAGATAAAGAAGTGAAGACAGAATTCAGAGGTTCCCTCAACTATACAGGTAGGTTGTTGGAGATCAAGAGATAAAGCAAATGACAAGCAAGTTTCAACGGTGCTCTGAAAGCAGACACTAGACATGTAAATTCAGATCCCAAGAATGCAAGAGAAAGCTCTGGCATAGTCTTCTTATTTCAACGAACAACTAATCAATGCAGAAACATCCAGGTAATTAAAAGCCATCCTTTCATTTTCAGACTTTGTTCATCATAGATTTGTCATCCTTTAAATTACCTATTTTTACCAAAGTTCATCCCAGACCCAGAAAACACAAAGAGGAACGATTCTGCCTCCAAAATCCTTCTTCACTCTATATTTTGTGTTTGATGAGAGAAAAAAGTACCTTGAAAATATTCTATACAAACTGTTTGAAACTTCCAAAGTTTGTGAATCATGACATAGCACCAATTTGTCTAAAACATGATGAATAGATCTTAAGTTCCTTTGTATCTTAATGAAGAAGAGGCACACAACAAATATTTGTTGATTAGCAATAAACATGTTAATGCAAAGTTCTAATTGCTACCAGTGAAGAATCAGGTTCATGTATGTGTTAATTACACCTCAATTTGCTTCTCAGTTAATCACATACTCCATTCATTCATCATCAGACCAAGCAGTGAGACCTCCACAACCTTTACTAAGATTTTACCAGAACAGCGCACACCCAGACTGCCCTCCCACACACTTCACTGAGGACGGTGGGGAGAGATCCAGCACGGACACCAGAACCTGAAGTATGATGCCTGGGAAACCCTGAACTTAGGACTTGATGAGGGTTTGGTGGATTATTTCCCAACCCTCTTACCCATTAGGTTTTGTAACTTCAAGAGGTCAGAATGAAAAGGGACGATAAGTAAACAAAAGTGCCTGGGGCAGGAGAGCAAGGGCAGAATTGCTAGTGAGTTTAGGATGTCACAGTACAGTGGCCAGAGATACCTTCTCTGAAGAAGCCGGTGTTCTTACTTAGAGGGTCACTGGGTCTCGATGGCATTGTCACCCAGCCTGGGGAAAACCTGCTTTGTTCAAGCCAGGAAATTTGAATTAATTATCATAGTCTGTGTCTTTGCAATCATGACATTGGGCAAAGCAGCCCAAAGTTCTTTCCTATACAACCATACCTTGAACGACAGCAAACACTATACCACACTTGAACCATGCGTTAATTTAAGAATGAGGTCTGGTAAGATGTATGCTCAGTTACAGAAGATTATTGGTTAGTCTAAAGAAGAGCTGTTCTTTAATTATCGATGTCACTATCTGAAGGTATTGAGTGGTGTAGGACCCCTATCAAGATTTGGGGAAGGTGATCTTCGCCCTTTTGGAATTTACACACTTCTCACTTACTCAAAGCAACCATTAGTCTTACAAAGGAGGTCCAGCTCCTCACTCAAAAAATTCTAGCTGGAAATGAGAACTAGCCACAGCTTGGAGGGTCAGAATTTCAATTCCAATGAGTAGAGAAGGCACGTGGTCGTTGGCTAAGTTTTTACCCTCAGTTGAACATTCTTCCTTTCCTAGAAATAATTGCAATGGCTGCCATAATTCCTCCTATTATATCATATAGGTCTTTTCAACCTCTCCAACACCTTCCCAAACAATATATCACTTGGATCAACCAAATCTCCAAGCTATTTAACTTGGAATTCTGTTCAAAGTTTTCTTTCTTTTCAGCCAGTTCTGGAATCCCTCTCAGCTGTCCATTGTCCAGCACCTCATGACCTCCTCAGAGCTACCTGGCTTATGAGAATAAAGGGTTAGGAGCAGTGCTATCCAGGAGTGCTCTCTGCCATGACAGAAACATTCTATACCTGTACTGCACAATAGAGGAACTGCTAGCTCCACAAAGCTACCGAACATTTGAAATGTGGCTAGTGTGACTGAGGAATTGAATATTGAGGTTGATTTCACTTGAATTAATTTAAATGAAAATAACCACGCAGAACTAGTGATGCTGTATTGGACAGAACAGTTCTGGGGAATTTTCACAGTACAGGATAAAGAAGGTTAAGTTGTCAGTCACTGTTACTTAACTTCCTTTCATTTTCAAATGGTGCTGATTTCTATACAAGGAACTTTGAAATTTTCACACATGGAAATTTAAAGATTTTTCAAACTTCAGATTGAGCTCCCACATAGTCCACATGGCTTAATGCCGGGGTTGTATGCTGTCCCCTCAAATGCAAATATGGCCCAAGACAATGTGCAGGGGTAGCAACTTTATTCTTCTATAGGATTTAGGAAGCTTCACATCCCTGCTGGGAGGGCTCCATGCTCTCAGGCTTGTGAATTCCCCACCCTGCACCCACACAGCTCGAGGCTTCTAAAGAGCGCCCTTTGTCTCCTTGGCTTGTGTGTCAAGGAGGCAAAGGGTTCTGCTGCATGGCAATTAATCAAATGGCCCACTTCTACCTTTGATCTGGGAGAAAATAGTCCAGATAACATGGAGAGGAGAAAGTGAGAGACAGTGACAGAGAAATGGAGGGGGGAGGGTTAGCACAAACTGTGCTAGAGAGAGAAGGGGGAAAAGAAGGTAGAAAGGGAGAGAGATGGTGGTAGCAAAGGAATGAGCATTTCAAAGGGAGAGTCCAGCTATCCTTCTCTAGTCCATATTCTTAGAAAAATCAGATGTCTCACACTACGGTGGCAAGTGCCTTTTCTACTACTGCCCTAATTGAAGCCACCAGATATCCTGAGAATAAGGGCTTAATAAAGCTTTATTGAGAATAATAGGTTTTGACAATACTTATTAACTTCCTACTCCAAGGTTCTCACATCGACTTTTCACTCGGGTCAATAAGAGGTATACCTAAGGGTGGCATTTAGAAAGATCCTACTTAAGAAAGTGTGCTCCAAGAAAAACACCATAAGCCTGCAGTTCTCTGAGAGTTCCTGCAGACATTTTAACTTTCTTTATCCTAATGGAAAAACCAGAAATCCACAATTAACTGCAGAGAACGTAGGAACTAGCAATCATTTGTGATTAAATACAATAGCTTGGTAGCAAAACCCTTCCCAAGGCCTTGCAGGGTTTACCTTTACATGAAGCTCTTTAGACAATGGCTGGATGGAGGGTAGCCCTGAAAGAGAGGATGGAAAAAGAAACAACATTATTTTGTTCAAATAAAGAGAAATGAAGTATTCAAAAACAAAGATTATGTTGGGATTTGTTTTGCTTTTCTTAAAAAAAAAGAGCTATAATATGTGTTCCTTTGGTATATCTTAAAAACATAAGGAACACACTGAGCTGATAGATATGAAAAATTATGAATATTCCACTCAATAATTAAGCATGTCTTTTTTTCTTGGCCCTTTTAATGACAGCATTTCCTGCACAATCCATTTGAATCCAATTCTTTGATATTTTAAAAAATGGAGATTCCTCTAATAGATTCATAGAAAAGGTTTGTTTATCCAAACGAACTAAGAAAAGTTAGGTCTGGAGATCATTGCAGGAGCTTTTTTTTATTAGTTTAAAAGTTGGCATTTACAGGGAAAATTATCTAGAGATGCAACAAATTTATCTGCAGATTTCTAAAGGACAAACTTGATTTCACTCAATGGCATAAAAACACAGACCTAAACACACTTACCCTCTTCACACTTGTGAGCTTGGCTGAATTTGGGGCCAGGCCATAATATTGTACATGTTCTAAATTAGAAGCCCAGCCTTCCTAGCTTCTGTCCCATTTTCCCCCACCAAGCATTGGAGTCTCGTTATATCCATCACAGGTGAATAGGTCTGTTCTTGGCCTATCCAACTCAAACCTCCTAGGAAGCTCTTTGAAAACCACAGAACATCATTCATGCTTGATTTTGCACTAAGATCTTTCAGCAGCGCATAAGAGCTGATGTTCCCAGCTCAAAGGCCAGCTCCACGCCTGAGGAGGCTGCAGAAGGCATGCCATTCTCATTAACACTGTGCCATCTCCAAGTCTCGTCCTCAAACAGGCTCACCTTGTTTCAGGCAGGAGGATGGGGACAGAGACGGGCAATATCTTCACGACTCCATCCCCTGAGAGCATGCCGCTTGCAACCAGAGGAAAGATACACATGAACATTAATACATGGCTGGCCTCGAGAAACCTTCAGGAAGCCCCTAAACCCCTAAAATGTCTTGAAGGGCAAATATGGGCCTTAGCCCTGATCTGTTTACAGCTGCATTCCTCTAAGTGTGGAAGAAAACCCAGGATTATCTCCAGTTACCCTGGATTACCAATCAGACTTTTAGGTATTATGTTGTGAGAATTACTGGAATGGTAGGGAAGATTTCCAAATTTGGAGGACTCAAAGACTCATTTTACTTTTCCAATTTACAAATGAAGTGCAAATTCTGGTCGATTGGTGAGTTGCACAAGCTGACAAAATAGCAACCCTTTCTGAACAGCTGCCCCATCAGCTCTGGACAGTTGCTAATCTAAAGTGCTAAGTAACAATGAAATGTTGCAAAATCACAAAGACTCACTCTGTCCATTTGACCCAGATGTCACTGTACAGCACTGAGAAAGAATACCTCCTGTCAGAGGTCCACCCACGGCCTTCACTGCAGACTTGGAGGTGGGGGGAGGAGGTGGTTGTGCAGGCATGGAGCCCTCTACCATCCACACCCAACTTGCTTATACCACAACCATTTCTTCACATTGGCCTGGCTAGCTGGTTCCAGTCCTCCAAAAACAGGAGGGGAAAAGAAGTATCACTTTTATCAAAAGAATTTCATAATGCCTTTTTCAGATACTTCATTTGTTTTGCACTTCATAGTTGCTGTAACAAAAGAAAAAGAGGGAGGCTGCTCCACTAAGTATGGGAGAAGAGGAGAACGATATTGGGGCAAAAATGGAAGGCACAAGTTTTTGTAGTTTGATGCATACAATTTGTTTTAGAAATGCGATAACACTGAACAAGTACTGAATCTGTAACAGGCACTGGGCATGCCTTATTCCATTTTCTTCAAATATATATTGTCCTGTGGTGGGCATTTTGTTTCCCTTTTACAGCTGAGGAAAGTCAAGCTTTTGGCTCAAGTCACACAGATGGTAACTGAGCAGGGCAGGGTTTGCACTCAGGTAATCTGATTTGCCAGCCTGGCTCTAAACCACTTTCTGCTCTAACAGCCAGACAATGCCTCGTGAGGGCTTCTTCTAACAACGCAGCTGACATCTTCCAGACAAAAGAAATTCTTTTCTGTGTCACATTTCATAATTATCCACCATGACATTTCAGGATGCAAATCTTTCAGAGGCTCTTCCCCGGCTCCCCTGCTAGGACAGAGAGCAGGGACGGTCTCAGGGGGTGTCGTGTGGACAAGAAATCAGACATCCGTCACGGGTGGCCAGCACAGGTTCACAAAGACCACGTCAGGCCAGACAAAGACCAACCACATTTTTTTTAAAAATAAGGTTATTAGTCTGCTCAATCAGGGACATGGTGTATCTGATTTTCGACAAGATATTTGGCCAAATTTCTTGGGATATTCTTGTGGACAAGATGGAGAAATGCGGGAATTGGAGTTGTGACAAGTTGTCCTCCTGCAAGGCTACTAATTAATGGATTGCTGTCAGTCTCGGATATTGTTGACCAATATATTTAGAAGCACACGAGGCAGCCTAAAATCCCACAGGAGCTCCCCTTGCCCTTCTCCTGGCACTTTCCTCTGCCAGTCTCATCCACACATACCCATGACCTGCTCCCAGGCCATGCTTCCTTTTGTCTCTGGCCCATGACTCATATGATTCCCCAGCCTGGCACACTCATCCCTCATGTCTCCACTTAGAGGTCACTTTGCAAGGAAGCCAGTATTAACCACTGCCTGCCAAGACTGGACTAAATGCTTACCCCTGGACCTCTCTGTCACTCCCATGTGTGACCACATATGCCATACTTCTCTTATCATAACACTTAAGCCACACGGTGTTGGTGTCTACTAGTTCATATACCTCGTTAAACTATAAACCCCACAACGGAGGGGATATGTCTGTCTTGGTCGTAATATCCAGTATCATGATTGGCATGGAGTAGGTTTTCAATAAATATTTGTGGAATGAATGAATGAATAAAGTCAAATCATCGTGGATTAATGACAAAATTAGAATTTTAAGAAAGGTGCCTATTATCTGAGGCAGTGGCATTAAGTCCAACAAAATTAAATTCAACTAGCATAAATGTAAAGTAAAACATAAAGGTGTAAAAAAATCACCAATACAAATTTGTAGGAGGATGCATGAATTTAGCAGCACATGTGAATAAATTTGGGATTTTTAATTGACTGTTAATTGAATGTGACTGGACTACCCAAAAAGACTATATATTTTTAGTCTTCATAGTTAGGAACAAAGTGTCTAGAAGTAATGGATTCTGAACTGGTCAAATCACGCTGAGCACTGTGACTATTTCAGGTGCTATATTTCCACATGAAAGATGAGCAAACAAAAGTAAGACTCAAAACCATAAAAATCCTAGAGAAAAACATAGGCAGTAAAATCTTAGACATTTGTCATAGCAATATTTGTTATGATATGTCTCCATGGGCAAGAGAAACAAAAGAAAAAATAAACAATGGGACTACATCAAAAATGTTTTTGCACAGCAAAGGAAACCATCAACAAAAAGAAAAGAAACCCACTGAATGGAAAAATATATTTTCTAATGATACATTTGATATGGGCTTAATATCCAAAATTTATTAAGAACTTATACAATTCAACATCAAAAAAGAATAATCCAATTAAAAATGGGCAAAGGGCCTGAAAAGACATTTCTCCAGGGAGGACATACAGAGGGCCAACAGACATATGAAAAGATGCTCAACGTCACTAATCATCACATAAACGCAAATTAAAATATCACCTCATACCTGCAGAATGGCTATCATCAATAAATCAAAAACAACAATTGTTGGTGAGGATGTAGAGAAAAGAGAACCCTCATTGAGCACTGTTGGAACAGCCACTGTGGAAAACAGTATGGAGTTTTCTCAAAAAATTCAAAATGGAACTGCCCTATAACCCAGCAATTTCACTTCCGGATATATATCCAAAGAAACCTGAGACACTGATTTGAAAGAATATATGCACCCCTATGTTCATTGCAGCATTATCTACAACAGTCAAGATATGGAAGCAGTTCAAGTGACCATTAGTAGATGAGTGAATAAAAAAAATGTGGTACATTTACATAATGGAATATTACTCAGCAATGAAAAAGAAGGAAATGTTACCTTTTTTGCAACAGCATGGATGGACCTGGAGAATGTTATGCTAAGTGAAGTAAGCCAGTCAGAGAAAGGCAAATACCACATGATTTCACTTACATATGGAATCTAATGAACAAAATAAACAAGCACAATAGAAACAGACTCACAGACACAGAAAACAGACTGACAGCTGTTGGAGGAAAGAGGGGTTAGGGGGCTGGGTGAAAAAAATGAAGGGATTAAAAAAAACTCATAGACACAGACAACAGTATGGTAATTACCAGAGTGAAAGATAGGTGAGGGGAGGAAGGAGAGGATAAAGGGGAGGTAAATGGTGACAGAAGAAGACTTGGCTTTGGGTAGTAAATACACAATATAACACATGGATGATGTATTATGAATTGTACACCTGAAACCTATATAATTTCATTAATGACTATCACCTCAATAAAGTCAATAAAATTTTTAAAAAGATTTACCTATCTTGAAGCATGTAATTCTTACTAGATTCTTTGTTTTCTCTTCTTTAGTGCTCTTCTGTTTTTTTTTCCTTAATTTGTGCTTACATAACTAATATTGTGCTTTTTTTCTTTCTAAAATAAACCTTTAGGATTATATTTTCTCCTCCAAGTACTATTTTTATTATAGTATTTAATTTTTAACATGCGCAATTTTTAAAGCATTTAATTCTCAGTATTTTCAAATTTTTATTAGATTTTGACTTGACCCCTGAATTTTTTTTGAAATGTGTATTTAAATTTCCAAAATATACATTTTTAAAATGAACACTGTCTTATTAACTTTTAACTAAATGAGTCTGTGGTCACAGCATAAGGTCAGTATTAATTCAATCCTTTGAAATTTATGGAAACATGTTCTGTGGCTTAGTATGTGGTAAATTTTTATAAATACATCCTGTATGCTTAAGAACAATGTGTATTCTTTATGTTTAGTATTTTATACATGTCCAATAAAGCAAGCTTGTTAGCCCTAAAAGAAAGAAAGAAAGACCAAACAGACTGCATTTACAAGAAAATAATTAAAATGAAAAGATCATTGAAAGTCAAGTTATTTTTAAAAAATGGCCAAAGGACCTTGGGTTGTTCAGCCTAGACAAAAGAAGGCTTAGACAAAGGTCATGATCAAATTAGACTTGTCCTCATTCTCTCTTGAAAGCAGCACCTGCATCAGTGGTAGAAGCTACAGGAAAGAAGGAGAGATTTCCAGTTCAATATATAGGTGATACCAGAGCTGTTAGAAAATGGGTGAGAAGAGGGACTCAGGATGGTAAGGGACAACTTCATCCCTAGGAGTCATCAGCCAAATGAGTCTTCAAATCATGTGCACTTGGCAGGGATATTATATGGAAAATTTTAAGAACCAAAATGCAAGTATAGGCTTGACAAGCTCCAAAAAGCCTCTTCCAGATAATTCAGGAAAGAATCTTCAAGCCTCACGTTGCCACATTTCTGTGGCATCCCAGATTCACATGCTGGAGGCAGCCCTGATGCTCAGTCCACAAACCCTGAGCTGTTTTCCTTCTGTGTTGTTGTGTCTTACTTGAAGACTCAGAGCCTCATAAACTAAAAGTTAGGAGAGCTAGTTTCTAGTCCCGGGTCTACCACTGATTAGCTGTGGGTTTATCATCTTGTTTAAGCTCAAATTGTTCATCTGTAAAATAAGAAAGCTTGAACTAATCAGTTACTTATTTCTTGCCACATTACAGTTCTAAGCACCAGTATTTCTTAGTCTTGGTCTTCAGACCACAAGCATCAGAATCACGAAGGGAGCCTGTTCAACATATAGATACTTGAAACTCATTGCAGATGTATGAGTGGAACCCCAGAGTATGACTTTTTAATAAAACACCAGAAACTATTAACATGCATACTGAAGGTCTAGAGACAACCCTGGCTACGTGCTTGTGAGATCAGAACAACAGATAAGCACAGTTCAGGCACAGAAATGTTAACTTAGTTGCCCACATCTCATGATACATTAGAGTTGTTCATAGACGAAAATTACCAGGTTATTTCCTGTTCTCTTTGAGAAGCTAAAGACTTAAAAGGAGGTGAGTAGAAAACTGAGTAGTCTCCAAAACATGTCTAATAAGGCTGAAGAAGCCCCAAACCCTGTCTAAGGAAGAAGGAACCAGAGCTTTGTAACAAGAGGTAGCCGTGCATAGTTCAAGCCTCCAAAGCAAGCAAGTGCAACAGCAGGTGCTGCCGACAGACTGCGGACAAAGGGAAAAGTGCAGGGTGAGGCCTGCCAACAAGCTCTCCCTGTTCATATTTGCCCCTCAGGAGTGACATGAGTCAGATTTTGAAAAACTGAGGAAATGGAAAATCAAGGAATGTGCTTAATTAACCGAAAACCGCCCTATGCCGGGCCCAGGAAAGCAAGCCGTTCACATAGAGCAAAGACTACATCACAGAAGCATTCATTATGCAGAAGGAGCGCTGCAAAATACTTTTATTTTCCTTCCCAATTTCAAGGTCCTAGAGAGCTGTTTTCCCAAGTTTGGCATGAAACTTTCTTGGTTTGAAGACCTAGTAAAATGAGTAGAGTTTTTTATTTGGCATTGTAAGAGGAGCTGCTTTTGAAAGCCCCTTTGGTGGCAGACCCCATGTAGACAGAATGCTCTCTCCACTTGTTTATACAGGGGTGGGAAAAAGTAAGTTTACAGTTGTTTGTATGGAAAATTATATGATAATTAATAAATAATGGACAGAAAAACTCTGTGTTTCATGTACTCACAACTGTAAACCCACTTGTGCCCAACTTGTATATATTTTCACTGAGATTTTCCCAAAACTGAGAGTCATCAGAGTAAATTTTTCTTAATGCATATTTAAAATATGCATGAGATCATGATCTTGAAAATTCAGTTTTTGTTCTATAGCTTCTTATCCAGGCAAGCACCCGAAAATAACAAATAGTTGCATTAAGTCAGTGGCTTGTATAAGGCTCATTGTCTGATATTTAAGCTGAAAAAAGCCCAGATGCTGGCACATTCAATACTTATACATTTGCAACCACCTCAAATCCACCCCACTCTTACCCCAAAAGCAAATCTGTGAGCGCTCATCATAAATGTAAATATTGCTTAATATAGGGTTTCCAACTCTTCAGATGAGGCACACTGAGACAACTAAGACCACAGATGTGCTCAGGAACATGTCAAGTATTTGGGTCTTGTGCAATCCAAAACAACTTTTGATGCCCCTTTCACCCTAAAATTATAGAAATGCTTCACTTAGAAATCACAGCCACTAGACGATCACTAAGTCATTATCACACTGAAATCTCTGGCTGCATTTCCTTAAATGGTACCTTCTATGTCTCAGCTCTAAAAGTCACTTAAGCATTTCCACCGAATCAGGCATAAAGCAAATAAACTCTAGGAAGACACCTCAACCTAAGACAAATATTCTTAAGCTGAAAAGAATAAAGAGTAACGCTTGCTTATGAAGAAAGCTAATTTCATATTCCTATCAGAGAGTCATCAAGATATACTGCTGGAAAACTAAAAAGTACCTTCCCCAGAAACAGTCGAATTAAGCAGATGGATTTTGACAGGACCTGCATAATTAAAGTTTCCACTGCAGCTTTAGAAACTCCTGTTCTGAAACCCATTTTGTCAGCCAATGCTAAAGAATGTTTTTTTAGCTCAGGAACATAAAATCCAAATAGTCCCAGAGGAGAAGCTGCCTCTCAGCCTGGACACCCTCAGACACTGCCTTTCAAAGAACAACTCTTTCCCCTGGAAATGGATCTTGTCATTGACATTGTCATGTTAATTGGCCAAATTTAAACACAAGTCTTCTCCAGAACCGACAATGGGAAGACCTTCGCGTAGACGGTTTTAAAACTTTTTCCTAGAGGAAAAGAGACATGCTAATAAAAAGTTGACCTGGGCATGTTAGTCCCTAACAATTAAGGACCCAAGAGCAAAATGCTTTTTGTTAGCCACTGCTGGCCAAGAAGTCCTCTTCTTTGCACTCTATATTGGGCAGTAAGAAAAGGCACCCAAACCTCAAACCTCCGCATGAGAATAAATGGTTGGAGGTGGTATGAATAAATTGCCATTCATATAAAATCTAAAACCTTGCATCAACCAACAGTTTTGCTTTTCTTCCAAAGGGTATTGCATTAGAGACTCTTCACAAGGAGCAGGAATATATGTTTAAAAGGGAGAAGCTGAGGGTCCCACAAGAGCCAAGTTCCATGGGGACAAATGCAAAAGGCATTATGCTCTTGGATGGATAAAAGGTACAACTCCCCCAACTGTACTGTCCTTACCTACAAAAACAGAGCAAACCCTAGCTGGTGTGGCTCAGTGGATTGAGTGCTGGCCTGCAAACCAAAGGGTCGCAGGTTCGATTCCCACTGTAGGGCACATGCATTAGTTACAGGCCAGGCCCCAGCAGGGGATGTGTGAAATGCAACCACACATTGATGTTTCTCTGCTTCTTTTCCCCTCTATAAAAATAAATAAATAAAATCTTTAAAAAAAAAAAAAGCTAAGTAAACAACATTCTTGAGATGGGATTTTTAGATTTCTGAGCCTGAAGGTAAGACATTGTGCTGGCAAAATCAGGGCCATTTCTGAGTCATTCCTTTCCTGGCTCTGGAAATGACTCTGGAAGAGCCCAGAGAAGGATGACTTGGCTTCTGGGGCTCTATAGTTGGAAACCTCTGTAGCTTAAACCATGTCTTACCATTTACTGGACAATAAGTTATTTTTGACAGACCTTTCCTACCTAATTCACATCTACTACTGAAGACATAGCTTTCAAAATGGTTAAAAGAAATAAATGGCACAATTGGAAAGAAAAACTGGAAAGATCTGCTCCACTTTGGAAGATTAGAGTTTAAATACCTGAAAACATGTTAATGCTAGCTAAAGTACAGTCTCTGTAAAACTCCTCCTGTTGATTTGAAACTCCAAGCACTTGTTTGGAAGAGCCACTAAGAGATTCTCCCACCCAACTGGCTGTCAGGACCTGGTAATGGCAAGAATACATGTCTCTTTGGTTTAGAAATCAGACTGTCCTGGGACAGTAGTGTTGTGAAATAATCTCATGTCTTAGGAACAAAACTGAAGATTCAATCTGTGTGTGCTTGAAAACTAAAAAGCCCAAGAAATTGACTATCTCTCCAAAAATGAGCAATGAGTAAATCAAGGGACCTGGAAGCCAGCATTGGCTTACCTTTGGGGAGCTGATGGAGCTATGTAATCAGGTTGAGGATCAAAGACACTTCAGACAGTCCCAAGAGGGCAACCACTTAGGCCTCTTGAGGGACTGGGCCACTGTGGAACTGCCCCACCTTGGTAAAACTGGGGGCCCAGGAAGGAAGGAGCGTAGAAAGGTCTTCAGGGTTTTGGAAGGCCATAGAAGCTGCTTGATCCTGAAGTCTTTACAAGAAGAATAGATTATGTTCCAAGTTGGGTACAATAAAACTGATGTAGAAATAGAAATATGAATATAGAATGCTACCTTAGCCCTAGTTTTATGCATAGTTGGCAGGGGGAAAAACAAACAAAGCCAGTAGTCCCCAAGTGCTCCTCAGAATTTAAAGATCACTCTTCCTTATCTTACCACACTGTGCCCTTGCACGCACACACATTTCATACAACTAAAATCAGACTGAAGAACTGTAAGTACAGTTTTACTCCAAAGTCCTCAGAGAACACCTAATCTTACCTGCTTATGTGATCAAAGGGAAACGTAAGGTTAGAGACATTTTGTGACTTACCCAACATATAGGCAAGACTAGAGTCCAGGTGTCCGTCTCTTAATCCAGTACTCTTTCCACCGCGCTAGTTAAAATGTCAGGCAAAGGGCTTAGCCACAGGAATAACAGCCATCCTGCAACCTCTCCACTTACAGCACATGTGTTCACCAGCCAGGCATTTCAGTGACCTAATCTCTCCCTCAGCAGGGCTCCCACTCTCATCCAGAGTCTGAATCTTGTCGGCAGAGAAGCCAAGGGTCTCTCAGCTCATTTCAGCAAAGCCAGAGAAACGTAAAACCGAGTGGCCCTGGAATAGAAATCAGAGTCCAGTGGGGCTGGGGTCCTATGTGTTTGTGGGAGGAGCAGAAGGGACTGCTGGAAGTGGATGGAGATAGAAGCTATTTGGAGGATAGATTGCAATGGGTCTTGAATGCCCTGGTAAGAGTTAGGAACTAATACATTTAAGAACTTTTCTAATGCATGGGCCCAGCCCGCTTAAAAGAAGAAAACCGATCCATCATGATCATTGTATTACCTTCTTTCCCTGTTTAATGTGTGTTATCTCGCTAGAGTGGATGCTCCTTGAAGATAGGGACAATGCTTGCCATGTTCAGCATCCCAGTGGTTAGCAGAGTGCCTGGCATACGCAAGCTCTGCAAAGATACCAGCTACAGAGGAATGCTTACACAGCAACTACAGACATGCAACTCCCATTCCACTTGTTACATGAGACCTTTCTGTGTCAGTGGCCAACACTTATATTTTAGGAAATAAGGAAAGCCCAATTGGCATTTTCTTTCTAGTTTTTCTCCTGTAGTTACAAGAATGGCAGGTAGAGAGCTATATTCATATTTCTGTTTTTACACCAGTTACATGGCATCCAACCCAGAACACAATGTATCTTCCCCATTGTAAACACTTCTGGATCAAGCAACTTCTATAACCTTCCCAAACCCTGAAGACAATATCAAGAGGATAGAACAATGGCTTGGGTATGATCAAATTTCTCCTACTAGCTCAGTCTGACTCATACCTGACCAAGGACAAATCACTTAACCTCAACTTGCCTTGTTTTTACTGTATGCAAAATGCAGCCCATAACAATACAAGCCTCCTCCTTCCCTTGGAGGGATATTCTGAGAATTGGGGAGATGCTATCTTGGAAGTGATTAGAGCTCCTAAGAACTGGGCTCTCAATACAGAAGCGGTGTTGTTCTTAGGCTGTGCTTCAGCTGCTGTTTTTCAGCATGAAAGGTAGATATTGTGAGGCCTTGTTGGCAAGAAGAGGAAGCTGTTGCTGTGTGTTGACACAGTGATACAACAAGCAGGAAGGCAGGCACCTTGAAAGTTTAATGGTTCTGATTTTATTCATTGAATTCCTTCTTCCTCACCTCAAACCTCAATCTCAATTACTCTTTATGGATAGGTGTTGTTTTTTTCCTTCCAACTTTTCCCAGCTGCCAGGACATCTGGAGAAAAACAAAGCTGGTCCAAGACATAAATATATTTTTTCTAATTTAATCATAAAACCACAGGGGGAAGGCTGCTTCTTAAGGAGTCAGGTGGTTCATTCGATCTAACAATCACACAATTTCTGAGCTTTTTTGGTAACAATTTGCTACAGAACAAGGTAAGTTATAAATTGCGTATAAGAAAACTTGCCTGAGAATGCAGAGCAGAAAATACGT
This sequence comes from Pteronotus mesoamericanus, assembly GCF_021234165.1. Taxonomy (NCBI): domain Eukaryota; kingdom Metazoa; phylum Chordata; class Mammalia; order Chiroptera; family Mormoopidae; genus Pteronotus; species Pteronotus mesoamericanus. The sequence continues at coordinate 14,285,273 of NW_026555100.1, read as the reverse complement.
AGTTGTGATTCTGTGGATTAGAAAGAGGTGTTCAGAAGAGGAATATCTAGGCTCAGGGAAGACAAGTTTCTCAGAAATTAGAACAAGGTCCAGAGCCACAGAAACATAAAACTGAGTGAGACAGGGATGGTAATCAGAGTTCAAGGTATGAGAGCATGGTGTGTTTGGTGGGAAGTGTTCAATGGGGTTAGAGGTGGAGGGAACTTTGAAGACAGCTTGCAGAAGGGTGTTTGGAAGCTTGCTGAGCGTCTGAAAGTTCATGTAAGTAATGGGAGGCATCACAAATTTTTAGCTGGCCGGTAGGATACAAGCTAAGCTTCGGGAACTGTAACCCCTGCAGTCAGGGAAATGAGTTCAATGACAACTGCAATAATTCAGGAAAGAAACAGTGAGAGCCTGTAAATGGCTGAAGATATGGAAGCAGGGAGACAGGGTCAAATCAACCAAGGTTGCCTCCAAACTGGATGGAGTTCTGGAAGCAGAAGGAAATTTGAAAAACGATGTCCAGAAAAACTGTGGTGTAACTATTTCATTCTGCTTACACTTTCAGCCCAAATGGCCACCTGCCTATGCCAAGACCTGTGATGTAAGTCGATCTTAGGAATTTTAGCTCAAAATTCTTACTTCCACCGGAGCAGGAATAGGCCCCTTTTTAGATTAGATCTCCATAACAAAGCCATGTCCATGAGGCCATAGAATATCAAAGCCAGGAAAGATGTAAAAGTGGGATAGAACGAAGGATAGAAAAAAATAAAAGAAGGGAGGTAGAAAGAGAGGTGGACATCTGCAAATAATAATGTCTCACTCTAGGTGCCTTTGCCAAGTCCAGGGATTAGAAAGTCATCCCGTTTCAGCAGACTGGAGACAAGTGGCTGTTGCTCTTGGTCTCTTTCAATAAATAAATTTGGGGGACTTACTTAAAGCAGAGACCTCTATTAAGTACCATCATAATCTCACTAACCTCAAAATGCCAGTCATGGGATTTTTTACTCCAATATTTGAAATGTATTAGTAATAAATTCATTCATTTATTCATAAACTCACTCATTCATTCACTGATTCCTTCATTCATTCATGCTGCACATGGTTTGACTGCTCATTATGATTGTAAGTTCCTCAAATGGATTCATTCTTCAACTAAGTTTGCTATGCACCTACGTTATACTAATCCCTGTACTAAACTTTAAGAGAACTGAGGTGAACAAAACTAACATAATCCCTGGTTTCATGGAGCTGACAGCGTAACAGGGGAAATAAATACTAAAGAAATATCTTAACATTTAAGCACTTTAATTACAAGTCTGCTATGAAGGAATATTATAGGAACCATAAAAGCAATCAGACTTGGTGCCATTGATCCCCAAGGGCTTGACGGATGGGAGGGAGTTTTCCAAGCAAAAAGTGGAGGGATGTGTATTGTAGGCAGAGCTAATAGGTACATGAAAACCTGAGATGGACCTTCTGGCATGACAGAGATTAGAAAGGGCCGTGGCTAGAGCTTGGTGGGCAAGGCAGAGAGCGGGAGGAGGTGCGCATGAGGACACACAGATATGAGCCTCCTCCATTTCCTATCATTTTTGCCGTAGCACCCAGCGCAGCAAGGTTCCAGAACAGATGAACAAGTACAACTTGAAGTGCTTGAGATATCCTGGCCTATTGGCAACAACATGTCTCCCAAAGAGGAATTCATCTGTACCTAATGGTATCAAGTTGGACAAAATGACTTCTGCAATTTTGCTTATGCTGAAAACAGCCTTGTAGAACTAGAAAATTGCAAGAATAAAGATATGACCTCTCTATCCACTTTATGAATCATCTGTCTTATGGTACTTAAGGCCCGTGTCAGGGGTATTACCGAAGTGAAGACTTGCAAGATTCTCCATTAGGTCCAAATATAGGTTAGAAATTTGGTTTTGAGGTATTGAGTTGTAATAATACAATGCATCTTTTACACAACTTAATTCTATTGAAGAGTAAAAGAAAAGTCAAACTCTATATAACGTATCAACTTTATCTAAAGCATAATTTCCCCTAAAGCATGGTTTTAGATATAAAAAGGAAAGGCTATCTGGACACTCCGGGCTTTCCCACTTCATTTTGGTATTAATTTTTTAAACAAAGGGGTGGAGGATTGTGTCAGTACATCTCAACAAGAAACAGAATTCACTCCCAGATAATTCAAACGAAGAGAACTGCGTGACAGAAATATATACAGAGTTGAGGGCAGGGATAAGGGAATAAACAAGGGATGCTGAGGCTATTGGGGAGTAGGAAAACAAAAGCTGTTTTGCTAGGACTAGGGCTGAAGGGAAAAAGCAAGAGAACAGTGCTACTGGTATCCAGGATAGAGCCGTAGCTGTGGAGCAAAGAAGTTGGGAAGAAGGACACATCCTGAAACCTCTCTCCAGCTCTGAGGCATCCCTACAGTGCCTCCTGTTGCTGATCCTAACTGCGAGTCAGCCAACCAATGAGCCTGGATAACGGGGTCCATAGAATCAGCCTCCAGGGCACAGGGCAGGGCAGGGAAGGGGAAAACGGACCCTGAAAGGAAAACAGAGCAAGTGGAGAACAATCAGCATAGGCATGATGGGAAATACGATGTAACCTTAATAAGAAAGGAGAAAAATGTTCTGGCTATAAAACATATAATGTATAAATATTCTAGTAATATATCTATACATAGTGTAACATATAATAATATATAGTTATTATACTATGTCAGTTATTATATATATTTTGTGTAGATTGTGCAAACGTGTAATGTGTATTTTTTTCATATGCAGGTAGGTTGAAGGTAGGTTTGCATGAGCAAGATATTGTGGCCCATGGACGGCTGATGGTGAAAATGAGAGGGGAACTGCCCTCCTTTGCTCTTATCGCCTGTCATCTCCATGTGTCCGGCACTCACAGATCTAATTTCAAAAGGAAAGGGTAAATAGAGTGGAAACTTTCTGAGGTTCACAAGGTCCCCTCTCTCTGCAAACAACCCTTGATTTGCAGGAAATGGTCCTCAAATAGCCATGTGTATGTGACGGACACTGGCCTGTTGGGACAGGTCCCCTTCTCTACCACCCCTACACACCAAACACTTTCTATTGCTTCTGGACCAAGCTCAAATGTCATCTCTCCCGTGAAACATGACCAAGTTTTCACAATCATGTTCCTTATATCTCTCCTATGCTCTTTATGTTATATCTTATAATGATCTCAGGGAGCAAAGACATGTCTTACATTTACTTGTTTCCTCATTATATTTGGCAAAGATTAATACAAAGGAATGTGGCGAAGCTGTTATTTAAAATGTACATGAATGTAGATATACAGAGCAGACTGGCAGCTGTTAGAGGGGAGAGGGCTGGGGGGCTGGGTGAAGAAGGTGAAGAGATAAAGCAGTGTAAATTAACAGTTGCAAAATAGCCAAAGAGGTGCAGATTGCAGCATGGGGAATAGAGTCAATAATGTCAAGATCGTGGGGTAGGGACCAGGTGTGTGCTTGGGACAGTAAGGAGACTAGAGCGCCTCATTTTCCAGCCGCTTTTCTATATACATCTGATACTGGTATGAAAGAGTATTGCTTGTAAACTGTAGTTGAAAAATCAAACAAAAAATGTATTTGAATGAATAAATCATTCTGTGAGCACCAAATGCTACAGCTCAACTCTCGGGGACATTCTTATCCATTCAGGTCCTCGCCTTAATTTTTTAGGGTCTGAATCCATATCAAAATTATAACCTGTTTCCCTTTATAGGAAAACAATGGTAGGAAAGGATAAGAGGAGAATGGAGAACTTCATGTTCTTAAAGTGTACAATTCCAGTATCTAGATTCAAATGAAATCGAGAATATGGATGAATCCAGACAAGCATAGACGTGTAGAGGATTAGAATGCCCCCTTTCCCTGAACCAGTGTTTTGGCCACAAGCCCAAGACTGAACCCAGGGCAGAGAACTCCTCAGCCATGGATACATCTCCTTACCTGGTAGCTAGAGAAGGAGATGCCAGATGCTATAATGTCATTTGAGGCCAACAATCCATAGGGAGGTCACTAATCTATAGAGGGGCCATAACAAAATGTGATCCTAGCAAGCTGATGTCAAAAAGGACTCTTAATCTCTTTTTTCACATGCATAAGGAACTGTGCGCTGCATGTCAATGAGTTTTCCCTAAGCAGCCAGGCCATTGAAAACCATTTATGTGGTACTGGGGATGTATTTTAATGGCATTAGTCTAAAGGTCAAGCAATGCAAAGAAAGCAGCCAGGAAGCAGGCCAACAGCTCAGCCAGGTAATTGAGCGTGCAAAAGCACTCCTCTGCAGTAGCCACTGGTCACATTCTTGTTTATTTCTCCACGGCATTGTTTGGAAATGGTGTTCTTTTCATTTCTTTTCTCTGTTTATGTTAGAAAGCAGCCATCAAGATAAGGGTTCTCCTTCTAAAAATAATATTGCTATTGGCCATCATCTATCAGCAAAAGTTGGGCTTTCACTCTAGAAAAGAGTCAGGGAGATTCACGTATCTGCTCTCAGAACAAACCTCAAGCATCACGATGAAGACTGGAACACAACTGAGAGTAGAGGTAGGGCTTTAAAAATATGGAAATCTCCAACTTCTAACTCCAGCTGGAGACCTGGCAGACCAGACTGTTGGGGAAACACTTTCATAATTCTTTGCAATGTCAGCTTGCTAAAGCTACAGAAAAATGATACCCTTCCATCCATCTGGCTGTTCGTCCATCTACCCCAAAAGCATGTATTTACCACATAAATAATAGTGAATAGTGATAATAAGTAGTTAGAATTCCATTTATTTCACATTACCTTCTAGGAACTGGACCCATTGATATATATATATGGGTATGTATGTATGTATACACATACATACTCATTCATAATGCCCCCAGGAAATTGCACTTAATCAAATCCATCCAAAACCAGCACCTTCAAGGTTCCCACACTGAAGGGCTTTAAATATGGTCAGAAAAGAGGAGAGCCATTTGATAATCCACCAAAACTAGGAAAACATGATATGGAAGAAGTATTGCATGTGAATAGTAGCCCTCTTCTTGTGGAGACAGACTCAGAGGTCACAATGAACTTGAGTCATCATTAAATTATCCCAGAGCAGGCATGTTAAAGAAATATCAGCCCAGCCTAACTTACTGGATGGTCAGAGAGAAAACCAGAGAGATACTCATTGGCCTATGGACCCGTATTTTAGAAGCAGCTCAGCAGGGAGATTGCTGCTCTCTCTTTCTCGTTTCCTCAATCTGTGGTCTTCACAGCAAGGTGAAGGTGCTGGCAGCCAGGGTCTGCGCCATAGTTTCCTCCAGTCCCTGAAGCTTCTCCGTGAAGCCTCCTCCACTGGCATGCATGGTGACTAGGCATGTGGCAGCCAGAAATTTCTGAGGATATTTCTGGAAGCACCCACTGTTCTGCTCTGGGTGTTGCCAGAATCGGAATCAAAAGATACAAGAAGGAAAGGTGCACCTAATTAGGCTTGGACATCTCGTCCCTTTTGCTACCTACTTCCCCACACATTCACTCCCTTTCACAGGGATACAGGCCTCGGGAAGGCTGGGGTCCTTTGCACTTCCTCCTTCCCTCACTCTGCTGAAGAACCAGAAAATAAAACAAACCAAAAACGCTTGTCATCCTGGGACAGATGAGAGAACTAGGTCCTCATCCTGTCCAGCTTTCATATGCAGGGTGAGGAGGGGCACAGGATAACACACCAGAGACAGAGAAATGCCCCTGGGTAAGGACTGAGCTCCAACAACTGTTTGGTTCCTAAACTATTGGCACCAAGGACTAAGAAAGAAGTGTGGGCTTTCATTAATTATTGCTGAATATTTATGTCCCACTTATTACTGATTGTTGGCTATGAAAAAGCCAGATAAAGAAATTTGGCCACCTGAGTGCCTGGGGCTTTTGATCAATAACAAGCCAGCCTACCAGAGGCCCCATTTCTGCCTGAGACAAAGGTCCTTTGTAAACTCCGGTGCCCCAGAGCGCAGGCTTGGAGCTGTGTTGATGCAAGCAGAAGGAAGAGGGAGAGAAAAAAAGGAAAAGAAAACCTTTTGGTTTTCTCAGCAGAAACTTTTATTGAGAGCAGGGACTTTTTAAAGGAAAGAACTGTCTGGGAATGATGAAGCCCATCTTTTACAGATTTCCTCCTTGGACTAATAGCACATTTCTGACTGGCTGCACACGAATCTAGCAGAGCAGAATATGAATTTCCAAGTACCTGGCTTGGATGTACCTTTTCTATTGTCCTCTCACAGATCTGGAGAGGTGATGGACCTTTTCATATTTTGGAGGAAAGTTGAGTAGAGGAGAAGAAAGAAAGTGGAGAAGGATTTCTTCAAAATAATCCCAAAACTCTGATGATCATTTTTAGTCTGAAGAAGGAAGGATCATTCTTTTCTAGAACTAGTGCTCACTTAAACAGGTTTCCCCAATTTGGGAGCTCTCCAGAAAAGCAACTCATCTGCTTGTGGCACTTAACTGTTCTGCTCTGCCTCTTCTCTTTTTTCTAACTGGATGGCCCATGTAGGATAAAAATGGAGCAATCAAGTTCAGGCCAGAGCAGTAGGAACAGACAAGAGAATTAGGAACCACAGACCCAAGCCATGAATGTAAGGACTCTCAAAGATGAATTCAACTTTCACTTTCTCACACTTATCCTTTTGACGAGCACCTTGCTGCTTTCTGGTAGTGATTTGCAGTGAGAAGAAATGAAAAAGGTCTGGAGCTTCTTTCCTTGGGGTCATCAACAGAACGAGGAGCTGGAAACACTGTTTCCCAAGCAACTCAAGACCAGGTGGAGAGAAGAACCCCAAATGGAAGACCAATGCAGTGTTTAACAGGGGAGGAATGTGGGCAGGCTCTTTGGGGACAAGCAGGAAGGTGGAAAAAGAGAATGTAAGGAGCCAGCCTGGCTGAGACTCAACCTCATGGGCTTTCCAGCAAGCCACACTTGGTCCTCAGCAAAGACAGCAAAATGGATCAAAGTGTCCTGTCTTAGTCACTCAAATTATCACCCACTGGCCTGTTCTCCAGAATGAGTATAAGGAATTTTAACTTTTAGTTTTTTTGTCAAAAACTATGACACTGTACCTGTAGAGTTTTTAAATGTGCATAGTATAATGAGAATTAATGGTCTTCTGCCCCACTGCAACTCCCTCCTCTTGCTCCCCAGAGGCAACCCCCCCACCAAGTCATTCTGCTCTTGCCTCTCCCAGGCACCTGTATTTATAAACAATATGCTACCAATGCTATTTCTTGATTTATTTATTTTAAGCCTCTCTCTCCCCCCGCTTCCATGTCCCACCCCTACCCCCACTCCCCAACAAGGGCTTTCATTTTCTGTGGCCTGGACAGTTTTAATAGCTTCCTGAATCACTTTCCTGTCTTTCATCCCTAAACCCATCTGCCAGATAAATTTTTCTACAGCATGGTTTATTTCTGCAGTGGTTTCTCATTGCCTTACAGTTCAGACGCCTTGCCTGGCATTTAAAAATTTCCATTCAGCTTTAGCTTCTGTTACTGTCATCTCATCCTTTACATTGCCTCCAACTAGAGGACTCACTATTTTCCAAACATACCCCAAGATTTTAGGTCTTTGCACATGGTGTGCACCACCTGAAATGCGACTTTTCACCATTCTTGCTGTCACCTCCACCACGAAGCCTTCCCTGGTCTCCCCAGCTTAGCCAGACCCTCCTCTACTCTGAATTCCTATGACTTTTTATTCCTATCTTTCTAAAAAAGCTTGTTACTTTCCACTTCTTACTATCATTATTTGTGGGTCTGTTTTATCTCCCTGAGTAGTATAAAAGATCACTGAAGACCAAGACTTGGTCATTTTATATTCTACTCTTTATAAACATGACAAATTACAAAGATTAGGAGAGGCTGGATAAAATGTTTATTAAGTAAATGAATAAATGAAGCAAAACTGCATTCTTCTCTCTTGAAGCTACGGCTCCTTCAAAAGACCATTCTTACATGCTTTACTCTCTCTGTGGTTAGTGGCAGTGATGAGTTCCAATACCCCGCTTCTTTGGTGAGTAGAAGAGTCTAACTAAATTCTGTGGCTTGCCAAAAATGATGTTTTAGTGTTAAGTCGAGTACCTCCTACTCTTGCGTATGGCCCAGGAGGTCATACTATTTCCTGAGCCAAACACCCTCTTAGGGATGGGGCTTAAATTCAGGGAGACTATAACTCAGAGCTGTCAACACTCACCCCGCTTGCCTCCACCTTGCAACTCAGCTCTAACTGCGGAGCAACACTCTCCCCATCTGTAAGTGGAAAAGGAAGTCTCTGTCTATTTTTACAGAACTGAGGGGGAGGCAAGAGGAAGCATTTCATTTAATTTCAACTTCTTCTCTTGGCCTCTAACTTTCTGGCCAAAGTTTTCTATTTCCAAAACTTTGTATTATGTAAACATAGAAGGGCTCTTCTCAAAAACAGAAGCAAGCTCTGCTAATTTCCAGCCTCCTTTCTGGCATTCTCAGGAGTCCTGCTAAGCAGCTTGATCCCAGGAAAATATGTCTTTGACTACAAGTCACTTGTAATGGCCAGCCCTGGGTCAGTAGATCTATTTGACCTGTGTACCCAACATATTTGTAGTACTCCTTATTTGAAACTTTCCTAGAGAAAAATGATGTCCATGACTTTTCTGTTGGTCCAATTCACACAAAGCCAAACATGTTTCCATTGAATAAAGCCTCTTAAAGCCAAAAATAATTATTAAAGGAAGCTTTTTGTAACCTATTTACAATTACACAAATAATTCAAGCAAAAAAACTGGCTTCATTCATCATGATGAGAACTACATCATCTGTGTCTTGATGTTGTATAGACTGTGTAGCCTGAACTAATACTAAGTGGTAGACTATTTGTACCTGCCTCCCCTGTTGAAAAGATATGACAAAAGGTAATAAACACACAGGTGCAAGCTTCAGTAAAGACTATGTCATTTTAAAAATGGTCCAACACAAACATGCCTTTGAGATTGCTACCAAAGCTGGACAACCTTCATAGCTCTGTATGAAGCATAAAGGGCTGGGCCTGTGCCCTAAAGATCTGAGATCTAAGATTAGAAAATGTACTATGATGCGGCAATGAATCAGATGAAATTATACAATAACAAGAATGATTTTTATTTTTCCTACCTTTATCTCACATCACTCTACCCTCAAGGAATTTCTGGAACTAAGATACTAATAAGGTAGACAAAGTGTGTTAGATGGCTTGGAACTATTCTAGATTCTTAGTCTTCCAATCCACCAAGGGTCGTAGCAGACAGCACAGGACCCAATCTGTTTTCAAACATTGCATTTGTGAGTATAAACAGGCACTTTGGACAGATTCCAGTTGGTAGGTTCAATGAAGAATAACATAAGCCTCAGATACCCAGATTGGCAAAACAAAGGAGACTGGGTGAGATATTCTCTGAGGTACCTTCAAGCTCTAATATTTTATGATTCTCAGTGGTAAAAATGCAAGGATTGGAATGACCAGTCTCATTTCTCCCATTAAGCTCTGGGTGAATCAAGGGCCAGTATTACATTGCATCATCTCATGTACAGTAATGTATGAATGACATTACACAATGCCTGCTTTTATTAATGGGAACACTCGTCAAGCAATAATGCAATACCCTTGAGCTCATTCTGGCCTTCTTTGTTAGTACCCAACCCAGCTGCATTGTTAGGAGCTACAAGAACATGACATAGACATTGGAAACAGGAGCAGTTGAAGAGGGCAGGCACATCAGGGAATGACACAAACTAACAGCCCATAGTCTTGTTCATGCTCACAGTGGACGCTTAGTGAATGCCTGATGACTAAGAGTGAGTAACATAGAAACACTGGTGGATTTGTTAACTGCCTATAGTCAACACCTTAGCACCTTGCTGTTTTCCTGGGGCCAAGTCTTGCAGGGGGAGTGGAAGGGAGGGAATTCAGATTTAGGAGTACTTTTAGATATCCCATATTGGGAATTCTCATTTATTGGTGTTATAACTCTTAATTATATGGGATGGATTCTCTTTCATTGAATGTGTGTGTGTATATATGTGTGTGTGTGTGTATACATATATGTGTGTGTGTGTAGGTGTATATATATAGTCCAGCAGAAATAACCCTCCTTTTTATTACAAAATCATAAGCATATAATTCTGTAACAGAACAATAACACACTCAAGCACACTATATGACATTTTAGGTGAAATGTTCAAATTAAAACTATAAATTATTGCACCCATATTGTTACCTTACCAACCATGCTCAAGCAGGCATTACTTTTGCTGGACCCTGTGTGTGTGTGTGTGTGTGTGTACATAATTCCTAAGAGGTTTGGCACAGGCAAATTTGGGTCAAATATACAAATTCGATTCTTGATTTATACTTCTGCCTGAAGTCCTCATCAGCTCTCTAATGCAGAATGCACTAGAACAAGAACCAAAGATCCTCAAGTAACCCATCATGTCTCTTTCCTAGGTGCATCTAAAAACTTTATCTGCTTCCCTCATTTGAAAACTCTCTGTCCCCAAGAAACTCTCTGCAGATACCACCTGGCCAAAGGGCACCAGCTTACTCCTCTGAGAGGAGAGAAGGAGCAGTCAACAGCCTTGGACAATATAATCTTCTTTCTATTCTTTACAAATGTCTCACCTCCCTGACACTGACCTTGATAAGGAGTTTAGTTCAGCATTGTCCTTTAATAGCCTCATTTTGCCATTTGTCTCTGGAAAATACCAGTAGCCAACATAAAGACGAACCCTCTATAGACCCATTTTTCACAAGAGACTTCTTTGAACTGTTTTTACTGGAACCGACTTACTCTTGTTTGCTGGAACCAACCATTCTTCTCATCCCCAAGTGCCAGGTAGCAGGATAAGATTAAGAGCCAGGGTGGAACCATGGGACAAAACAAAACTAATTGTCCATATAGAAACTTGGAAAAGAAATAAATTTTTCATAATAAGCCACTTGTTATATGGAATTGTAAGAATTTTAGGCTAGGATAAGTTTTCTGTCCATTTTGCCCTACTGTCTCTCCAAATCATATCAGATTGGTAATGTCAGAAGAAGAGCTAGTTAACATTTACAAAGTGTGACACCCAGCACAGCTCCTTCCTCTGAGGTTGTGACTGATTTCTTTCTCTGCTCATTCCCCCTTTGCAGATATTCCTCTCCTCTTGTCAACCTATATTTCACTGTTTTCTCTTTAAGTATATTGAACAGGTTGATACCTCTCATGCTGTAAAGATGTGGAGTGCTCTTGGCCTTGGACAAGCTTGGAAGACTTTCCTTTTTAGGGAACTTAGAGCTGACATCTTCCATCCAACCAGTCACTTGTTAGGTGAAGCTTTCACATCATTTGCAATCGGAAGGTAACACTGAACTGAAGTCTCTGCTTAGAAGTCCATACGGATTGCCTCATTAAGATATATTTGAATTTCCACTTGGCTAGATATTTAAATAATCTCCAAGAAGTAGAAACACAAGACCTAGAATGGCCACTTGGGTGATGAGGCTGAGATAAAGCACCCACATGAGAAATCCTATAATTTTACACAGATTCTAAGAAACTCCTTAGAAGTGTATGAGGAAATGGACCTCAATAAATACTTACTGTATAAGTTATGGCTGTCTTTTGGAATCTAGGTCATGAGGGGAGAGCTGGCTTCATGCTACTGGTGCTCTCCAGAAGGTGTGGGGTTTTGTCACCATCTTTGGACATTTGGTCTGTTTTGCCCCAAAATAGTTTTTAGAATAATTCCTAGGAAACATCAAGTGTGCATGATCACCCAGGCTCCAAGATGTGCCCTTGGGGCCAAGTGAAAGGACCTGACCATGATATGAAGAAAGTGGTCCAGCCAGCTTGCGCTTAAAGGCATGTGACAAATCTGACAGAGCTGTTTTGGCTTCTGGATTAAAAGACTATTCATTTAAACATGACTACAAAAATAAACCACTAAACTTTCTGGTGTTTCTCCTTTCCAGGAAAGATGAACCGTACTCCTCACCCATTCCTCAGGCTCACCCCCTCTCTGAGCCTCAGACTATGTCCTACACAGCCTTCCTGGATCTCTGGGTGAGGCTGGAGTGTGGTGAGACTCACAGACAGACTGTAATTGTGGGGACAGGGAGATGTTGTTTTATTTGGTAACAAAAACCAGAAATGTCCCTTGCAAAAATAACTCGCTAATAAAACACATCATTTTTACATCTTTGCTACATCCAAATGAACAGCATTAAGATGCTCTGCTTTTTTGCTGACTTGAAGTGTAAATACAATGTTCAGAATCAGAGCTTTATGAGACAAGAAAAGCCAGTGTCCAGACAACATCCCCTCCTGCAGGAGTTTCAGCTGGCCGATTAAAAACAGCTCTCTCTTCTCCTCCCAAATTTTGAGTCGATACAAATATGGACAGTGGAGTCTATATGTTTTATTATGGATAAAAGTTAGTCTCGGGATTGTGAGTTAATTGTGGAGCCACAATAGTTTCCTAATTCATGCCTGAGTTAATCAGACTTACCCAACCAGGCACTGGTGAAGCTAGACAACCTCAGGCCTATTTCCAGGCAGGCAGAGGTGGCTCACTTCATGGCAGAGTAAGAAGTGAGCTTGACCCGAGAACAGACTGCTGAGAGAAAGTGTGGAAAAAAGATATGCCACGTTCACCTTAATAAAAAAAAGTTGGAATGACTGTATTCTTATCAGGCACAGGATATTTCAAATCAAAGAGTATTACCAAGGATAAAGAACATCTTACATAATTTTGAAGGGGTCAGTCATCAAGAAGATAAAACAATCCTAAAGATATATGCACCTAGTTACAGAATTCCAAATCACATGAAGAAAACACTCATAGAACTAATGGAGAAACAGATAAATCTACAATTGGAATCAGGAACTACAACTCTCATCTCATAATAATTGATAGAACAAGTAGACCAAATATCAGTAAAGCTATAGAACAAGTGTCAGCAAAACACAGCCTTTGTCAAATCCACCTCATTATAGTTCAAAACAGCCACACCCATTTATGTATCATCCTGCTACAACTGCAGTTTTGAGTAGTTGCTACATAGAATATATGGCCCACAAAACTGAAAATATTTACTACTATCTGGCTTTTTACAAAAAAAACTTTATGAACCTCTAGACCCCAATAATACAAGATTTGACAACATTATCAACCAACTTGACACAATCAACATAGACCACTCCATGGTACAAGAGAACATATTTTTTTTTTGGTGCACATAGAACACTAACCAAAATAGACCATATTTGGACCATAAAACAAGGCTCAATAAATCTTAAAGAATTCAAATATACAAAGCATATTCACTGACCATAATGAAATTAAATTAGAAATCAATTACAGAAAAACCTCTGGAAAAAAAGAATTCACTTTATCTCATGAGTTACAGAATAAATTAAAATGAAAATTAGAACACATTTTGAATTATATGAAAATAAAATAAAATGTGTGGGCCTCTGCTGACACAGTACTTAGGAGGGAAAATATAGTACGAAATGTCTATTTTAGATATTTTAAAAGGTCTTATCAAAGACCTCATCTTTCATAAGCAGTTAATCAATTTTACTGATTTTTTCTCAAAGAACTAGCTTTCATTTTTTTCTTTGGTTGTTTGGGTGTTTTGTTTTGTTTTCTACTTAATTTCTGCTCTTATTATTTTTTATGCTTTAGTTTCAATTTATCCTTTTTTCTAGCTCTTAAAAAAGGTAGTAAGAGAATATTACGATTAACTTTATGCCTATAAATTCAACAACTTAAGTAAAATGTACAAATTTCTAGAAAGACACAAACTGCCACAACATAATCCAGAAACACAATCTGAATATCCCCAAATCTATTAAAAATCAGATTTGTTAATCTAAAATTTTTCCACAAAGAAAACTCCAACCTCAGGTGGCTTTACTGGTGAATTCTATCAAACATTTAAGAAAGAACTAAGACCAATTCTATATAAGCTCTTCCAGAGAATTGAAGAGGAAGCAATATTTCTTAACTCATTCTACAAGACTAACATTACTCCAGTAACAAAGTCAGACAATAACATTGTAAGAAAATAAAACTATGGACTGATATCCTTCATGAACATAGATGCAAAATTTCTAAACAAATTTTTAATAAATTAAATATAATGATATACAAGAAGGATAATACCAAGTGGAGTTTACCCAGGAATGCAAGGCTGTTTTAACATGCAAATTCTTGTCTAGTTTACTTGACATGTCACCTGTGTCAAGTAAACTAGATGATCATCTCAATAGATGAAGAAAAAGAATTTGACGGAATTCAATGTACATTTCTAATAAAAAATTGGCAAACTAAGAATAGAAGAAAACTTCCCCAGTCTTATAAAGGGCATTTATTGGTGGGAACCATCCTGTCTGGTTTCAAGGACCGTAGCCTCGCTAACAGGCAAGAGGGCCCCAAGGCTGGAGCTAATCAAGGAGGCCTTGGGAAAACAGGCCACTGAGGAGATGAAAGGTGTCCCCTTGTCAGGAGCTGCACCTGACATCACTCTGCTTAGCCCTGTGATCGTCAGTTTATCAAAGACAGGTAAGATTCCTCAAGAGGAGGGACCACCTAAGCCAGACACAGCCAGTATGGGCAGCAAATAAGGACTCGAGGGACACGGAGAAAGGGCTAAAAGGCCCACACCCATTGGCTTGGTTTAGACATGGCCCAGTCCTCATTCTATCAGAAAGAAGTCTCCTTATCTCTTGGTGGCTCTGCCCCGCCTGCCTGGCTCAGCTTGAAACAACACTAAAGGCAGGTACAGCTCTAAACTGGGTCGGGCGGTTCCCAGGGACCCGCCAGAGGTAAATTCCTCTAGGCATGCTTTGTTCTTCCCTCAAAAGCGATGATAACGGACTCATACTGGGAAGCAGATTTACATTATTCATAGACCCTGACTTGAGGCAGATCTCTTGTGTTCCTCCAATTGTTATCCACGATCTCTATTTGTTTTCTCTAAACATAGCCTTTTGACATTGATTGATAAGTTTTGCATCCACACTCCTGTGCATGTGGTTCTCAATAAAAGCCTTTGGACACGGGGGTTCAGGGCCTTCTCTCCCCTAGAGAGAAGAGCCATGTCCCCTCTCCTGGCAAACAGAGAAGAGTTTGCAACAACTCGTGTTTATTCCCCACATCTGTGACAACCCCAGGACGGGCTCTGCGGGATTCAGAGCCCCGCTCCCTCCTCAGCGGGCTCCGGACAGTAACCCTCAGATCCAGGAGCCCCGCGCTCCACTGCGGCGCTTCCCGCAAAACGTCACTCCCCGTGACAATTTATGATAATCTGCATACAGCTAACACCATACTAAATGGTAAAGGAAAGGACTGAATGCTTTCCCCTGAAGTCAAGAACAAGTCAAGGCTGTCCACTTCTTTACAGTATTGTACTGGAGGGTTTAGCCAGCAATAAAGCAAGAAAAAGAAATAAAAGGCATTTATATTGAAAAAGGAGTAAAACTGTATTAATTCATAATGACATGATCATGTATACTGAAAATCTGATATCTATAAACGAACTACTAGAATAAAGAAGTATTGCAAGGTTGTCAGATACAAGATGCATATAGAAGAATCAATTGTATTTCTATAAACTAGAAATAACCAATCAGAAAGTGTATCTAATAAAACAGTATTATTTACAGTAACATCAAAAATATGATATACTTCAAGTTAAGTCTGATAAAAGAATTATAACACCCGTGCATTCAAAACTACAATACACTTAAGACAACAGTGGGGAGGATTGAATGTGGGAGGCAGGAGGGTGGTTAGGGCAGAGGAGAGTAATGGGGGGATGGGGACAACTGTAATTGAACAACAATAAAAAATAAAAATGAAAATGAAAATGCAACAGCAAAAATAAAAAAGCTTTATTAAAAATAAAAATAAAAACAATACATTTAATTTGAGAGAAATTTATAAAGACAGTGAAATACATCTTGTGCATAGATCAGAAATCTCAATATTGTTGAGATAAATTTTCCCACAATTCATCTATGAATTAAATGGAAATATGATAAAAATAATCAGAATTTTCTGAGAAGCTTTTATAAATATAGGTATCTCCTACTTATAAAGCTTTCTAGATGATTCTCATTAGAAGCCAGATTTGGGAACTATTGACCAATTGCACTGAAAAATAAATGACAAAGAGTAGCTTTAAAAGTTACCTGATGGGAGGAAATGATAAAAAAAATTATAGATGTTTGCAATTGACATTTCATCACAAAATGTTAGTGGTTAAAAAAAACAAAAACAAAAACAAAAAACCCTGCATAGAGGAGGAAGAAAAGAAGAAAGAAAAAAGAAGCCTGTTAGTCTTATATTTTAAGAGGATATTTAACAATAAAGTGAGTCTTCTTAAATATGTAAATTGTGGATCTTTGAAAAGACAAGGATTTTTTAACTGAAGCAGAACACTTCCTTTTCATGAAATCTCACATGGAAAAAATATATGCAAAATAGAACAAAGAGCACTATTGTAGTTGATGTTGGGGGCAAGGGAGTGTCCTGTCTGTTTGATATCCTTCCCACCCTTTTGGGGGCTCCTAAACAACATCTGGAAATCACAGGAAACGTTCTGAAAACCACTGACATAACCAAAACCTGCAGAGAACCAGAAATTCCCTCAGATGTAACAGTAGATCTCATCATCCAATAGCAGCACTCCTGACCCAAAAGCAGCTCTGAGAGATGCCATCAGAAAAGCCACACTGTCATACTCATGGATTAATTTAAAGATTTGCTTCTCCTGCTTGCTATTTGCCCCACCCCATAGGCACCTCATGGTTTCTGCTTACAGAGGACTCCTACCAGTGGATTATGTGTGCTGCTTCTTCTCTGTAGCTTTCTATTGTCTCCTATATTTTTTGATATCTCCTTCATTCAGAGGCTCAAAGAATCTGATTGTGTTGCCCAGTCAACATTCAGTACAGTGTGTTTTTTGGGGGAGAGATCTTGTGTTAAGCTATCTTATGGGGCATTGGTCAAGCATAGTATCTGAGTATCTTTGAGTCAGGTGCTACTCCCTAGAATATTTTGTTAATGGTGCCAGGGTAATGAGGTCATTAATAAAGTATAGTGACATAGTCATAAGGAACTACTTTAAGTTATTTTTTCAAAACTGGATTGAGGATGACAGGTCCTCAGATCATCATAACAGTACATTGGGGTATTAAATCAATCAATAAATATAAATTTAAATCACAATATATAATAATAATTATAATAAAGTTGCAAGTCCAAATTTATTAAGCTTATATTAATAAAATTAACAAATTTGAGTGACAGAATAAAGATGGGAGAGAAAGCATAAAAGTGTGAGTTTTTAAATCGATAGAGATTTCTCCCATTTTGTCATCATTGTAACATGAATAGCTCTTTAATATATGTTCATTAAAAAATAGGAACCCCTCTCCACTTATTTCCACTCTTCTTTACATTAGGAGAATCAAACTATTCTTGAAATTTTAAAAAAATCGCAAACACATTATGAAATATGAAGAATCTTGGGACTAACTGACCACTTCAGTGATTATGAAAACTGTAAACTATCTTAAAAAGCAGATTTTTCACTGTTCTTCATTAAGGTCTGATTACCTCGCCCATTAGCATTTGGCTCTTTTATTGTTATGATTGTGAAATACTATAGATGTTACCACTAATGGATAAAGAAAGTTAACATGGTTATCTTGATTAACTCATCAATAATCATTTGGAATAATTTTTCTTCATTCAGTGAATGGTTCAGTCACATGCCCTATAATAATTGTGTACATTGAGGTACAGGAAATTAGCATAAAAATTATCTACCCTGGAGAGCTACTTTCCACTTCTAAAATCATGAACATTCAGTTCAGACTAGCATTTGAAGCCTTCATCAAGTGAGAAAAAGAAATGATTCTTTGGCCATTTTCTTTTACAATGCCATTTTATACAATCTTTCATTGTTAGGGTCCCATGCTTATAAAGAGGATTAGAAATTTAAGAGAATTCCTATATCTTCCTTTTTGCTATTTTATTTTTGGTAAGGAAAAAACATCAAGTAGCTCTTAGAAAACAATGTAATCATGACTACAAACAGAAAATTGCACAAGGATATTATTCTACTCTTCTTCCTCTAAAGAAGAAGAAAGAAAATGGTGGCTTTTCAATTCCTATTCTTAGAATGATATTGAGAGTTGAAGTGAGTTTTACATTGTTTGAGCTTCGTGTCTCTGCTAGTGCCAGAACAAGTTAGAAACGCAAACCTTGGCTCTAGAAGGTTTCTTATAGATCATGTGATCTAACCCAGAAGAGAAAATTGAGAGATTTTGTAATATACTCTGAGTCATTTATTCAGTAAACAAGAGGGGACCTCTCAACTCAGATCTTCTGACTTAAGTCCAATAATTGCTTTCTTAAAACACATGTCATTACTGCAAATACCCTGAATCTGGCATGAATCCAGACATGAAGACAGTATGGAAATGGTAAGTAGGAGACATAGGGAGAGACTTCCAGGTTATTTTCCCTCTGTGGCAATCTCTCTTAAGCAGGCTCAGGAATGTATTGATTCTTGCTGGTCTTTGTTCTCCTTCAGGAACTTTCACAATGATTGGAGTTGTTGTCATATTTCTTAAAGGCCTTAGCACGATGAGTCTATTTGTTTTCAGGCACAGGTGAGAATATCAATATTGAATGACATAATCCTATAGGGTTTGATTTCTGGTTATCCTCCCAGTCAGTGTTTACTTCAGTCGATTAAAGTAAATGATAACCAGTCCAGGGTCATTAGTGCAGTTTCTTCATGGACAGAAGTTCTCAGGGAAATTTAGTTCCAGGGCCACAGACTAGACCTTGAACTCTGACCAGGAGTCTCACAAACAGAAGCCCTAGTTTACAATGGGGAGAGGATGTAATGGGTCAGTGACTTACTAACAACTTGGTATTACATGACAATTGACATTGATCAGGGTGATAATATATAACCAGATACTGATACCTTCGGGATTTGTAAACAATATGACAAAATTCACAGTGGTGGGACATTGAGACAAGTGCTATGCAACAGAAATATAATATGAGCAATATATGTAATTTTAAATTCGCTACTTACCACATTAAAAAGAGTAAAAAAGGAAGGCTAAAATTAATTTTAATAATACATTTTATTTAACTCAACATATCCAAAATACTATTCTTTCAACGTAAAAAGTATTAATGAGATATATTCTTTTTTATTAAATATAGTGGGGTGACATTGGTTAATAAGATTATAAGGCTTCAAGTGTACATTTCTGCAATGCATTATCTGTATGTTGCATTTTGTGCCCACCATTGAAAGTCATATATATTCTTTTGTTGATACTAAGTCTTCAAACTCTAGTGTAGATATTATATTTACAGAATATCTCAATATACATGCTCAGAAATACTTTTAGATTTAACAAAATTTACAGTTATAAAATAGATTCAATAGGAGCCTAAGTTGTTCCAAACATACTTAAAAGTTTTACCAAAATTGAATTAATTTTCCAAAATTCAATTTCCTTTAATATTTTCACCCACATTGACAAAACTGTTCTTTTTAAAAGATTTGCTATGACTTTGAACCCAAAGCATGTCAGTTTCAAAACTACATCTGCACAAATTAAATAAATTCAGCCTATTTTGTGTCCATTCAAGATTATTAACATCAAATTCAAAAGAGTACTTAATAAATTGAAATACAACTCTAAATTTATCAGTATCCATGTTTAATTTTTTTTCTTGCAGTTATGGCAACCAATTTTCATGAAAATATTCTTCATATTGATTCACCTTATAAAAATGTGTAAAACAATTATTATTAATTTGTATTATAAAAAGCTTTCTTTTAAAATAATTGTTCTATCTGTCTAGCTAGGTCACGAATAAGTTTTCTCTTTCCTTGGACCTTCAAATTTAGCTCAGTGCAATATCAGTAAGAAAATGTAAATCGCACTGCTGGTTTTACCTTTGATAATTGACTATTTGGCAAGCATTCCTTTTGTTCCAAAAAATCAGAGTTAACAATTCAGTAACCTATAAAGTTCTTACACAACTCAACCGATAAACATTAGCAAAGAACACAAGATTGTTAAGTTCATTATCTTCTGTTTCTCTCAGCAGTTACATAAACTGCCAAAGATTCATAGCATTTGCATATATATATTAAAGGATTTTAATGATTATATCCATAATACTTTCATAGAGTCTACCTCAGCAAACTAAACACAAATATTTTCAATATATTTCATACATGTCATTTAAAGAAAACATTAAGCACTTGTTTTAAAATTCCAATAAATTTTAATTTTTGACCTGACACAGTTGGATGGAGCACCATCCACTATGACAAAAAGTACTTTTTTCCAAATCTAGCTGAAATTCTTCTTTGACAGATGTAAAACACTAAAAAAATGTATACACTGTGAATTCATTTATTTTTCTTCATCTAATCTTTATTGCATTTTTTCCATTACCATTTAGTCCCCTAATACTTCCCTCTCCCCAGCAGTCATCACACTGTTGTCCATGTCCAAGGGTCCTTTTTCCGTTTCGCTCAATCCCTCCACTCCCTCACCTCCCCCCCCCCACTAGCTGTTATCCTGCTTTCCATTTATGAGTCTGTCCCCATTTTCCTTGTGAGTTTAGTTTTTTCATTAGATTCCAAATATAAGTGAAATCATATGGTATTTATCATTCTCTGACTGGCTTATTTCACTTAGCATAATGTTCTCCAGCTCCATTCATACTGCTGCAAAGGATAAAATATTCTTCTTTTTATGGCCGAGTAGTATTCCATTGTGTGAACGTCCCACAGTTGTTTTACCCTCTCTTCTATGTGAGTTTAATATAGGTCACAATTTGACATTTCTTTGTAGATGTGAAAGTCCTTTGAGACAAAATATAACTAAAGTATTACCAGTAATTGGGCAATATCTCTAATGTGGCCTGGCCACATTAAAACTAAAAAAAAACTTGCAATTTTTCAAATTTTGAATCAATTGATCTTTTATATTGTTAGAAAGGTCATGTGTGGGCAACTGTTCAGTGGACCCCAGAAACACAGTATGATCGCCTCCTTGGAGAAAGTCCTTCTTGCTTGGGGTCTACTTTAAAGCACCCCTGTCCTTGGCCCCCTTGGGCTGCCTCCTCCTCCTCTCTAGCTCCAGAGGAGATCCTCATCCTTTCTCTCAGCTCTCTTTTGTACAGAACAGACTCGTATCTTCCTTTCCCATCTGGGCTTTGTTTCATGCCTACAACAAGTTTCCCAAAGGATTCTGCTACCATTTTAGTCACGGTCTCAGAAATGAGTTAATGAGGACATGTATCTATAACAGAAGATAATAAAGACATCATGTCATTTGATAACGGGATGCCAGCCCTCAAGGACATAATGGGACCAGCAACCAAAAGATAGTGCAGAATGGACTGGATTTTCAAAATGCTGAGGGAGACAAGATAAAGGTGGGACGGGATCAATACCAAAAAACTTCAACTGGGAATATCAAAACCGGCCTTACACAGGTGGTTCTTCCACACAGCAACTTCAGGGACATGGGAGATATTCACCCCAAGTCCCTCTCCACCAGATGCTGACTGCCCAACTTTCTCAGGTAAATAACTCTTGAGTTGAAGCTCCAAAGGCTACTATCAATCGGAAATGTTAATAGAGAGGATTAATGTATTAGACTGTTATCAGTCTTTTGTTACCACTGATTTTATTTATTATTTTTTCTGACAGTGTGCTTTATTTATTTATTCTTTTTATTGAACTCATTGGGAGTTCACAAAATTATACAGGTTTCAGGTGCACAATTCCACAACGTATCATCTGTACACTGTATTGTCAAATCTCCCTCCCTCACCATTTGTCTCCCCTTCAGCTCCTCCACATCCCCCCACCTCCCTCCCCTTGGCAATCACCACACTGTTGTCCATGTACATGAAATTTTTTTTCTTTTTTTCTCAATCTCTCCACCCTCACCACCCCCAACAGCCGTCAGCCTGCTCTCTGCCTATGAGTCTGTCTCTATTTTGCTTATTGGTTCATTTTGTTCATTAGATTCCATATGTAAGTGAAATCATATGATATTTGTCTTTCTCTGAATAGCTTCACTTAGCATAATACTCTCCTGATTTTATTACTGAATTATGAGAGTAATTGCCAGTCATCTAGTTGGTTCTGAGGAAGTGAAACCCACATGAAAGCATTTTGGTGGGAAGGAGAGTGATGTGAGAACACAGGATGGGAGCAAAGAGGAAGAAAGATAGCTCAGGACCAAGAGTAAGAAGGACAAGCCAAAAGAGCAACAATGCCTGGTGAGAAGCCCTGAAAGCAAGGCCACTGGTGGGCAAAGAAGGGAGGAAAGGAAAAGCATGCCCCAGCCTGCTGAAGGCATTTGGAGTTCACAGGGCGTCTCATTCGCTACCCCAATTAAAGGCATTTTGCTCCCTGCCTTGCCTTGCTGTGGTTTTCCCAGACAGAAGTGGCTTTGTTACTGGGTGAGCACTGGGGCCTGGAAGCAGCTGTGAGTATGTGGACTTCCTGGTTGCAGCCTTTCTCCTCTGAATGCCTCACTGGGACCTCTTGGTCCTGAGCCTTTTATCTCCCGTGTTTCATCTGATTCTCATTGAGTATATTCTGTAATTTGCTTTGTCAACTGCTGCTCCCCAGGAATCCTTATTCCCTCTTGATCTTTCACTATTCAGTCCTATTTTTTTTGTTCTGTCAAAAGTGTAATTTTTATTATTTTTTTTTGCTAAAAGTTTATCAAAGTTCAAAAGTCAAATAGGTTAAGAGGTTGATCATTAAGAGGACGAGCTCCTTTTCTTTCCTGTCCCATCCATATGAAACTATATCACTTTTAGTGATTTTTTTCCTCTAATTTACCCCCATATCTTTACATAATATGAACATATGGTTACCTCTTAACTCATCAAGTATAAACATATCTACTGAACTCTTTATTATAGCAAAGGAAGATTTTATCTCTCTCCCATATCCTTTCCCTCCCTGATCTTCCCAATTACTTACATCATAATTGGGGGTTAATTCATTTTGAGTATTTTAGTTATGACTAAGTAAATATTGTTTGCTTCTAACCCACATGTTATACTATGATTAATTACATTCTTGTGTAATTTTTTTGTCTTTCCTGGAGTTAACAATTCCTTCATTTTTTTAATTTGCTTAGTTGAGAAATATGAACTGTTTCATGAATTTGCAAGTCTTTCTTGGACAAGGTCCATATTGAGCTTTTCATTTCTTTTTTCAGTTGTGGTATGGGTGCTTCCAAAGTAAGTACTTCAAGGCTGCTTTGACTCTTAATAGCTGTTTCCCTTTCATTCAAAACTCTAAAAATCTATATGTTCTACTGGATGACAAAAAGTGCCCCAGATCACAGGACCAACACCAACCTTACACCTAACTGGTACTCCAAAAACATTTCAAACAGCACATCTGTACTAACTCATTTAATCTGCACAGCTGCCCTCAGAAGCTGAGAATTGTTTCTCAAAAGAGAAAGAGAGGGATCGCATGGATAGATGTTACTAAATTTGGGTCATTCCTTGATTTATCAATCAGGAATTTATCAGTTTCAAAAAGGTTTTACTGTTCATAACCTAATAGTTAATAAATAGTGGCTTGAACAAATGAAGTTTTCTATGCAGCAAAAATTCCACTGAAAGACATTTCAGAGCTGGCACAGAGACTCTACTGTGCCATCGGACTCCTATCTTTCCACTGAGCCATCCTTTGTATGTCTTCATGCTTATTGCTTCATGGTTCAAGATGGCAGCATCATCGCTATCATCACATCTGCAGTCCAAGCAGGAAAAAAGGAATATACAAAGGCAGGAATGTTTACTGGCTTTTTATTTGGTCTGCTTATTTGATCTCCTTCTACAAAAAAAAATAATTTTTTTCCTAGATGCCTTACCAGGTGAATTTAATTTATGTCTCATTGGCCAGAGTGAGATTACATGGCTACTCCTTTCACTTACAAGGGAATCTGGGAAATGTAGTTGTTTTTTTTTTTAGGTAAGCTACATTGCCATCCTAAATAGAATTGAAATCCTCTGTGTATGCTATCATCAGTGTCTTTAATGTTCTCAAATATGGGTAAGCAATACCAATATATCATGAAAGTCAGAGGAATGTCAGACTTTCTAGAAATAACAGAATGGGGCCCATTTTTATTCAAGTGTCACCTTAAAGCAAGAAGATTTTTAGGCTGTCTTTGTACTACAGGTCTAGATCCAATTTCCCACATATAATTATATTTGTTATAATGACTTTTTATGCATTGATATATAACCAGATATTATGTGCTAATAGGGTTTCTGACAGTGATCTTGCAAATATCCTCATCCAAAAAAGGTTCAAAATTCATTAGTGTATCTAAACCCTCACATTCACAAACATGCAAAGACTAAAAAGAAAAAGAAAAAAAGTAGTGCCAAACAGTCGGGAATCAAGTAAGTAAAGAACATTTAGTGATAATCAGGATTAATTTTGAGGAAAATGATACTGCTGGGGTTTCAGAGAGAATAAACAACTGACATAATGAAATATTCGCAGTATTTTTTTCACCTTATGTGAAGGGAGTTGTTTTCCCAAAAAGATGTGAATATCTGTTACATAAATATTAAATATAATTCTTATAATTACAATGGGGAAGAAATTAAATTTACCTCCTCTATCCAAACCCTTTGGCTGCATAAAGAAACAATAATTCCTTCAACTCCTAAAAGATTGGAACCTAAGAATGGGTTGAGGAAGCTGTTTTTGGTGCCATCATGATGCAATACAACTGCCCAACAGTGTTCTCTACAGAAAACAACCTAATAAAAATATGCAAGTATTAACAATCACCTTTCAGGTGGTCAGAACTGGATAATTGAAAGTAAGCAATGGATCTCAAAAAGGATCTGACTGTGTTATGTTTTTCATTTTAACTTCTTTAGGTTTGACTGGTTTTTACAGGAGTGTGGCTTGAGGAAGAATTCAAAGTCTAGGTTTTCTGTGAAGCTTCGTTGAGAAATATGAACTGTTTCATGAATTTGCATGTCCCTCTTGGACAAGGTCCATATTGATCTTTTTTTCCCTTTTTTTCAGTTGTGGTATATGTGGTTCCAAAGTAAGTACTTCAAGGCTGCTTTGAATCTTAATGGCTGTTTCCCTTTCATTCAAAACCCCCAAAATCTATATGTCCTACTGGGTGACAAAAATTGCCAAATTTGGTCACTTCTGTGCTTTTGCTATGCCCCCTTCTCTGGATGCCTTCCCTCCCTTCTCTGCTCTGTTAGAAACTTGTCCATTTTTCAAGGCCACACCTACAAACCTTTCCTGAAATCTTCTGCCCACCCCTCTCTTCTTCCTCATACTATGTTTAAATTTATTGTTATTATTTGTGTATATCATGACTTTACAGTCTACCCAGCTCACCAGGAGTCAGTCAGGAACATTCTAGGCAACTCAGAATGCACAGTTGCCCTACTTTGTTCCGTAGGCCTCTGACACCACGAAGGATACATTCCCATAACTTCTAGAAGGTCAAAATCGTTAAAGTGCTTTCAGGTCCTGGCTGTCTCCTAAATCCCATTTGCATTTAGACACATGTATGTCTGGATACCACCTATACACTGAGACAAAATGGCCTTTTTTGAGTTTTATCTCTCACTTGAAGGACTTTTTTTTCACAAAGAAATAATGCCTTTAAAGATTTCACATGAGAAGAAAGAGGAACCCTCATGCACGGTTGGTGGGAATGCAGACTGATGCAGCCACTGTGGGAAGCAGTACAGAGTTACTTTGAAAAAATTAAGAATAAAATTGCCTTATTCCACATCTGGGAATTTATATGAAGAAACCCAAAACGTTAATTTGAAAGAATATATATACACCTATGTTTATTACAGCATTATTTACAATAACCAAGATTTGGAATTAGTCCAAGCATCCATCAGTGGATAAGTGGATAAAACAGCTATGGTACACTTACTTACACAATAGAACACTACTCGGCTATAAGAAAAAAAGGAAAATTTTATTCTTTGTGACAGCATGGACAGACCTGGAAAACATGCTAAGTGAAATAAGCCAGTTAGAGAAAGTCAAATAACATATGATTTCACTCATATCTGGGATCTAATGAAAAAACTGAACTAACAAGCAAAACAGAGACAGACTCATGGATGGAGAGCAGCCTGACAGCTCTGGGGGAAGGACTGCAGGGGTGCGGGGTACAGAGATCAAGAAAAAAAGAAAGAACTCACGGATATGGACAACAGTGTAGTGATGGCGGGAGTGAGGAAAGTGGGTAGAGGTAGAAGAGGATATGGGTAGATAAATGGTAATGGAAAAAATACAATTGAAAAAAAAGACTTCACATGTCATGGGAATAGGGTAAATGCTCAGCTGTCGGCTAAGTTCCTGAACAGCTAAGTGCTGGACATCACCTCAGCAGCCTCAGCAGCCTAGCCCCAGAATTCCTACTTCAGCAAAGTGTTAAATTGTACACCATGACCCTATTGTCATTTGCCACCAAAGTATGAATGTTGTATATATGGTAATTATAAGTTGTCTACACCTTCTTTAAGTTTCAGGACTCCATCGTTTCAATGAAGTCCTTATTCAAGCATTTGAGCTACTGTGAAGCTGTTTTTGAGAAAAGCTGTAAACGAGTCTGCAGGAATTCTAGTGGCTCATTTTATCAGGCAGATGGAGTGGACCTTTTCCATCTATGCATTACTATTAAGACTTTTATGTCTAGAACCCTACCCTTTTTCTCTCCATGAAATTTCCAGAAGAATTGTCTACACTCTTCACTTCCTATGCATTTTATAACCTGCTACCTTCCAGCTCCAGGACCCTCAATACCATGAAAACTATTCTGACAAAGGCCTGCAACACACTCCTGCTTGGGAAAGCCACTTGAAACTTTTTCAGGCTTTATTATATCTGAACTGTTGCCACTGATCATTTCCTCTCTGATGGTTATTTTCTTCTTTTGCCTTCTGGCATGTCATTCCCACCTGGACCTTGGTCTCATTTGCTGACCCCTCTACCTCCAACCACTTCTTGAATATCTGTGTTCTCCAGGGTTCTCTTCTGTGCCCTGTTTCCTTCCAACCTTCACACTCCTCTTTGCAAGCACATTGACTCCCATGGTTCCAACAAATGCTACACAACAAGCAAGCATGGGTTCTAAGTTTTCTAATGAGTTCCAAATTATTCTACTTTATTTTTTCTGTAAAAATTACTTCTATTATGTAATTAAATGTGATTTAATTTTTATACTGTTCTAAGATTTTTTTCTATAAATATTCAAACCCACCTGCCTTTGTAGCCTGTCACACCATTCTCTATATACAGATTTTTGGTTAAGTAATTTGTCTGAATTCAGATTGCAACTCCTGCACATACTAGTGTGAACTTGGGCAATAAATTATATAACCGCTTTGCACTTCAGTTTCCTCATCCTATAAAATGGGGTTAATAATAGTAAGTCCTACCTCACATATTTTCAGGGAAAGCTGTAAGAGCTAAATTGTATGTAAAGCACTTGAAACAGTGCCCAGCGCTATAAATCCTATATTCCTGCTAGCTGATATTATTTCACATGATCAACTTATATACTGAAGACTCCAACTCTCTGAAAGATGTATCCTGTTTTGTGAGCATTAAACTACCTGTTCATAGAGAAATCCCATAGATACCTCAATTACAAAATATCCAACACTGAACTTGTTGCTTTTTCCAAAAGACCTCCTCCTCAAATCCCTGTTTCCATGAGTGGTATCGCATATCACTCTCCACCCAGACATGAACTGTCATTGGTGGTTTTAACTACATGCCCTCAGCCATCCAATCAGTTGTGCTGTTTCTATGTTCCAAATGTTTTAGATTCCTCCACTATCATTGTAATTCATCTTCTCTCAGCTTGACCCTCACTTCTTTTCCAAATCCACTTATTTCTAAGACATCAGTCTGGTTGCATTATTCCACTGTTCAACAGACTTTCAAGGTCCTCTATTGTTTATAGCCACGCTATGTACTAGAGTTTTCTGCAATTATGACCCCCCACCCATTCCACCCCACCCCCCTCTCCCACAGTCAATTCCCACTCTGTTGTCCATGTCCATGGGTCATTCATACATGTTCTTTGTCTAGTCCCTTCCCCTTCTTTCCACCATTGTCCTCTTTCCCCATCCCCTCTGATCACATTCAGTCTGCTCCATGTTTCCATGCCTGTGGTTTCTTTTGTTCGTTAGTTTATTTTGCTGAATAGATTCCACTCATAGGTGAGATCTAATGGCATTTGTCTTTCATTAACTGGCTTATTTCCCTTAGCATAATATTCTCCAGTTCCATCCATGGTGTCACAAAAGGTAGGAGCTCTTTCTTTCTCTCTCTTTCTCTCTCTCTTTCTCTCTTTTTCTTTCTTTCTTTCCTTCTTTCTTTCTCTTCCTTTCTTTATTTCCTTTCTTTCTTTTCTTTCTTTTTATAAATACAAATTGATTGTATTTTTAATGTCAAATTCGATTATAAAATATTAAAAAATTTAAAACCATTATAAAGTCTCAGCAATTAAAACAACATGACACCAGCACAGAAATAATCAAGTAGATAAATGATATATAATGAGCATTCTAGAAACAAACATTTATATCTGTTTAATCAATGTAATATATGATTAAATTGATATTTCAAATCAATGGGGAAAATAAGGCTTTTTCAACATATAAGGTGCATGGACCACTATTACTTGAAATAAAACAAATATAGAGCCCTATTTCACATGTTATACAAGAAATATTCAGGTGAATTAAAAATCAATATGTAGAATCTAAGGAGTTTTAGGAGAAAATACAAACTAATATTTTTTGTACCCTGAAGTAAAATATTCAAACCCAAAAGCTATAAAGTAAAATATTGATAATATGACTATGTTAATTATGTATATAGTAATATACATATAAAAAAGTTAAAGGACAAGTAATAGGATGGGAAAGTATTTGCCACACATCAAAAAAGGGTTAATAGGTTTTTTTAGGGAAAAAATTCTACAAATGTTTAATCAAAAAATGGATAAAAAGTACCAAAAAGTCACTTAAAGCTTTTTTTAAAATAATAGAAATAGGCAAGAAATATACAAAAACAGGTTTAGTTTCAACAAATAATAAAGGAACAATTAAAATAACACATCATTGTCACAATCAGATTAATACATATTAAAAAATATTGGTAATATCAAGTATTGGCAAGTCTGCAAGGAACTGGGTATTCATAGACTCTTTTCCTTCATCTTAAAGCAGTCCCTTTAGCATATCATGCAGTGTGGGTTTGGTGGAGGTGTATTCTTTTAGCCTTCTTTTGTCTGGGAAACTCCTTATTTAGCCCTCCATTTTAATTGGGAGCCTTGCTGGGTAGAACAGTCTTGGTTGCAGGCCTTTGCTTTTCATAACTTGGAATATTTTTTGCCAGTCCCTTCTGGCTTGCAGAAAATTCATTTGTAGAATTCTCTGTTGAGAAGTCAGCTGCTAGCCGTATTGGGGCTCCCTTATATATTACTACCTGTTTCTCCCTTACTGCTTTTAGGATTCTCTCTTTGTGTTTGCTATTTGCCATTTTAATTATGATGTGTCTTGGAGTGGGCCTCATCGGGTTCCTCTTGAATGGGACCCTCTGTACTTCCTGGACTTGTGTGACTTTTTCTCTCCTCCAATTAGGGAAGTTTTCTATCATTACTTTTTCAAACAGGTTCTCTACCCCTTCCTTATCCTCTTCTCCTTCTGGTATCCCTATTGTATGGATATTATTACATTTCAGGTTGTCCTGCATTTCCCTAAATGCCTCTTCATGCTTTTTGAGTCTTTTTTCATTTTCTTGCTCTGTTTGGGAGCTTTTTTCTACCTTGTCTTCCAGCTTGCTGAATCAGTCCTCAGCTTCATCTAGCCTGCTTTTTATTCCTTCTACTGTGTTCTTCATTTCAGATATTGTATTCTTCATTTCCTCTTGCCTCTTATTGATAGTTTCTATGTCCTTTCTCATGCTGGTATAGTTTTCAGTAAGTTCCTCGTAGTTTCCTTGTAGTTTTTTGTAATTCTCTCTGAGCTCACTGAGCTCATTGAGCTTCCTTAGAACCATTGTTTGGAACTCAATATCTGATAGTTTACTTGCCTCTATTTCATTTAGTTCTCTTTGTGTGTATTCCTCCTTTCCCTTAGACTGTGGGGTTCTATGCTCTTGATATGGTTGTCACTAGCCACATGTGATTGTTGAGCACTTGAAATGTAGGTAGCACAACTGAGGAAATGAATTTTTAATTATGTTTAATTCTAATTACTTTAAACATAAACAGCCTCATATAACTGATGGCTACCATGTTGGACAGCACAGATTTAGAGGATAGAGACCACCCGAACTGGCCTGGCACACCATACATTCCCTACCCCTAACACCCTACACCCTGACCACAGCAGTCTACTTACCTTTTGCTGACATGCCTTGTACTTTTATACATTCATGTTTTTGGGTATGATATGTCTTTTTCCTAGAAAGCCTTTCTCACTTACTCTATCTGATGAACTCCCATTCAGCTTTTTGCAAACCTAGATCAAATGTTACTTCCCTTCAGAAGCCATTCCTGACATCATATACAGAGACACACAGATTTATTTTTTCTTCTGTGCTCTCTTGTACTTTGCATTTATTGCTATTATAATAGTTATACACATTACATTTTAACTATTTGTCTCCTTTTAACAAATTATGATCTCCTGAAGAGCAGTACCTAGCTCAGTACCTCAGACTTATTAAGCATTTGTTGAATGTGAAAATGAATAAATGAAACACAGAAAACTAGTGTTGATCAGTAATTAAATACTTACACTTTGGTTTGCTGGACATTAACAAACAGCTTTATGTTTTAGTCATCTTTAATCATCTTCAGTCATTTGTAGAGCCATCAAAATACCAATTGAAATAAATGACTGAAATAAGTTGGCCAAAGATTTATGCTATTCATGCTGACTCTATATTCTCAAAGCTCGGTTCCTGTACTAAATCAGATGATCAAAAAGACATACATTGATTCCTCGTAGTATCTCTAGACTAAGGACTACAATGTAACACTATGCCTTTTTTTTTCTGGTTACTATAAGAAATAGTCATGTGGGGACTGAATTTTCAAAGACACTGTTCATTATGTAGTTCAGTGCTTCTTATAGAGAGACCTCTGTGAGAATTCTTATGCTAGTACAGTACTAGAAAGATTTTATCCTCTGTAACACACTTGCACACATCCTTTCATTAGCTAATGACAGCTACATGACCCTTCACATTTCTCTCTGGCTGCCAAGAAGCTCAGAGTTAAGTGTCATGCATTGTCATTAGCAATTTAGTAATTTCTTTATTTTAAGTTCAAGGTAAATTCCATTCTTTAATTTGTCTTAATAGTTTTATTGGATCTGTGCTAATTGTTGTTAATAGTCATATCAGTTTAATATTATCAAATATTCTTTTAGATATTACAAACAATAAATAAAACACAAGGTTTCCCCCTTTCAATGATCTATTTGTATGTATCTGTATTTTCTCTCCAGCAAGTCATTTCCTTAGAGACAGGAACTCACCTTTTCTCATTTATTGCATCCTCTCTATGGCTGTCACAGGGACCTGCAGGTAGTCAGTGCTCAATAAATAGTTTTTGACTAATAATATCAAAGCTAATTAATTCAGCTAAAAATAAAAGTCTTGTGGTCTAAATCTAATATTTTTTAAACTACTTGTAAAGCTGAGCCATTATATTAATAAATCTTAAGGTTAAAAACAACACATAAAAATATGTTCAACCTCATTAACAAACAAAGATAAACAAATTTTCAAATTTAAGTACTCAAGACTGACTTACAGACCAACGAACCACCTGTCTGGAACCCTTGCTAGCAGACATTCTTCTAAAAAAATGTATGAGCCTCTTTATATTGCTGGAAACTCATCTGTGCACTAGACTCCATACCTATGCTATCGATTTTAAATTTATTTTCTTTTATATCATGTACACTGCTTTTTTTGGTTACAGGGTATGATGGATGTGTATGAAAAAATGTATCTTTAGGAAAATAATTAGTTTGTTAATTTGAAAAAATAAAATAAATTACTAAACTACTGTTCTTGGGTTATCTTGTTAACAATTTTTTTTATGATAAGCTACCTGCTGGCAAGCATCCTGAGAAATAAATAATTTTTAATCACTAAAGGTGAGAGTAAACAACTTTTATAGAAGAAAATTTGACAATATAGGTGAAAAGCTCCAAAAAATATACGTTTGATACTACACTTGTATTTCTAAGGATTTTACCCTTAGAAAACAATAGATCTGCAAAAGATTATGTTCAAAGATGTTTTCGCAGTATAACTTGCAATAGTAATAAAATTGGAAGTAATGTAATTGTCAAATAATAGAATAGTAAAAATTGGCACAAATGTTGCAATTTGGGAACATTTATGCATGCACTCTACCCAACAATCCTTTTTTTATAGGAATTTATCCAAAAAGAATATGTGAAATGGTATATATAAAAGAATATCTATTTTGGTATTATTAAAAATGTCCAACTCTAGGCAATTGGATAAGTAAAACTCAGAACTTCTATGTGATAAAATACTAGGCAGCTGTTAACTTGGTATTATAGAAGAAAAGGTATTGACATAGGAAAATGAACACAATAAATTCTTCAGATACAAAAACAGTTTACAAAACAGCATTTATAGTGTGTAATCATTTTTGAAAATACAAACTATGTTAACTTTTAGGTATGTCATGTGCTTTTCATACTTTTCAAATTGTCTACAATGAACAAATAGTACCTTTTTAAGATTAGAAAAATCTATCCAAGACAAGTATGAATTTATGATTTTTAATCTCAGTATGGAAACCACTAATGATAAAATATCAGACTTCTGATGAAAACAGTTCTTTAGACGTCAATAAGATGCTTTACACTGTGTAGGCCCAGGCACGTTATCGAATTTCTATTAGGACCCTTTATGAAGCACACCGCTTAATCATCTGAACCACGCCAGAAAGCCAGAACTACTGCAGCAGGGGCTTTATATCACCCCAGGGCCCGCACACAGGCCAGAGCCTATCCTCCATGTCTGCTGCCCCTCACCACCACGAAGTCTGGCACACCATTCATGGCTTCTCTATCCCAGAGGCCTATAAACCAGCAAAATCTTTGCCCCGAAAAGAACTCAACTTTTAGGACTGAGGCAGAAGGTGCAAGAGAAAAAGTCTTCATTATGTTTTCTATTTGGCTGCTGCCCACCCCAGTAAATGGGCCTTCTCCTTACCCACCCCTCTCCCAAAAAAGTGTTAAACGACGTGTTTTGCTTTCTGGTCTGTTTTGCAAATTATTATTTTGATGTACTAAGTAGTACTAAGAGGCCTGAAAAGAGTTAACGTTGCTGGCAAAGTCCCAAATCTACTCCTTTATTCAATTTTATTCCATTTGGAAAATGTTGCTGAGCCCCTTACCACTGCAGGGAACTAACTATACTAAATGATGTGGAGTATGCCAAAGGCAAAATAACATTCAGTAAGTGTCTACTAGAAGTCAGGGGCCGGTTTGGACTTCATGTTACTGATCTCAATCACCCTGGGAGGGAGTTAACATGATTCCTGTTTAACAGCTGACATGCAGGCACCGAGCAGAAATAGAATTTGCTGAAGTCCATATACCTGGTGGTGGACCCCAAATTTGAACTTCAGATCAGCTTGATCCCAAAGCCCATGTTTTCCCCACTATTTGTCCATTTATCAATCAAGGTTTACAAGTCACACATAGGATTTATAAGTCATCCATCCAGTTATTTTAAAAAAGAAAAAAAAAGGAGGGGGAATGCCCTATAAACACAGTTCAAACCTTTAAAGGAAGGCAAAGGAAAGAGAGTGCCTCTTCCAGAGTCACTGGAGCAAAGTATTCACTGAAGGGAACAGCGGCACGTAAACCAGGTGGTGGGGCTTCCACAGGATTCCGGCACTATGGCAGCACGGACGTTCCAGGGCTTCACAGCAGCCGGAGCAAAGGCACAGAGGTGGGACCATGGGGCTGTATCTGTGGGGTGCCTGGAGGCAGCAGGTAGAGATGTGGCTGGCAAGGCAGGCTTGAGCCACGCCACAGAGAGGTCTGATTCTTATCTTACAGAGTTCTTCAGCAGAGGAACAGCACAGACAGAATTGTGCTCACCATGTTTACTTAGAAATGCTTGGTCCAGTTGCGTTTCCCCCCCTCTTTTAATTCCATAAGGGAGTTTTAATATTTAATTAGCAGATAATAACCATCTTGAAAAGCCAGGGGCGGGGTTTTGTTCTTTTCTACTTTTTTAGTATGTGGATTTCCTCAGGTTCTTAACTACAATAGAAATCTGACCATTTGGGAACTCAAGGTCTGTGCCTCACACATTAGTCTTTCATGATGGATGCGATTTTCCCATTCTCCAGATTGCTTCAATACAGGCAATGTGGATTGGTTGCAAAGGCATTTCAATTAGCTCAGCTTGGTTAATGAAGAATATGGATGTTGATGAATGGGTGAGTCCATCAGTGTCCTCACTTAGGGCCTGTGTCATTGTAACCTTACCACTTACTGAAATCAGCTTAAATGGCTCAGTGTTTTAGGATGGAAAATTGGGATAACTGGACAAAACCAATAAAAACTTAATTTGGAAGCAGGAAAAAATTGTGCACGAACATAAAGAGCTAGAGAGATGAATGTGGCCTGCTTTCTTTTTTGTTGTAACTCTTCAATGCTGCCTGACAATCAATTCAATTTAATATAAACCCCTGGGAAGCACACTTTCTTCCTAAGCAGGAAACCGTAAAAATGTCAGAAATACATAAAAGACAGCTTACATCTGGAAGAGGAGAGACAGGTATGCTTCTAGAAGGAACACCTATGAGTTGAACTCTGAGAATTAAGCAATTGGCACGGCTCATCTATTAACATTTCTTTATTCCCAGCATAAGGATTGCAGCTTAGGGACATGTTGAAAACTCCTTACTCAATATTCTGAAGGAGATTATGCGCACCAGCACTAGAAATGAAAGTCAAGGGACGGTAGAAGGTATAATGATCAGTTTTGATAGACATGAGAAGCAGGACAGGTGTCTCCTTTCCATTCCCTCTGCTCCCCCCACTCCCACTCCCAGATGGAGCCCTCAGCCCCTCACACTTGAGTTCCTTCACAGTCACCTGTTTTGTTCTCCTTTCCTTACTCTCTCCCTATTTGGGTTCACCCAGCAGGAAGCTTCCAGTGCAGCTGTACTGCTCTTTCACGAACCCAACCCTGTGATCACTCCCTACTTCCTACTGCTTTGCATTCTCAAGCAACTTCTAGAGGAGCCCCTAAGTCCTGTGGACAAGCCTCTGGGGTAAGGTAGGGGGCATGGCATTGGAGAGGTGGATCCCAGACCCATTCTTCCCTTCACCCACAGCTAATCATTTTCACCTGTTTGTTCACTGAGCTTCCACTTCAGATTTATTAAGAAAAAGCTTTCGGTGAGAGCCATTGTTGTATGTTTCTTTCGGCCTGTGTTCATACTTCTCAACATCTGACCCACCAGCTTTACCAGTTTCATTTCCAAACCACTCTCCTGCCTACCACTTCTCAGTTCATGCATGCTGTTTCTACTCCTTCCAGGTCATAAAGAACTTCTCCTTCTCTGACTTCCTTCTTAGAACATTTCTTTCACTCCTTCTCTTGCAGTCCATTTCTAATGCATTTTCATTGCTATATGTCTTGTCTGCCCAAGTAAACCAGAGGGTGAGGAGGGAACCTCACCTGTAGGGAGACATTCACCACTCACTTACACATGGGATCCTCACGCAGGGCTCTCTTCTACCCCCCTACACTTGCTGACACCCTCCTCCACTCTAGCTCAGATGTCCCTTCAGAGACTGAGCCTTCTTTTTGCAGCTCACATCCTGCCTCTCTTACTTCCTGCCTCTCTCAAGGATCCATTCTGGCCTGACCTCCCCTCCTCAGATCTAATTCACATCTAGTCAGTACCCCATGATGTAGCATGTAGTCATTCTCTGCTTTCAATTGTTCTCTGGTTGTTTCAGGAGTTCTTCTTGTCTCCGAGTTGCAGGGTCATCGTGGCAATGGACTGGGTCTTACACTTCTAAATAAAAGCAGATGGCCTGATTGGTTTTTGGCAAACTATACTGTGAGGTCATGCAATGAGTCCACTCATCCTTAATTCCAACAGAAGACAAGTTTCTCTTTCTGTCTTGAAAGTCCAACCCCACCTTCAGAGTCAATGCTGCACATAACTGCTATAAATTCATGAATATGTATAAAACAGTGTTTTAAAAGGAGAAGCCATGGCACTAATGATCTCATTTCTGTCCTGTTCAGGTTTTTGGGGTTGTGAACAACAGAAGCATAGTCACACCAGAACCCTGTAGCAGGGGTGTTTTAAACATTCAGGGGAGCACAGGAGCAGCAAGTGAAGTGACCCCAAAACCTCCTCAGAATGGGAAGTACAAGTGCAGACTGAGACTACCTCCAGCACTTCCCAGAGGGTCATAAAATCTGCTTTTCAGGCCAGGGCAGTTCCATTCCCTGGGGACTCTCTGAGTCCCTCTTTCTGTTTCCACATGACTTCTCAGCTCCCTTATATCATCAGAAGGTTATTTGGACACATGCCTCTTCCCTCAGCCCTAAATGCTGAGAAATGTTTCAGTTCAGCATGGGACTACTCGCCATTCCAGGTCCCTTCATTCAAATCTTAAGAAAGAGAAACTGATTGGCTCAGCTCATTCCTGGCTGGGTTTCCCTTCTATCAGGTGTCCAACAGCGAAGAAGGAGGAATGTCATACAAACAGACCAACCTGTAGAATCCGGGGGAAGGAATCTTACGAAGGAGGTGTGATGACTGTCAAGGACTGGTCTCTCTAGAACATTTGTTATTACTTACAACACATTAAAAATGTGTCATTGCCCTGACCCGTGTGGCTTGGTTGGTTGGACATCATGCAGCAAAGCAAAACATAGCCAGTGAGATTCGTGGTCAGGGCACATGCATGGATTGCAGGTTTGTCCAGGTCCAGGTGCCTTCAAGAGACGATGGATGGATGTTCCTTTCTCACATTGGTTTCTCCCCCATTTTTTCTCCCTCCCTTCCCCTCTAAACAAATAAATAAAATCTAGGGGGCAAAAAATGGACTATCGGCTCCTTCAATGTAACCTCTTCTGGTTTCCAAATACACTATTTTCTCAAAAAGTACTCCTAATGTCAAAGTGCATGGACAGAAGGAAATCAGAAACCTGGAACCCACCTGGGTTAGACTGAGTGTGCCTGATCAGTCAAAACTGACAGCACCAGGGTCTTCCTCAAAGAAGCTTCTTGTATCAGTCCTGTAAAAAAAAAAAAAAAAAAAAAAAAAAATCCCCTAACTTTAAACAGACTCAAACTTTGCATCTAAATTGGGATACTCTCAAGCTAAGCTTTGTGTTCTATTATTTGTATTTTGAGGCCATTAAAAATGCAATCTCTTCTGCTTCTCTCCAAAGGCTTTCATGTATTTGTATTCCATGAGCTTTCCCAGTGAATATCTTTATATTATGGGATTTTTCACAGCTGGACAACACAGTATTTGTCATTCAATAAAGAATACTTTGAGATATGAGTTTAATGTTTGAAAATCGGCATTTTTTTAAAGATGAAAACTTCCAAGAAGCAGATTTTAAAAAATATTTCTGTCAGTTTTTGATGTTGCCAATCTTATATCATCAGAACAAATAAGTTAGAAAAACTTGTCATATCAAAACATTATTGGCTTATGGTTCTCCATTCTGCAATTTTTAACATAGAAATTTTTCCCATAAAGTGAAGACCAAAAATAAATGAGAATTCCCACCAGACCTCTAACAAAAACATAGTCATGTTGTAAATTTCAGAAACAAGAAGCTTAATTAATTCTCCAGGAAAGAATTATAGAGACACAACAAACATTTTATGGACTAAAGGTGTATAACACCAAAACCAAACTAAACATTTTTGAGACTACTTTACCTTCAGTGATAACAAATTATTGAATTTTCTGCCAAAAGAAAGACTTATAGAACCTGCAAGACTCAGATTTAACAGAAAACAAATCAGTATTATTGGACATTAATGATTTTTGAGTCTTTGAGATGGATTTGATAGTCAACGACAATGATTCTGTCTTACATTGAATCATGTAGAAAAGAGGAATTTTGAAATTGGCATTTCCCACACAATTTATTGCCTACAACTAAAGGCAAACACTGGTTTTTCCTAGTATATCTCTCAACTTTACCTTCACTACTTCTGCAAAAAAGCAGAACTTCTTTAACAAGGTTGGTATGTGAAATCAGAACTCTGCTGTAGGGAAAAAGTCCTTCAGATCCTTCTGCTACTGCTTTCTTTCTGATCCTATAGATATTCTCTGATATATACAGTATTGCCTTTGCTTATATTCTTCCTAATAATCTACTTGATGCAATATACACACAACTGTATTGTTATTTTTAGCAGACAGGCAGATCCTTTTTTTTCCTGATCCTAAATATAGAGGTAACACATTGTCCAAGAATTAATTGCTCCATCTTTTATGCTCTCCTGGCCAAGGGTATCTCTGTTCTAACATGAGTAATATAAGTTGCCTTATTTATGGAGTAGCTAATCAAACAACAAATGTCTCCCAAGATTATTCTCCTTGGGAAGCGAGTGTCTCCATCATCTTTGTATCTCCCAAGGTCCTTGACATTGTACCTGGTGGTGTCAAGGAACAGTTTGTGGATACTGCAGTGTCCCATCCTCAGTCATCCCAAATAAATAGATAACCCAAGGAAAACTACACTTGGAAAATTCAATCTTAAAACAATTTTTCTAGCCCACTCCTCTTCACCCTCCAACCTGATTGTATAACCCAAGCCTCCTTGTTAAATAGAAATTCTAGAACAGCTTGTCACTTTGGAGAAGGGAACAGGAAGGGGCCAGGTAGGAGAGGAGATTTAGGAGAGAAAGAGAGAGAGAAGGAGAAAGATGGTTAGCGTTTTGGAGGTCCTTGTGCCTAGAATCATGTCAAATACTTTAGATGCCTTATCTCACTTAACCCTACCAACAATCTAAAAGGGAAGCATATTACGATGTTATTTTCCAGCTGAGAAAATTGCAAAGGTCACGTAACTGCCCAGAGCAACCAGTAAGAAGCAAAGCCAAATACTCATAAATTGGTAGAGGATTGAATAAATGATCCTATCACTAACCGTCACCTTTCCCTTGGTACTTCAGTGGGTCAGGTCAAAAACTGGAATCCATCATTGTACTCCATCACATTTCAGGCTTACACATTCATCTGCCTATCAGATTGGATTAAGTGCTTAGTGTATTCAGCCACAGATACAGAAAAATATTGGAAGTTTGGCAGCCCAGCCAAGAGACAGGAGCACGTATAGCGTATCTCAGTATAGCTACTCATGGCTTTTGAAACTACTAAAGGAGGGGTGGGGGTCACAGCCAGGTGTTGGAAACAGTATCTACAGAAAGTAAAAGCTAACAGAACTGGGAAAGCCCAAACTGGGCTACACTACAGCCTTCCATACCCAGGATATCAGACAAACTTCCCACTCCAGACAAACTTCCTCTAACAAGCTGTGTGCCTGAGTTAAGGAAATGTTTACAAATATTGGAGTCCTCTTGTTCTTCAATCACACTCAGCCTTTATGAGGCCACATGCTTCTCCAGAAAGATAAACCAGTTAGAACAACCAGAGAAAAACACCATGCTCAGGTGTCCCTGAACAATCTCTTGGCCTCCAGTCCCCAGCTGAGGAAGCCAGTAGCTTGCTCACTCAATAAACTTCAATTAAATTTTTAGTCTAGCAGAGCCGAATTAGGGTACCAGATGTCTTGCCTTCAGATCCTAAACTGCATAATAGACCAAGCCATCTCCTAATTTACTGATTCAAATAGATTTTTAGGAAAGTGACTGACAGATGTGACTTCCTTTCTTCCTTCACCTGTTTCTCCCCTCTGGAAAATCAGTTACAAATGAGCAATATTTAAAGCTTTACATGTTCATGACTCAAAATTAAATTTCGACTTCTTGAAATTTACTCTGCAGCCACACAATTTTAGGCAGTTTTTAAGCAAAAAATATAACTGAAGAACTTAACAAACAAATGTATGTTTTACTTTATTGTAAATAAAAATAAAATGAAAAAATTAAATAGTAAAAAAAAAAAAATTTTTAGTCTAATATTTCCAAAAGTGCGAGCCATCAACGCTTATGTCAAAATTTCCTGGTACATTTGTTGGAAAAGCTCATGCGTCACCAAGCCTGGACCTACTAAATTGGAACATCAAGGGTTGGAAGCCAAAAATCGGTATTGTTAACAAGTTCCCAGTGTTGCCCCTGTTCATTAACATCTCAACATGCTGTCTAAGGGTGGGGAATGGGGGATGCTCCCAGCTTGCAGGGCAAATCTCATTTATGTGAGACTAACTTCCATTTAAAACATTCAAAACCCATTACTGTTGCAAACTTTTCATTCCAGTATCTGGCTTTGTAGAAGAAGCTGGGGATCTAAAGTTTCAGCATTCTTAAAATTGTACTCATTAAACAGCATGTTAATCATGGATCAGGGATTGCACATTATACAACCCATTAAGCTTTTGTATGTTCCTGGAAGACTGCAGATTGTATAAAAATACAAATGATCCAGTGGTTAAAATAATTGG
Organism: Pteronotus mesoamericanus; assembly: GCF_021234165.1. NCBI lineage: Eukaryota > Metazoa > Chordata > Mammalia > Chiroptera > Mormoopidae > Pteronotus > Pteronotus mesoamericanus. The sequence continues at coordinate 14,244,407 of NW_026555100.1, read as the reverse complement.
CTATAACAAATAGCAAAATTAATTATGGATGACCACATTGCTTACCCCCTTGACCTAAGTCATTAGTAGATGTAATGGATCGGGTAAAAATAAGATGTATTTTGGCTTCTACAAAATGCTCCACAAGTATCCACTGTAGTCCCAGAATCTCATTGCCAGCTCAGAGGACATATACAATGTACACGAAGCCAATGATGGTCCTCTAGGGAAGGATCAACTATGAATCCATGATAAGAACAAAATCAATTATGAGATCCTGGATTTATTATAAAGCAGGAAGAAAATTGCTAACATTTTTCAGTTAAATTAACTCTCCTATACCACCAAGATGTCTTCTGATTTAGCTCAGCGGTGACTTACTAAATTAGTATTTCCACCTGTGTGTTCCATGGAATGCCAACCCTAAGAGATGTTGGGGGGATTTGGAAGGTGGTGTGGAAGCAGAGCTTCTGGAGCAAATATTTTTGGAAAACTCCACATTCTTGATTTCTTGACCACCTTTTGAAGAATCGCAATGCAAACTAGTCCATCAAATTTTCTGAGAGCCCAGAAGTAAAGAAATATGTCAGTTCTGCCTTAGTCCACATCCTTGGCTGCAGGCAGTAAGATGAACTCTGCCTATCCTAAGGAGAAAAGGGGGTCACAAAAGAGGACATGAAGTAGCTCCCAGGTAAATAATGGTAAATGGGGTACATGATTAACATGTATATAAGGTACATGATCAATATGCATCACACAAAATTAGTATGTCCTATTAGTAGCATGGTTAATTTTGAAAGTATACTGAACTGTCATTCAGGTTTGCAATAGTATTTTGAGCATGTCACCCCACAAGGAAGGATAGGTTCTGAGGCAAGTCACTCTAAATGTTCCTATTTGCCCATTTTTTAAAATAATCTACATGAATTTTGGTTAAAATAATTCCCAAGAGCAGCCTTAATGAGAAGAAATTAACAAGATGGCAACCTGCCATCTCCGGGCACGTTGAAAGGAGTCAGTGCCTTATGGTCTCAGTAACAGTGGGTAAGACGGTGATTTTGTTGTTATTCTCTCCACTGATATAATTAAAATACTCTGTAGGACACTTTATATTTCAAGCGCATTTCCACACACCTCATCTCTTTGATAGCCAAAGCTCTAGGGCGACAGTTCTCATATGAGCCAGGGGCTCTCTGCACTCCAACGGGCAGACCTGCTCTGCTCAGCAGCAGACTGCCTCCCTGAGCCACTGCCTAGAAGTGTCTCTGACTAGAAATGTCACCAGCACAAAGCCACATGCTGGGTCTTACGTGATGCTAACCAAGAGAAACCATGTGATTCTCTGCCCCTGTAGCATTAAGGCTCTGTTGTTTGTGTCTTCAGTTTTCCCACACTTCAGAGTCCAGAGTATTCACAGTCAAATTAATCCCCAGAGAGAAAAAGAGCTCAATGTAGGGGAAATTAGGACCAGTAGGGATGCAGCTGGCCCACACATGACACAGAGAGAGGAGTAAAACTGAGTCTCACAGGCCTGGATGTTAGAGAGTCAGCCAGCTGCTTATAGCTCCAAGGAGAAAGAGAGGGTCAGCCTATTGGTTCTGCCTTAACAGTGTCTAAAAGAGGCTACATCAGCTCCTTCCTGCTTCTGCCTCAACCAAGCCCATGTCAGGTACTAAAAGCCTGACCCTTGCAGGCCCAGCTGTGCACAACACAGTGAATACCTAGTCAGGCAGCACACTAGCTACTTCTACCCACCAACGAGCAAGGCCCAGATGGTCTACACGCAGACACTGGGCTAGAGAGCTAGTTAACCAGGTTGTTGCCAGGAATTTGCTACTTCCGCTCCAGTTTCCTAGCTAGATGAGACACAGGCCCCATGACCCATGTCTCTAGGGTTGACCCATTATCCTATACCTTCTTGTTACATTTGGCTGTACCTAATAGAAAACCCAGAATAAAAAAGCTTAAAACCAAAAGGTTTGTTTCTTTGTGTAAAAGAAGTCCAAAAGCAAGTGGCTCGATACTGATAAAAGTCATGAAGGAACTTTGGGAAAAACAGGAGAAAAACTCCTATTATTCTGTACCTCAAGCAATTCCATGATCCGAAACAGCTGCATCTACCACGTCCACACATTTCAAGAAGTAGGAAGGGAGAAGGCGGGAAGACACAGGGACTTTCTCCAGCTCTCTGTAGATTTTTAAAGGAAAACTTTCCAGAATTCCATCATAATTTTCACTTCAAGAGAGGCTGGGAGACATAGGTTTATTGTTGGATATATTACCACCCCTAATAATATAGGAACTCTATGTATCAGTTAGAATTAAGTTCATATTAATAAAGGCAGTCCAGGGCTGATTTGGTGGTTCCTTTAACCTTGTAGCTTTACTGTCCTCATCATGGGACTTGTATATTGTTTTAATCAGTTTGGATTGCTATAACAGAATACCATTCAAGGGATTGCTTAAACAACAGTCATTTGTTTCTCACAGTTCTAGAAGCTGGGAAGTCCAAGATCAATGTGCTAGCAGATATGTTTCTTAGTGAGGATTCCCCCTGGCTTGCAGACAACCACCATCTCACTGTGTGCTCAAATGACCTCTTCTTTGTTTGTGTACAAAGAGAGTTCTGGTTTCTTGTCTTCTTCTTATAAGGACACTCTCGTTAGGTTATTTAGACTTAATTACCTTTCAAAGGCCCCTCCTCCTAATACCATCACATTAAAAGAGGCTTCAACATATGAATTGAGGGGCGGTGGGGGGTGGGGGGAACAGGGCACACAAATATTCAGTCCATAACACATTTCTTAGTTTATAAGGGCTGGTTCTGTTCCAGCCTTCACATCTGTAATCTAACTAGCCAGAAAAAAAAAAAAACTTGGAGATATTAAAGATACTTCCTGAAACTCCATGTATCACTCTGCTTGCCTCCCATTAGTCATATGGCCACGCTTAGCTGAAAGGAAGGCTGAGAAGTAAAATTTGGATGGTCAGATAATATTTGGGAATTCTAATTCTGGAAGATGGGAAAATCCATGCTAGAGACAAGGACCAATTTGTCACCATTTGTAAGAAAGACAGAATGAACATTGGATGAGCAAATAATAACACCTACCATAACCTCCCTAATTGCACTCATGCTGAGGCTTGCTTTGGTTGATAGGCTCTATCATAGCTCTGATCCCTAGAGCTGGCCAGTCATCCCATCCTGACGATCTCCTCTCCTTCCCTTATCTTGTCTAAGAGCTCCCAGGACATTTTATATTGCAGGCTTGGCCAGTTTTAACAAAGAAACAAGATTGTTGGTTACTTTAAAATTTTTTTTTACTCATTTCTCATCATGAACTAGAGATAGTCTAATGAAAGTACCTCTTTTTTAAATTGGCCTTTTGACAGAATTAGATGCATTTGCATCTGGAAACAGAAGCATATCAAAGAATGATTGAATAAGTGAGGTTTGGGCTGCAACTCAACTCCTGGACATTTTATACTTGTCTTCTGCATGATAATGTAGGAAGAAACTCACCAGTTTTGGCCAGTAAAAATCCCAAGTTCAGCCCGCCATCTTAAAATAAAATAGTAGCCAATGAACATTTTTAAATAAGTGTGTGTACTATGAGTAATAGTTATTTTGTCAAGTCCAAGGAAATTTTATAGAAGTTCAGAGGTCATAAATGTGTCTGCTGGTCCTGCATGAAGTCAACAGTTCTTAGTGTACCAGACTTGGGAAAGGTGAGCCTGCTACAGTCATGGCACCTGAGTTCACATCCCCCCGACTACACGGAGTGGTGAGACGACTGGCTTCATGTGAAGAAAATTTGGGTTTGGAAACCAGCTTTAGCACTTTTTAAACTTCATGACTGTAGGCAAATTTCTTCATCCCCAAGAGTCTTGGATTTTTCTTCTCTCTAATGAAGATATCATCACTGGGTTGTTTGAAGATTAAGTGGCCACATATGAGGAAAAAGCTAGCACTATGTTTGGTCCACAAAAGACAGTCAGTAAAGGTTCTTTCAATCTGAATTTATAGAGAGAAAAAGTTCTGTGCTATATCCATTAAACACAGTGCACATAGCTCTTTTTTAATGGACTTTTTAAAAACCTCATTCTGAATATCCCATTTTAGAAAAACAATCTAAATTTTTTTAAATTTATATAACTTGTATAGTAATTAGTACTTTGAACTAGTCAGTTATTTTTCATTCAAAAATATAAAAGCTTGTATTGGAAATTATACCCATAAAGTCCATTTAGTTTTACAACTTAATTATATGTAGTAAACCTTTACTGCCACATTTAACAGGTATTAACCTAATTCTTTGTAAACAAAAGCAATATTTGACTGGAAGTGAACCCTAAGTTGAGAAAGAAAAAAGAACTCCCTTAAAATATTTTCTTAGTGTTTATTTTTCAGAAAGGTCAACTCAGCTAATGCAAGGGTTTGCTTAATGTCTTATTTGTGTTATCTCAATATTTTTAGTAAAACAGATTTGTTACTATGGTGTTCAGTTTTAGCATTACCATGAAATGGGCCAATATCAGGAAGGCAAAACTAACTGTGAGTTTTGCAATAACAAATTTTTGTTAATTGAGTTTATACATTGGTTAAAACAATTTTTAAAACTCAAGGAAAAGCTGGGGAAGGTGAGTATTTTAGATAGATTAATTAATCTCTTACTATATTCTAGAGGATTTGTCACTTTCTTTTATAATAAAACCAAAAGAGAAAATGAATCTATCCAAGGGCTGAAATACATTACTTTTAATCTTAATATACTTCAGAGTGAAATATTACCAGAATTTCTACCTTATTTAATGTGTTTCTGTATAAAATAAAATATTCTTTAAAGTTCTCAATAAAAATCCATAAGACACCATTAGGTCCTTAAAATATGTTTCATATGAAATATTTACAACTCATAACTTCAGAAGGTGTCAACATACATATGCATGAGCAATAACACAGACTTCTTGGGTGATTATCTGAAATTCAATTTGGCTCTACAACTATTTATTGGCTACTGTATAATCACAGATAACAAATTTTTATAATGAATGAGATCCACACTTCACAAGACACCAGATTAGCATCACCAACTATCATTTGTGGAGCTCCCTACTATATATGCAGCCTTATGGCAGGTTACATAGATACAAATGCTTATAAAATACAGTGCCTACCTCAAGAACTTTGTTATATTATTCTTAATGTTGATAATGCCAGCATGTTGCATTTGTGTAGTGTTTTTAAATTAACCAAATATACTAATATCCATTATTTCAGTTAATATTTTCAATATTATCCTCAATATCCTTATAAAGCAAGTTTAACAGGTAAAACCATTTCCACTTTATAGATTACTTGAGCCTCAGCAATTAGGCAAACTGCCCCAGGTCATGAAGCTAGACCCATGGCAGACGTCAGGTTCAAACTGCATTTATAGCTAAGGATTTTTCCACTCTGATAAACTTCTTCAAAAGTCTTATTTAAGAAATCCAGTCATATTTATAAGATTTCTAGAACACCAATGCAATGTGATACGTGCAGAGGCCAAATAGATCTGGACCCTCTCTGCACAGGCTTCAAGGAGAAGGTGAATCTAAACTGGCTGAGAAGGATCGTTAAGACACAGAAAAGCAGGGAAGAATGAGGAAACCATTGCAGGTAGGGTAAGTTTGATTCAAAATGTGCTGATTGAACTACCCTATGCTCTGGATCACAATAAGCTGAAGGTTATTCACATTTTTTTCCACTCTTGACCCCATAATGCCTAGCCCAGGCCCCTCAGCTTTATAGAGAGTAAACAATCTACAGCACCCTAACCTCTTTCCATAACAGATCCTCAGTAAATATGAACAAAGAGATGGAAAAATGACTGAATTTGAATAAGGAAAGAACAAGCATTCACTCAAGGATTGGAATATCACAAGGAGTCAAGATTTGGAAATCCCATCACACTCTTGAGTGAATCTGTTCATTCATTCATTCATGCATACATTCCTTCATACATGAATTGTGTGTGTGCGCATGTTCCTCAACTAGGGATGGTTTTGTCCCCAGGGGATATCTGGAGATGTTTTTTGGTTGTCACAACTAGTAAGTACTGCTGGCATCTAGTAAGAAGCCTAGGATGCTGTTAAACATCCTGCAGTGCACAGGGAAGCCCCCCAAAACAAAGAATAATCCCGCCCAAAATGTCAGTAGTACGGATGGTGCACAACTTTGCTTTATTACAAACAGTAGTAAAGATTTTGGTTTAGTAATGTGATCAGATGTTTCAAATAAGTGAACAAATAGATTAATCATTATAGACAATAATAAATAATAGTATAAACTGTGGTAAGTACCATGGAAAAAATGAGAAATACCATAAAAAAATGTTGGGAAATTCTGGATGCCTTATTGCTTCTGAGCAAGAAAGAATAACTGGTCATTTCCAGAGAAGAGCATTCTGGAAAATTTAGGCAAATTAATTACAAACCCAAACACTCCAGAAACCCAGGATAAATTAGATGTCCTTACAGGGGAAAGAAAAAATTTAGTGCCTAAGAAATTGTTCTGCTCTTTTCCCTCTGACACAAGCATCACCTCCAACATAAAGAAATTAAAAATAAATAAGATAGTGTTTGAGACTCGATGAGAATACCATTTTCTTTAAAATTCAAAGACAATTTTTTAAAAATAGAAAACTATTTGGGTTTGTAAAAAGATCCTCCTTTTCTAGGAGGAATCAGTCCTTCCCCAGTCCTTGTGATTCTGAGAGACTGCTGATCATAGGCCTTCTTATCTCCTCCACAGGAGTAGCCACATGACACAAGCTGGACCAATCAGACTGTCTTCTGGGCACTCAGAAGGAAAGTCAAAGGTCAATGAAGCATGTTCATTTAATGTCAAATCTTAGAGAACTTGTCCATGTATTCCTGCCACCATGATTCCCAGGAATTCTGAGACACTTGTTTTCCATCAATCTTGTTTTTCACTTTCTTAAAAATTCTATTTATTTATTTTATAGAGAGAGGAAGAGAAACATCCATGTGTGAGAGAAACATCAATCAGTTGCCTCTTGCACAAGCCCTAACCAGGGACCTGGCCTGCAACCCAGGCATATGCCCTGACCAGGAATCGAACTAGTGACCTTTTGGTTTGCAGGATGATACCCGACTGCTGAGCCATGCCAGTCAGGGCATCCACTGACTTTGTTATTCATCTATCCTTGATCCTAGGAGAAATTTCAGCATTCTCCTGATAACTCACTCTCTCTACCGTTGTCATCTTTGCTTGACCAAAAAACCGCATCTAATATAGTTTGATATTTTATTTTAGGAAAGAACAGTGGCTCTGAGAGAAAATTAAAAAGAGCCAGAGCTTTCTTTTTTCCAATTTCTCAACCATTCTTTCAACCCCAGCACCAGTCACACCTGTCCTTGAAGTCTTAATTCACCGAAGTTTCCATGTAGAGTCACATAAACAAATACTGTTGCCTGAAATGACCACAATTTATTTAACATGCATTGTCTTTTACTGCTCGTGTATTTTCCAAGACTATAAGGGCCTATGAATCCAGGGCCATTCTTAGTATTTCTTCCTGTCTTTCACTCTGACACATGAATACTCAGTTAAGAATTGTTAAATGAAGAACTATAAAAACCAGTGTCCAAGATGCCTCCATTAATCCTCACCTTTTGGTGTTCATGCCTTTGTATTGTCCTCTATCACAGTGAATAGGTCTGACTTGTATATCTAATAGGATATTATGTAAATGGAGGTTTATGACTTCTAAAGCTAGATCCATAAAAGACAGTTGAGTTCTTGCCTTACTCTCTCTTAGATCACTCTGGGAGAAGTCAGTCACTGCATCATGAAGACACTCTAGTAGCTTTACAGAGAGCTCTGCTCAGTACAAAATTGAACCTTCTGCCTACAGCCAGCATTTAGTCACCATTGTGAGCCATCTCAGAACTGAGTCCTCCAGGCCCAGTAAGGCTTCAGGTGACAGGTGCTCTGGGAACATTTTGACTTTAACCTCACAAGAAACCCTGAGCCAGGATCATTCAGCTAAGCCACTTTCAAGTTTTTGACACGCAGAAACTATGAGGTAATAAATTTTGTTGTTGTTCTAAGACTCTAATTTTGGTGGTAATTTGATACCCAGCAATAGATAACTAATACAACAAAATAGGTTCCATCCCAGGAGAAACACAAACCCCACTTTTATTTAAACTATAAAAATGAAAGATGAGGTGACAAATTTATTTGTTTCCTTGAAGAAACAGTTTCTATAAACAAAGCCATTCCAATATATGATTACTTAATTTTGCTTAGAGGATAAAGACAAAAATAAAGATTTGCATACAGTACCAGCTGAACTCTTAACATGTCAAATACTTAATAAATACAGTACCTTTTTAGATACTTAGCTAATGTGAGAAGAACAGGGTGGATTTCTCATAGAGAAGTCTTCTGAAAAAAGTTAGAAAAAAGATTAAAGGTATGGTCACCAGGGTTTTTGAACTCCAATTTAGAAAATATGGGTGACTTCTTTTACTTATTTTTTCAATTACAGTTTACATTCAATATTATTTCCTATTAGTTTCATGTCTACTAAATAGTGGTTAGATGATCACCCCCTACATTTCCTTTACCTAGTGATGCCCCCTACATTTCTAGTTCCCATCTGACACACTTGGCACCATACTTAGTTATTATAATATTATGGACTATATTCCCCGAGCTGTACTTTACATCCCATGACTATTTTGTAAGTATTAATCTGTACTTCTCAATCCCTTTTCCTGACCTTTATAGACAATGGACTAGAATATTTGAAACCAAGATGATCCTAGAGAATTCAGAGATAGTGTCTGAAAAAAGTAAATATGGTCTCAGTATCTAAGACTGTACTGGATGCTTAAATCATGCTAAGACTGAACTTAAAGCATGGAAATAGCTACAATTAGAAGATTTATTCAGAATGTTTTGATTTATCTATGAAAACAGCTTTAAAAACACTTTGTACCATCCTATGAAGGCTAATTGTGATTTTAAATTAATACTGACTAAGGAAAGTTCTGCTAAGTAATTACAAAAAGTATGTGAGTCGTATGTGCTTAGAAAAATCAAAGTATGGTATTTTTTCTGAGTCATAATTTTACTAAACCAAGACGATCTGAATGTTAAGTCTAAATGACTGTGGGATTTTGTTTGTTTGTTTCTTTTTGACAGATAATAGAACATAAATTTGATTCTATCTAGCAAATTCACCACAAATTAATCCTTTATAAAGATAGTACACATTTTAGCATATATGTGCATATATGTATACATACATGCGTTGCATGTATTCGTTTTCACAAAAATTTCATTTACAAAGAACTATTGCTGCATTCTAACATAAATAACTGAGTTTATGCATATAAATAAGGTTTGCCTCCTATACTGAGTTCATAAACTTATTCCTAAGATGTCATCATAACTCAAAATGCTTTCAGAACTCCTCATTTTTTCTGAAAAGCCCCTTTTTATTTTTTATTTTTTAATTTATTTTGTATTGTATTTTTTCCATTACTATTTATCCTCCTTATATCCCCTCACCCCACAATCACCAGTCTGTTGCCCGTGTCCATGAGTCCTTTTTCCTTTTGGCTCCTCCCCTCCATCTCCTAACCTCTGCCTGCCCCCGAGAGCTGTCAACCTGCTCTCTATCTATGAGTCTGTCTCTCTTTTGCTTGTTAGTTCAGTTTGCAGAACTCTTTCTTTTTCTTTTGCCAGCACTAAAAGTAGTGATACAGAGTCCAGTAGAAGCAAGGCTTGCTTGGGGTGGTTGGTAGGATACGTGAATGTCTCACACGAGATGGACAGTAATTTGAATATTTCACCTAAAATGTCACGTGGTGCACTTGAGTGTGATATTGTTATGTTACACAAGTACATGCTTGTGACTTTGTTATAAAATATTTTGCAATAAAGAAAGGGGCATTCTGTAGTTTGATGTTGGAAAAAGGCAAATAATTTAGTGGTTAGGAATAAGGACTTTGGATTCAGACTTTCTGACTGAAAACTCTGCTTTTGCTACTTATGAGGTGAGTAATTTTATGACATCACTTAACATCTCTGTGCATTAGTTTTCTCATCTGAAAAAGAATAATAATAAAAGAACCCATCTCTCAAAATTATTATGAGGAATAAATGAAATGGTATATGTAGAAGTCTTAGATCAGTCTCTGGCACATAATAAGGGCTCAACAACTGTTAGTTGTTGAAAATTAGTCAGTTAGCTAGCTAATTAATTAGTTAAGGATCAGAATTTCCCCCCAAAAACACTCCTCTGAAATGTGTGCCCAGTGGTTCCACAATTATAAAAGGCATTCACTCTCACAAAGACCCCCCAGGAGATTAAAACTCTTGGAAGGAAGAAGTCAGTCTTGATACATTGTTAATGTTATTATTGAGTGAAATCTAGTTGTCTTCCTTGACTTTCTCCATAAACAAAGATCAACTGAGCAGACAAACCCTCCCAACCAGGAACATTTAGAAAAGATGGATAATATAGGAAAAAGAAAAAAACACCTCTTTTGAAGACACTGGATAGCAATGAAGGTAGCAAGGACCAGAGGGGCCGAGGTCCCAGAGAAAAGGGATATCTGTGAGATACGCCCAATTTCTACCTTATTCCACACTCTGGATTTGCTGATTGACAGAGTTTGGGCAGAGAAGCTGAGAACCAAGCCAAAAGCCAAGGAAAAGAGAGTTGATTAGTGGAGATTTTGATAGTCTTCCAGGACTAGGGGACAGAAATTGAGGTTCATGACCACCAAGTCGCTCAGGATATAAGGGACCAAGAAGGCAGATTGAAAGGAAGCATGGAGGAGGGAGGGTGAGCCTCGTGTTTGATCCACCCTCCCCCTTGAGGCTTTTGCTGACTGGGCTCGGAGGCAGAGAGCTGAGCAGAAAACAGCAAAGAGGCTGAGGAGCTAAACAGAATAAATGATTGGCTTAGGATACTAGGGAGACAAAAAATGGAGTTCAGAGACACCAAGAAGAAGGGCATCCTTTATTATCTCAGGCTTTTAGATCAGAGTGCTGAAGCACAGTTTTTCAGGAGTAAGGGCAATTACGGGGTTGACTAGAACTCATGAAGACTGAAAGCAAGCCTGTAGCCAGTTTAATCCCTAATTGAATTAATGCAAGTTACTCCTACTCTAAATGACTACCAGAAACTAAATCTTCCCTGGGGGGAATTTTATTAAAAATGTTCAGCATTCAATCAAAAGTTATCAGGTGCTTCAGAGACAAGACCAAACAAAAAAGAAAAATATATAGTCAACGAACTAGACTTCATTGGTGATACAGGATCAACATTATCAAATATACATAGACTTTAAAATGACAGTGATCAATATATTCTGTAGAAGAGAGGTCAGGATGGAGAATTTTCACAGAGAACCAGAATCTACCAAAAAATAACAAAAGGGACATCCTAGAACTAAAAACACAGTAAGCAAAATTAAAACTTATCAGATGTTTTAAACAGAAACTTAGACAAAGATGAAGAGAAGAGAAGAGAATAAGAAGATAGATCAGTATAGGAAAAGAAGGCGGCTGCATTGCGCACGTGTGTGGATGTGCTTTGACTCTGGGTGAAGATGGAGGAGCGTGGTTACAGCTTTTCGTTGACTATGTTCAGCCCTTCTGGTAAACTTGTCCAGATTGAATATGCTTTGGCTGCTGTAGCTGGTGGAGCCCCTTCAGTGGGAATTAAAGCTGCAAATGGTGTGGTATTAGCAATGGAGAAAAAACAGAAATCTATTCTGTATGATGAGCAAAGCGTACACAAAGTGGAACCAATTACCAAACATATAGGCTTGGTATATAGTGGCATGGGCCCAGATTATAGAGTACTTGTGCACAGAACTCGAAAACTAGCTCAGCAATATTATCTTGTTTACCAAGAATTCATTCCTACAGCTCAGCTTGTACAGAGAATAGCTTCTGTGATGCAAGAATATCTGATGCAAGTCAGGTGGTGTCCGTCCATTTGGAGTTTCTTTACTAATTTGCAATTGGAATGAGGGACAACCATATTTATTTCAGTCAGATCCATCAGGAGCTTACTTTGCCTGGAAAGCCACAGCAATGGGAAAGAATTATGTGAATGGGAAAACTTTCCTTGAGAAAAGATACAATGAAGATCTAGAACTTGAAGATGCCATTCATACTTCCATATTAACCCTGAAGGAAAGCTTTGAAGGGCAAATGACAGAAGATAACATAGAAGCTGGAATCTGCAATGAAACTGGATATAGGAGACTCACTCCAACTGAAGTTAAGGATTACGTAGCTGCCATAGCATAATAATGAAGTGATTGAAAAATCCAGAATTTCTGATAATCGCTGTACTTAAACATGTTTAAAGTATGTTTTGTTTTTTCAAACTTTTTGCATACCTATTTCTACATGATTTAATGGACTGATGTTTTTGAATGACACTTATAAATCATAATAAACTGTTAAATCCAAAAAAAGAAGAAGATAGATCAGTATAAAATATCCAGAGTGACATCAGTATAAAAAGTCCAGAATGACAGAAAGGAAAAAGCATAGAATATATTTAAAAGCTTGAGACACGTAGAACAGAGTGAAAAGTCTAACAAATGTGTAATTGAACCCTAGAAGAAGAGAGAATAAGCAGAAGAAATATGTGAAGAAGTAAGCACAGAGGTTTTCAGAATTGACAGAGGACATAAAAGCACGTATTCAAGATGTGCTACGAACCCCAAACAGTTTAAATACCTACACCAACCAACAAAACCCTTAAATATATTATACTAAAACTGCTAAAAACTAACAAATATTCTCAAAAACTGCCAGGAAAAAAAGTCACATTGCTTCAAAGGAACAATGAAAGATTGACAATTGACTGCAACAAAACAAAATGTGGCTGGTGAAGTAGGAAAAGCTATTATTTAAGGCCTCGTACACCCTGTTAAGGATTTTCATTTCCATTGCAAGAGAAATGGGAAGTCATTAAAAAGGCAGAGAGCGTATTTGTGGGTTTGTTTTTGTTTTGCTTTGTTGTAAGGTGGGCATGAAGCTGCTATGAGCCACTGTGCAGGAAAGGCTGCAGGATAAAGAACTCAACTGAGAGAATCAAAGCAAGCAAATGCGGGGGAGCCAACTATTGAATATTTATTTTTAAGCAGCTGATCATTGAATTAATTTACACCTGGAGTTTCATACGCCATTAAATTCCTTAACCAAAATTTCTTGGGAATATACAGGAGCGCTTGGATACCAGGTCAAGAATCTCTGTTATTGCAGCATAGAGGAAAGATTCCTAACCTAAACCTGGGGAAGGAGGTTCAGAAAAGCTTTCTGAAAGATGAGCACGATTCTGGGGGTGATTGAAAATAGTCACATAATAGAAGGCATGGTGGGGAAAATGTTCTCAGCAAAGGATTATTCCTTGTGAAAGAGATAGTTCATGGCTGATGTGGAGTTGTTTTCCATATGACTGAGACGAAGAGTATGAGAGAGGTGGTCATAAAAGGCTTGGCGGGAGGGACCGGCATAAGGGTGGGCTTAGGAAGAAACCTGGGCTTGCCCAGGTAGCTCAGATGGTTAGAGTGTTGTCCCCATACACACAGGTTGCAGGTTTGATCCTTGGTCAAGGCACATGTAAGAAGCAACCAGTGAATGCACAGATAAATAGCACAACAAACTGATAGCTCTCCCCCCCACCCCCCCCACACATTCCTTCTCGCTCTCTTAAATAAATAAATAAAACAAGGTTTTTTTTTTAAAAAAGAAAACTGGGTGCTTGCTTCAGCAGCACATTTACTAAAATTGGAACAATACAGAGAAGATTAGCATGCCCCTGTGCAAGGATGACACACAAATTCATGCAGCGTTCCATATTTTTAAGTTTCTGCACAGCTAAGGGAACCATCATCAAAATGAAAAGGGAACAGACTATATGGAAGAACATATTTGTCAATGATACATCAGACAAGGGTTTAATCACCAAAATATAAAAAGAACTCATATGACTCAACACCAGGAAGACAAACAACCCAATTAAAAAATGGGCGAAGAACCTGAATAGACACTTCTCCAAGGAGGACATCCGGAGGGCCCATGGTCATACGAAAAAACATTCAATGTCACTAGCCATCAGAGAGATGCAAATTAAAACCACAATGAGATACCACTTCACACCTGTCAGAACAGCCATGATAAACAGGTCAAAAAACAGCAAGTGCTGGTGAGGATGTGGAGAAATGGTAATCCTAGTACACTGTTGGTAGGAATGCAGACTGGTGCAGCCACTGAGGAAAACAGCATGGAATTTCCTCAAAAAAGTAAAAATGGAACTGCCTTATTACCCAGCAATTCTATTCCCGGGAATATACCCTAAGAATCTGAAACACCAATTCAAAAGAATGTATACACCCCTAAGTTCATAGCAGCTCTATTTACAATAGTTAAATGTTGGGAACAGCCCAAGTGTCCATCAGTAGATGAGTGGATTAATAAACTGTGGTACATTTACACAGTGGAACACTATGCAGCAGAAAGAAAGAAGGAAGTCCTGCCCTTTGCGACAGCATGGATGAAACTGGAGACTATTATGCTAAATGAAATAAGCTAGTATGCTAAAGACAAATACCATATAACCTCACCTATAACTGGAATCTAATGAACAAAATAAACTAATGAGAAAAGTAGAACCAGAGATATGGAAACATGGAGCAGGTAGGTTGCCAGGGGTGGGGAGAATGGTGGAGGGAAGGGAAAGGGGCTAGTCAGAGAACATGTGTGAATGACACATGGACATGGACAACAGAGTCAACATAGACTGACTTTGGTTAGAGGGGTGGGATCGGGGGAGGGGGAAAAAGGGAAAAAAACTGGGACAACTGCAATAAAAAACAATTTTTAAAAAAAGAAATGTGGGCTTTACATGAGGGCTCTGGAGATTTGAGTGATACAGAAGATACAAGGCTAGCATACGTTTTCCTCATCTCTGTCTACAAAGCAAGCCTGCATCTTTCCCCACCCCTGTCCTCCGCCCCAGTGAAGTTTCCTTGCCTCTCTCTTTCTCCTAAGATCCAAAGACTCTTTTTAAAAAAAAAAGAAATAAAGAAAGAAAGAAAGAAAAGAAAAAATGAAAGAAAAATAATGACTAGTACACCTTCTTAGCTGCATATGAAATGAGAGAAGGAAAGGCTCAGACATGAATCCTAGATTTCTGTTTATATGACTAAGAACTGGTAGTATAATTTACCAGACAAGAAAAACAGAAGGAGGGGCCAGTCTAAGAGTAAAAGGGGTTAGGAGTTAGGTAGACGGATATGATGACCCGAGGGGCAAGTGTGATGAGAACTATGCTGAGCATATGGAATTGAATGGATAGATGTGGAAGTTAGAAGAGAGCTCTGACCTAGGCACAAAGGTATGAGTGGTCAACATTTGCCTGAGGGTGGTTGAACCTCAGCAGTGGGTGAGCAGGCTAGGATGAATATAGGTCAGAGGGCCAGAAGGATCAGTGAAGGAAAGATGTTCACAACATCAACAAAGGAAGAATTATGAGAGAAACCATGCAGAGGAAAACAAAGAGAGAGGAAAAGAAGGACAGAGTTTAAAGAAGGAAGTCCACACAGAGTCTTCAGGCTTCAGAGCTAAAAGTAGTCTGAGCTCCTCCTGAATATTTGGCTCACATTCCTTTCTTTTTTACTGGCTGCTAGGAAGCTCAGAGATCTGTGACCTACATCCAGCAACTGCATGGAACTTTAAAGTCCTTATGTTCATCAATCTTACCCTTAGTTTTCTTTTGATTATTGTTATGTCCCCTTTGTCTTACTCCTTATTTTTTATTGTATTTCTTTGTAGCACCTTAAAATCCGAAGATGGAGGAAAAATCAGTAAACAAGCACATTGCTTCTAGAATAAGATCCCCAGCTCCAGGCATGGCACAGTGCCTACCACTCACATTGTCTTGTGCACAGCCTGCTTCCCTCATTTACCCTACCTGCCTCGATCCTGCAGGCATTTAAGTTTGAGGCTCTTCGTCTAAACAATCCCTAAGATCCTTTCCTGCTCTAAATTGGATGAATCTGTACTTCTTCAACGCTCAAATCCCATGAGTTAAGTTACCAAATATAATATCAAGTAGTCAGAATAACAGTTGTTTTTTATTAAGTTCCACTAAAAACATCAAAACAATGAACATATATGATATGCACAGCAATTGAGAAGAGGTGGGTTGGGCATCGAAAGCCACACGACAGCATGCTCCACATCTTTGTTGCTTTCACTCTGAGGTCCAGAGCTAGCACACATGTTTAATGGGATTTAGAATAAAATGACCGTGTGGCACATCATTAGACCATGATGTTCAAGGCTAATTCCATGAGCCTCTGCATTAATGGGGCAATATTCTGTTTGGCTTTATTCTATTAATATTTATAGAGTACTCATTACCATAGCAACTAAGTGCTTTCCACAGAGAACTGATCAAATTTTAAGGAGAGGTGAACGGGAGAGGGGAGGACCACTGCAAGAGCTGAAAGGAAGCTTCTGATCTCCTTCTAAATAACCCTTTCCTTCCCCAATCTGACAAAGCACGGTTCTCATAGAGCATTTGTTTCACGCATACCCTCCCAAAATCTTAGCAATGTATAGTCTTGGTTCCCTGCTTCATGCGATATTGGGTTCATCTTTGGCAAAAATCTTAAAATAGTAATAGTCTTCAACCTTGATTTTGCTTTTCAGTGTTCCTTTTCCTCTTCAGGGGAGTGAGTAGAGCACATCGTTACAGAGCCAGGTTTTGAAATCAGATTGTCTGGATTTGAATTCTAGCTCTTCCACTTACTAGCTGAGTCTCCTTTGGCAAGTTACTTAATTTTTCTGACCTTGGTTTTCTCTTCTATGAAATGGGGGCACTAAGAGTGCCCACTTCATAGGTTTATTATGAGAATCAGCTGAATTGATAGCTGTTTAGTACATTCAAGAATTCCTGGTACGTATAAATGCTCAATAAATGTTAGCTATTATTTTGATGTATCCTTGTCTCTTGTTCTCAGTCACCAAAACACTCATGCTGTCCTTTTCTTCCTGTCTCTCCATGAATATGTAAAACTTCTTCGCTAAGATGAGATCCCTCCTGGAAACGACACAGAGGAGTGAGAGGAAGGGGACTCCTATCTGGCCAGATCAATTGACCAGATCAAAAATGCCTAACCTTCTACAACTGGAAACACATTTCTCTAGGTAAAACAATTCCTTTATAAGTATGTTCTACTTGATTTAACCTTCATAAAGGCGAAGAACGTGTCTCAGTTGTTTGTCTCCAAATTTAAAGCCTTATCCACCCTCATATCTCATTCAAATTAATAAATAAGTAACTTGTTATCCCTCCCTAAGAACGCATACACGTAAATACACAAAGAGTTATGGCAAGCCGATTATCTCGGACTCTATGACAGGTGGAGGGGCTAACAAAAAAACAGTTGAGCCTTGCTCCTTGCCTTCATGGAAGTTAAAGCTAGTAGGAGAAAATGTGTTTACCCAAAGACATGAGTTCCCAGGTAAAATATCAGACACTGATTGAGGAGGAATGTGGCAGGGTCTTTGAGCATTCCTAAACCACACTGCAGAGACAAGCACAGCTCTAGCACAGGTAAGCTGGACCCTGGCATGGAGTCAGGTGGCATTCCTCTCCTTGGAGAGCTTCTCACCTGGTGTGGTGTAGCAGCGCTATCAATACTACTGACTCATCTTTGCCCAATCACAGAGACTATCTCAGACAAAGTCGGAAGCACCCAAGCCCGAGAGTTAAGATTTCAGATAAGCACCCTAGAAACTTGGAAGAGGTTGATTTAGGATAAATAAAGGGACACACTCCTTTACACTGTGGATAGTAAATTCATTACCTCATCTGGAACTTGTTACTGCAAGAGCCTGCATAAACCAACATTAAAATTAGGTTCAGGAAGGTTGAGGTAAATGTATGAATGAAGAGTAACAAACAGTCTCTTGGGGTGAAGTCAATCATGTTTCAATCCAACAAGAATCCACTAAGGAGCTGCTGCTATGTACTGACTATGACTTTGGACACATTCCTAATTTTCTGAATGTACTATTCTCTTCCATCAAATATCCACCTCTGAGGCAGGAGGCCGGGTTAGAGACAGAGTTTGCAAACCACTGGGATGTTTCTGTTATCTAATGTTCTTTATTAACACAATGTACTTGCCAGATCTCAATAAATGCAGATCCCCCTTTTTCCCCTCACTGAGACCTTGGAGAATAGTTCACCAAAGGGCAATGGTTTGACTCTAGTAGAATAAATGGGAAGCCTAACCTGAGTACTAGAAAAAAGAAGGGGAAGCCACATTTGCTCAAGTTTTTCAACAGTTTTCATGCCAAAGTTGAAATACTCTGGCTAGTTAAATGGTAAGCGCTGTTTTCGCTCTCTTGCATTCAGCAGCTTGAGATCTATGGGTGGAATGGCTTTCGTTACAGGCAGAGAATGTCTCTCAGGAGGAGTGATAAGAGGTCTCACAAGACTCTGTTCTCCTTAGTGTGCCCTTTTGCCTCAACTCATTGACAAATGCCCCAAATAGCTTGGTCACTCTAGGTCAGTGATTCTCAAACTCTAGCACACATCAGAAACACCGGGAGGGCTTGTTAAACTAGGTAGTGGTTATGAAGTCCCTAGCGTTTCTGCTTCAGTAGGCCTGTTGTGGGGCCCCAAAATATGCATTTCTAACAAATTGCCAAGTGATGCTAACTCTACTGGTCGAGGGACCACAATTTGGGAAGCAAGGCTGTAGGCCACGATGTCCACTCAAAATCAGTCTCCTCCCGGGACAGATTACACTCAAGCCGTCTTCAGCCTCTTACACCCAAAGATGGAGAAGGGCTCCAAGACCAATGTCAGACTAGTGGCAGGGGTGGGGCTTGGAGTTCTGGAGGGAATACTGAGGCTTATGTTCAGTGCTTTGCTGTTTTTCCCAGGAGAGGGCCTTGGAGCTGCTCCCCAAACCTTCCCCCACGGCTCACACATCCCCCCAAATCCCTTACTCTCGGCTGGTCTAAAAGAGCCCTCCTTCCACCACAGAACTCCCAGCCACCTCCCAGGCTGGCAGCTCAGCTATCACTCCTGCCCATCTCCCTGTCAGGCAACAGCTGCTCCCAGTCCTGGGGAAACTTGCCTGTCAAGGAGTGACTGGCTGAGGCTGTGAATTGCAAATCTCCCTAGTACCAGCCCAACCTCCCTGCCTAAGAGTCAGCTGTCCTGAGGGAGGGGCCCCCCTTTCTACTTTACACACACACAGCACACACTCACCAGCCATGACCACCAGCAGAATGCTTCAAGTGGCCACCTACACGAGGATCCCTTAGAGATTGCTCCTGGGCTTCAAATGCCACACTCAGCCTCAGACCAGGGAGTGAAGTTTGGAGGAAAAACTTGAGTCACCTGCAAAGTGTGGCAAAAAAGAGGGAAGGTGTGGAGAAGAAGTAATTCACTACTTAAGATAAATGCCAGCCACAGTTATTTTGTTCTGGAATCTTGATGTCTTTAGTCTCTTTTAACCACATGCCAATTGAGAGAAACTTCATTTTCAGAGAGAGTGAACATGATAAATAAATCCACAGTGCAGTATCCAGGACCTCTGAATTTGCCCAAAGGAGAAAGACTGAAATGAGTAATTCTCTCCAAACCCGTTCATCCTTTCACATTAATCAAGTAAGATGTAAAAAAATGTGCACGTATGCTCACACTCATACTCTTTCTCACTTTCCACAGAACTTATTTTCCTTGTTCTGGAAACCCTGCCTGCTCACTGAGAAAACACATTCATAACAATTGGTGGAGGGACTGGTTGGGCTGGAAACAGGCTGACATTCCCTTGCTCCTCCCCAGCCTCCCTGGTTCTCTTACTTCCTTCCACCACCCAAAGGTGCAGACACACTTCTCTTCTGGACTCACCCCCGCAAACAAGGCACCAGCTTTCTGTAGAGCCTGAGACTCCTGAGAAAATCTTCCCGGGTGTCCTTCTTTCTTGCCCCCCCTTTTTTTAATGGACGTAGTCATCTTTAAGTCATATAACTGATAACTTTGTTGTCAGAGATATTATTTTCTAAATAAATAGTATGAAAACGTAATACTGCACCAAGTTAAATACCAACATCATCCATCTTTGTGGCTGTCAAAGGTAAAAATATTAGGTATATTACTTCTGTGAGAGTGATTGCTGATAAACTATCAGATATCTCATTTTCCATGGAGTTATTTTTAGGCACTAAAGTTGGCATGAATGTGCATCTTCATGCTCCAAAGTAAAAAAAAAAAAAAAAAATTAAGGGTAAAAGTGTAAGCAGGTTGTGATTCTAAATGTGCTGTAAGAACAATTACTCCAGGGAACACTTTTAAAAGGCCCATTCTAATGTTCTTTGTACAATTAAGTTTATTTCCCCAGGTTTATAAAATTGAATTATAAAATTCGATTGTATTTCCGCAAAAGAAAAAGAATTCACCACCTTCCCCTCCTTATGACAAAGCCCCAGCAGCAAGTTATTATCACTTTGACTAATCAGAGAGTAACCACCTGCAGGAATACTCCCCTTTCTGTTGGCTCCCAGCAGAACCTTCCAAATAATGATTAATCACTGAATAAACGGTGGAATTGACAACAGCATAATGACAAAGAGAAAGCAGAGACGGGGCCTGAACAGTGGGTGCATGTGGTCCTGCCCCAGTGGGTGGAAGGGCCGAGAAGATGGATGACCCTGTAAGCGCTTGACACTTAAGTATCTTGTCTTTTACAAGAGGGGTTACTTCTGCCAAATTTAACCAATAAGGCAGTACGCACCAAATGGACATGCTTCCTATGGCTGTCAGAAGCAAGGAGAAACGTCTTAAAAATTAAACTAATAAGCTTAAATTGACATCCCAGGCTCAGACGATAACAGAAATAAGAGACACTACAAATGACAGCCTAATCCATTATTGTGGAAGGGATTCAGAATGTTTTACTGATTACAGCCTCAGATTACCCTACCCGTGTCCCTACTAATTTGAAAAATGATGAATCACTAAGTTCAAGCAGGGCTCAGAAGAGTCAATTATACTAAGCAGTAATATCAAAAGCTCGTATTTTCTACACTAAGGAATAAAACATGTTATGCCTAATAACAAACAGAAATGAGGTCGATTACCTGCTCTCAGTTGACCAAGTCATTAGCAATAAGAATGTTTCTCTAATTTTTCAATATTTCTTTTCAGGATATGTACTCCCTGCCCCAAGGATTCCTACTAGCCAAAGTTTATTAACATGAAAAAGATTTGTAGTAAATGAAATATTGGTTTGCCGCTGGCTTAATGCCCTTCAGATACCATCAGCTTTCAGACCTTCCATGCTCAAATGAAAAGAGCAATTACTGGTCAGACTCATTATCTCTCAGCCATCATTAATATCATCATCTTCCTCATCATGATCACTTTCACCAGTTTTTTTTTTCTGTAAAACAGAAAACTTTAAATTCACAAGAGTTTCGTACACATCTTTCCATTGGTCCTAACTTAAACAGATACCCTCAACCAGTGCCCCCTCTGCACACACAACACTCTCTGATACTTGTCAATTCTGTCTTGTTTCATGGACATCTTTCCATATTAATTTATATCAACGGAAAGTATTCCACTGGCTATGACATCATGTATCAACATTTTCTACATTACTATGCATTTTTTTCACATTGTCTTTGACATTTGTGGTTGCCTTGTTCTCAGCAACACCTAAAACAATGTTTTGCACCTTGTAGGTGCTCAGCAAATGTCTGTTAAATGACTTTAATTTTGGTTCTTTTTATTAGACTCAACCAACACCAGATCTTATATATGAGGTTTTCAAAATCCTTCCCAAGGGGAGTTCTCAGGCATGAGTAAGTCACATTAAGACCTGAGTAAGCAATTATCTTACAGCAGAGAAATCTAGGAATGGATGATTACAGATGGACCTTGAAATAGTCAATGAACAATCCCCTTTTCACCACTTACAAATATTGCATTGCTTTTAAAGCAAATTTAAGGGGATTTCTTTCTTCTTTGTGTGTGTGAGAGTGTGTAAGTGAGAGAGAGGAGAGGAGAGGAGAGGAGAGGAGAGGGGAGGAGAGGGGAGGGGAGGGGAGGGAGAGGAGGGGAAGAATCAATTTTTCTCCCCAAAACCCAATTTCTACCACCCTCCAACAGCTGAAGATTTTAATCTCATATTCAAAACTAAGCTTCAGTTCAGTCTTTGGTCTCGCTCTCAAGCCCGTGTCCCCAGCTGACCTCCTTCCCCACACTGCCTGCTTAACTAACCCTCCCCCAGTGCGCACGCACGTGCACGCGCACACACATGCACATACACACACCATTCACCATGTTTGGTTCTACCTTTGCCTTTGTGCCTCAAGAAGCCTGGCCTCCTTTTCCTCTCCTATTTACACAGTCTCTTCTTCTCATAACCTACCACCCCTCTCTGGAGCTCCCTCTCTTCTGCTGAATAAAACCTTACTATCTTGCATCAGATGCTTCCTGAGGCTGTAACCAGCCATAGCCAGGGTGAGGGAACAAGGACTATCAAGCCATTCCAAAGTCTTCATTCACTCACTCTGTGACTTGGAGCAGGTTGCTTGAACTTCTAAAACCATTCCTACTTCTCTGAAACAAGGGTAAAGATATATACCTTAGAGCATTATTGAAAAAAAAAACCAATTAAATGAAACCATGTGTGAGAAATGTTTGGCTCAGATACTGCAAAGATAGGGCCATTCATTTCTGAATCCCCAGTATAAAGCCTTGGACCTGACTTATAATAGTAAATGCTTCCTTAATATTGAATGAAAAGTGATCAGACACAGAGAGGGATAAAATACATGCACACATGATTCAAAGTTTTTAATTCTGTAAATTATGACCACTTTGGTTTTCTTATTTTTATCTTTTATATTTAAATTATTTTATCTTTCATTATCTCTTACTTCCCATAGCCACCCAAAAGACAAGTCAAATATCAGGCATCATTCATTAGTGAGCAGCAGAAAGTAAACATTTGAACTTACCCTAGTATGGAGATCCAGTTCCTCTTCTCTCCTCCTCCCACATCCTCCTACTGCCCCAAGGGACACCTGAGGAAGACTGGGGACATACCTGTGTACCACAGGTGTGAGTTTGCTTAAGATGGGAAAGCCTGAGGCTCCCCTCGCTGAGCTGCTCTCTGTAGGGGAAATGGGAGGTCCAAAATCAACTTAGGTCCCCCTGAAGGCAACTGAAGACAATAAATAGTCATGGTCAAATAAAAAATTATCTATTGGGGAAGAACATCTTAGAAATTACTAAGTCATAGATAAATTATATTTAAGTAAAGGAAAACCAAATATAAATACCAAAAATGAAAGAATAACATCAGATACCTTTAATTTGATGGATTTGGGGAAATCTTCATGGAATTTGTTCATTTTTGTGTGTATGTGTTTTTGTTGTGTTTTGTTCATTTTTCCTAACAATGATATTTTTACTCTCAACAGTCTTTGTTACAGTTAATTAGTAAATGCAAAAATACATTTATAAATTAAATTCTTGGAGTAAAATTTTAAAAATCAGAAAAAGATGGTTCTTTCTAAAAACTTTTCTGGGAAAAGCTCTTTGTCACATATTTTTCTGGATTTTTTTACTTTTGGTTTTTGTGTCCAGGACACACAAAACATGACGATTTATAAATAAATCTAATTGCACAAAAGGTGCCTTTTGTTCCTAAACAAAGTGATTTCAAATTTATAAATGGTGCATTTAAGAAGTATAACATCAATAACTATTTTCTACAATCTTTCTTTCTCTTCTCTCCTTTCCTTCAAAAAATAAATTTCTTTTCCCACTGATTAAAATTTTTAAATAATTTTTGTATATGGGGAGACGAAGATTCAAGCACAAAAAGTTTTGCACCACTGATTGTTAGCACTTGTTAGATATTTGGATTTGGCACTGCACATAGTATGTGCTCAATAAAATTTACTTGATTATACTCAAGTGTCTGGTAAAAGAGAGAAAAATGTTCCTGTGTCATCACTATAGTGTTTCAATGTCCAATGCTCTCTAGGCAAAGCCTGCATGTAATGCTCTCCAGGCTGCCTACATGTAATCTAGGAGCAATGTAAGAGCAGACTAAGCCTTCTCCAGGAAGGCCCACACCTCCAGAATGTTCTCCTCCTGATCGGACACAGACCGAAATCTGTGAGGCTGTCTGCTCAGTCAGGCATTATCCTGAAGACTGTGGGTGGACTGGGATCAGAGATTAAAGTGGTGGCAAGTCTTTATTTATTACAGCTACAGAGTAGTCTATCCAAGCCATCCATTTATAGGGACAAGAGATGCTTTTGGAACTGAGAAGAACATCATTAGCATTTTATTTCCTCTCCCAACTACCTGTCTATGGTCATTGTGCTCATGTTGACCCGGTCGGGGCACAGAAACAGTTTCCTGGCCTAGGGGACAAAACGTGATTCACCTCCCAGGCCAGGCTGGACACACTGAGATGGCATGGTCCAGTGACCTGAGCAATGGCCTGGAAATTCCAGACTAATTATGCTCTTTTCAGCATCAAACTTGCTGTGTGATGTCAGGTGAAGCACTTACCTTCTCTGGACCTCTGCCTGCTCTTGTTTGTTACTTGAGGAAAGTGGCTGCTATGAGGTAACATGCAACTAACAACTTTGTGAGCCTTGGTTCTCAATTCTAAAATGGGAATGACTGACTAGTGCCCTCATTGCTTCACAGGATCAATGTGAGGCAAAAATGCATATAAAAACTCCAGTAATTTTTACAGTGCTGAATTGTTCTTCCTAGTGCCATTATTAGTCACAGGGTAAATCTGAGACTCAAACCCAGGTTTGCTGACTCCCATTCCAGGACACAAGAAAAGCTAAACAGACTGAATTCCCTTTTCTTTTCACGAACACCCAATAAATACTGAACCCAAAGGATTGTGGTTTCATGACACAAACATTCCTGCAAGGGCTTGAGCATATCCCAGTATTAGCTAAGTCCAGAAAAACCCTGAAGCCAGCAACTCCTAGGGGCATTTTAGTAGTTCATAGGTGAAACTGAGAAAATGTGGTGCAATGTTTCTACTGAAAATAATAGTCAAGGTGAGCCACACTTCTCTTTTAAGTTCTCAAATGTATAGAAAGTTTCCACTTGAAGATAAGATACAGAATGGTAAGGCCGCTTCCCTCCACGCTGAATCACCCTGGGCCCTCCCTCATTGTATCTCCAGTTAATGCTTCAGTCATTGGGCAGCGATGGTCTTTGCAAATGTCAGTTTTTTATCACAGTGTATTTACTTTTGAGTGGATTAACATGAATGTGTTGATTGTATTGGATTGCCAATTTTGTGGGAGTGATTTGAAAGCCTACAGAATAAACTGTTATTTAACTTGGGGAAACTGGGAAGGAAAAAATGGCAGTGTTTTGTGTGTTGCTCCCTTTGGTTCATATTTGCATGAAATCCTCATAACCAAAGGCAGCTGGAATCCCAAGTATAATGATAACAGTGGTGGTGAGAGGTTTGGACCTGGCTGGAAGGTGGGGCTTGTGTAGGAGGCAATTTTTCCATGCAGATGTAAAGCATAAGAAATATTTATTTGTAGAAATTACATAGGAAGATTAGGAAAAACTAGGTTTGTTTTTTAGGCACCTTGTTCACAATATAAGCCAAAAGTATTGGGCTTAGTTTCCATGTAAAGAAAGTCACCATCATATCCACTTGCAAACATCCATCATTCTGTAGGACATTTACTTATCATTCATTATCTAAAAGAAATTCTTGTTTTGGGTAATAACACCATTAGATTGTTTATACAAATCAGCTAACTCCAAACTGACAAAAATAAGTCTCTCTTTATTCTGAAATCACCAGAATCCAGGGCAAGACAATTAATGAGGTCAATATAAAGAGGATGTTGCATTTTCACACACAGGCACTGCTAACTATAAAGGAGCATGCTGGGCGCTAACACTCCTGGAGTACCAAACCTAGGGTATTACTCTTTTTTCCTCCTCGGCTTCCATGGATCCTTTGTCCTTGTTCTTCTGCCCTCTTGAGTCTCCTAAACTTATTAGTAGTGATCTCTATTATGATCATGAGGGTATTTTATGTTACAAACTCTTATGAGGTGCACAGCAAAGCAGAGACACACTGCATGGCAGTTGTCCTTGCCACACCGCACAGCAGATGAACTGTGGTCACAGTCTACTGGGGAAGTTTCTGTTCCAATACATCATCCCCGAAGGGCAGAACATCACTGCTGCTAAGCCACGGAGCTTACCAGGGCATAATTAACAAAATCTAAATGACAAGAGTGCTCAATTATCTGTATTGTCTGTCTCTTTTTTGAGAAGAAAGTAGAAAAAGCACAATGAAAGTGTGCTATAATAAAAGAAGTACTAGGCCAAGAAACTAGGAACTTTGTTGGTAGCCCCAGGACTGCATCTTAAAAAGTCAGCGAGTTTAAGCAAGTCACTTAACTCTCTGATCCTTCGTTTTTCCGATCTGAAATGAGTAGGTCGGACCAGAGATGTCCAACCTTTTGATGTCTCTGGACCACACTGGAAGAAGAGTTGTCTTGGGTCACATATTACTTACATTATGACACATAATCACACACAAAAAAATCTCATAACATTTTAAGTAAATTTATGATTTTGTGTTGGGCTGCATTCAAAGTCATCTTTGGCCACATGCAGCCCATGGGCCACAGGTTAGACACCCCTAGACTAGACCTATGAACTTTTTCAGCTTTTAAGTTCTGTGATTTTATTTTCACAATGTTCATTTTTTATAACTATTTTTCTTATATAAGCAATATATGTTCATCATGTAGTTATCACAAACATACAATAAAGAGTAAAATTAGAATCACCTGTTATCTTACTACTCAAGATAACTGGTCTTACAAATATATTAAATATGTACTTATTTGCAAATATACCAAAGTGAACCTGCACCAAATATACTGAACTACATTAAACACTAAAAATATATTTAAACAAGCTGATACCAACTTTTCCCTCAAAAGGTAACACTGAGTTTCTCTTATTTCCAGAGCACATTGACCCATTTTCTTTCTCTTTCTCCATCTATTGCTGCTGACCTGTACATAAACTAACTTTGGGATGGCAATGTCCTGGTCATCACAGAGAAAGTACAGAACCTCAAAAGTACATTTAGAGGAGCCATGACGATCACTTGGAATTGCCCTCTTGCTTTTAGATTAGAAAGTTGGGGCCAAAAGAGTCCAAGTGATATGTCACACATCATAAAGTCACTGGAGGGCAGAGGCAGGGCTAGAGCACAGCTCTCCTACCCCTTGTTCTAAAACCATTTGCACTCTGTATTGTTCTTAGTGTTTTCTATTTACTTACTTAAACAGCAGGGTTGAAACTTTTTTTCTGATTGAACTGCAGTTAATAAGTTGATTTAACCAACTTTCCTGGTTAATGGAAGGTTTACCTTACCACACGCCAACCTCAAAACCAGTCACTAACAGGCTGCAGGTTGAGCTGCCTAGAAAAGCAAGAATGAGTCGTGGTGGTAAACTGGACTTAGGAGAAGAAGTATGTGAACCTGTATTCATACTACCCCTCGAAGTGATATTAGACAAGCTATGGAAGCTTAATTTTCCCTTAATTCATTGGGTTTTCTTGGACAAAATGATAGAGCATCCCTACACATACCTCAAAAAAGGATACCAGAAAGCAATGTCAGATACTTAATATTTGTTGACTCACTGAGCTTGCTACAATCAAAGGCGCTGGTTTTCCTGGTGCTCTTGTTTAAGAATGAGATGGGGAAATAGCACCCACCCACACCTATCTCACGGAGAGGCCAAGAGAGCAAAAGACAATAGAGATCAGATCATTGCAAGAAAAGTAGTATGTATAGTCAGATCTCATTCACATTAACCATCAAGCCAAAGTTCCTGAGAGGCTACTTCTTCATTGTTGAGAACTATGAGGTTTATGCTCATCTATAGGTGGACTCATTCCCCAGATCACTTCACCTACCTTTTAAAACTCTTCACCCCTAACTCTCCTTCCAGTTTGCTTTCCTAGGTCACACTTGATCCTGGTCTAAGGCACTTAAAAGTTACCAAGTCCAGCTGTCTTTTGTTTTCCTTATCCCAGCGCAAGGGAAGGAGACTTTCTCAAAGACAAGGTGAATAAAGCAACTATGGGACATTTACTCAATGGAATTCTACTTGGTTGTAAAAAATGAAGAAAATTCTACCCTTTGCAACAGTATGGATATACCTGGAGAACATTATGCTAAGTGAAATAAGTCAGTCAGAGAAAGACAAATACCATATGATCTCACTCATATGTGGAATCTAATGAACAAACTGAACAAAAAAACAAAACAGAAACAGACTCATACATAGAGAGCAAATGACAGCTAATTGGTTGGGTGGGGGTAGGTTAGAGGATGGAGGGATTGAGCAAAAATGAAAAAGGACTCATGGACATGGACAACAGTGTGGTGATTGCTTGGGGGAAGGGAGGAATAAGGGGACTAAATGATAATGGAAAAATACAATAAAGATTAAATTTTTTAAAAAAAGACAAGGTGTGGTAGAAGCTTTCTTGTTTTAACAAAACATTCTGGATAATTCTGAAATGCGTACTACCTTCTAATTCCTGGATGAGAAGTCTTGAGTTGGGTTAAGCAGCAGAAATTCTGATTCAGAGATTGGAGGTAGTATGTACCTCCATTGCTGACTGGAGGAAGAAGAGTGGCAATGTCTTTCAAATTTTAACTTTGACAACCCCTTTTTTCCACAAGGCTCCTGTATATCAACTATGACATTGTCTCATTTTATTTCGGAGTGTATATTAATATCTCCCTACAGAATCAAGCAGAGTACTTTACACGTCGTAGATGCTTAATAAATACATGAATGATTTAATCCCCAACCTATTTTTCTCTTACTACTCTTTACTCAGTTTTTGCCACTTATCTGGAAAAAAAGATTGCTCGGTGGGCCTCAAACTTGAGCATGCATCAGAATCACTTGGAGGATTTGTTAAGCAGATTGCTGGGTCCCACACTCAGAGTTTCTCATTTAATAGGTCCAGGGTGTAGCCTGATAATTTGCATTTGTAACAAGTTCCCAAGTGATGCTGATGTTTCTGGTCTAGGAACTGCTCTGTGAAAACCACTGGTCTTCCTTATCCAAGGAGTACACGAGGACAAGTCTTTTTTAAAAAATTGATTTCAGTTACTAAAGAATTCTACTCATACTTTACCACTATGCTTGGACATACTCTTAATCAGTGGCCTGATTTGCTCACCAGTTTTCATAAGTAACACCATTCATGGTAATCTGCAGCACTGATTATATATGTGTGTTATATGTACATATATACACGCACATATAGATATACATTAAACTTGCTTTCAAGGAATAAGTCTAATCTAGAATATTTTTCCTCATTTCTCCAATTATTCTCTCCTATATACACAAATGATGTTTATTAGCATAGGCCCATGTCTTAGTCCCCCCCCAAAAGAAATTAGCAACTTCCAGTCAAGATGGCAGCATAGGTAAACACAACTCACCTCCTTGCACAATCACATCAAAATTACAACTAACCCTGGCTGGTGTGGTTCAGTGGATTGAGCACCATCCTGCAAACCAAAGGGTTGCCACGTTTGATTCCCAGTCAGGGCATATGCCTGGGTTGTGGGCCAGGTCCCCAGGACGGGGTGCGTGAGAGGCAACCACACATTGATGTTTCTCTCCCTTTCTTTCTCCTGCCCTTCCCCTCTCTCTAAAAATAAATAAATAAAATCTTTAAAAAGATTACAACTAAAATATAGAACAACCATCACTCAGAACCATCAGAAGTCGAGTTGAATAAAAGTCTGACAACCGTGGAATTAAAGAAGTCATAATTAAAAACTTAATGTAGTCATAGTAACTCTAACTACTACATAGAAACAAACACAGGGAGGCTGCCAAAAGAAGGAGACAAACATGGCCCAAATGATAGAACAGATCAAAACTCCAGAAAAAGAGCTAAATGAAATGGAGATAAGCAATCTATTAGATGTAGAGTTCAAAACAATTAGTTATTAGGATGCTCAAGGAACTTAATGAGGATCTCAACAGCATAAAGCAGACCCAGTCAGAAATGAAGGATACACTAATCGAAATAAAGAACAATTTACAGGGAAACAACAGTAGAGTGGATGAAGCCGAGAATCAAACCAATGATTTGGAACATAAGGAAGCAAAAAATATCTAGTCAGAACAATAAGAAGAAAAAAAAAGAATCCAAAAAAAAAAAGAAAATGAGGATAGTGAAAGCAGCCTCTGGGACAACTGCCAGAGGTCCAACATTGGCATTGTAAGGGTGCCAGAAGGAGAAGAGAGAGAACAGGAAATTGGAAATCTATTTGAAAAAATATTGAAAGAAAACTTCCCTAATTTGGTGAAGGAAATAGACATAAAAGTTCAAGAAACACAAGAATCCCAACAAGATGAATGCAAAGAGGCCCACTCCAAGAAACATCATAATAAAAGGCCAAAGGCTAAAGATAAAGAGAGTCTTACAAGCAGCAAGAGAAAAGCAGTTAGTTACCTATAAGGGTGATTCCATAAGACTGTCAGCTGATTTCTCAAAGGAAACTGCAGACTAGAAGGGATTGACAAGAAATATTCAAAGTCAGGAACAGCCAGGTCTTACAGCCAAGACTGATATAAAAATAAATAAATAAATTAGCACTAACTCTGTATTTTGTTGAGTATTAATGTTAAAAATATGTATTACAATCATTAAATCTAAAATTAGAAAAGACTGTAAATATAAGTATAACCACCAGTCCATTTTATAGATGAAGTAGCTGAAGCCCATCAAATTGTGAGTTTCCAAAAGCTTCACTAATTAATTGTAGCACAGCCAAGACTAGAACCCAGCTCTCTTTCTTCTGCTTCTGTTTTTAAGCTTACTGTAATGCCCCTTTGGACATTGTGTGTGAGGCTATCATTGTTTAATACGTGTGAGGCTACTGAAATGTCTAATTCTCTTTTTTTAGTTCTTTTTTTTTTTTTTTACAAACCTGCCTCTATCTATGGAAGTCTTCCAACCGTTAAAAATGATTCCTCCAATAATTAATTGTACAAAGACCTAGATTTTTTTAAAAAATATATACTTGCGATAAAGATACTCTCTAGTACCACAAATATATCGTTGTTCTCAGGCACTGTGCTAAGTACTTTATGTGAAATCCTCTTTTAATGCCAGAATGAACTCAGGGAGTGAGTATGATCCTTAATTTTCAAACGTAAAAATTGAGACACAAGAAGTTACTTGCCCATATCATTGGGATACCATTTTCTGTCAACTAAAGAGGGAGCTTCATAAAGGCAAGGAATATATGTATTTAATTATTGTTTCCACTCTGACCAGTGTGTCTCAGGGTGTTGGGCATCCTCCCACAAACTGAAAAATTGCAGGTTTGGTTCCCGGTCAGGGCACCTGCCTGGGTTGGGGGCCAGGTCCCCAGCTGGAGGTGTGTGAGACAAAACCAATCAATGTTTCTCTCCTTCTCTTTTTCCCTCCCTTTAATAAATACATTAAATAAATAAACAAAATCTTTAATTACTATTTAATTACTATGAAAGATTTTAAATAAATAAATAAAGTATTTACCATTTCCAATCCAGTGCATAGATCATAGAAAGAACTCAGTAAATATATGTTAAGTGAACAAATCAATAAGTGAAAATTTCTTTTAATATTTTTTGTCTTAGCTACTGCTTCTGCACTCCTTATGCTGCCATGGAATGACTTTAATAACCAAAGCTTGGAGTTATCCTGGAATTTGGAAGAACATGTTTTCCTAAGTAGCAAAATCTATAGTTCGTTGCTACTGCCTTGAAATTTGTACGTTTCCAAACTTTCTCCAGATTTTTTAACATAATGTGGTCCCTGTAGAACCCTGTG
This sequence comes from Pteronotus mesoamericanus, assembly GCF_021234165.1. Taxonomy (NCBI): domain Eukaryota; kingdom Metazoa; phylum Chordata; class Mammalia; order Chiroptera; family Mormoopidae; genus Pteronotus; species Pteronotus mesoamericanus. Next base: position 14,212,380 of record NW_026555100.1, on the reverse strand, counting down.
CTTGCAAAGTGCTTTTTAGTTATTTACAATGAATTGTCCCAGTGGTAAATGTGACTCATCACCTCAACACTCCAATTCAGCAGCGGGGAAACACATAACCAAGTCACATCTAAGGTCAAAGTCAAATGAATAGAAGAGGCAGACATGAAACTAGTGACCCTGGCCCTGAATCTAGTTAGTTATGCCTCCGGCTCCTGGTCTCTTCCAAGATTTCTACATAGTTCCAAACTCTCCTCACTTTGCCAGATGTTTACCACATCTTTCAAGTGGAAGCAAGTCCTTTCAATTACACTCACCAGGGGAAACCCACCCTGCTCCTCTGAAGGAGAAATGGCTGAACCAGTTCATCTAAAATAAGAACTGACGTGATTTTTTTGCCTGAATTCTAAAGCTGTTCCGGCAGCATTTTCTTGTTGGCTGAGGTCCCACCAGTAATGAACTGGAATATAAAAACAAAGACTGTTCTCATGTTGTTTCCCAACCAAAGAAGGCTAAGCACTAGCTGAGCACTGAAATGTCGGCATGTTTATCTGAGTCTTGAGCTTGACTTTTTCCTACCTAAATGCTCCATCATGTTCTTACCAGTATGTACACACACAAGAACTGTTTCCATGCCTGCACAAGAGTCAGAGAAAACAAGCCAATTTCTATAGCCATTTAACAATATCACCCCTGATATCTCCAGATTTTGTTTTCTATTGAGAAAATAAATGAGCAGTTGAAAATAAAATAGATAAAAATTGCACTTACAATGTAAGTGCTATGACTTTCCTTTATTCCCAATTTCATAATGCAATTTCATGTCTATACTAGCATTTTAATGGTGCCACATTTGTGTAGTTCCTTTGAAATTTTCATGGTCTCATTAATTAAAGAATTGAGGAACATAAAAGGTGAGAGTAAAGAGGTCATGCAAGAACAAAAGCATAGCTCAAGACTTGGATATTTAATTAGGTTTATCATTAAGGTTTTCCTTCCTGAAGTGAAAAATCACTCCAGACCAGCTACTGTGGATCTAATCTAAGAAGCAACAAATAAAAGTCACTGCGGCAATCTTTCCAGGTTTTCCCAGTGCTCTCACAATTTGACACAGCAAACCTCAAACCCCAGAGGATTTCTCTGGAGAGATTTCCAGGTTAAACCGGGAACCACAAATCATTAGAGCAAGCTAACTTGTAGACAGTAACTACTCTGGCAAATTCACCACAAGGGCATTCCTTGGCATACTTGGTGGGTTGGCTTCCAGGCAAAAGAGGCCAGAGGAAGAATCTTCACTCCCACATTACTTTCTTCCTCAACGTCCACCCATAAAACAGGGAAGAACCACAAAATTCTAGCCCTGATTGCTTCAAACTGATTCAGGCATCATAGTCAACTGGAACACATAATGGGGTGGGAAGAGCATTTAGACTAATATTTTACACTTTGTCCTTCTCTAGTTTAGCTGGGGGTCTTTTTTCTTCACCCATTAAGTCAAGGACAAAGCTTAAGTTAGAAGAGGGCTTCGAAACTCAGTTATTTGTAAGAGAAAGGCATATAGCATCAACCCATAAAGCAGACGGGGGATAAGAAACACACTTTCTACTCAATCTAGCTTTAGTTTTTCACTTTGAGTTGTGACATGGATATAAGAAATAGATTTTCTTTGTTTGTTTGGATTTTTTTTTTTTACCTTAACTCTACTACATGAAAATAACATTCCAAGGCAACAGTAATGGCAAATGACACTAGGCCTCAGTGTGGTAGTAAGATTGTGGAAAACAGGAGCACGATCCCCCATCTAAAGGTGGTAGCCACTGCACCTCCAGCCCATTACTGACATGCTGAAATTCAGCGCTCAGGATTGCCAAACTGTCTGATGTTTCAAAAGAAGCCAAAAATCTGTACTTTCCCACATTGGCAACTTACTCTGTTTTTGTTGTTATTGTTGTGTTTGGTGGGTGGCTTTTTTTAGGAAAGGCTGTTCCAAGTAACATTGTGTGGGCTAAAAAAAAAAAATTAATAAAACAGAAAACTTGTGTGCAACTCCTGCCTTCAGGTCTTGAGATTATGGTTAAGTTGGTTTCTTAGCTTTTACTTCCCATGAAACTCCACCTCACCCATTCAGCCTTCAGGGTTCATGCACAGCCCTCCACTCCCAACCCTCACTTTTGGCAAAACCTAATCTCAGCACAAAACTTTGGAATCAGCAAAGGTAGTACTTGTTTACCTCCGCACTTCCTACATGAGATTAACACTGAATAGGACGTGTATTGTGAGACATTTTCTCTCAATTGTGACAACTGGTGTGCCCTTATCTGTATAAAATCTACTGCCATGAATAACACTTCTCAATTCAAAAAAAATTCTGTCCCAGTGAGGAGTCACATCTGTGGACATGAAACCAAGCAGTGCCAATTGGACCACATTGAGCTGACCCCCCAGACACACAAAAACAAGTCAATTAAACAGAAATAGCAAAGAATATTTCAGAGCAGTAATACTGAAACTGTTAAAATCAGAGTATCATTCAGCATTAGACATGGAAATACCCTTAGACATAAGGTTACTTTAATCCACCCAGTTTACATCTGAAGGTACTGGGGCCCAAAGAGATTAGATGTTTGAGAAAGATCAAAAGCCAAAAATCAGGAAACTGGAACTAAGACCCAAGTCTCCAATTTCCATGTTCAATGTGGCTTTTGTTATTAGCTATTAGCTATTCTAACAATACTCTCATGTGACTGCAGAATTTATTCACCAAGTTAAAAATGAGCAAAATGAAGCCTACTCTTTGTCAATCCTACTTATAAATTTTGGTCTCTCTTCTCAGAAGGTAAGATGGCATATCGCATAGCTCCAGAGACAACAACTACTGTGTTATTATTTTTTAATTTGTGTTCACTTAGCAGAGAATCAGGCCTTCCTATTAACTATGTTGCTCCTTAATCTGTGATTACCAGGATCCATGGTGCTACACAGAAGAGCAGTGTGCAAATTAACACAATACCTCATGACACTTCTGTATACCTCTCTCCCTAAAATTACTCACTGTCAGGAAATGATAGTACCTCACTTTCAGAAACACACAGTTTGCTATTTCCTATAGCCAGACTCTAAGTGGAAGGCAGGTTTGGTTTTTTTGCAGTCATTGTTTCCGGCCCTCAGGATTCTGGGGTGGATTTGGCCCCCAAAGTATCTTGGCTTATGAAAAGAGTTTCTATCTCAGAATTCCTATAGCAGGACAGCATGGTGTCATAGAAAAAGCAGTGGGACCCCATCCAGCACGAAAAAGCAGTGGCAATGAGCATGCCCACTCTGGAATTCGATTTTCTTATCTGTGAAGTGACAGGATTAATCGAAATTACTCTGTGAGTCGCTGTCTAGCTTCAATATCTGCTGCTTCTTCTACCACAAGCCAGTGCCTAACAACTTGAGATTTTCTGATGAAAACACACACACATGATTAACATCTTTAAGACTGGCATATTTTCTAGGGTTAATTGTTTAAGCAACAGGTCAAGAATACATCTCAACCTGATATAAAATATTTGGCTTTGTTGTTGTCGCTGTTGCTGTGGCTGCTGCATATTTAAATATTTTTTGATATTACCTTTAAATGCCAGATACTTGTTTACAAACTTTTTGGAGTGTCTGCTTTTATATTTTGATGATTTGTTAAAAAACACACACACACATCTAAGACTTTTGTTAACCTTAATCTTTTAAGAAACACAGAAGCAAGAGAGAAGGAAACACTTGCAATTTCTTGGCTTTTGTCTCAGTAGGGAAACCTTTTTCACTTTTTTTAAGTCTTTGACTTTTTCAAAACAAACATCACAGGAAAGGAAGGAAATTGTAGTAGAGACACTAAAAAGTCCATACACTGCATTTCCACCCATCTTCTCAACATTTCCAGATCTTGAGATGCTTCTTTAACAATGAGTTGAAGATTGATGCTTTTCAGGATAATGAAGCATGGAACAACCTTAAAGACATACAGTTGTTTTTCGGCTCCCTCTCTGCATGGGCCAGGATATTGGTGAAAATCAGCAGATTTCTGAGTGTTAATGTTCAACCAGGTACAGTAATGGGTATAAAGCACAGAGGACAAGACAGATTCGTTTGACAGATCCACCGCTGCAGCCTATTGAAGTTGGCATGTACTAGCCTTGTATGTTGCCTTGTCTAATTAGCTGCTGAGCTGTCCCCTGGCTCCTTGCTCCTGATGGAAACGTAGCGGGAAAACGCCTGTCACCAGGCATGATGAAGTAGTGCTTGATTGTGCTACAAGATGTCCTGTGGCTGCAGTCCAGACTGTTTCAACTAATCATCAACTTTGCAGATTCCAGGGCTTGTCTACCAGGTCAGGAGCTTTGCAAAAGTCAGCATGAATGATCTGTAGCTGCAAAAAGAATATAAGGAATTGCTTTGTTTATATATATATTTTTTTAAAGGACTGACTACAATAGACAGCCCCATGGGTGAGCCTGAGAAACAGGGGACCAGTTTTAAGTCAAGATGCCTCACAGCACCATCCTAAGAAGGGAGAAGCACAAAAATTTACCATCTGCATATGGCCAGCTCTGCCACCAACTTCAGGAAAAAATTTTGATTATTTTATGGCTATGTAACAATAACTATTCAGTTAGCTCCTCATTTTCTCCCCTTAAATAGGAATTTGTCTCCCAGTTGCATCAAAAAGTTGCAACTCTGTGCTTTTGGACAAATTACTTATCCTCTCTAAGTCACAGTTTTCCCATTTGTAAACTGTTTTATAGGGTTCTTGTGAGCAACTTTTATTAAAGTGCTTAGAACAATACCTGAAACATAGTAAGTGCTCATTAATGTTAGCTCCTATTATTATTATTTTTATGGTTTTTGAATCCATTGTTAAAATAAATAAATAAATAGAAAAGAAAAAAATTAAAATTGTTATTGATTTAAAAAATAAATATCAATTTAATCATATATTACATTGTTAGATATATATGTTTGTTTCTGGAATGCCCATTTTATTTCATTGATCTACTTGATTATTTCTGTGCTGGTGTCATGTTTTAATTGCTGAGACTTTATAATAGATGTAAATTTTTTAATATTTTATAATGGATTTTGACGTTTAAAAAAATAAATAAAATCTATCTGCATGGAAGGAAGGGAGGAAGGAAGGGAGGGAAGAAGGGAGGAAGGAAGGAAGGAAGGGAGGAAGGAAGAAAAAAGGGATCTCCTACCTTTTGCGACAGCATGGATGGAACTGGAGAATATTATGCTAAGTGATATAAGGCAGTCGGTGAAAGGCAAATACCATATGATCTCACCTGTAAGTGGACTGTTTTCAACAAAAGAAACTAACCAACAAAATAAACCACAGGCATGGAAACATGGAGCAGACTGAACGTGACCAGAGGGGATGGGAAAGGAGGACAATGGTGGAAAGAAGGAGAAGGGACTAAACAAAGAACATGTATGAATGACCCATGGACATGGACAACAGAGTGGGAATTGACTGTGGGAGTGGGGGCGGGGTGGGAGGGGTGGAGGAGGGCAAAGGGGGGAAAAACTGAGACAACTGTAATAGAATAAACATGATTTCAAGATAAAAATTTTAAAAAAGAAAAAAATAAAAATAAAAAGTAAATGTAAAAAAAAATCTGTTGATAAGCGTTATCTACACAGTGTAGATTCTAAACTACAGGTTTCAAATGATAGTTGAAGGTATGTCTTGAATCACCTTTAGAGGGCTGTGGTAACAAGTTGTTAGGCCCTGGCTGGGTAGCTCAGTTGGTTGGAGTGTCGACCCAATGTGCCAAGCTTTCAGGTTCAATCCCCAGTCAAGGCACATACAAGAAGCAACCAAATGAATCATGGATGGTTGGAACAACAGGTCAATATTTCTCTCTCTCTCTCTTTCTCAAATAAATAAATTTTAAAAAAATTTTTTTAAGTTGTAGGTCTTCCCATGCAGCTTTCCTTGGTGGCTACAAGGGGAGCAGGCTGTCCCTTTCTCTCACTCTCGGTTAGCACTGTCATACCTTGGTGGTGAAAGGGCCATTCCAAGCCGTGTTTTCAAAGTCTAAAGCATATGCTCACTATGGGTAAAAATAGACCTGAGCGTTCACACTTAAATGTTGGATGTCTGTCACTAGCACGCAATTATAACTAATCCCAGAAGAATTACACCCTGTTACAATGTAACTGTTAGCTCAGAAAACAGAAATGGGCTATGTAAGGTTTGGGCAGAGACAAGACCAAATCTGGTCTAATCCACCCCAGTTCCTATTTTCCAAATGAGAAACCTGAAGTCCAGAGAGGTAACTTGCTCACCTGTGTCAGAACCAGACTTCACACACACACACACACACACACACACACACACACACACACGTGTTGAATCAGGGACTCACATCCTCTGTAACCATAGGATGAGTTTCCCCTTTGAATAGGCTCAGAAGGGGTCAACCCAAGTCAGTCATTTAACTAGCTGAGGCTCAGGTTGAAGTTTTCCTCCAGTTTATTTGTGTCTGAAGGAGACTTCCTAAAATGGAGGGTAATATGAAAGAGCGAACTCTTTCTAAATGTTTTCTAAAAAAAAAATTATTTTATAGAACAAAGTAATAGTTAAAATAAGGTATGTCTTTTTTTTTAAAGGGCCATATATACATATGTGAAAAGGTACTCAAAACATATTTTAAGTGATAAAACAAGCTGCAAAGAGTCTATAGAATATCCATAACACAATTCATAGAGGGGGGTGCTTGTGTGTGTGTGTGTGTGTGTGTGTGTGTGTGTATACTCGTACATGCTGTATGGAAAACAACGTGGAAAGATATACACCGAATTGTTAGCAACACTTTGAGGAAAAGAATGAGACTGAGGAAACCACAATATGTAGAAGATACAAGGACACTTTTATTTTTAAAGTCTACCTACTTCAGCATTGTTCGCATGTTTTACAGCAATAATTTTTTTACAAGTGTTACTTGTGTAATTATAAATTTGCTTAATATACATACTTCAATATATTAGCTATGTCTATTATCATCTAAAGCATCCCCAAAGCTTACAGATTTTGCCGAATCTATTATAACAAAGGGAAATATTTGGCATGTGACATTAACTTAATGCACCAATGCTCTCAAACCAAAGCACAATGTAGTAAAAGTGCATCTCTGCAATGGGCCAATAATAATACATAAATCCTGATTTGATTATTAGCCATGTCAGTAAATACAAATATTCTCTTACAATTTTGATTAAGCTTCTAAAGCATTTTAAGAACAGTATATAAAAACAGAAATATATCAGTATACTGTAGTTTTTATGAATGCACATAAAATAAAACATCCTCTTCAATTTGTGCAGATAAATTACATTATTTTAAGAATTAATCATAAAGTCATGCTTTTCACTTAGGAAGTTCATGGCAACTTTATTCCCCAAACCCCATGGTTAGTACAATCACAAGAAGCAAAATAAAATCAAGTTATATTAACACTCTTAGCAAAAATTACCTACTAATTGTACTTTTACTTTTCTCTAGGAAATGGTAAATTATGTCACATTAAGAAATGTTTATTGGATAGTCCTTATATTTGAATGTCAGTTTTAAAGTTCTTAAATTTCAGTCCAGTGTTTTCTGTAAAGAAGTAATAAAAGATCCAAACTATTGCATTGCTTATGTAGGAAAATCATCAGAGAACACGACTGAACCTCTGCTTGCCCTAATAATGACTAGGTAGCCGTCATTTTTAAAAACAATGTCACAAAAGCTATTTCGATGCTGTCATGCTTAAGAATAATTAGTTTCCATCAAAGCAACAGATTATCTGTTCATGTTGTCCACTGGGTCATTACAATGAACAACCAATACAGATAAATGATATCTAATCTTTTCTGCTCTTCTATTGGGCTGATGGATGGTTATAACATCTCCAATATTATAAGGCAGAAAAATTATGCTGACATTTAGAAGCAAAAGCACAGAAAGATAAAACTAAGTACAAAGCATGCCCAACACTATTGGGGAAGAAAGAAATATCTAAAGACAAATAGAACTGAAAACAGAATGGCAATTAGGCCAAAGGAGAATTATGGCAGAGAATGACTATACCTTGTGGGTGGCAGGCAGCTCAATTAATTATATAACAAGAAGGGGGAACCCAAGCATTTCTGTAAGACACATTATTAAAAGGAATATTGACTTAAGCATCTTTTAAATTTTATGCCCTAAAAGAAGACAAAAGGGTTTCCCTAGTATTGATCTGCTTCTGAATTCGGTTGACTTTAAGGAATCATATAATGAGAAATGGTTGAGCAGCAAATGAGACTAAGAAGGAAATGCAATTACTTACAACTCACATTTACCAGGTTCAATAGATTATAGCTTTTCCATGTCACTTTGGGTTCATGTTGTATTTGTCAGGTAGAGTTGGCCAAGAACTCTTTAGCTTTCCCTAAATACGAAACAGCAATTGGAGGCTGTATCTTTGGTTCTCTTCATTAACATTTGTCATTTATAGAAAAACTGTAAAATGAGGATGGCTTATGCTGAGAATCAAGACAAAAGCCATCTTTAGGTGATTTTTCAGACATTTAGAAAATACACAATGTTATAGCTGTTTTTGCCTTAAAGAGTGTCAATTCCACTCTCTACTTTAAGCAGAAATAAGGAAACTTTTTAGCTCAGTGAATGTTAATATAAATAAGCCCCTACTTAGAAAATTCTGTTTCGTTTCATCATCTGAAAATCAGCAGTTTTGCAGGAATACATTATATTCTTTCCATTAAAAGACAAAAACAAACAAACAAACAACAAAAGCAAACTCAACAAAACAAAACTATTCTCCCTCTAGCCCTGGCCAGTGTGACTCAGTTGGTTGGAGTGTTGCCCTATAACCAAAAGGTTTTAGGTTCGATTTCGGGTCAGGGCACATGCCTAGGTTGTAGGTCCAGTCCCCAGGTCAGGTACCTGCAATCCCCAGTCCAGGTGTGTAGGGGAAGCAACCAGGTGACACATCTCTCTCCCATTGATGGTTCTCTCTCTCCCTTCCATTCTTTCTTAAAAAAAAAAAAGCCATAAAAAAATGTCCTTGGGTGGGAAAAAAAAACAAAAACACCTATGCTCTCTCTAAATGCAATTAGCAATCCTGGATTGGACCCTGGAACAGAAAAAGAGGGAGGTTTGTGGGAAAACTAAGAAAATACACATCAAGTCTGCAGTTCAGTTAATGGTGTTATATTAATTAATGCTAGGATCTTAGTTTTGATCAATTTACCATGGTTATGGAAGATGTCATCATTAGAAGCATTAGAAGACATTGAGAAAAGATATACAGAAACATTCTGTACCATCTTTACAACTCTTCCATAAATCTAAAAATATTTCAAAATATAGAGCAAAAAGCGCATATGCTCCCAGGCACCAATCCTTCTACCCCCTTAACAGTTGAGTAGTACTAGTAAATGAGCAATTCTTGTTAGGCTTACACACAATGGCCTCGTTGTGGTCCACTGGCAAGATTTCATAGCAAGAGAGAAGAGTTATTTTTTTAAAAATCCTGCAGTTTGTGAATGTTCTTCCTTAACACACACACATACACAAGAAGGAAAGAAAAAAAATGGCAGGTATGCTCTTTTCTTTAAGCCAATGGTTCTCAGCTGGGAGTGATTTTGCCCCCTCCCACCTGGGGGACCTCTGGCAATGTCTACAGATACTTTTGGTTGCCGCATGAGAGGTACTACCAGCATATGGTGCCTAGAGTCCAGGGATGATGCTACCCAAATATCCCACAATGCACAGCAAAACATAAAGAATGTCAATAGTGCAGAGGTTGAGAAACTCTGTTTTAAGTGATTAAAATTCTAAAGCTAAATGAGTGAGAAATAAAACTAAAGAAAATCTGTGCTAAGTCCTCCCTTTAAAGGAATACACTAATGAGGACAGAGATTCTAATAGGGAGTGAGTAGCCAGAGTGGCCATGCAGGTATAACTATACCACAACACAAGTTTTCTAAGCAGAATATCCCACTAACAGCACCTTTCTTCCTGGAATCCCTAGCCCTCTTCTTGGGGCTTATAAAAATTGATTCTCCTTTGTTAGCAACTTAGCTCGTCTGACCTTGAGAGTCCTTTGTAACCTCACTCCCTAAAGATGCATTGATTTCTGCAGTGGTTTTCCCATTTTCTAAGGATTATGTTTGATAACATGTATAACCCATTCTACCCTTTACCTGGTCCACTGTAAATGTTGTTTTAAGATGTTACATATTACTATTAACTACCATATTTCATTGATTCTGAGATGCCATCAATAGTAAGATGAACCATTATTTTACATGCTATTAAAAATAAGATGCTGGCAATTAATTATCAATTATTAGATGCATCCCAATAATGCAAACATAAAACATGAAAAATTGTGTCTTCAGAGCAATGATATAGTTTTATCTCCTCTTTAGTGCTTGCTTACATATATTTTTACTATTATTGCATGGAAACATCAGCAGTTGAAAACCCCTTTAAAAGCTCATTTTTCTTGTATGCTTTTCTTCATTCTCAGCACCAAGATCATCATCCATAGCACCAGAATCAGTACTGAAAAAACAGAAAAGATAATAACACTCTACATGCCACACACCCAAGCTACATTACACATTCCTCTAAGTATGTCATAATTAAAAAAAACAACACCATTATGAAGTAGCACTCTTAGTATCTCCACTTAGTAGATGAAGCAAGCAAGGTGATGAATGTGCACAACGTCACCCAGGTGGTGAGTGGCAGAACCTCAGATTGCCCACTTCTTTTCATTGCAAATCCAGGCTTCCAACTCCTAGGCTGCTCTGCCCTCACGAACCCCACAAATACCTGAGAGCTATAAAAAGGCAGGTTTAGAATGGGAGGAAATGACAGTATGGTGTTTTTGGCCACACTTTGCATGGACTATGATTTTACAATAAGTATCATCATCTTCAAAAACAGCAACATTAACAACAGCAACCAAAAATTAAACCAAAATAGTCTATTTCCAACTTTAAGCCACTAGGGGGCAAGTATTAATAACCCTCAGCCACAAACCAAGAACATGCTTTGAGTGTGATGATGCCTTGGGTGGCCCTAAGAGAAACAGTTTCTTTTCACGTTTGCCCTAATATGAAATTTTGTGACACTCTTTCGATTAAAAACCTACAAAGCTTTAATTTTAAAATCACTGACAAGGAATCATGTCAATGTTAAGAAATATTCCCACAAAAGAACAAAATATTCCACCTCTCTAGCCCCTTCCAAATTCTAACACCACAGGTTTATTTCCATAGGCTTCTTTATTTTATATGTTTGTATACATGGGTCAATTCATAGTCTGAGTTTTATAGGACCAACTTTCTATACCAGCCATCCCATCTATTATATTGTCAGGATAATATTTCCTCATACATTTGGCTATTATGTTAACATTTCCATAATGTTCAATATTTAGGTAATTTACACTTTACTTGTTTTAGTTGAGTCTCCTCCCCTATTGAAAATGACACCCTAATGATTGAGCGATGGGGAGAGGGAAATTTTTCATCTCTGAGAAATTATTTATTTAGGATTCATCTCTGAGCATGGGATAATTGAGTCAAAGGATTGAAATTTTCTATGAAATTATTTATTTCACCCCCTTTTTTGTCTTCTACCTTCAACTTTTATTTTTTTTATTTTTATTGTACTTTTCATTACCATTTACCCTCCCTGAAATGATTTCTTGATAGTTCAATAGTATAAAACAGAGATACACTGAGCTGTTTCATTGTCCTGAAAAGGGGAGAGGGGATCTAAAAAACATAATAATAATACCTAGTATTAACATAACACGTTACACTTCTTAAAGTACTTTCATGTGAAATAAAACATTACACCTCCAAGCTGTGAGGACCTAACTTTCTCAGGGATACAGTTACTGATGGAGCTCATCAATAACTGAAATGTGTTCAAGAAAGAATATTACAAGATCAACCACTGTTTGTTACATTAAGAGATGAAATAGTGTCTGTCGGGGGAAAAGAGGTGGCTTTAGATTCTTCAAGTGAAATATTGATCTGATTGATCACAGATGTGCTAAAGGCATAATTACCCCTGTCATACAAACGCCACTTAGTTCAGAAAGTATTGAACAGAAACAGTAATTGTTTTCCTGTTAATTAGGCTGTACACTATGTTTTCAGAATGACTCGATTATTCAGTTTATTTCTGAATGCTGGCTCATCAGCACTCAGCTAAGTCGGATGGATTACCATCACCACCACCACCACCACCAACCTCCAAAGTCGAGCTCCGGTCCAAAATATGCAGTGGAGTTTTCACCAAAAACCCAAACCACACAAATCTTTGAGTCATAAGAAACCCAAACTGTACTGAAACCCACAAGTTATTATTGAGTTGATTTCCATAATATAACCCAGAACTTATGATTATCACAATGGAAGTTTTTTAAACTAAGATTATAAAATTAACCAGATAAACTTGTGAATCATATGTAAATAGGATATTTCTGTATTTGTTTCCAGGCAAGACCTACAAGGTGAAATATTATGGGAGAAGAGCCACCCGAATAACATGATCCACACTGTGGTTTTACAATGATCCTACAAATGAAGAATGAGCCCTCTCTGTTACTGTCCACGCAACATCCCCCGACACCTAGTGGACCTGCCACTTACAAGGTTTACAAAGCACCTTGCTCTTATCCATCTGTGCCTTTACAAACTCTATCTACTTAAAATACCTATTCCAGTCAAAGCTTGGAAGCAACCAAGACATCCTGCAGTAAGTCAGTGGATAAATTGTGGTTCATCCATACAATAGAATATTATTCAGTGCTGAAAAGAAATGAGTTATCAAGCCATGAAAAGAAATGGAGGAATCTTAATGCATATTACTGAGAAGCCAATCTGAAAAGGCCACACACTATATGATTCCACCTATATATGATATTCTGGAAAAGGTAAAGCTATGGAAAGAGTAAAAAGATTGGTTGTTGCCAAGGGCTGGACTATGGGAGGTAGAGAGGGAAGGGGTGAATAGCAGAACACAGAGGATTTTTAGGGCAGTGAAAATACTCTGTATGATACTAACGATACTATAATGATGGAGACATGCTATTATACATTTGCCCAGACCCATAGAATGTACACATAGTTTCATTGATTGTAACAAATGCATCACTCTGGTGGGGGATGTCGGTAGCGGGAGAGGTTAATGTATGTGGGATCTGGGATATATGGGAAATTTCTGTACCTTACACTCAATTTTACTGTGAACCTAAAACTGCTCTAAAAAATAAAATATATGTTAAAACGACAATAAAAAAAATCCTTTACACCCCTGCCCCCTTCACCTGGCTAATTACTACCTGTCCTTAAAGATGCAGCTCAGGGCCATCTTCAAGCTGTGTTGCATTTGTCCACTTTCTCGTGCCCTGCCCCCACCTTCACTTCCACACCTGAGGGCAAAGACTGTTTTATTTGTCTTTGCACAAGCATATAGTAGAAATTCAGTAAATATTGGTTGAATAAAGGTAGGAGAGAAGCCTTTTTTAACCAGCTCAGGTTTTGTGAAGGAAATACCTCTTTGGATTTTATAATGTCCAAGACAGAGGATGCACTTGGGGAAAAAAAAAAAAACACAAAGCCCAACAAAACAGGAAATCTGCCCAAAAGAGCACCAGTATTTTACTATATTCCACATGTCCTACGGGATAGTTTCAGCCATAATCTAAAGTGTTAAAATCCAAGCATCCTGTAACCGTTAAAATTTTAAAAAAAAGAAAAGAAAAGAAACCCTCTATGAATCCTGCTTTCACATCAAGCCCCACAACAATAAAGAAAGGGGAAATCAAAGCTCTTGTTTAAGCCAGGTGAAAAGTGCATTTGAGAGCTCCCTCTGCCTTGCTTGCTGCCCACACAGAGCAGAAGTGTATAAAGTGCTGGATTGTGGAGAATGCCTCACCAGGCTCCAGTCACAGAGAGAAAAGAAACTCCCTTGGCTCCGATTTACATAGTCACAAAACAAAACCCGCCTTTACAGGCATAAAGGGCATATACATGGAGCAGCCTAAGAACCTGAGAGCCCCATTGGCAAAGCGGCATCCACCTAATGCAGGGTTTGTAGTGAATAATTTGTAGCTAGGAGGTGGCGCTCTCATGAAAAGCACTAGCTATAGCTTTCCTCCCGCTCCTCCAGATAATAGTTTTTTAAATGCCTCCAATTTGGGGCAGTCTAGCCTACACAGAAGCAAATAATCAGTTCTTGAAAAAGAGCTTTCTGGGTGAGTCTGGATGCCACACAGGTGAGGAGAGTTTAACTGTATTCAAACAAGCAACAGGGAATTCACTTCTTGCCACTCCCTCTATTATTTATTATCCTTTCTGCCTGAAATTTCCATCACCTCACGTCCTCAAAGCATATCATTGGTGAGAGGAGTTTGGGGGTAGAATTAGCAGTCTTCCTTTCCCTCTCTAACAAGGATGTGAAGTGTGCAGGGGAGGGCCTGGCACACAGAAGATGCACGTGGCAGATGTGTAAGAGAGATGGAAGACAGGGTCTATCAGCACTGAGCTGGGGTGAGGCCATGGCAGGTGGACGGTTGAGGTCAGACCTCTAGTCACAAGGGACCTCCAATACAGACTTCTGAAGTTATCTCCAAGTAAGATTATACATACAATTAACAGAAACAGATCAGAGATGGAAAGAAGTAACTTTCAGATTGTGCTCCATAACTGGACCACATCACCTCTATTGCTCTCTTTTTTTATAAATCCTAAAATTGTCTTACAGCTGATGCAATGCAATATATTGTACATTATATTATATAATGTGTTGATTGAACAGGTATAAAATTTTGCAATAGAAACATGTAAAAGCATTTATGAAATTCTACTTTTGACATGTCCCATTTTTTAATTTACTAGGAGGTTTAAAAAATGGAAGTGGCCTGGGTCTCTTGTGATCTCTGAGATCCAGACTGGAGAAGTACGGATTTGGGGTCTCTCTTGGGGAGGATTAGCAAAATGCACAATCAGCAACCTATCAGTGCTCTCCCATGGAAATACATGGTATAATACAGGCCATAAATATGAGCTATACATGTGGTTTTAAATTTCTTTATAGTCACACTTTAAAGAGTAAAAAAGAAACAAGGGAAATTAATTTTACTAATATTTTTATTAACGCAAAAGATTTAAGATATTATTTAAAAGCACAATCAATATAAAAATTATTAAGGAGATATTTTTATATTTTTTACCAAGTCTACCAAATCTGGTGTGTACTTTATACCTACAGTACATCTGAATTTGGGTTAGCTATATCCATTTTAAGTGCCCAGTAGCCACACATGACTAATACTTTCATGTGGGACAGCACAGGTCTCAAAGCCACAAAGGGAAGGTTGCAGAGCCTTCCCTTTGGGTTTGTTTGGAGTAACATTTGGGCAGTTGCCATTTCAACAGTTAATGGTGGTATTTATAAGAAGCAGATATTAAAAGATATAAGAGATGGCAACTGACACCTAGTGGACCTGAACTGAACATTTTCAGCAAGAAAATCAACCACATAAGAATCCATAATTTAACACAAATTTAAGAACTATAAATCTTTGAGCATTTCTGAGAGTTTTCCCAGGCCATGACTTCCTGCACGGAAACGCTCTGTGAACATTTCTGTGGCAAGAAACCTACTTTGAAAAAGCACAGAGATTCTGAACCAATTATGATTGTGGTAACACTGAACAAATAAAATTCTGTGAACAAATTACAACGTCCTTCAGCACAAGAAACCTTGGATTTGGGTTCTTCATCCTGATTTCATGAAAGCAATTGATTTCTATTAGTCTCAAATACTAAGTTTCTCAAATATCAGAGTTTGCGTTGGGGAGTTCTTAGTGGAGGGGAAAGAGATTGGAAACCATTGAACAAAATGATCTCTTGGCTCAAAGAAAAAAGTCAGACTCAAAAGCTGTATACCATATATTTCCATTTATAAGACATTCCAAAAAAGGCAAGTCTATAGGAATAGAAAGATTAAATCAGTAGTTGTCAGAGTTTGGGGTTAGAGCTAGGGATGAGGGAGGAAACTGATCATAAAAGGAGACGAAGAAACTTTGGAGTAAAGGAAATACTGATAGTGAAATTCCATTCCTTAAAAAGGTGAGTTTACGTTATGTTAATTATACTACTATAAATCTGACTCCATCACATGACCATTTAAGTCTCCTTTGTTTCTAACTGCTATAATTCATGGGAATGTTGGCTTTTAGGCAGATTATGTGAAATGTCATTTGGGTATTCAAACTATCACCTCTCTTACTTTTTAAGCTCTGTAGTGGGCACTTACAGGTTTTGGTTTTTGTTTTTGTTTTTCCCCCCCAAAGACATTTCCCTTCATCTTGGCAATAGCATCTCATTTCTTTTTTGGAAAACTACTTTTCCATTAAATGCTGTCTTGGTGAGACAGTCCAATCCTCTGCTACCCAAGAAATGGGCTCATAACCCAGCCTTTGCCAACTTGACACTCTTTTCCGAGACTTTCAATCCTTATCATAAAGGGAGGAATGACATCCTTCAAATAAGTGTGAGCTGGTTTCTGTCATCTAGGCCTCCAAAGCAGCCCTGGCTTCTGCCTTTCTTTATTCTGTTTCCTAATTCAACACTTAATTTCTGTATCAGAATCTATATAATGGCTCATCTAATATCGTATTTAAGCCATCTAGCATACTTTTGTATATTACAGAGGTTGGCAATTGAAACTATTTTTGTCCATTTCCCAGATTCCTTGCAGATAGGGTTCATATGTGACCTGGAGCCACCAAGAATATGTACCTGCAAGGGATTTGGAAGATGGTTGTGAGCTATTTATTATCACACAGGACATAAGGTCATCTGGGCAGCTTGGGTGAAAGTTCTGTTAATAGCAAGCGAAAATTCCTATTCTTACATCCAAGTATCTGGTCATTCTATAAATATTCACTAGATAACTGCTAGATGCCAAATATTATATTAGCTCCTAAGAATATAAAGATGACAGAAACAATCGTTGCTCTGTGAAAGCTCACAGCTTGATCCAATCACTTTGGAAAATTATTTGTCATTATTAACTAAGCTAGTAAAGCTAAACAGGCCTGTGCCATTATGGCCCAAGATATCCACTTCTATATATGTCCCTAAGAGAAAGGAGAACATATGTTTACCCAAAGAAATGTACAAAAATGTCTGTGGCAGCTTTTTCATAATAGCAAAAAGTTAGAAAAAGTTGAAAATCCATTACTAGTAAATTGTGCATATTTGGGATATTCATATAATGGAACACTATACAGAAATAACAAGAGGAAACTGTTGCCATACTCAGCAACATGAATCTCCAAGACATAATGTTGAGAGAAGTCAGACCCAAAAGAGTACATTCAATATGACTCCACTTACGTTAACTTCAAGAACAAGACAAATAAATCTATTGTTATAGGAATCAGAAGAGTGGTTACCTCCTGGAGTGGAGCATTGACTAAGAAGGAGCCCAGAAGTATGTCCTGGGGTGGCAGAAATGGTCTGTATCTTGATCTGAGTGGAAAAGAAAAAAAATCATTAGGCTGTATATTAAACATTAGTGCATTTTAGGTATGTTATACATCAACCAAAAATGGAAAAACAAAATTTAGAGGGCTTATTGCCTAGCCAGACAACAAAGTGCTATGAGAGAAGAGCAAGTAGACCCTTTGAAACTACAGAGAAGGACGAGATCATTTCTCACTGGAATAGGCGTGGTGATGACAGACCAGTACTGTCCTTTGGGGCCGGATTAGGGAGGGCTTTGAATATGAAGAAATAAAAATATTTTTCACAGAATTATCATCCATCTTTCTTTGAAACAAAATAAAGAAAAAATAGTTTTATTCTCATCTTAGCTCTTGCCCAGATCTTTATAGAATGCAGTGTCCTTCTATGAGTTATTTAAAGTATCTTACATTCATACTGCCATTGAAAAAATAATTTCTTAATTTTTAATTAAAAAACACAAAACAGCTACATAGAACTTTGGGCATTTATTTCTCAAGCGCATAATTCATTAACTTTATAATTTGCAATATGATGCTTAAACTAGCTTTGCTTTTTTGGTTTTTCACATTTAAGGTTTCCTTCCTTAAGGCAACCCTTTGGGTTGAGAACCAAAAGAAAATAAGGATTTTATTTACCATTATTGGAAATCTCTCAATCTTACTACTCAGCTTTTAAGTGGGTGTTACATAATCCCCAAACTCAGCTGAATGTCAGATGGATCTGGACATTGACCTTTAAAAAGGTTACAGTATAATTGTAAACAAAATTAAGGTGCTCCTTGATGGGTGGTAAGTACGTTTTAGGCTCTTTTCATGTTTGTCCTATATTTTTCCCTTTACTGCATTTAAAGACTATCAAACTGTTTTAAATAAGATACGATATAAGTAAATACACATATCTTAGTGGTGCTTTCTTTCCATTCACAGAAATACCTATAGCATTTTGATTATACATGATTATCGAAAGTTGCCTCACATCCTGGGAGTAATGGGAAGGGATGCTTACCAACATGATTCTGCAGAAACGAAGGATCATTGCAAAACCCAATATAGTGGTTAACAATACTATACCATATACTTAAAATTTGCTAAGAGACTAGATCTTAAACATTCTCACCGCAAAAATAAAAAGGTAACTATGTGAGATGATGCGTGTATTAACTAACCTTATTGTGGTAATCACTTATCAAATCATTAGGTTATACATCTTAAATTTACAATGTTGTCAATTACACTGCAATAAAGCTGAGTTGAAGGAGCCAATGCAGAAGACTTCTCTTTTTTTTTAAAAAGAATTATTATACAAATAAATTATTTAGTTATTCTTAGAGAGAGGGGAAGGAAGCGAGAAAGAGAGGGAGAGAAACATCAGTGCATGAGAGATGCATTGATTGGTTGCCTCTTGCACAACTGGGGACCTGGCCTGCAACCCAGGCCTGCGCTCTGGCTGGGAGTCAAACCGGTGGCCTTTTGGTTCGCAAGTCGGCACTTAATCCACCGAGCCACACTAACCAGGGCACAGAAGACTTCTGTACAACATAAACAAACAAACATGTACAGGGTGTTAACAGAAGGGGTGAGGCTGGAAAGGAAAATAAAATATAACTTCACAACAGGTTTTTTAGAATTGAGATTCTAAGCAGCCTATGTTTATACTACAACTCTAGGTTTCTGAATTGCCATCTTATTTTGACATTTGTTCTACACTGGAATTGTGAAACAGATGAAATGCCATTTCAGTAAATATAATCACATATAATAAATAGAAAATTCCCTTTAATGTTGCACAGACACAACAATAAGACATCCTGCAAATAATAATAATAATAATAATAATAGTTTAAGCAGCCCTTTGGAGCTTAATCAGTCATTCAACTTTTCATTCAATGAATAACCATTGTGTAATTATCATGTGTCAAAGCATTGTACCAGGAACAAAGGAAACAATGAATAAAATACAGTAGTTCCTCTTGAGCATCTTACAGTCCAGTAGGGGAGAAACATAAATGAGTAATTACAACAATGAGTTGTTAAAGGCATGCACAGAATGTAGAAGTGCATAGGCACTATGACTACCTCTGCTGGAATATCATCAATGGAAATGATGCTCAACCTTTAAAGATGGAGAGGAGTTTGAGGTATGAGGGGAAGCACAGAGGAAGAGTGACAAGAGATGAAGTTGGAGAACTAGGCTACAACCAGACCCTGAAGGGCTTTATATGCCTTCCTGAAGACTGTGGAAAGTTCTGTAAGTGATAGAGAGCCAAAGAAGACCATCCAGATTGGGAGTTAAGTCAGATTGGTATATCCATAAGGATCACTCTTGCACTAATACAGATGGTAGATGGTATGGTCTAAGACTGGAGGCACGGAAACCAAATAGGAGGTTATTGTAATTGCCCAGACAAGAATCATGAAGACAATAGCAAAAGGAATGAAAAAGTGAGGACAGTTTTAAGAATTATTTGGAATTTATGATAGTCAAGATTTTGTGACACAGTGACTATTTTGGAGAGAAAGAGGACTCTAAAATGCCTTGTAAGTTTCCAGCTTGACTGACTTGGTAAATGATGATATTATTAAATAAAATAAAAACATAGGAGGAGGTGCCATGTAGAGAAAAGGTGGTAAGTTTGGTTCAACAACCAAATGAGCATGAATTGACAGCAGGACTCTCAGAGGGGACTCAAGTAGGCAGTTAAAAACGTGAGTATAAAACTGGAGTCAGATTGGCCTTATTATTTTGGTTTTTATTCTTCAAAGAAAACAAGAGCTCCTGGAAGTATAATCCTTGGTGTCTTTTAGAATAACTTCTTGATAAACTAGTGTTCCCTTCTTCCTAGGACTTTGTTATCAAACTATATAATTTGTTTAAAAGGGTGGAGATATTCAGTGTTTCTCAGAACTGTCAGCTCAAGACCAAGTCTTCATAATTCCATACAAAATTATTCATATTTTTCCAAAGGGAAAGGAGATGAGAAATGAGATAATATATTAAAGGAAATCAAATAAATTTACAATAAAAGATCATTAGGAAATGAAATCTTGTCAGGCTAGATAAATGGGCTCCATTATTACATTTAAGTCAGACTAAATTACTGTCCATGTATCTATTAAAGCATTTATAAGTGTCGAAAATCGAGATGTTAGGATCTTGACTGTAGGTGTAAAATCAAAGTGATTTTGATAAGTTTATACAATCTTTTATTGTTGAGGAAAAAATTTGAAAATGATATAAATGTCACAGGGAGGTTTTTATAATTCCTTTTCTAAAACATTGTCAATGATTCATGAGGTTAACAAAAAAGTTAGACACTATTTACATAATTAAGCATGACAATTAAATTATCTTAGTTCCAAATAAGTAATTGTGAGATTTTTTAAATTGGCAAAATCTCATATTCCTTTTTTTAAGGAACTAAGAGGAAGCTGATTAAATAAATTCCACTTGTATAGATAAAAGCAATTTGCATTCTCCCTTTCTCTCTCTCTCTCTAGCAGAAAACTTGTCATTATTGCTCTGATTAAAATGAAATCTCCCTTACTTACATTGTCTAACTAGATCCCTGAATTAAGCAATTAAGTAGATATGCTTACTCTCTCCTTTGTAAAAGATCCTGGTAGGAAATGTGCTGGGTGTACCTATGAATGGTTGTCTTCTCTAATAGGACACAAGAAAGGAAAAATTCTTCCTCTCTTTTCCTGTAGGTACTGCCATGTGAGGATGTAATGCCTGGATCTTCAGCAGCCATCATGTAAACATGAAGAACAAAGATAAAGAAAGTCAAGACAGTGAAGATTGCACAGTCAAAAGATGGAAAGAGCCTAGATCTTTGATGATATTCAGAACCACTGAATTAATCCTGGAACTACTTTGCCTCTAGACTTATTGATATGCAAGCTAATAAATGTATTTTTTTTAATTTAAACCAGTTTTACGATACTGAAAGTATCCTGTATGATACAATGACTTTATAGGGATCTATGCACCTGCAGAAAATTGAGCAAAACTTTCTAAGACAACTGTGTACTTTTGCAATGCCTTACCAAATGCACATATATACTAATAACTCAAAAACATTTGATAAAATAAACAAAAACACAGTTTTCTCAAGTAAATTGCTAGCACTGGGTGTAAATTAAGGGATATTAGAATTATTTCTTCATGGGAGAAGTCTTTCAGGTGTAACAGATCTTTTATTAGAGAAGCTATTGAACCCTGGCTGGTATGGCTCAGTAGATTGAGTGCTGGCCTGCAAACCGAAAGGTATCTTGTTCAATTCTCAGTCAGGGCATATGCCCAGAGTGCTGGCCGTCTCGAGCTGGGCATGTGCAAGAAGCAGCCCATCAATGTTTCTCTCCCTTTCTTTCTTCCTCTCTTGCCCTGTCTCTAAAGTTAATTAATTAATTAAAATCTTTTTAAAAAGTTACTGGTATGTGAATGAACTGATTCCACCACTATTACTGAAATTTTATAAGAAACTTCCAAATTACTCATTTTGCAACTATAATCCTGATGAGCGCTCCTTGTTTTGTCCCAAGTCCTTTATCCAGTGTACTCACTTTTTCCTTAAATATTAAAAAATATATATCTCAATAGCTTTCAAAACTGGCTGATGGGTAATCAAGATCTTACTACTATTTTTGAGTGTTTTTCAAAATTTCTATAATGAAAACAACTTCAAGTGTCTTTCAATCCCATATGATGGGAAGATTAGTGCCCTCACCAAGACGCACATGGTCAACTCTCCCTCTAATTTTCTGCTCCCACTTGGTCTCACTACAGAGCCTTGTTTCCTGTGTTTAACATCATCCTTAACATTGGACAGACCTTTTCTGCCTTAACTCCCCAAAGCTACTTCTAACACAAGGTCACTATCTATAGCCTACTTTTTAATAAAGGTTTGGAGCTAAACACTCTAACAGCTAATGTCAGGAATCCTTGCTTTTAAATTCCTTCGACCATCCCTATCATTAATCATCCTTTCTCCTTGGGCCATGACCTCCCAATAGGATTCTGGACCCTCTCTCTCCCCAGACTGCTTCACAGCTCCCCACTGAGTTCCTTTTCCAGGCCCCTTATGCCCCCCTTTCCTGGGAAACTGCAAGAATTCCTCTCACCTACTAAGCACAACACATTAGCACTCTCTTTGTTTCACCCTCTCCTTGTAGAACAGCTCCATTCACCTTTTCAAATCAAATGTGTCCTTCACATTATTTTCTTAAATAAGTAAAAAGAATCCATTTTCCCAGAGGTGAACTATGACATTCTCTTTATAAGATAAAAAGAAGTAGATACAGCTAGTTTCTATAAATAGCAGCATTTTTCTTCCCACCATGCCAGAATGCAAACACTTTGTAGTCAACAGTAACAGGATGTTAACATGAGGCAACTTCTGTCTCGGTGGCATTCCAAATTGAATGTTAGACCATCTAGGAACGACTTGCCAAAGGGGTAGCTAAAACCAGTTTGTGGACCCCTAACCCAAACCCATACCAAGGCTTCAGAAAAACTGAAGTTGCAAAGAAGGAAAGAATATATTTGGAGAGAGTTACTGGTGTTCTGTGCATTCTCTGTCTCCCTCAATGCGGGGGAAGATGGAGGAGTGAGCCAAGTGAGCCAAGTGAGAGAGGGAGTATCTTGAAAACCACTCAAAAAGCCCCTGGCTGGTGTGCTCAGTTGGTTGGAGCATGATCTCAACCGAAACATCTTGGATTCAAAAGGTCACAGTTCGATTCCTGGTCAGGCCACATGTCTAGGTTGCAGGTTTGATTCCCATGCCCTAGATGTTTCTTTCTTATATCAATGTTTTTCTCCCTTTCTCTCTCCCCCTCTGTTCCCCTCTCTCTAAAATCAATAGGATTAAAAAAAAAATACAATGTGTCCCTTGGAGATTAGGGAGAAAAAGGGCTGTGTGGTTGCACTGGCAGAAGACTATCCCCCACAAATGGCAGAGTGAAAATGCAAGAGTGTTTCTTGTGGATCAGCCTGCATTAGATGGGAGGGACTCATACCTGTGGCTGGATAGAATCCTGTCCAGGAAGACTTCCTCAGGGAGTAAAGTGACGCTGTGAGGGGGTGCACCATGGGAAGTCCAGGGACTGAGGAAGGGATCCTGAGTTACCAGCCAGAACAGTGGACTTTCTCATGCCAATGGAACTGTAGACAGGGGTTCTCAGCATGAATATCTTGTGAGGAACCCATGAAAACATTAAATGCAGTTGGGAAACCTACATTGTGAGTACTGCATGCCCAGCAGGCACCATAACCAAGTTGCACGTGTGCCAGTCACTAGAGATGTTTCATGAGCCGCACCGCACTTCCTGCTCCCTAGTTAACCCTAGAAGACCCAGGAACAATCAAGTGAGTGGGAGAGGAGAGGGGAAAAAAGGTAGAGATGTGTGGAAGAATCCAATGACATTCTGTCTTCCCAGATACACATGTAGGCTTGCCCACCTGCAGGAGGCCTGAGCTATAGGGAAGAGACCTTAAGTTTGAATGAAGCCTCTGTGTATCGATTATTACACTGCCGGACAAATCACTTACTCAAATGAGCCTGTTCTCATGGTTTAATGTTATTAAAAGACTTTTATTCTCTGAGACTGATGATAAAAGTTATAGAATCTACTTAATAGTTAATCCAAGGCTGGGAGAAAAAAGCAGTCCATCTTGACAGAGCTGTGCTTAATAATCTATGCATATCTGAGATTAGGAAGGAGTTTGTAGGATATGACAAACACAAAGAAAAACAAAGCTCAGCAAATTAGGAAGAATGATAAGGATCACTGAATTTGGCTTAAGGGAAAAGTTCTAGTTTGTAAATATTTTTGGCTTTATTTTGTGTTTTGGTGGTGGTGGTGGTTGTTGTTGGTATTCAGGTGTGGTTGTTACTCTGATGTATTCAGTATTGTAGATCCACTGCTCAAAATACAGCCTGGCACATAGTTGGTTCTTATTAAATGTTTATCAAGTGTACTGGGGTTTGATTTCATATTTAATAGACGCAAGTAACTTTTATAAAATTTAGTTTTATTTTCAAATGCCTACCATATACCTAGTGAATAGGATTATCAGACATTTATTAAAAAATTAAATCTCATGTTGAAACTCTGTTTTTTAAACTACTTGAAATGCATAGACTTAGCTGCTGTAAATGCATCTAACTCTCAGTGTTCACTTGCACACACAGGGCTGGTGGGAAATTTGAAAATGAGTAAGGACAATCAAAATGACCAAAAACATCTTTAAGACAGAGATAACTAAAACTGTCATGTAATAAATGGTCTTATAATTAACTTTCTGATATAAAAATGTAATTAGTGTTGATCTGAACAAATACAAAGAACTGGATATTAATAATGTTGAAGGGTTTTTATACTGAGAAAGAAGTGTATTTATAAAATGCAAATAATGATTTTTCAACTTTTGGACTTAAATAATATAATTTTGATCACCCTCTCCTCTGAGGAGAACAGAACAAAGTAACTGAACAAAATAATGCAAAAAGACGCTTGAAAGCAGCTAAAAGCTAACAGGGAAAGAAAAGTGTGTGTTTTTATTAAAGAAAAGTGTAAATTGATAAAAAGTGTAAATAAAATAAAAACAGAATTTGTTCTAAAAAAATTTAATCTTGTTAAAATTTGGTGTGTTTTTTAGTTTTTTTATATGAATGTGTATTTTACTTGATTTAGTTTTGCATGTATACAAAATACTTCTAAATACTTTATCATGCATCCTCCTTTTAGGTTTTACTCAACAATATCATGAGACGTTTTCCATGGATACATAATCTCTCATCATGCGGTCATATCATAATTGATTTAACCATTTATTGATAGACATTAGGTTTCTCTTAGTTTTTGCTACAATACATATTGTTTCAGCATCCATAATTCTGGAGTGCTTCTTTGGTTATTAAAACAGATTAAATTCCTAGAAATGAAATAACTGGGTTAAGGGCATGAAAACTATAAATCTGGTATATGTTATAAAATTTCCCTCCAGAAGAATAATACTAATATAAACTGCTAGCAGCTTTTTTGGAGAGTGCTTCTTTTATTGTAGCTTTGCCAATACTGAGTGGGAACTTTCATCATTCTCAATTAATTGCAAAATAATGATGTTTCATTAATGAATTAGACAAATATCTACCAAATATCAAGTGTCTGTCCAGGTACACTGTAAGCAAAAACAGACCAAGTATCTGATCCCTTGAATTGCATAATTTGGTATAAGACATAGATATTGAACAAATAATTATGCAAATTTAAATATAATTATAAACTGAGGTAAATACACAAAAAGAAATAAATAGAGTACTATGGGAGTGGTTTGAGATAAAGGTTAAGACATAACTGGGAAATTTAGCATGAGGATGACATGATCAGATTTGAATTTTTAAAAGTACCCCCCTGCTCCAACATACAGAATGGATTGTTGGACGGTCACAGTAAATCAGGGGAGATCAGTTTATTGATTATTGCAAGAAAGAGAAAACGGTAGTTCCAATTAGAGTATTATAGTTAGAAGTTGAGGAATATATCATTGATATTTTATTTTTTTTATTTTTTTCTCATTAAATTTTGTTTTAATGGATCTCAAAATTCTGTGACAGATTTTGGTCAAGTTGTTTCCATTAAAAAGTACTGATTTTAAAAACTAATAACTTAAAAACTGCCACACACAAAAAAACCATATGGTCCACAAAACATTCTCCTTTCCTTCTGAAGGTTTTACGATGCATTGTAATCATTAACCAGTCCTTTACTATTAAACTTAAGTGGCCAATTGAGACAAACAGTTCTGAGGCCGTTCTTCCACCACTGATTAAGACTGGGGTGGCAGGTGTTGAGGATAATATTTATTTAGCGTTCTGAGCTTTCTGGGCAGACTTGGTGACTTTGCCAGCTCCAGCTGCCTTCTTGTCCACTGCTTTGATGACACCAACAGCAACTGTCTGGCTCATGTCACGAATGGCAAAGCGGCCCAGAGGGGGATAGTCAGAGAAGCTTTCAACACAGATGGGCTTGCCAGGAACCATATCAACGACAGCAGCATCACCAGATTTCAAAAACTTTGGATCACCTTCCAGCTTTTTCCCAGAACGATAATCAATCTCCTCCTTCAGCTCAGCAAATTTGCAAGCAATATGAGCTGTGTGACAATCCAGAACAGGTGCATAACCAGCACTGATTTGGCCAGGGTGGTTGAGGATAATCACCTGAGCTGTGAAGCCAGCTGCTTCCATTGGTGGGTCATTTTTGCTGTCACCAGCCACATTGCCACCACGAACATCTTTGACAGACACGTTCTTGACATTGAAGCCCACATTGTCCCCAGGAAGAGCTTCACTCAAAGCTTCATGGTGCATTTCAACAGACTTGACTTCAGTTGTAACATTGACTGGAGCAAAGGTGACCACCGTGCCGGGTTTGAGAACACCAGTCTCCACTCGGCCCACAGGGGCAGTACCAGTACCACCAATTTTGTAGACGTCCTGGAGGGGCAGACGCAGGGGCTTGTCAGTTGGACGAGTTGATGGCAGGATACAATCCAGAGCTTCAAGAAGCATGGTTCCACTGGCACTGCCATCTTTGCGGGTGACTTTCCATCCCTTGAACCAAGGCATGTTAGCACTTGGCTCCAGCATGTTGTCGCCATTCCAACCAGAAATTGGCACAAATACTACTGTGTCAGGGTTGTAGCCAATTTTCTTAATGTAGGTGCTGACTTCTTTAACAATTTCCTCATATCTCTTCTGGCTGTAGGGAGGCTCAGTGGAATCCATTTTGTTAACACCAAAAATCAGCTGTTTCACACCCAGCATGTAAGCAAGGACATGCTCACGGGTCTGATCATTCTTGGAGATACCTGCTTCAAACTCAACAATGCCAGCAGCAACAATCAGGACAGCACAATCAGCCAGAGATGTGCCTGTAATCATGTTTTTGATAAAGTCTTTGTGTCCTGGGGCATCAATGATGGTCACATAATACTTGCTGGTTTCGAATTTTCATACAGAGATATCAATGGTGATACCACGCTCATGTTCAGCTTTCAGTTTATCCAAGACCCAGGCATACTTGAAGGAGCCCTTCCCCATCTCAATGGCCTCCTTCTCAAATTTTTCAATGGTTCTTTTGTTGATCCCACCACATTTGTAGATCAG
Organism: Pteronotus mesoamericanus; assembly: GCF_021234165.1. NCBI lineage: Eukaryota > Metazoa > Chordata > Mammalia > Chiroptera > Mormoopidae > Pteronotus > Pteronotus mesoamericanus. Next base: position 14,184,638 of record NW_026555100.1, on the reverse strand, counting down.
ATGACCAGTAGCGGTAGACTTGCCGGAATCTATGTGTCCAATGATGACAATGTTGATGTGAGTCTTTTCCTTTCCCATTTTGGCTTTGATTTAGTGGTGGTTTTCTTGACCCCTGTGTTCTGGTAGCAAACCCGTTGTGAAAAAGTTGTCATTGATATTTTAATCTGAATGTGTTGGTTATCAGTTGATGTTTTGAGCATTTTCTTAATTGATTGTGAAAGCCCTTTATTGGTGACTGTATTTCTATCATAATATTCTGAACAACCAAAAAAAAAAAAAAAACAACTAGTGGTTTAAACTACAAGCACCTATTTCTCTTGTATGAGCCTGCAGATTGGCTGCAGAAGCTCTGCTTCAGGCTGACTGGGCATAGGTCTGTTCCACATTTCTCATTCTGGGACCAGTGATGTTTCTGGGCGTGCTTATGCTCAAGACAAATGGCAGAAGCACAACAGACCAAACCAAACTATGCAAACATATTTAAAGCCTCTGTTTTGTTTTGTTTTTTTAATATCTGCCTCCCATTAGCCAAAGCAATTCAGGTGGCTAGTAAATAGGACTGGGACATTGACTCCATCTGTTTTACTTGGAGTCTCTCCCAAGTCACAAGGCAAGGTGGACAATGTGTAATCCTATTACAGGAACTGGGAACCATAACCTGATCTATCAAAAAGACATTTGTCATTTGTTCTTTATACATGTATCAATACTTTTTCACAGGATTTTGTTAGTCATAATTTTTTTATGATATTTAAAAGTTTTTAAGTTTTATGTAATCAAAGTTATAGATGCTTCCTTAGCATTTTCCAAAATTACTTGTAGATTTGGAAATCTTTATTCTAAGTTCAGATAAGTATTCATGTAAATATTTTTCTAATAGTTTTTATCATTTCATTTCCAGACATAGCTATTTACTCCATCTGAAATTTATTTGGGGCTTCCGATGTAAGGTAATGATTTCATTTATTTCACCCAAATAATAAATTGCCTAAAAATATTTTAATGAAAATTTCTGTGTACAATATGAAGATTACTACTCTGTTGAAGACTATTAATGAAACAAAATTTAAGTAAATGAATAAATGTGACATATTCCTGGATAAGAAAGTCAAACGTTGAAGTTAAATACAAAGTTGTCAATATTGAATTTCTATGCAAATCCAATACAAATTCCAACAGGTTTTATTTGTTTTTGTTTTTACCTGACAGGGAAAACAGTAAATGTCTAGAAGAGTAAACAAATAAGAGTAAGTCATGGTAAATAGTTTAATTATAATTATTAAATATTATGGTTTAGGTATCAAGAATAGAAAGGTCAGTAGAATAAAATGTTAACCTAAAAATAAAAGGCCTTTAAAAGTGAGAGACAACATGTATTTTTTTGAGATGGAAAGAATAGCTATTCAGGAAATCACTGATAAAAGCAGAAACCCAAATAGTGTTTCCAATAGGAGACAAAAACGAAAGGTATTCATGAGAAAGGGAAGGGGAACGACTACATCAATAGAAGGAAGGCATTTCTATTCGTGCAGATAACATTACAAAGTAATACTAATTCTGCATGATCATTTTAATTTTCAGTCTGGTAGCCATCAGTACAGTAATCATTCTATCTGCTTTATTGTTGTCTTTGCAAACATAATGTTGCTTTAAACCCAGTCCAAAGGTTATTTTGTTCTGTTTTGATATTGCAAAGTTTTGAAGCATAAGAAGTGCAAGGCAGTTCCTCTGTGATGGCAGCTCCAGCTCCATTTTAAAGTGACTCCATTTACTATTTTTTGACATTTTCCCCCTTTTGATCAAGCTCTTTCCTTGAAAACATTGCTGATCAGTCATTGGAAAGCAGCACTGATCAATTATTAGAAGTTAGTTCTCCATTGTCTGATGACTCATTTTGGGTGTGGCATGCCATTGTCAATCAGGAAAGCTCACTCCTGGTATGTCATGTTCCACACAGGACAGAACTGTTTTTAGGAGCCTTAGGCCACATTTGACCAACAAGAATCTCAGACCAGAGGAAGGCTTTACCATCATGTTTCTTAAAGGGCAAATACTTTCTGTGGTTTCTTAAGGATTTTCAAGTGAAGTCTCATAGGTCAATGTGATCATTTCAAAACATCGAGCAACCAATATCAGTGTCTTTATAACATCAAGCTATGAAAAATGAAGATTATAATAGCCAATTATTATTAAAATATTATTAAATTATTAAAATTATTAAAATATTTATAATAACCATTATATAAATATTTATAAAATATTTATAATAATTTAAAATTATTATAAATTAAAATATTATTAAAATTATCAAAAATTGTTAAAGTTTTTATAATAACCAAGTGCTAAATTCTACTTGAAGAATCTGAACCGACAGACAGTTGGCTGAAGATATTAAAGAACTATGAGGTGGACACTGTATTTAATCATTGGTTTGTGCCAGATTTTATCTAGTTCAATCGCTATTTCTTTGGAAGTGTTTTATTCAAGTACAATAAGAGATATTAACAACAGAGAAAACTCCACCTTGTTCAGTTAGAATATGATCAAAAGCAATTCTATTGTCTAATGTAATTTATGCAAGGAAATGTAAAGATTTTTCCTGGTTGGTTATTCCTATTGCAGTGATTATAATGCCTGCCCAGGAAAAAAGTATTATTTTCTGGGTTGATATCAACAGGTATTAAGCATTCTTGGCTGTGTATAACTTTTGTACATTTTGACCTGAGAAGTAGTTTGAAAGATGATGCCCAATGTTGAGTTATCTTTCCAGTTAGAAATTGAAGAGGAAAAGGAAATAATGATTAAGGTGAGTGCTTGGCCTCATATATTATTCGTGAGACAGGAAGGAACTAAAGTAAGGGAGGAAAAAAAAATGTGAAGATAGATTATACAGGCCTAGTCTGGCATCTTGGGTTAGCTGTCTATAACAGATGTCATCTGCTTCGTTAACTAGTAATTTTTAACTTTAAATGATCTGTGGGTTGAGCAATCCAGTTAGGTCGGAAGAAAGAGGAATCCAAGAGCTAACACCTTTAAATCTGGCCACACCTAAAATTCTGGAGAGTATAGGTCAAAGGAAAAAATAAATGTTTTCATTTTATTTACAAAGGTATACTTCATCAAATTGCTGTAGGTCATAGACAGCTTAGGAGGAAAAAATATTCTTATATCTGTAAAAGAAACATAAAAACCAATATATCATATAAAAGTCATAAAAACCATAACTATTCTTATCAGTTTATTTAGTCCTATGTCATTAACTTTTGTTGATCTTGATAATTTTGTTAGCAGTCCTATAAACCCAGTTTTCTCTTAGAGTTCTATAAATCCTTAGCGTTAAGGTTTTAAATTATAATCTCTCTGAACCTGAAACATATTTGTAAGAACATTTTTTCTTTTGCCAAAGTATCAGAGTAAAATAATAATTGTCTGTAAATGATAAAAGACTTAAAACTGCATGGTTAAAGATCTGGTGAGAGTTTATATACACATATATGAATAATGCAGTTGGCTTAGTTATCTATTCCTATCTCAGTTAACTTAACCATATATAAAATTCTACTTGTGAGATCCCTCCTTCATGAAACTTCTGCAACTTTTACAAATCTTCAGCAACATATACAAAAGTAAAAAATAAATAAATAAAAAGCTATATATATGACACAGGTAACAAAATAAAGCAATAGTGGAAAAGGATTTATTTTTAGTAAAATAAAATATGAGATAGGTTTCTTTAGAGAAATTATTTGGTTAATAAATATTGCTAGTTATCCATCTGGAATCAACAACAATAAAATATAGTCATATACTATCTTTCATATAACAAAATAAATTCCAAATAAACTGAAGTTCTAAACACACACTCAAAAATAAAACAATGGAAATAGACAAATAGTAGAAGAATATTTGTATAAATTCAGAGCCCAGAGTCATTCATAAGGAAAACAGAAATCTACATAAAACAACCAAAAAAATGTAATTACTTAAAAAATTTTAAATTTCTGTATGGCAAGCATATAAACAAACTCCAGGGACAAATAACACCTTGATGAAAATAATGAAAATAATTATGACAGAGTTAATATCTCTGGTACACATAGAGCATCTAAAAATTGATTTTAGAAAAATAAGAATAAATGATGAAAGACCTAATATCAAGATATAACATTATGAAGTTTCAGAACATCATTAATAAAGAAATCTTTTATGCTAAATGATCAAGAGTTAGAATATCAGGCCCTGGCTGGTGTGCTCAGTGGATTGAGCACCAGCCTGCGAACCAAAGGGCAGCTAGTTCAATTCCTAGTCAGGGTACATGCCTGGATTGAGGGCCGAGTCCCCAGTAGGGGCACACAAACGGCAGAAACATTAATGTTTCCTTCTCCCACCCTTCCCCTCTCTCAAAATAAATAAATAAAATCTTTTTTTTAAAAAGAGTTAGAATATCAATGGTAACAATGAAAACCAGAATATAATAAAGCAATTCTGAAGAAAAATTAATTTCTAACTTAGAAGCTACACTGAACTAAAACAATTAAAAAACCCAGAAGGCTCATTAAAGATATTTTCAAAATTATAGCTGACCCTTGGACAACACAAGTTTGAATTGCCCATAGGTCTATTTATATATGGGGGTTTTTTTTTCAATAAATACAATAGCAAAATTTTTAGAGATTTGCAAAAATTAGAAAAAACTTGTAGACTAACCACATAACCTAGAAATACAAAAAAAAATTAAGAAAAAGGTAGGTATGTCATGATGTATAAAATATATGTATATACCAGTCCGTTTTATCATCTACTACCATAAAATATACACAAATCTTTTGTAAAACATTAAAATTTATCAAAATGTATATACACAAACGTAGACTATACATCCATACATGGCACCATTTGCAGTCAAGAGAAATGTAAACAAATGTACACATGCAGTATGAAGTCATAACTGTATAAAATTATCTATAGTACATATTATACTACTGTAATAATTTTGTAGCCACCTCCTGTTGCTATTGCATGAGCTCAAGTGTTGTGGTATCCACTTAAAATCCCATGTGGTTCTAATCATTTCTACCTGAGCAGCTCATCTCTCCAGTAAATTATATATCTCAATAAAAAGTGATCTCTTGCAGTTCTCCTGTATTTTTTTTTAATGTGGTTAGTTCAATACATTAAGCCTTGAAGAACACCATGGAACCCATACAAAGTGCCCCTGGTTATGCAGAAGGCGCTCCCAAGAAGCAGAGAAAAGTCTTGCCATTTCAAGAATATGTTGAATTGCTTGATATGTACCACAGATTAAAGGTCTGCAGCTGCCATTTCAAGATAACTGAATCCAGAGTAAAGACCATTGTAAAAAAAAAAAAAGAAAGAAAGAATGAAAGAAAAAATTGTGAAGTCATAGCTACAGCAATATCAGCAGGTGTGAAAACTTTGCACTTTTTGCAAAATATCTTTTTATCTCATATTGAAATGCAGCTTTTAGGTAGGAGCAGGATTGATATAAGAAAGGCATATCTATAGACTCTAACACGATTTAAGAAAAATCAAAATCGTTATACGACAACTTAAAACAAAAGGCAGGTGAAGGATCTAAAGCTGGAGAATTTAATGCCAGCAAATGAAGGTTTGATGATTTTAGAAAGAGGTTTAGCTTCTAAAATGTCAAGATAACAGGAGAAGCTGCTTCATTGGACCAAGAAGCAGCAGATGAGTTCCCTGATGCTATTAGAAAAATCATTGAGTAGAAAAGATATCTGCCTGAATAGGTTTTTAATGCAAATGAAAGTGCCCTATTCTGGGGGGGAAAAATATGTCACAAAGGACATTTATTAGTGAGGAAGAAAAGCAAGCACCAGGATTTTTTTAAACCTTCACCTGAGAATGTTTATTGATTTTAGAGAGAGAGGAAGAGAGCAAGAAAGAAGAGAAACAGATGGAGAGAAAGAGAGAAACATCTATGTGAGAGAGAAACGTTGACTGGTTGCCTAACATATGCATCCTGACCTGGGATCAAACCTTTTGGTGTACAGGATAATGCTCCAACCAACTGAGCCACCCTGCCAGGGTGCAAGCATGAGGATTTAAGGCAGAAAGGGACAGGATATATCTTCTGTTTTGTGCAAATGTAGTTGGGTTTATGATCAAGACTGCCCTTATCTATAAAGCTGCTAACCCCTGAGCCTCGAAGGGAAAAGATAAATACCAGCTTCCAATCTCCCAGTTGTATGACAAGAAAGCTTGGACAATGAGCACCCTTTTTCTGGTCTTATTGCATCGATGCTTTGTCCCTGAAGTCAGGAAGTACCTTACCAATAAGGACTGCCTTTTAAAGTTCTTTTAATATTGAACAGTGCCTTTGGTCACCCAAAATCTCATGAGTGTAATACTGACGGTGCTGAGGTAGTCTACTTGCCTCCAAATACATCTCTAATTCAGCCTCCAGATTAGGGGGTCATAAGAACCTCTAAGGCTCATTACACACAGTATTCTGTGGAAAAGATTATCAATGCTACAAAAGAGGCCCAGATGAAGAGGACATCGTGAATGTCTGGAAGAATTACACCACTGAAGATGCCATCACTGTTACAGAAAAAGCCGTGAAAGTCATCAGGCCCAAAGCAAAAATTCCTGTTTGGGAAAACTGTATCCAGATGTTGTGCAAACTTCATAAGATTTACAATAGAAACAATAAAGGGAATCATGAAAAAGATTGTGGATATAGAAAAGTAAAGGTAGGGGGAATGAAAGGTTTTGAGATATGGATCTTGGAGAAATTTAAGGAATAATAGACACAGCACCAGAGGAATTAACAGAAGACAACTTGACTGAGATGAGTGCTTCTGAACCAGTGCCAGACAATAAAGGAGACATCAAAGAAGCAATGTCAGAAAAAAAATTGACATTAAACAATCTAGCAGAATGGTTCTAAATATTCAAAACTTTCTTTGAAAAAATTAAAAGAAGAGTATAAAAGAAAAAAGAAAGACAAGCAAAACAACAAAAACAAAACTACCTTTGACTTCTTTTATGACATGGGCCCTTCTATGGTATGGGCTCTGAAACTAAAGCAAATAGTAGAACTACATAGAATTTAAATGCCTGCTCATAAATTATTATTGTTAAAACTAACTAGCAAGCCACAGTTTTGGAGAAAAATACTTGTAACACATTCATCTGACAAATAAATTGTCTCTAAAACGTAAGAGTAATTCCTATAACTCAATAATAAAAAAAGCAATAAAAGTAGCCAAAAAGCTTGAAGAAACACATAAACTAGTGCTCAATATCATCACTCTTCAGGGAAATCCAAATTAAAACTGTGTTGCGACCGTTCAGGGCCGGACAGGTTCATGGGATTCGTGCATACAGAAGAATGTTCACAGAGCCTTTGGGATGTCTGACATGTTTTTATTCAAGGGTGGACGATCCACGCACTCTGCAAGCATTGTGTCGCACTGCATGTCACCTGTCCCATCTGTGTGGTACCCAGTTTGGGCCCTTGCATTCCCCCTCTGTGTCCATGACTGCACACACACTAAGAAGCCCCTACCTTCTTAAGTACTAGAAGGAGCAAAGTCAGCTACAGGCCAAATTGTTAGGAAACATAGCATGATTCTGCACATGGAAGCCCACTGCACATATGGGAACAACACTACTTTATCAGACCCCTTCAAGGTTGTGAGAAACTGCTTCCCTTAGTTACCCAGACACCTGGGTGAGGAAGCCAGACTGCTTCCACCTACCCTACAAAACCATATTAAGTAGCCACAACATATCCATTAAAAGAGCTAAAATGAAAGAAATTAATAACAAGTGTGGCAGATAATTTGGAACAACTAGAATTTATATATTTCATATAATGCTTATTGGACATACTGGACAAAGACTTTAAATTGTTATTCTAAATATATTCAAGACCTAAATGAAGCCACGTCTAAAGTACTAAAGGGAAGTTAATTCTTTAAAATAATACAATATCTGATCAAACTGAGAATATTAATAAAGAGATAGAAATTATTTTAAATGGACCAAATAGGAATCTTAGCATTAAAATGTACAATAACTGAAATGAAATTTTCACTAGAGGGAACTCTAAAATTGTTCCACCACTGTGGAAAACATTTTGACAGTTTCTCAAAAACTTAAACAAAGAATTAGCATGTCACCCAGCAATTTCCCCCCTAGGTATACAAGGCCTGTCCAGAAAAAGTCCAGCCATTGTTAATATAATGAGAACGATTTGTACACCATTGATATAACCTGGCAGCCAAGGACAATGGACTGGAATGTGCATACATAAACAATAGCAACTTCACTGTACTAGTCATTGAGGGCAGTAGTCACCATTGAGTAAGCACCTGTTGCATTCACAATGACTGAGTGAGTGGAGCAATGAATCTGCATCAAATTTTACATTAAGCTTTAACATTCCTCCATGGAACTATTCAGATAATTCAGAAGGCCACAGCTATGGGCAACTAGTGATTGGCAGCTTCATAACAACAACACACCCACTCATACATCAAGTCTCATGCAGAGTTCCTTGGGGATACATCACATCACCCAGGTGACTCAGCCCCCTAGAGCCAAGATTTGGTGCCCTGCAACTTCTTGCTTTTCCCAAAACTAAAATCACCTTTGAAAGGGAAGAGATTTCAGACCATTGATGAGATTCAGGAAAATACAATAGGGCAACTGATAGTGATTGGGAGAACTGTGTGAGATCCCAAGGTGTCTACTTTGAAGGGGATTGAGGTGTCATTGTCCTATGTCCAATGTTTCTTGCATCTCTTGTATCTTCTTCAATAAATGTCTCTTTTTTTCATATTACATGACTACCTTCTGGGCAGACCTTGTATACCTGAGGGAATTGTAACATATGTGTACAGAAAAGCATATGTATCAATGTCCATAGAAGTACTATTTTCAATAGCCAAAACAGAAAAATCCAGATACCAATCTGTTGATGAGTGAACAAATATATATGATATATCCATACAATGGAATATTAGTCATAGAATGGAATGAAATACAACATTGATAAATCTTTAAAACATTATGCTATGTGGAAGAAGCCAGACACAAAAGGACAGATATATAATTCCATCTATAAAAAAATATGCCCAGAATAGGCAAATCCATAGTGATGGAAAGGAAATTAGTGCTTGCCAGGGTTTAGGGGAAAGGCCAATTGGAGTGACTGCTAAGAGGTATGGGGTTTCTTTTGGAGATGATGGAAATGATCTGGAATTAGATAGTATTTAGTATATTCATTAAATATACTAATATATTCATTGAATATATTTAGTATATTACTAAGACCCACTGAATTTAACTTTAAAATGGTGAATAATATATGAACTCTGTCTCAATAAAAATTGCAAAGAAAAAGAGTTAAAATAGATAAAACATCTATTTTTCTCACACTGAAAAATCTGGAGGTGTGAAGAGCTATGGGCCTGCTCCATACTATCTTCAATGGCCCTTCACTCTGGTATCTGTGGGCAGGGACTCATCTTTCTAATTCAAGGTGGCATCCTTCTTCTAGGGAACATAAAGGAGGAAGTTTCAAAGAAGAGATTAAGAATACATAAAAATGGTTCCTTAAGCAAACTCCCTAGACTTTGTTACATAACATATCCACTTATCCCATTGTCCTGAATGTAGCCATATGGCTCTGTCCAGAATAAGGTATGATTTGTTTCTAATATCAGCAGCTGTGTTACCAGGTGAAAAAAAAACCCTGCTAATTTTACTATTGTGAAAGAAGAGAAGAATGGATGATGAAGGACAACTAGTGGACTCTGCTGCACCAGGTAAATGGTGTATAATGGGACCCCAAGGGTCATAAAGACAAGTCCTAAGACAACACCTGTGAGTAAGCCTAGGTATTCAGTACAGATCAGAGAAAATGTCAGGAGGATCCAGGGCTGATAGTTTTAAGGGAGAAAATTGTGCAACAGAGAAATTACATAATATATTTGACCCCACCTAAAAGTATTTTGTAGACTTATTGGGAGAGTTTGGAAGGAATGAATGCTATATTTTTAGAAAACTAAGTATTTTTAAAGGCTATTATATTCCAGATAATAAAATAAAATTATATTTTAAAAGGAAATGACATACTAGTACCCTACATGTATTATTTACATAGTCATAAAAATCAAACACCATGCATTTATACTAGGAGAAGGAGTATAGAGAAAGAAGTGTGAAAGAGTGTTAATTCTTCCTCCTGCTTAATTCAAAGTCAGTAAACAATTACTAAAGTTGAAAATCAAGAAGTAACAGTATAATGGTAATACTTAGAAATATGGAGGAAAATTGCAAGAAAAAGCTAACCAATTGAAAATTATTATTTTAAATGGGGAGGAATAGGGAACACATCTTTTATGTTATAAGCCTTTGACTTTTAAACATATGTAAATTTATATTTAAATGTATAAATGTATATGAGCATTCTTTGATTTTTTTAATTTTAAAGGATTAATAACAGTTTTAATTTATGTATCTTCTGCTTTATCAGTTAACATTTTGTTAAATTTAATGTAAATAATAATAATAATAGTAATAATGTTACATGGCTTATACACCAAACCTGGCTTTCCTATACTTTTTTTTCCTCCTCCAACTGAACTGTCCAGCATCAGGGCAAGATCTTATAAGCCAGCTTTCTCCAAGACAGAAGTACTATCAGAGGCCATTCTTCCTTTTCTGAGTCCTTCCCTCACAAAGCCAAAGGTAAGTGCCATATCTGAGTGACTGTCAACCTGGCTATCACCATGTTGAAGCACAATGCAAACACCTCTGCAAACAACATACTCAAGGAGCAGAAGACTCAGTAGGCACCAGAGCCCCAGTTGAAGTGAATCCTGCTCAATGGAGTGGACCCCTACACAGTTGATCCCCAGAGTGGTTACAGCTAGTCCTTGCAACTGATCAGACTGGAGTATATCCCTACCATGGACGTGGCACCAGTAGTCAAGGCTTAACTCAACAAAAGGGTGTACACAGCCCACATGAGGGGTGCCTCTGGAGTACCAAGCTCAAATAAATGAGGAGGCTGTACCACTGGGCCTACAGGACACCTACTAATTAGACCACTCTACAAAGCCCAGGAGATGCAGCAAATTTACCTAATACTTATAAAAAACAAACAAAACAGGGAGGCTATCAAAATGAGAAGACAAGGAAACATGTTCAAAATAAAAGAACAGAACAAAACTCCAGAAAAAGAACTAAACAAAATGGAGACAAGCAATCTACTAGGTGCAGAGTTCAAAACACTGGTTATAAGGATGCTTGATGAACTTAGGGGAAGAGTAAAAGAACTTAAGGAGTATTTTAACAGCATTAAAAGAAAGACGTAGAAACCATAAAAAATAACCAGACAGAAATGAGGGGTAGACTAAATGAAATGAAGAATAATTTACAGAGAATCAACAGTGGAGCAGATGAAGCCAATTGAAATGTAAGAAAGCAAAAAACACCCAATTAGTACAGCAAATAGAAAAAAGAATACAAAAAATGAGGGTAGTATAAGGAGCCTCTGGGAAAACTTCAAGCATACCAACATTCACATCATGGGTATCCTGGAAGAAGAGAGAGAGCAAGAAATTGGAAACCTATTTGAAAAAAATGACAGAAAACTTTCCTACTTTGGTGAAGGAAATAGGCATGCAAGTCCAGGAAGCACAGAGAATCCCATACAAGATGAACCCAAAGAAGCCCATACCAAGACACATCATAATTAAAATGCCAAAGGGTAAATACAAAGAGAGAATCTTAAAAGCAGCAAGGGAAAAGCAGTTAGTTACCTACAAGGGAGCTCCCATAAGACTGTCAGCTGATTTCTCAAAAGAAACTTTGCAGGCTAGAAGAGATTGGCAAGATGTATACAAAGTGATGAAAAGCAAGGACCTAAAACCAAGACCACTCTATCCAGCAAAGCTATCATTTAGAAACAAAGGACAGATAAAGAGCTTCCCAGACAAGAAAAATGTTGAAGGTGTTTATCACCATGAAACATTTTACATGAAAGATTAAAGGATTGTCTTCAAGAAGAAGAAGAATTGAAAATATGAACAATAAAATGACAGTAAGTACACATCAAAAACTGAATCTAAAAAACAAAATAAATACAAGTAGAACAAAATGAGACTTGTAGATACAGAGAACATTTTGATGGGGCCAGATGAGAGAGGGCTTTGGATGATGGGTGCAAAAGATGAAGGGATTAAAAAGTACAAATTGGTTGTTACAGAATAGTCATGGGGATGTAAAGTACAGCATAGGGAATGTAGTCAATAATATTCTAATATCTATGTTTGGTGTCAGGTGGGTACAAGATTTATTGGGATGATCACTTAGTAAGTTATTTAATATCTAATCACTGGGGTGTACATCTGAAACTAATATAATATTGTATAACAACTATAACTGAAAAATAAAAAATAATTTAAACATTTTAAAAAATTGAATAAAAAAGAAAAATAATTTAAAAACTTTTTTCCTCCAACTATTAAAATCTTTTAAGGTCTCAAATAATAACCTTAGCTATACAGAAGAACCTTTATTTAATGCTTGTATTTCCTTTACTGCCTCAAAGCTACCGCTCTATTTTTTTAGATGTCTTCCTTAACTATTATCTCAAGTTAGAATTTTCCATTGAATCAAATTCTATGAATAATTCATAACAGCTAAATAAATGGGATTAGTGCTTCTAGCTTTCAGAGACTACAAATGTCATCATCAGGGAAGATGGAGTTTTCCAATGCCAGTCCCCCAGAAATAACGATCCACAACTTGCAGCCAGCACGTTTTCAGGATTTTTGATCCAATAGTTTTAATATATGTAGGTCATGTCATCAAACAGGATGTCACCTCTCTCATCATGTCATTTGGCTTCTTCCATGTCCCAGCGCTTGCCCTGTCATAGCCTAAGCTATAACTTTATTTTCAGCAACTACAGCCCTAGAGTCTCAGATGCTTTGTAAAAACAGCCTCATTATCTGTAGTGTTGTAACAGCAGTTAGAAACTGAATGACATTCAATTAAAATGATATTAGCAGCTCAGGAGTGATTTTGTTTAATTTACTCCTACTCAGATGTAAAAACATTAGCGACTTTTTTAATTGGACCTCATAATGTCTAACTCCTACCCGAATGCAATGAAATTAAAGACTTTGGTGCCTAAATACCGCTTAATTTACTCCTACCCATCTATAATGACATTAAAGATGCTTTAGGGTAGATATTGTTTCCAATCAATTTTATTCAAAAGAAATCTGAGCTCACAGGTACTATTATTAAGCATATAATAAAATCACACAAGAAATATATCTTTACAATTGGGGATAGAGTGGTTTTCAGTAATATTAAAAAGTAATCATTTTCATTTTAATGCAAGGATATTAAAAACTAATATCTTAAATACAAGATTCTGTAAAGTTTTCAATTGTTTAAACAAATGTGTGCATCACAGCCTGTTAAAGAAATGTATGTTGTTACATATAAATTTGAAGTGAATTTTATTCAGCTATAGCATGTGATTGGCTTACACCTGATAAAAAATTTTCCATTAGCCCTGGTTGGTGTGGCTCAGTTGATTGGAAGGTTATCCCATGACCAAAAGGTCACAAGTTTGGCTTCTGGTCAGGGCACATGCCTAGGAGGCAGTTTAATATTCCGTCTCCAATCCCTGGTTCAGGTGCAAATGGGACGCAACCAATCTGTGTTTCTCTCTCTCATCAATGTTTCTCTTTTCTTCCTCTCTCTTTAAATGCAATTTAAAAAAAAATGTCCAGGTGAAGATTGAAAAAAAAATTACCTTAAACATGGCTTAGAGAAAAGCATTTTTAAAAGCTAATGTTAAATTTTTTTAAATTATTTTCCCACCATGAAAGAAAATGTTTTAAACTTTTATTTTCCTAAAAAGGCTATTTTTAAACACAGCAGAATTTTGAGTTCTATGTCTTTGAAAAAGAGTAAGTATTCAATAAGTAGTTGTGGAGAGGGGAGTGAAAACTATTATCAATAATAATAGCTAATATTTATAAAGTTCCTACTATGTCCCAGACATTGTTCTGAACATTTTAAATTTATTAACTTATTTACTTCTTTAAATTAAGTAATAATCTTAGTTTACAGATAAAAATAATAAAATGATGGATGTTGCTGTTAACAGTCTTTGGGCTTCCTTTAAACACTTATAAATTCTAACTTAATAATTCTCCCCCATAAAATTAATTAGAAAAATTACATGGTAAAATTAGAAACTGAGCAATGAGCCCACAAATACCCATACACATCTATACTCATACATGGGTTCTTTCAGCCCAGAAATACAGCTTTATTTACTTGGATATTTAGGAATAGTTTCTCAAGAGGTATCCTTTGGGAAAAAACGATGATGTTTTAAAAGACCTAATACTAATAATATTGCTATACCTAGAATGTGTCCTGGTCACGGTTTCTGGTTGTGCTCACAGTGCTCACAGAGTTAGAGGACAGACGTTTTATTCTCTTGAGCATTTCTACTTTGGCTGAAATGCATGCCTCCTTCCAGACAGGTAGGCAGGGCCTAAGGTTAAGAAATCTTTTAATAATAGAAGTGAGGGCAGTTACATAACTACCTAGGTCTGAATCCTCCCTCTGCCACTTGTTGATTGTTTGATCTTAGGCATGATATTTAATTCTCTAAGCCTCAGTTTTCTTATTCGTCAATGAGAATAATGAAAAACAAGCTTGCTTAGTTTTTCCCCCAAAATACTACTCACTTCATAGTTCCTATTTAGGTGAATATCAGTCAATGCATTTGTAATTTTTAATCCAGACTCTTAAGAGTCATCCTAGATTGACTGATATCTTTTTCTCTCTTTCTTCCCACAGCCAATGAATCACCAAATCTATTTTATCTTCTAAGTATTACTCATTCAGAGCATCCTAGTTGCAAGGAGACACAGTGGATATCTGTGAAAATAGAATAAATACATTTGCCTAGCATTTATAGAACCTGTTTTTTGCCAGGAGGTGCTAGGCTGCCAGAGATGCAGAGATGATAATCTTTAGACTCAAGGAGCTTCATGTTAATGGGAGAGAGAAACAGTAAAATAGTGTTTTCAGTATGGTGTGATAAGTGCTTTACAGCCATATGGGAGTATGGTCATGCCTTAGCGCAGACAATAACAATTAGGAGTGCATCTGCCTGCATGTAACAGAAAACCCAACTACAGTGATTAAACAAAATTATGGGTTTATGGGAATGGCAAACATTTAAAATTGAAGGGTAGTTTTGAGGGAATTGGTGTAATCTGAAACCTGGATAATAAATACTAATTTTCCTTTATTGTAATGTCTGAATTCCAGGCATCACTCTGTTAATGAAAATTTCCACACTTCTAGATTGTCTCTCACATGACTTTACCACTGAGCAGCATAGCTCTTCTTCAGTCTACAGAGGTACGAGTTACAATTACACCTCAAACCACAACATGTCAAGAGAATTTCAGTCAACACGTATCAGTCATACTCTCCAAATTTTATGGGAATATAACAACCTATTTTTCACATAAACCAAAAAATAGACTGAAACAATGTTCTTTACATAGATGAAGATGTATGTTGTGGTAAAGATACAACAAAAAGATATTACAAAAAAATGATAATTAGGAAAAATCAAGAATTAGTTTTGGTTCTTTTAAGAGTAATGTATTATTTTTTAAAAGATTATGACTAAGAATATCAACATGAAGTACTGACTGAGCTTGCCATATCATTTTCAGTGATATACCTGATATAATTCTGTAAGTCAAATTTTTTTTTAATCCTTGCCAAGGATATGTTCATTGACTTCTAGAGAGAGAGGAAGGGGGAGCGAGAGAGGGAGAAAGAAACATCTCTGTGTGTGAGAGAGGAACATCAATCAGTTGTGTCCTGTATGCACCCCAACCGGAGCCGAACCCACAACTTAAGTATGTGCCCTGAATTGGAATTGAACACATAGCCTTTTGGTGCATAGGATGACGCTTCAACCAACTTAGCCATCTGGTCAGGGCTAAGTCAATTTCTTACACATTAGTTTGATTTTTGTCTCTTTTACTTTTCCCAGCGGTTGTTCAAGTTCAGTACTATGACTACAACTGCTACAGAGAATATGTTTCCCAGTGCCCAAAGAGACAAAATGAAAATAATGATGATGATGATGATGATGATGATGATAAAAAGAAGAAGAAGTTAGTAGTAGTAGAAGTAGTAATAGTAGTAGGACTGGTAGTAATAGGCCAACATAACAGTTAGAATAGTATTTCTCTAGCTTTTAGCTCATTCATTATTTTGATACCATCAGCACTCCCTGGAAAGTTCACCCTCAATGATTTCTGGGAGCTCCCAAGAAGATCACAAAAGCTCTAAGCTCTGGAGTTCACCTGCCATTTTTCTCCTGTTATGGAGTGAATATTTGTCCCAAAATTCATATGTTGAAGCATTAATACCCAATGTGATGGTATTTGGAAGTAAGACTTTTAGGTGGCAACTAGGTTTAGATAATATCATGAGAGTGGGGTTCTCTTGATGGGATTGGTGCCCTTATAGAAGAGAAAGAGAGATCAGATCTCTTCTCTCTACCATGTGAGAACATAGCGAGGAGTTTGCCTACAAGCCAGGAAAAGGGTTCACACCAGGACCCAAATCTGCTAGCACCTTCATCTTGGAATTCCAGAAATGTGAGAAATAAGTGACTATTGTTTAAGACTTCTGTGGTGTTTGTTATAGCAACTGACTGACACGCCTTTTCTTTTGCTCCAGCTCCCAGCACCAGGCCATGGGTGAGGCTCCTGAAAACCCCAAAGGCCCAACTGAGAGCTGCTGTGTCTACTATGGGTGTGGGCTCTAATGGTGCTGAAGTCAGGGCTATACACTGTCACAGGAATCCTATAGCAGGGCTCTCATCAGACCATGAGGAATTTCCAGACATCATAGTTGCTTTTGAATCACAGCCCCTCTCCCTAGGATACAGGCACAAATCCATACAGGCCAAAGGACATTCTGCATTGCCTCCCTTTGCTCAGATAGAGTTTAGTGCATTTCTCATTGTTGTATCCCCAGAACTATCCAAACGTCATATAGATGGCCTTCAGAACAGTAAGTGTTGGTAGAATAAATGAACCATAAGCATTCATTTTGGAAGGGCCCTCCCTTCTTTCCCAGGAAGTTTCTTTGTTCCTCAAGTAAGTAATCTCCTGGCAGGGATTTATTTGTGAGGTAGGAAGATGTGCATTATTATCTCCATTTCACAGATGGAAAAACTGAGGTGCGGAAAGGTTTGGTAACCTGCCTAGCTAGCAATCCTGCTGCCTCGCTATGTTTACTAACTACTTCACCTAGGTTTTTGTTTTTGTTTTATCTTGTATGAGTAATGCATCTTGCCCTAAACAGCTTTTTAGCTCAGTATGTATTCAGGGAAATGGCAGGGCAAGGGTGAGGGGTGGACTGGAAGAGGATTAACAAATAAATTCATGATGAAAAAGCCCAATATTTGAAAGTCTGTGACCACACTCTTCCCAAAGAATGCTCAAGGGCACTCAAGCCATTTACTTCTCCTTAGAATAAGAAGAGTGTGAGCCTTGTAAAATTTCCCACACTGCCTGACCCAGCAAGCTCTTGCAAGGAGAAAGGAACTCTGTATTAGCTTGCAGTAGGATTTCTATGCTTTTGCTCTGAATGTTCAATTGTCAGGCAGGATCCCGAGGTATGCAAGTATATAATTATACTGCACAGCCAAAACCAAAGAGGTTGGACTTTTGGTTAGAATCTGTTTTATTATGATCCTCAATTTCTAGTCAAGTAGTTTAAACTTTGGATTTCTAATGCTTCGTAGAAATATAAATTTTACATTCCCAAATTGTTTTTATTTAGAGTGTTTAAAAAGGGAATAATTTCAATATTTTATTTTACAGTTTTATACATTTATTGTCCTATGTGATACAAACAACTACATTTTAGGATTAGCTTCAACAAATATTTTAATGGGTATATTTTTCTATTATAATAAAAATACAGCACTTGTATAAATACCAGTCATTCAAGAATTCTTGGAGAAACTAGAAGCAGCATCACTACTGCGAAGTTCTGCTTCCCTTCTATTAACAGAACCATTTGCCACAACATAGATGGCTCTTGAGAACATTATGCTAAGCAAAATAAGTTAGAAAAAGTCAAGAGCCTTATGATTTCACTCATATGTGGGATATAAAATTGAAAACAACAGCCCTGGCTGGTGTGGCTCAGTGAATTGAGTGCCAGCCTGTAAACCACAGGGTCACCTGTTCAATTCCCAGTCAGGGCACATGCCTGGGTTTGCAGGCCAGGTCCCCAGCAGGGGGTGCTCTAGAGGCAACCACACATCGAAGTCTCCTCTCTTTCTCCCTCTCTTCCCCTCTCTAAAAAAAAAAAAAATCTTTTTAAAAATAAATAAAATTGAAGCAACAGATGAACAAATGAGACAAACAAGAACTTATATATAATAGTATGGTAATTACCAGAGGGAAGAGGAAGGTAGTAAAGGGTAAAAGGGGTCAAATATATGGTGACAGAAGGCAATTTGACTTCAGATGGTAGGCACACAATGCAATACACAGATGATGCATCATAGAATTGTACACTTCAAATCTACATAATTTTATTAGCCAATTTCACCCCAATAAATTTAATTTTTTTAAAAACAGAATTTTATATTTGACTGCCAGATGTAGTCCTATTCCACTGAGTTTAAGGAGAATGCTTTGGTCAGAGAGTTTTAAAAAAAGACCTCCTAGGGATGTGCTATCTTCAGGAGTTACCACTTGCATGTAAATGACAGAAACGAGGAGGAGAGACAGACAGAAGAAGTTAATGTTGGCCAGGCAATGGCATTTGTTAAGCTGGAAGTCAGGTTTTCTGAATCTTTGACCCATGCTAAAGAACAAAATTTAGTTACTATTCTGGTGCTCAAAGACATTATGTTGATCTATATGATAAATATAATATATATTATAGGTCTTCGGTAACTCTGAAAGACTATGAAAAGTTCTATTTTCATAGTTGCCCCATTTGAAGTTGTTGTAGGTCGATGGCCTTTGGCCTCCTACTGTGGGTCTTCAGAGCCCTCCCACGCCCTGGCTTCCTTTCTTTTCATCTCCTTCCTTCTTGAAAGTCAAAACCCCCATCTTTGAAGACCAACACTGGCACTATGCTACAGGGAACCTCCGACTTACAAATGCAGAGAGAGGCCAGGAGGGAGCTTCCAGAAGGCGGAAGGCTGTGTCCACGCTGCTCAAGCTACTCAGGAAAGCAACTGAGAGATCATGTGTTTGGGCTTTTGGGAGTCTTGGGTATAAAACAACCAGCAAACAATTCTTATGCTTTTTTGGCAATTATTATATATATTCCCTTCACAACACAGTCATTTGTCATATTGTAGACAGTAAGTTCCCTGGTAGAAGGCACTGGCGCTTTTAAACCTCTATGCTCCCACATTGCCAAGCCCAAGACTATATCCATAAATGATCATTGAATTGTTGATAAATTCACAGGCACAATGGGGTATGCTTGTTTACTTACAACCTATGCCACTTGTGCTTTAGCAAAAGGGTCTGTATTAAGTGCTGAGAAAAAATATATATATTAACTTATGGATTTAAAAACTAACTAGTGAAATAATACATTGATTATTTTGAGGTGAAAATTTTTTATTAATGTGCTTTGTAAATCATGGAAACTGCCAATTTTCTAAATAATTATCTTAAAATATTTCTTATGATTACCTCTGGGCAAACTGTAATTAAAAAGCAGGAGAAAAAGAGAAACTAATATATGCTACCTTAAATACTTTTTAAGCATAAGTAAGATGTTTTAAAGACATGAAAGGTTTGGAGAATTAGATATTAAAAACTAAAACTTAATCATTAATCCTCATCAAGTTCTACAAGTCTATGTGATATCATAAGAGGTAGAATTCTGCAGGGTGGTGGTTGCTGGGGTGAGGTGAGTATACCAAATGGTCATGGAAAAAATATAATAAAGGTTATATTTAAAAAAAAAAAAGAAGTAGAATTCTGTTCAAAAACAAACAAGCGTGGTTTAACTGAAAACAGAACTCTTAGAAGAATTTTTTAAAGTTTTATTTGCCTAACGATCCTGTAACAGGCGATTAAACAGAATTTCTCATAAAAATAAATTAGTGTAGAAATTTCTTTTATTTTAAGCCTCTAGTTTCAAATATTTATAATCTCAATGGCAATTAACTTCCATGGGGAGGAACTTAAATCACAACAAGCATAGTGGGAACACCAGTGTAGAGCAGGGTTCTCAGACCTTAATGTGAATGCACAAAGCATGTGATGAATTGAAATGCAGATCCTGGTTCAGAAGATCTGGGGTGGAGCCTGAAATTCTGCATTTCTCACGGACTTTCAAGTGAAGCCCACAGTGGCTCAGCGACCACACTTTAAGAGGCAAAGCCCTAGGGCATGAAATATTTCAATGATTTCACATGCTGATCAGTGATGTTCAGGAACTCACAGCAGAGCCAGGCAGTTCCCAATGAGAGTCATTTCCTGGTCCACCTGTATCAGGATGAGAAGCCCACGATCCCTCCAGTAGCATGTTATCATTTATGGAACCGTCAATCCAGGCAGGCACAATGACAGAGGGAAGCCAGAATCCAGAGATAAAGTTTAAGAGGCAAAAATATTGTGAGTTAGAACACACAGGCAATAGAGAAGCCAGGAGACCAGAGATGCTAATAAAAAGGCCAAGAGAAATAAATAAATGCAAGTAGCTCAAATGGGGAGTTCTGAAACTAATCCTATATTCTTTAGATCTCCATGGAGGTGTTAATTTTATGGGCATTGGCTTATTTCTCTTGCTAACAGACAGCCTGTTCATTGGACTCCAGCTCAGCTAGACAATAATGTGGAAGTAATCTGGTCAGTACAAAATATTTATACAGGTTCAATGAAGTCATTGGGGCCAGGTGTTTTTTAAACTTTTTTGGATTTTATGCATGTACTGTAGGCTACTTCACATCCCTGGGGAAAACTACCCCATCATCAAGCACATTAATATTCTGCAGCAAAGCATATGAATGTTCAATAACACTAAGTAGGAAAAATAAGGAATCTAAACAGTCTCACATCCTTTCAGGACAGGTTTTGTTGCCAAATCGGTTACAAAAAAAAATCTTGTTTAAAGATGTTGGAATTACTGTTTAAGGGACTGTGGACACATTTACAACCCTTCATCATCCTGTTTGGGGTGTTCAATCTTCTTCAGACAGACAGTGCCTATATTACTTCTCCTTCCCTTCTGAACATAAACTTCTTAATCTCCTCTCAATTATACCAAAGTGTAACTGACTAATAGCCAGCTCTGGTATACTTGCACTTTAAAAGGGATACCTCCCATGTTTTGAGGTAGAATCTCAGGCATTAACCAATAATTAACTCATTTAGGAATTTAGTATCCAGGAGATTCCAACGAAGTGGGAAAGGATTAAGTGGTTCAATTCAACAAAATAAATTTTACCTATCAAAAGTTGTTCCCTGCCTTTGGCTTAATTGACTTTGAGCTAAACTTTTTTAATTTACTGTACTGTACACTTTCGAAGGGCTCTACGCTTTTAAAAGTGGTTTCATAATCATTATCTCATTCCATATGTATTAATCTCTCTTTTTTTTTTTTTTAGTTGAGGGAACAGGTTCAAAGTGACTTGTCCAAGGTCACAGAGTTGAGAAGTAGCTGGAAATCAGACCCAGAACTTTGATCAAATTAGGCCATTTCTATCAAATAATGGTTAGAAAATAAGCTGGTAGTATCTGTTTCAGCTAGCAGAATGTAATGTGAACTTAGATGTTGAGAATTCACTGTGGAAACAGGAAAAGGCATAAGAGAGAAAATACGCATTCTTTTTTTATCTGATAATAGCTAATAGACTAACTTTGAGCAAATGGTCAGCCGATATTGCTTGAGGTGTTGTTATCATCTCCTTGATTTCTAATAGCCACAAGGTCCTGTGTGGACTCTGGGTCGCCAGACCAAATTTGTTTGGTTCACATTTATTTTAACTATCTGACACAGGAAGTCCAAGGTGTCATGGAAGTGGCACAAGATCAATTCCACCAACATTTATTGCACACACTGAATGAGCACTCAGTAAATGGTAAATGAATGAATATGCCCTGTAATTACAAGATTCCCCTCCTGTCATTTTGATTGAGTCAATAACTCCCCTTCCTCTGTTGCCTCAGTAGATATAATACAACATTCCCTAAAACAAATGTCTAAATCAAAGCGTGGGAGGAAGGTTAATTTGCTTCAAAGAATGGATCGGGGAGTTGCCTTAAAAAATAATGTCACTATCTCTATGGGAAAAGCTTCAAGAGAAATATAGAGTGTGTACACAAGCAAAATGGAAGCTAAAGCATATTGTGTATTTATCTTCTCTAAGAAATTTCTTACCATCCATATTTTACTTTCCCTAAGAAAAGGCTCCCTTGGCTACACCAGTTGTATCCTCTTTTATGCCTCATGTGGCATAATGTAGTAAAATTTTGCCAGGCTGCATACCTCACTCTCAGCAACGATATTCCTTTTTATGTTTCACTTAACAAAAGGTGTCCATGAATCAGCTCTAAATCTCAGTTCATATTTAGATGACGCATTTTCTTCAACGAACAACAGTCCACAGTTACAAATGCCAAACAGGAAGGGCACATCTGTGAAAAACAAGCCTCCTAAGCTGGAAGAATGAATAATGATGATGTGTGGGTTGTGCTTTCTATACAGCAAACTCTGGGAAGACCTTTCTGTGAACAGCCATCTGATCACAATTGAAGAGGCTTTGTCCTGCTCACCTCCCACACTCTTTGTATCAGCAGCTCCACAGGGGTAAGTGAGATTGGTGGTAAAGATTCCTTGGTCATTAGAAACTCAGGTATCAATTCAGAATTTCAAAATTGTAGGATAGAGCCTTTTTCTCATCACTTGTAGTTCTTAGTACCAAGTAAATCCTAGAGATGAGTGTTTTCTTCAGGGACATGAAAATTGCTTTCACTTTGTGTTTCAAATTCCCAATAGAAGCTTTTAGATAATGAACTAGATACTTAAATAGAATAAAGGTTCAATTGGTGTTTAATTAAGTTATTTGATTATAAAACAATTTCATTTTACTATAGAAATCTCATAATAAGTAAAGGGATTCCTATTTTTATTCAGCATAAATTTCTATCATTTTGGAAAATGTCTAAGTTTGCTTCTAGTTTGAATTGTGTGTATATGTGTGGTATGTGCATATGTGTGTCTGTGTATCTGTGTGTGTCCATCTTTAACTAAATAAGCACTCTGTTCAGTAAAATTAAAAAAAAATTGAGTCTGGTTAAGGAGTCAGCAAATTATCATGTGCTTTCTTGCAGTTTTTGATTCATGGTAACATTTAACTTTCTTTAGTATATAGATCCTTCTCTGTAACTGTCATAAAATTGCCATAGTAATAAAACCCCTCCTTTCCATATGGAATTCCATTAACAGTTTGGCTGTTTCATCCATCATGAGAAGAGTTTGCTACTGAGGAAGAAGCTAACAGTATTAACCCTGGAACCTCCCACCTCCTCCCCCCTTCCCCAAACTCAATTAAACCAGCATCACACCAAGACACACACAAAAAAACTGCCGCCTATTTACATAACACAATGATCGAGTAATAAATCAACATTAAGCATGAATGTTGCAACAAGTCACTGAAGATGATGTTTGACCTCAGCGTGGACCAAGCTCATCCATCCATGAACAGCATTCATTTCTAACTGGGAGCAACTTCCCACTCCCAAGGACAGGGTCAAGCATTTCGGATACATACAACAAGCAGGGTTGATCTTTCCTTCCGGGTATCACTTTCTTTTTTCCTAATTCTATTACCTCCTTGTTCTGAATCAATTTTATCTTAGAAATGATTCCAATTCCAGTACCCCAAGAGTCCAATTGTCCATTTTCTTTAAAGCCCTCTTTAACATCCACTTTCTTAAGGCGCGTTCTCTACTAAGGTAGACTTTAGCTACAAAGAATATCATAGTCCTAGGCTGCCTGATTCTATCTACAATTAGTTTGTATAAACACTTAAGCAAAAAATTAATTTTTATTGGTTAGTTTCTAGATAGCGTTTTATGAGTTACAATGCTTTGAGAGAAGGTCCTCAAATCTTTTACTGTCTGAGCTGCAGGGGTGTCCGCTCTGCCTGTTGTCCCATATTCCCATCTTCCTCTGTAGGTCTCCAGATATAACATACTCTTGTCCAAGTCTGGTCAAATGGCAGCAGCCTCACTCGAGGGCCCTGAGACAGTCTTGACATCTATATCACATCACACTTTTTAGTATATATAAACTAGATAGAGGAAGGTCTGTGAATTTCTCTTCTTCCCAAAAAACGCTTTCTCAAGCCTCTGAGCCTTTGCACATGCTGTTCTTTTTTTTCTAGAATCGCCAACCCTCACCCCTCACCCACATTCCCATCCCCATATGTGTATCTGAGAAGCTGTTATTTATATCTCCAGTCTCCACTCGAGACAGCTGCAGGCCCTGAGAAGCCCTCCCAGGCACCACAGGCTGATTCTAACACTCAGTTCTGTGCATCACATGTTTTGTTCAGACTCCATTTTGAGGCCCATCCCTGCTTGCACTTTAGTAAATTTCTGCTCATCGCGAGATTGTGAGCTACTAAGAACCAGGGACCCTATCATTTCATTTTTGTAGCCCAGAGCCTAGCCCAATGCCTGTTACGAGAAGTGTTCAATTAAAAAATCGTAATGAATGAATGAGTAAATAAAGTACAATTCAAAAGAACTTTTAAAAGTGATGTTTCAAGAATCAACATTGCTCTGTTAAGTCAAAATTAAACTATCTTGCATTTGACTTAACTTTTTATTCAATTCTTTCTTCAAATGTATACCTCTCCTAATGAATCTGATGAACAGAGCAGGTAGGTGTGTTTATACACCAGTTGGTCTTTCTTTAATTAGTTGATTAAAGTGGCAGTATTAAAAGAAACAAGTTATGACTAATTCAATGTTTTAATTGGAAAAGGGAATTTTTGCACACAAAAACCAGCCTGTGTTGAACATAAATTATGCATCATCATACTGATTACCTGCTATGGTCAATGACACAAAATTTGAAAATGATAGAAATATGATACGATATTTAACTTAGTACTTTACACAGCCATATGTTAAATATGTGCCATTTCCCCCATGACAAACTGATTAAATTGCTTAGATAATGTTTTAACACACATTGTTATACAAAACATCAGAGTAAACTATGAATTATTCTGTCAATTTGTGATTCAATGAAACAATGTATATCTTTCATAGTTATTAATATTTAGTGTCTTTAAGCAAATTAAAAAATCAAGCTTAACAAAGGTTAAAAATATCTGATGATACATAGATGATTGTAAAAGTAATATATATTAATGAATCATTGTATGACGGACTTTTTTTCATATTTGGTTAATCACTCACAGAATTATGTCAAACATATATCAAGACTTTGGCTCCTTTTTCATCCAACCTTCCAGCATTTCATTACTATAGTTACCTGATTAATGGATGCAATAATATATATGGCATGATATGATATGTTCACATTAAATTTTAATCAAATATTACTAAATTCAGAAAACATTAAGTAAATCATGACTGATGAGGCAATATTGCTGTACTGTCATATTGATGACTCTCAAACTCCACTACTGAGAGTAACAGATTAAGCACAAGAAGTGAATTTTATGAAGAAATACAAGGATCTCGACTTCCACATTTGTGTTTTGTTAATTGCTTTACAGCCACCAGAGGAGACATTAGATCCATCAAGTCTACCAGTGTCACAGATCCTGTAATTCCTTTCTCAGTTTCAAAATTTATATTTGCGTTGAAAGACAGGTCCGTTCATTATGCATGGGTATTTGTTATTTTCTAATCATGGTTTTTAACTAAAAATTGTTGTTCCGCTTACATGAAGTGTCTCAAACAGTCAAATTAATAGAAACAGAAAGTAGAAGGGTGGTTTCCAGGGACTGAGGAGAGGGAGAAATGGGAAGTTGTTTCACTTCCCATTCTGTACCAATGGGTACAGAGTTTCAATTTTACATAATTACAAGTTCTGGAGATCTGTTGCACAGCAGTGTGGATAAACTTAACACCATTGAACTGTACACTTGAAAATGGTTCAGATGGTAAATTTAATGTTTTGTATTTTTATTATAGTTTTTTTTAAAAAGTCCTTGCATTTTAAATAGAATTTAGAACAGTATTGGGTCCTTCAGTCTTGCTAAGGAGGGAAAGAAATGAGAACGCTCATTCGTTGGGTGACAGACACACAGATGGATGCACCATGTCAAATGGCAACAGCCTCACCCTAGGGCTTGGAATTAAGTCCTAGCTGAGCATGTAGTTCCCTGAACCAATCTTGAAATGAAATCTTGACATCTCTAGCATACCACCCTTTTTTATTTTTATTTATTTATTTTTGGGGGGTCCAGATTAACTAAGTAGAGACAGTAAAACCATGGGCACTTTACATGTGATATCTCATCTAAACTCACAGCAAGGCCACAATATAAGCATCCTTGTGCTGGGGTCATGTGAATGACAAGACAGTGAGTTTTCATGAGTTGTAACCTTCTTACTTTACTGTAACCTGGTAGATATTTCCAGCCCTCATCCATCTCCTGTTCTTTTCATTTTCCTGGACTCCATGAGGAAATCACAGCCCAGTCCCTCTCGCACTAGATAGGGCCATGGGACCCACAAAAGTTATTTTGGGGCAAAGGCAGGGAGATACTCCTGGGCGACTCTCCGGGTGCTCTTCCTCTGCTGTGATAACTCTGGCTACAAAACCACAAGACTGGATGTCTGAGTCACCTTTGGAAGAAGATGCCTTAGAGAACCCACTTAATCTGCAGCAGGCTTTGAGTGTGGGAAAAGTAAAGTAGTATGCCACCGGGACTTTGAAGATTCTTGTTAGTTCAAGATTGCCTACCTGTGTTGAAATATGGTGGGTTGGGATTAGTGCAACAAGCCAAAAGTATTGGTTGTATGATAATCAATTTTCTTCCTTACTTTAGCTTCATCCACTGAAATCCATGTTTTACAATTACCTAGCCTCTTAATTACCTAACTTTGACTTCTTCTTTTCTTTCTCTTCTCTTTCCTCCTTTCTCCTTCTTTTTCACAAAAAGGACGGAATCTTGAGTCTCATGTCAGAACAACTGGAATCAACTCTGTTTAAACCCTTTCACATTAACAGAAAATAGTGTTCTTGACTGAGTGGGTCCTATCCTCCAAAGCCAACATAACCTATTCCAATTTTCCTAAAATGTGGTCCTCCAAATAATTGTAGGTGTTTCACAAATTAGCACTTTTTATTTTATTTTCAAAATTTTTATTTACTTTTGGTGGTTACAGGTGACTTCATGGATATCATTGCTTAGGACAAGGCTAAAGGATATATTCATATTTGAGAAGTAGGTAGATGTTTTTAGAAACTCCTCAGTACAAAGCAAGGCAGCCCTGTGCACTGGTTCAGTGAGAATCTTGAAACTGAGGAAGTGCTGCTGGATGGTGCCTTGAGCCATGGTGGGAATCCTCCATGCAGGGTTAGTGCCATTTATGCTAGGCGGCCAGCTATGCTTCCTCCCCACCAACCTTTGGACAGAAGGAACACACTCTTGACTGTGTTTCCCCACACCACTGGGCCAGGTAGGTATGTCATCCCTGCCAAGTTTTCCTCCCAGCCTCAGTCAGCTGTCAATGAAAGTGCAAGAGGCCACCAGACAGGGCTATGAATAGTGTTTAACAGCTAATCTCAATCTCCTCCTTTTCTTATTGGAGCCCAGGTTCTCATGATCAGAAGCAGACCTGGTTGCTCAGTTGATGCCATGAAACACCCAGCTGCTTTTAGCTGGCAGGAGGAAGAAATAGAGGGGTGGGACCTAGGCAGGGGCCAAGCTGCTCTTGCTCAAACATTGCTGTCATGTTTAGCATGGGTCTCTGCCAGGTTTTGGGGAGGGAATAAGTCATCCAACTGGGTGCAGCCTCGGCACCTGGGTTCTCTGGTAAAAGGTGGTGTACAAATGCAGAGATAGGCAGATTGACCCAGCCTCCCACATGCTTAGGTGTTTAGCACAAACTGAAATACATGAATAACCTGCCCTGATCAGAACTCCAAGGACTACTTTAAAGACAGTATCACTGCTATAGTATCACTCTCTATGCTGTACTATATTCAGATAAAGGCTCCATCTTGCTTTTCCTGCTGTTCCCCATCCTTGCTTTTTCTGCATCCTTCTGCCTTTAGTTTGACCCCGGGTAACCCACAGTCCATTCTGGTTCTTATCTCCTGTAGAGGGAGTTGCCACCCTTGGGCAGGTCGCCTCCTCCCTCAGTCAGTGGATTGTCACGTAACATCAGGCTGAATCTTGGCTCCGTATCCCTTCCTGTTGTCTACAAATAACAATTCCACAAATTGTCCTTTCTGTGGCCCTAAATCAGTTATCACGCCCAAAATGGAGAAGGAGAAATGGAATCGTGGGAGTGGAGCATGGGTTCCTCTCCCGTTAAACCACCCTGGTCCAGAGCCAACTACCAGCGCCCTCAGGGTGGGATTGGGGGAAGGACGTGAAGGTGTCCTATACAACCTGTGTGACATGACCCAGTGGTTTTCTTCTACCACTTGCAAAAACCATTTGTGGGCCAGAAGAGTCCAAAGAGGAAGAAAATAAAATTAAAAAAAAAAAAAAAAAAAAAAGCAAGGGACACAGCAGGAACTAGAGAAGTTTTTCCAAAGAGATTTTTCTGAGAAAAGAAAAAAAAGTAAAAAATGCACCACTAATTTGTTAGACTGCTTGGAAGCCTAAAGCTATTGTGAAGGGAACTGTGTAAGCAAGGAAATTTTGAATCTGCAGGTGAGTTAGACCTCAGGGTGTAGGATATGAAGCCCAAAGTGGGGGGAGGGGACAAATAGAGAGGTAAGATAAAGAGTTGGAGAGCTGAACCAGTACAGACAACTGATGGAAAGCCCCCTGGAATTGGTACACTTGCTCCTGAACTAGTGTTCAGACCTGCCAGGGCAGCAAACTTCTGCCCAGGCCCTCGGGGACTCTCACCCAGCACCCTGCATGCTGGGTGGGAGCTCTTGTGGGACATGGGCTGGGCCTCCTATTGTTATCTCAGTCTGCACAGCCAAGCCTGTGCCAGGAGAGGGAAGCCAGCGGGCCGTGGGCTGACAGGCTGAGGAATTCCAGGAGGACCATGGCTTCCCCTTGTCTTCAACCTCCAGTGACAACTGATTTAGTTTCTACTTGGACTTGGGGTCACAGGGCAGATTATCTGAATTAACTAATAATAATCCATGCACTAGCCAGAGCTATTATTATATTGGGTGTTAGTCTATTTTATACCTAAAACACAATTAGTCTGCTAATAAATCTGCAATCGTATCTTTGCAATTTGAACTTTTAAATGAGTTAAAGCCAGAGCCTAGATGTCTAAGACTTTTATTTGTTGGTTTGTTTGTTTGTTTGTTTGTTTGGCAACATGTGGCTTAAATAGTGAAAATAGCCTAGATCTGTAAGTTCTGCCTCATAGGGTAGGAAAGAAAGAATTGTCAGGCACACCAGCACTTAGGGGAATCCCTTTTGTTTAAGAAATGCTCCTTCAAAGGGATCAGCATCCCTGCCTCCCTTTGAGGATGTGGCTGTGTGGGAGGCTCTGTCCGTCTCCCTACAATGACAAAACTGAGGAGCCTGTCTTGGGTTGGTGCTTCCCTCAAGACGCACAGTCCGGGCAAAAAATACAGACACAAAGCAGACACAGAGAAGAAGTCAGTGCTGAGCAGAGTGTGGGCTGAAGAATCCTGCCTCCTAAGGAGGTGACAGTCAAATGACGCTGGCTCATCATGTCTGTCAAAAGCTGCGTTAAGCAGGTAAATAGCAATTAAGCATTTCCCTCCCACTCACAAATTCCATGCTGGAAATGCTGGTTTTGCAGGAGCTTCTTCCACTATTGGGTCCATTCATACCAAAGCTCTTTTTAAGAAGGAAACAAACAAGCTTCTAGTGCACCAGGCACTATTTTGTAATGTTTTTAATAGTAACCACAGGAAATCTGTAACTTTTCCCTCTCATGCCCTGGCATTTAATCACTTACACTTTTTTTTATTTTGTTTTCTATAAAATGAAATGAAAAGTCAATTGTTCAACAGTAAGCACAGAATCAATGTGCAATGACTAAATATTTATTATAAGAAAACTTGAATTGAGCAAGACATCACTTGAGCAGGACATGTATTCCCCTAAGCTTCGCATTAGTATCTAACACAACCGTGTTCAGAAACACAGAACCACAGTATTCTCCTTTGCACAAAGTATGAAACTGTATAAAATCCCACAAATGAATGGATTCTATGAGGCAATATGAAGTAAATTAAGACAATATGTGTGTGTGT
The DNA here is from genome assembly GCF_021234165.1 of Pteronotus mesoamericanus. Lineage (NCBI taxonomy): Eukaryota > Metazoa > Chordata > Mammalia > Chiroptera > Mormoopidae > Pteronotus > Pteronotus mesoamericanus. Next base: position 14,154,098 of record NW_026555100.1, on the reverse strand, counting down.
AGAGAGTGAGAGAGAGGTCGAATTCAAAACAATTTATGTCAAGCAAACAAGAACAATGAATATAATTAAAACTGTAATAAATTTCAAGTGGTAGTAACTTAAGGGAAGGAACAATGAATTGAAGCAACCATGGAAGCCTTTGTCAGTAAATGGTGAGCAATAAGGAAAAGCTGCTACAATATGATTTTTTAAAAGATTTTATTTTGGAGAGAGAAGAATGGAGGGAGAAAGAGAGCCAGAGAAACACTGGTGTGAGAGAAAAACATTCATCAGTTGCTTCTTGTGTGCTGCCTCAGGGGACCGAACTGCAACCCAGGCATGTGCCCTGACCAGGAATCAAACCAGTGACCTTTTGTTTTGCAGACAATATCCAACCAACTGAGCCAAATGGTCAGGGCGAGTGTGATTTTTATATAGATATTGCTTTCTAACTTATCCTTAAAATATTAATGTAAATAATACTTTCACTAAGCAAAAAAAGTACCCAGATTTGACAAGTGGTTCATCAACCCATGCCACTTAAAATGCTGTTTCAAATAATTGATGTCTGGGTCAGTCTACAGTATATGCTTATATATCTCTATTACTCAATGTTATGACCTATGGAAAAATTTAGCTTTGCCTGTGTGAGCTCCTATCTCAGATAATGTTACCTCTTTTCACAGTAAGACAAAACAGTAAACAATCTTCTCCTCTCCCAACTTCACCAGGGGTAATAACTGCATTTTTATGTAAGCCAATTATACTTAAGGATTATCTAGGAGGGAGGGAGGGAAGAAGGAACAGTGAGGCTAGTGATAAAATAAAATAAAATAAATCGTGGTTTGTCTGGGGTTTTGGTCTACAACCTGCCAGGAGATGAGTGAAGGGAAGTCATTGGCAGGTGCTACATCTTGGAAGAAGGCTTTTCTGCAGGCTGGGTAAGCCAGCGCTGTGCCAACCTTATATGTAGGAAGAAGGGCAACCACCTACATGGCATAATTTGAGGTATACAACAAGGCCCTCTGGCCGTAAAATCACTCTTCCACTAGCTTACAACAGCCAATGTTCTCCTCAATCAACCACTATTAACCATTAAGTGTAACACAAATATAATGAGTATTAACACTTATCCTATGCCCAAGGGTTGCTGAGCACCACGGCAAACATAAAAAATTGTCCCTGACTTTAAGACCTAACAATTAGGTAAGAGACAAAAATAAAATTGATGAGATAATATCAAATACATTAAGACAACATATAATTAAAATTTTGTGATAAACTCATAAGTCTTATAGCATTAAGAGAAGGAAGAAAGAATCGGAGCCATCATGGAGGGCTTTGTCAAGGAATGAGTGAATTAATTGGGGGAGAAGTTCTAACAAGGGTGTGCAAACTTTTGGTATCTCTGTGCTACACTGGAAAAAGAGTTGTCTTGAGCTATTCATTAAATGCATTGAAACGCATAATCACAAAAAGATCTCATAATGTTTTAAGTAAATTTATGATTTTGTGTTGGTCCACATTCACAACAACCCTGGGCTGCATGCGGCCCATGGTCTGCAGGTTGGACATTGCATTCTAGACTCTAGAATAATAGATGGATTATTCTATTATTCTAGAGGACAAGAGATCAAAAAGTGCAATGGCACAGGGATAGAAATAAAGGGGAGATTTCTGAGGAAAATGGATATGTCTGATTAAAAGATTACATTGAATAATAGAATAACAGTTAAAAATAAATAAATAATTTTTGAAAAGAGTATGCTATGTTATTATATGACCATTTCTATGGAGGGAAAAAGAGTGCATTGAAAGCAGCAGTGGAAAATAACCATATAGACAGAGCTGGGTCCAATGATGGGAGGCTCTCCTTTCTGGTCTATAATCCCCACCTTTACATTTTTTCCTCTTGCAAAGACTAAGAAATGAAACCTCTACCACACTTTTACTTTATGTCATCACTCTATCTCCTTCACAAGATTTATCACAGACTTTTATCTTATTTTTAAGTCATTTACTTTTGTACCTATTTATTTTACTATTTATGGTCCATCTCCAGCTGGGCCCATATAATACGCTCAATACTTTGGATGGATGGATGGATGGATGGATGGATGGATGGATGGATGGATGGATGGACGGACGGATGGATGGATGAAAGAAAACTGTTCCTACAAGACAGGCGGTAGAGCTGGGTGGGGTGGTCTTTAGCTCTCTTTCATTATCTCAAATTCACTGAGTACTTTATCTTTCTCTTGAAGGCAGAAGGAGCCTAGTCCTGAAGAATTCTTTCTGAGAATGGAACAGGGATCTTCAGTATCAAGGCAAGCCTTGTGAAATCTAAGCAGGAATGAGTGCCACACCAGGGAACGCTGTCCAGCAGTCACGGTGTAAAAACAAGCAGGCCCTGGGGTGTGAGAGGAAGAAAGAGCATTAAAAAAATAGGAAAAGTAGAATTAAGAAGTAGGAAGGAAAAAATGTGTGTGCACAGAAAGCAGTGAGCATCAAAAGGAAAGAGCATTTCTAGGACCTTTTTTGTAGTGAGTCTAGAATGGTCAAATCAGAATAGCTGCGACACTGGCCTGGTGTCTTGCAGCAATTTGAAGAATAGCTACAGAATCTGAAGGCATATAAGAACAGAAAGATGAAAAGATTTGAGGAGTTACTGATGAAAGTCTGGAGGAGAGTTCTCTGTGAAGGGAATTTCACTCCAAGAATGTCTGCACTTTAATTAGACAATTGCAAAACTCACTCAGTAACTGATATGATTATCTCATCATTCATAGGATAACTTATCTTAAGAGCCAAAAGGGCATTGGGGATACTTTTAATCAGCTATCAACCTTCAGAGAGGTTTTCCCCCAGAGAATGCACAACCTCAATCTAATCACAAGGAAACTTCGAACATCAAATAGAAATGTTATATTTATTTTTAAAAGGGGAGAGGGTGGGGAAGGTAGAAGAAGGTAAAGGGGAGATAAATAATGATGGAAGGAGACTTGACTTGGGGTGGCGAACACACAACAATATGTGTGATGTATTATAGAATTGTATGCTTGAAACCGATATAATTTTATTAACCAGTGGCACCCCAATAAGTTCAGAAAAAAAAGAAAAGAAAAAGTGATTTAAAAAAGACAAAGATTTATATATATATAAATGTCAGTATCAGAAAAGACAAGGAAAGGTTGTAGGATTTGTTCCAGATTAAAGGAGGATAGAGAGACTTGACCACTAAATGTAATACCTAACCCTAAACTGGACCCACTAGAGAGGTAGAAATACTATAAAAGGACATCACTAGACTACTGGAAAAAAATTGAAATATGGGTAGTAAATGAGAGAAAAGTCTCGTATCAATGTAAATTTAAGAAGTAAATGACCATATTGTAACCATTCTAAATAAAAACTGAAGAATTTAGGTGTAAAGGACATGGTATTTGTAACTTTTAAATAGTTTAGAAAAAATACAGAAAGGGAGGGAGGAAGAGAGTTAGTTCAAAGAGGACAAATGACAAAGTAAATGGCATAAATGTTAACAACAATCAGTTAGAGTAGAAGGCCTAGAAGTGTTTTTGTAACTATCTTTACTTTCAGAACTTTCTTATAAGTTTGAATCTTTTTCCAAATAAAAAGCTTTTAAAAATGCTTTGATGGCACAACTGTAACAGCATAAACAATAAAAATATAAAATATAATTTAAATTAAAAAAGAAACAAAGAAAACTTTAAAAAATGCTTTGATATTCTATAGCTCTAAGAACACAGAAATAAAAGGGAATGATTTCTTGGGATGCTTTCCTGTTATCTTTTCATTATAATTGCAAATTGAATGTCTTGCTTACTTATTTGAGTGTAAAAACTTACTTGAAAAATATTTGCAGAAATCATATATGAAAGTGACATTTTTAGATGTTGCAGAAAGTGGTGGCAGGTAAATGGAGACAAATGTATTTAAACAATAAAAATATATTTAAAAAAAATAGATGTTGCAAACCTCTGCTGGGTCATCAATATCTTGGACTAAGTGTCATGGAGCCTTGCAGCTAAAGTCAATAGATCTTCCAGATTGCAACAAAAACTCACCAGCCCAATGTACATTCACTCCACCTGTATTTATCAGTGTCAAATCTCAGATCACACCCTCCTCTTCAAACTCTTTTCCTCAGATTTAGAGACCAATGCTACATTTCCATCTGATATATTCTTAGAATTCTCCCCAAGCCCATACCTGTAATAATAAAGGAAAACAGAATACAGTTTGGGACTCATAGCCTGACAACCTAAGCCCACTGCAGAATTTGCTTGGATTTGCACTAATTTGCACACTTTTCAATTATTATGCCTTTTGTTTCCTAACAGTCTCTCGCCCCACACCCAAGATATGTGCTGCCTTTGTCCCTGAGGGTTTTGTTTTGGGATTTGTTTGTTACTGCATATTGCATTCTTTTTTTTTTTAATTTAATTTAAACCACTTACATTAGAAGAAAGTTTCCCTGAGTAGTCACATTGCAGAAATATGAGATCAGTATTTTACCTAAAATGAATGTGAAATGTTTTTTAAACGTTTAAAGAAAATGAATGTGGAAAGTTCATTCTCATGTTTAGAAGTATTTATTTGCAAAAATACAGATGTTGACTCCAAAATACTTTATACTAGATAATCAAAATGCTCTAAAGAAGCTATTGCAGAACTTGGTCTTTCTAGCTGAATTCCGCGCCTGCAGGCCCACGTGCATGAAGACGTCCGTGAATGCTGGTCACTGAAGACACCTAGAGGACTCACTCAGAAACTACATGGAAACAAGAGCTCAAGTGCTCGGTGATTCCTTGTGCTGCCTGGGTGTTTATTTATTCAGGAAGCCTGGTGACAGGAGGGAAACAGAATTGGGAACCAGGCCTTTAATACTGAAAACTGGGAAATTAGATCCTCAGCAAATGCAAGAGGAATTTCTCATGATGCTTAATGTGCTATGTTACCTCCACAAGAACACAGTCTGTGGTGTGCTTTTTGTAACAGATAAGAATGACTGTCATTGGCTAAAAAAGAAAAGCAAATCTCACTTATATATGGAATCTAAAAAACAAAATAAGTAAGCAAACAAAACTGGAACAGACTCATAAATACAGAGAACAAACTGATGGTTGTTGGGGGTGAGGATGGGGGCATGGGTGAAAAATGCGATGGGAACAATAACTACAGACTGGTAGTTAGAAAACAGTCATGGGGATTCAAGTGCTACAGAGATAACATAGTCAATAATATTGTAATAAGTATGTGTGGTGCTAGGTGGGTACTGGGAATATCAGGGGGATTACTTTGTAAATCATATAATTGTCTAACCATTATGCTGTACACCTAAAATTAATATAAAATAATATTGCGTGTCAAGTGTAATTAAAAAATAAATATTTTTAAAATAACAAAAATAAAAAATCATTGAATCTAATTGTGGTTGATAGCGGCGAAAGATGGCAGAAAATATTTTGCTGCATTTGCTCTGTGGTCTTATTTGCTTTCCTATTGCTTAGTATGACTTGAACCCATGGATTATGTAAGCTTTAGAAAATTACTTTAAAACCATTTAAAACTCCCCTTTCACTTACCAAAAGCCCCAGGTTTGTTGCCCTATGATAAAAGGAGAGTTGACCCATCTTATCCCCTTTGGCTCATTGACCTCCTAGTATTCTTTCCAATTAGAAGCAGGCTGGGCTTTACTGATTTAGGAATCTGGACGTGTACAATCCAGGTGGGCAACAACATGAAGTTCCAACAAATGTACCAATCTGTTAAAACACAGCTACAACTATAACAAGAACAACTATTTTTAACACAAAATTCCATGGCCCAGAAAGAAGTTTACATATTTCAAGCAATATTAATTACAAGAATGCAGTCTGTGTCTAAAACTTCTTTATAGTGATATTTATCCAGGGCCCTCCCATAGAGGTATCACACTATTTTATGAGAAATTTTCCTTTTCCTTTGTTATGAAGGGATTAAACTATATATTGACCAAATGTATTAGTTTGGAAATATTTTCTTTATTGATCCAATTATTGATTACAAACACTTTAGCTTTCTGCCTAAATTTTTTCTTCTCTTTTTTTTTTTTTTTTATAGGGATCAGGGGACAGGAAGACATTGCTTACCAGTGTCTGGAAGTACTTACCAATAACAAACTCAAATATGAGACTGCATTTTTGTGTCCAGACAGGGTGTGGTTGGACATAGACTTGGAACTGGGGAAAATGTGCTTTTGACCATTTTCAATTTCTTTTTCAAGAAGGAAAACAGTGATAAATTCATCGGTTCCACCAAAGTGAGGAGGAACATTTGTTAATACATATGGGGTTGGCATTATTGCTCAATCCTGCTTGAGCACCTATATGAAATGAGCAGAATTAAATTATGTGAATAATTGTGATGTCCATACATAATGCATTTCAGTCTGGGGCTTGAATGATTCAATTCATTTAAGTCCATGTAAAAAAATAAGCACCATGAAATGTTTTGGGATGGTTAATTAAGAGCAAATGCTGTTAAGAGATTTTGAATTAAAGTGGAACCAAGGGATCATTACAAGAATATTTAATATGAAAACAGTCAAACAGACTCATAAAGGTAGAAGAAACAAAGGCCTATTTCAAAGAAATAAATGAGGGACTCCCGGCCAAGATGGAGGCATAGGTAAATACATTTTGGCTCCTCACACAACCAAAAGAAGGACAACAACAAACTTAAAAACAAAAAACAGCTAGAACTGCCAGAAAAATTTAACTGTATGGAAGTCCAACAACCAAGGAGTTAAAGAAGAAACAGTCATCCAGACTGTGCCACAACACAGAGGTGTGGGTTGCCCTGCCCTAGTGAATACCTAAGGCTCCACCCCTTACGATGTAACAGGAGTGTAGAGACAAAGAAATATGGGCCAAATGAAAAAACAGGTCAAAATTCCAGAAAAAGAACTAAGCAATGAAGAGATAGCCAACCTAACAGATGCAGAGTTCAAAACAGTGGTAACCAGGATGCTCACAGAAAAGGATTGAGTATGGTCGCAAAATTTAGGAAAAAGTGAAGGCTATGCAAAGTAAAATAAATAAAAATATACAGGGAACCAACAGTGAAGGTAAGGAAACTGGGTCTCAAATCAACTGTTGGGAGCAGAAGGAAGGGATAAACATTCAACCAGAACAGAATGAAGAAACAAGAATGCAAAAAAATGAAGATAGGCGTAAGAACCTCCAGGACAATTTTAAGTGTTCCAACTTCTGAATCATAGTGGTGCCAGAAGGAGAAGAGGAAGAGCAAGAAATTGAAAACTTATTTGAAAATATAATGAAGGAGAACTTCCCCCATCTGGCAAAGGAAATAGACTACCAGGAAGTCCAGGAAGCTCAGAGAGTCCCAAAGAAGTTGGGCCCCAGGAAGCGTACACCAAGGCACATCATAACTACATTACCCAAGATTAAAGATAAGGAGAGAATCTTAAAAGCAGCAAGAGAAAAGGAGGCAGTTACCTACAAAGGGGTTCCCATAAGACTATCTGCTGATTCTCAAAACAAACTTTGCAGGCAAGAAGGGGCTGGAAAGCAGTATTCAAAGTCATGAAAGGCAAGGACCTAGAATAATCCAAGATTACTCTATCCAGCAAAGCCATCATTTAGAATGGAAGGGCAGATAAAGTGCTTCCGGATAAGGTCAAATTATAGGAGTTCATCATCACCGAGCCCTTATTTTATGAAATGTTAAAGGGACTTACCTAAGAAAAAGAAGAAGATCAAAGCTATGAACAGTAAAGTGACAACAAACCCACAACTATCAACAACTGAACCTAAAAAAAACAAAAATAAACTAAGTAAACAACTAGGACAGAAACAGAATCACAGAAATGGAGGTCACATGGAGGGTTATCAGCGGAGAGACGAAGAGGGGAGAATGGGGGAAAAGGTACAGGGAATAATAAGCATAAATAGTAGGTACAAAGTAGGCAGGGGGAGGTTAAGAATAGTGCAGGCAACGCAGAAGCCAAATAACCTATATGTATGACCCCTGGACATGAACTGAGAGGGGTGATGGGGGTGCAGGGATGCTGGTGGGAGGCAGGGTGGGGGGGGGGGGAAAGGGGAGAAAAAAATTAGACAGCTGTAATAGCATAATCAATAAAATGTACTTTAAAAAATAAAAAAAAGAAATATACAAATCAAAATTTTTTTCTCTTAGAAAGTATCCTACATGCCTAAAGCATCTAGGATCATAGACACTGAGATTTTTTTCTTTGAGGTAGTCAAAAGGATTTTCTCAAGTTTAATGAATTTATTTATTTATTTTTTGAGAGACAGGAAGGGAAGGAGAAAGAGAGGGAGGGAAACACCGATGTGTGAGGGAAACATCCATAAATTGCCTCTTGTACACATCCTGACAGGAGGACTGAATCCACAACCCACGCACGTGCCCTGACTGGGAATTAAGCCGGTGACAGTTTGCTTTGCAGTACAACAGCCAACCAATTGTGCCACACCAGTCAGGGATTAATTTATTTATTTTTAAATACACAGTAGATCTTCATGAGTTCAAATTTTTGAGAAAAAAATAAGATATATCATAGAAATTTTCCTCCCACTTCTGTCCCTTGGCAACCAGTGTCCTGACTTAGACGCACCAATGTTATCAATTTTTTAAATTTTTTTTTTATTTTATATACACAAACGTGTACACACACAGCTTTCCCTTGCTTTTTGCACCTGCACGAGCATTCTAAACATTATATTCTGTATCTTGCTTTTTCTACGTAGTATATTTTTGAAAACATAATCTAGTACATAGAGCTCTCCTTTTTGTGTATAGCTGCATAGTATTCCCTTGTATGGACATACCAAATTTATTTAATAAGCCTTGGAGTGAAATTCTGGATCAAATGACCTGTGCATTTGTAATTTTGGTAGATACTACCAAAGTTCCACCAAAGAGGTTATACCGTTTATATTATATCACATTGTACAGATTTTCCTGACCCTCCCCAACATATAGACCTTCTAAAAACACTTACCTACTACCTTATCCTCTGAGCATGAATGTGATAGTTTTCTAGTCTTTCCCTATTCACAGTCTAGTGTGCAAAAATTCCACCACAGTCCAATACTGCCCCTCTGCTGCCATCTGTCAGTGCGTCCACCCCTCTCCGGAATCCACATTTCCTTTGCTGCAATATCTTTCCCCATTAATACCATCCCTCCAGCCTGGCACCCTTCAAAGACAAGCTCTCCCTTCACCCTCTCCATGAAACCCTCCTCAGTTATCTGGCCCTTGCTGAGCTCTTCTAAGAGCTTCCCAACACTTTGTCACGAAAGAATTATAGGCCAATGGAGCAATAGATTTCTCCAGGACAGGCAGGGCCTGCAATGATAATCCCTGGATTGATCCTTTGGGCCAGGTCTGTGTTGTCAGTTTACCAGAGAGTTTACACAAAATTATCATTTTCTATACGTGCCATGACATGGAAAATGATGGAATGGTTTTCAAGTTTTCGAAATTCTTACTGGTTTTTTTTGTTCATTTGTTCTGTGCTGGAATGAGAAAGTTGACTCGAATACAGTAGTTGGGTATTGCTCAATGACCTAATGGGAAAATATTTTTCTTTAAATAGCATTGACCAAGACTTCCAATTTAATGTTAAATAGTAGCTGGTAAGGTTTACAGATGAGGAAACTGAGACTTAGAATGATAAGTAACTTGCCCAATGTCACACAGAGGAGCTAGGAGTAAAGCTCCAGCCTGGTCCAAAGATGAGAGATATCATGAACCAAGAATGAGGATGAGTTCCATCCTGTGCACCGAGTGCAAAATGTCAAATTCCAGTTGGCCTAACTTGAAGACCTCCATGTTTGACCACCATGCCACACTGCTCCAGTGAAGGCTTGCTGACAGAATGATGGGGGTCAGCTAAGCCAAGAAAATGACCTTACCTCATGCTTCAGTGACATTATAGATGCCATGGGACATCAGGCATTGTTAGAGGGCCCTTATCTTCCCGTCACTGAATCTCAAAACCTTCCAGTATCTACATTCATTCTTGTCTCATTCCTTCCTCTTGCAATAAGGGGGCTGTGGACGTTTATTTCACTCTGAAGCCTAGTCTCAGATCCCAAACCTACCTTCCCCGTGCATTATTCCCTTTCTCTTCCATGTCTTTGCCCTCTCCCCCACAGCAAACATAATCTAGTATTTCACATCTTAAAAAAAATATATATCATTCTTTGACCTCCTGCCTCCTCCCATCATCCTGTCTCTCTGGGCTCTGTCCCCCATCATGGCCGAGTGTCTCAAGGGGAGGGTCTCCACACCCAGCTCTACTTCGTTGGGGTCGGGGAAAGCTATTCTGTCCCCTCTGCCCTCAGTGCAGGTCCCGCAACAGTGTACACTCCCACAGACACTCAATCTGATTGTTCCTGTCTTTTTAATGAATTTATTTTATTATTTTTCATGATATACATTATAACTTTTAGAATATACATATTTTTTCAGCTTGAATGAATAAAAAACAACTACATGTGCATCCATCAGAAGGAAAAAAAAAACAACTCCTACCTAGAGTACCACACAAGCACATAGTTGATAATCAACACTGATTGATGTGACTTGCTTTAGGTTCCTTGTTTTCTTTTGTAATTACTTGTTTTTAGCCATACTTAGCCATTAGTAAATACTATCATTGCTTTTTTCCCTGTCCTCTATTGCCATAAATAAAACCTACACTGCAACTACATCACTCACGACTTCCTGAACATTCCTGAGGCTTTGGAACCACCACCCTCACCTTAAGCAACCTCTTGGGTAATCAGGAAGATTCTCCAAACCCTCCATGGAGCATGAGGGAAATGGACTCAGCTCTAACAGCATTGGCATGCACTGCAGAGACAAAAATGGAAAAGCCCACCAGAGATTACACCTTTATCATAGGCTTCAGTGGCTTCAGGTATGGATGAACCTCAGCTGGGATGGTGTCAGCTCTGTTGGCAGTTGAGCCTTGGCAGGCAAGGACACCATGCACTAGGACCTTCATATCCAAAGTCAGCTGCTGTGATAGGGATATTACTAGTCAGCACCCCTTTTTGTAAATATCTAAAAAGTGAGGCAGTGAAAGAAAAGGGAAGACCTTAACAGTTAATCTTTCTATATGTCAGACATTACACATATAATCATTTTTAGCCTTACAATTCTAACAGGGGAATCTTATTTTTATCATCCTTACTTTTAATTGGGGAAATTAAGGAACAGAAAAAACTAAATTACTTGTCCAAGGTCACACAGCTAAATAGCAGAGGTGGAATTTGGACCTAGGTGGTCTGAAGTCCATTTGGGAATCATTACACTATACCAGCTTCCTTTTAGCATGTGCTGGTGGCATAGTTGCCCCTTTGGCCTTGGGTAAGCCTAGAGACATCATCACAGATACCTTAAGATGAAAACTAACAGAATTAAGGCAGGGACTCCACAAGTTCACACAAGTATTTTGTGTGAATAAAAAATGTCTCTTCTAGGTGGACCACAATCCTAAGACTTGGTGAGCAGACAGTATTTGCATCAGTTGTGGAAAACTACCTCTCCCTCTGACTTGTGTGGATCAGTCATCCTACAAGGTGAGGGGTCGCAAGTTCAATTCCTGGTCAGGGCGTATGCCTGGATTATGCGCCGTCCCCAGTTAGGGCACATGCGAGAGACAACAGGTCAATCTTTCTCTCTCACATCAATGTTTCACTCCCTCTATTTCTCCCTCCCTTTCCTCTCTCTAAAAATAAAAAATAAAAAAATCTTTAAAAAAAAAAAGAAAGAAAAAAGTACCTTTCAAAGGAACCCTCATGCACAGTTCGTGGGAATGTAGATTGGTGCAGCTACTATGAAAAACAAATATGGAAATTTCTCAAAAAATTAAAAATGAAACTGCCTTATGACCCAGCAACTCCACTTCCGGGTGTATATCTGATGAAATCCAAAACACTAATTCAAAAGAAAATATGCATCCCTATGTTCATTGCAGTGTTATTTACAATAGCCAAGATATGGTAGCAACCCAAGGCCCCATCAATTGTTAAGTGGATAAGAACATATATAAAATGGAATACTACTCAGCCATAAAAAAGAATGAAATCTTCCATTTACAACAGTGTGGATGGACCTAGAGGGTATTATGCTCAGTGAAATAAGTCAATCAGAGAAATAATAATATCACATGATTTTACTTATATGTGGAAGCTAAAGAACAAAATAAACAAACAAAATTGAAACAAAATCATAGACACAGAGGGAAGACTGGTGGGTGCCAGATGGGAGGGGGTTTGGGAGGCTTGGTGAAAAAGGTGAAGGGAATAAGAAGTGCAAATTGGCAGTTACAAAACTGTCACAGGGATGCAGAGTAGAGCATAGGAAATATAGTCAATAATACTGCAAGAACTGTGTTGTGCTACCATGTGGATCCTGGAAATATTGGAGGAAACACTTTTTAAAGTATGTGATTACCTAACAGCTATGCTGTACACCTGAAACCAATATGGAATAATACTAAAAGTAAACTGTAATTGAAATTTTTTTAAATAAGAGAAAAAAGAAAAAAAGTCCTTCTCTAGGCAGGAGAAGCCCATGCTAAGGCGTAAAGTTTGGCAAATGAAGAAGGGCTAGATTTCAGCTCCCACAGACCCCTCAGCTGAGAGACCTTGACAATCACAACTCCTTGCAGTGGTTCCAGTTAAGGACAAAAGAAAGAGACAACACAATTATCATGTAGCTCAATACTGTCTCATATAACTACACTTACAAATTATGCCAAATATCTAGATGAATTAAAATGAGATCATGCATCTTCAATCTAAACCTCTACTGCCCCATCAGCTTATAAATTCAAGAAGCAAAGTTGATTTTGATGCTTAAGTGGCCATAACTCTAAATACACTCTCTCAGTCCTGCTCAAGCAGAACTTACCTGCCCCCAACACAAGTAATTTCTGGAAAGCTCCAAAGGGGAGCCTCACATGTGCCTACAACCCAGATGGTAGTCCTAGGCACCACATGGTATTCCATTACCTCCTGCTCCAGCTCCCACTCGCCAATACTATTGGCTTCGAAAGCAACAGAAAGAAGCCTTGCCAAGAGTTTTTGGAAGCCACCGAAGCTACCAGTCCTCAGAGTTTCAGAGGAACAGTGCGAGTGGCACAGAGGGGAGGAGAATGATCTCCTGCTCAACTCAGTCTTCTTACCTGAGCCCCAAAGAGCTCTGTCTTCATCCAAAATCTCCCCCAAAATGGTCCTCACCTCATGCTCACAATCTCATTAAGCCTTTCTGTCAGTTCCTCATCTTCATTTCTTAAACTAGAAGGACTCAAATCCAATCTGAGGTGCGGAACTGGAAACAGACACTATCACCATCCTCTCCATTTCATTCATTCATTCATCCATTTATCCACCCACTTGATTAATACTGATTAAGGCCAACTCGGTGCCTGACACTGTTCTAGGCAATGAGGACAAAACATTAAATAAGACAGATAAGGTCACTGCTCTCACAGACCTTGTACTCTGGAGTGGGTAAGCAGAGAACAATAAAATCAATTAATTAACAAGAAGCTATTAGCTAGCGTTGATTGCCATGATAAAAATAAAACAAGATGATATGATAAAAAGAGACTGGGGAGGTACTTTGTTTTTATTTTATTTAATTAATTTATTTATTGTATTTCTGTTTTTCAACTAAAGTTGATATTCAATATTACTTTATATTAGTTTCAGGTGTACAGCACAGTGGTTACACATAATTTAAGAAGTGATTTCCACCCCCACCCCACCCTGTAAGTCTAGTACTCACCTGGTACCATATGTACTTTTTACAATATTATTGACTATAGTCTATATGCAGTACTTTACACTCCCACAACTATTTTGTAACTACCAATTGTACTTCTTACATCCTTCACTTTTTTCACCCAACCTCCCACTTATCTGTCAACCGTCAGTCTGTTCTCTGTATCTATGAGTCTGTTTCTGTTTTGTTTTCATTTATATTGTTCTTTAGATGTCACATATAAATGAAATCAAATGGTATTTGTCTATCAGAGCTACTTTGGATTAACTCAGTATTTCTGAATCCCATCAAAACCAACAACCTCTATTCCTAACAAATACAACAACATTTATGGTTTTAAAATAAAATTCATAGATAGCACAGTCTAACCTTGCACATTATATATATTTCTAACTGTAATAAAGAGGAGAAGAGGATGTAATTTATAATAAAACATACATTTAGACATGTAAATGTTTGAACCTGACTATACTTGAAAACATAATGAGGCCATTGAATGTTTGCTTCTATACATTGAGTCATCAAGAATGCAATGGCCACAATGTCCTCTGATTATAGGTGTGTTAGCAGTGACTCAAATTCCACCAGTGGCGTTGTCTTTGGTGACATGATTTATCTAAATAGGGAACAACTCTGGGTGATGCTTTAAACAAAACAAAGAGTTACCTTTCATCCATTTATGTGGTAATGGCATCCTCAGAAATTTCAATGGATGTTAAAACCACCTAAAAAATACTTAGGTAATAGATATCTGATATCTTGGTATAGGTAATTGCAAACTGGTTTTTTCCCTATAGGGCTCTCCAGTGGGACATTTAAAACCATGCAGCATGTAGGCCAGTCCTTCATCGGGAGGATTCTGCTGTATGTTGCCAGGCATCTGGCATCCCCATCATCCCCTCGCATCCCATCACTCAATGCCAGTAGTAACCTCAATCACTGTGACAAACAAAGAAGATCCCATACATTTCCTACTAGGACACCTTCTAGGAACTGGTGCCACCCTCATGAAGAAGTATGATTGAAGGAGGGCTTGCTAAGGAGCTACTCTTTAAGATAAGAACAGAAAGACAAAAACAATTGAGCCATGGAGGGGGAAAAGCATCCCCAAGATGCAAGAGGGAGACCCAGACCACTTTCACTACAGTGATATAACAAGCTTGGAAGATTCAAGAGGCAGAAAGGCTGATGGGACTGGAATGCATGGAGTGAATACTGCAGTGAATAATGGCTTTGGAAAGGTAGACAGAGGTCAAGCCACATTGGGCCTTAGAAGCCAAAGTAAAGAGTTGGACTTTCTTATTAGTGGGATATAGCCTTGTTAAGAAGGGCTGTTAAGCCAAGGGAAGGTCATTATTTAACTTTGGCTAGGTGCTGTGGCTGTGGAGAACAGATCATGAGAGGATAGAGGTTGAGAGAGTTCTTCAGGTGTTTAGGAAATAGCGGTGGATTTGCCTAGGAGATGAGCACCAGAAATGGAGGGCAATGGGTGGCTTCATGAGTGGGTTTGGAAAAAGAGTCAATAGGACTCAATTGGAATTGAGGGGTGAGGGAGAAGAAGTAATCAATGATGATGACCACGGGTGATTTTGACATGAGTAACTAGATGTGCTGGTATCAATTTCTGCACTGGGAAATTTATTGATTTGTTTTAATGTGTGTTGATAGTTCTGTTTTGAACATGTTGTGTTTGAGATGCCTATTAAACATCTAAGTCCCCAAGGGAGCAAATACGCCATGTGGTGTTCACAGGGGAAGGAAAGGCTAGGTTACAAATCTATATGCCCCGAGCACATAGATGGTATTTAAAGTCAGCCTGATGAGAGTGCCTGGGGGAAAAGTGTGCATGGAGCCCCAGTGTGGAGCCCCAGCACAGATCCCTGGGGCACAGCACCTCTTAGAGGTTGAGTAGGGGAGAGGGGATGGGTTAGGAGGAAAACCAGAGCAGTCAAGTCATGGAAACCAAAGCTGCAGGCACAGATAAACACTTTGTGGAACCTGAGGATTTTACCATTTGGAAGGAATCTGCTTTGAGTTAAAAGATGCAAATAATGGCCTTTCCAGTGATGATGACTTCCTCACAACAACAAGCCTCTCACTAAGGATCTCCTTCATTCCTCTCCAGAAGAGAAGAGGCACAAAAGAAGTGCCTGGTGCAGAGCTCCAGTTACTACTTCATGGATGTGAAATGCCCAGGATGCTATAAAATCACCACTGACTTTAGCCATGCACAAGCAGTAGTTTTGTGTGTTGGCTGCTCCATTGTCCCTTGTCAGCAGACAGGACGAAAAGCAAGGTTTACAGAAGGATGCTCCTTCAGAAGGAAGCAGCACTAAGAGCACCCTGAATCAAGATGCATGGAGTTGTTTTCCATATGACTGGGACAAAAAGTATGAGAAAGACGGTCATAAGAGACCTGGCTGGAGGGACAGGCATAGGGGTAGGCATGGCAAGAAAACTGGGCTTGCCCTGGATGGGAAGCTCAGATGGTTAGAGCATTGTCCCAATATGCCAAGGTTGCTGGTTTGGTCCCTGGTCAAGGCACATGCAAGAATCAACCAATGAATGCATAAATAAGTGGAAGAACAAATTGATGATTCTCTCTCTCTCTTCCCCCTTTCCTCGCCCTCTCTAAAATGCAAAAAAAAAAAAAACAAAATTTTTTTAAAGTACAAAATTACAACATACATAAGAGCAATTCAAATGTGATTAGATTGCTATTGCAATGTACAGATCAATGTAGCTGTGTAATCAAATTCTTCTTATTCTGCATACGTTGACTTATTGATGAAGTGTGTCTGGAACATTAGTTTCTTCATACCACTTTACTCTCTTGGTGTCAATTTTAGTGCCATTTCATCTGGGACCACCAGATTTTGAAGGACAAAATTTGACAAATATTCAAAATGCAACTTTACACATTTGTACTCATGTTTGTAGTACCATTCTGGTTTCTGTCCTATAAAAGAGAAATTCTAACAAATCCTGTTTTGCATGACTCCCAGTTTTAAAAGTACAGTGTATTGTTTAATGTGTATGCTGTATGATCAAGTATATATCTGAAAGAAAAGGATTTCTAATTTGATAAATTGTCACTGCAAATCTAACTGACATGCTTTTAAGTATTCACATCTGAAAATTGGAAGACTTTTTCACAGATTTGCTTCAGGTTCTATGTGTTTCAAATACTGTTTTCCCCCACATCTTATGTACTTATAGAGCAGGGTGTTATAGGGTATGTTGATATCATGATAAGACCCTCAGCCCTGCACATCCCTGTCACAACTCTGGGTGAGGTGGCATAGTGGGCTGAAGAAGGGCTCCTGAAACTCTCCCGTGCTGGTGCCACTACACTGGCATGCCTACACCCAAACTAAATTCATTTGCAGCTCTACTGCCCAGAGCTGTATCCAAATGCTGGGAGAAATATTATAAAGTACAGATTAGAGTGGAAAAAAGACAGTAGAAATATTTTGCAAATTTTGATAGAGGAACTCAAGAGTTAAGATTTTAGCCTTAGCTATAGTTGATAGGCTTGAGTGATTAATGCATATGGAAAGCTGTTATTTCAGAAACTGGAATATATGACCTACCTGACTCTAAGAGATGACAAGCAATTCAACCTTTGTGTTGACAAGCAATTCAACCTTTGTGTTGGGGGGCGGTGGGGGGGGGGTGCGTCTGGAGGTGGTATCTGAGCCATTGTGTTCCAGGGAGTGAAGGCAGATAAAGAATCCTTGATCGACAGATAAAGACTTACTTGGAAAATCTCCTCAGGGCTGCAACTCTTATTGCATTAACCTTTTTTCCCCAAACCTCTTAGATACCCTTTCTTCTTATAAAAATTTAGGCTTGAGATGAAATGTGAAGACAGTTTTTAGGGTACATAACCCTCTGTCTTCTCAGATTGTCAGCATCTGAATAAAGCGCCCATAAAGAGTTAATCCTTGTCTCTAGACTAATTGGTTCTGGTAGTGATAGGCAGCACAAATGCTGACTTCCAGTTTTGATTTTACAAAATGTTATGATTCTGTGAACTCCTTGGCTAGAATTCCTTGTAGGTTCTCAAAAGGATCAGGTGCCAGTGAGTGGCCATGTGGCCTAGGCTTCATTAACTTTGAAACCAGAAAAGCCGGGGTTTGTGCTGCCTGTCACCTACCAGACCCAATAAGCAGAGACAGGGATTGAATTTTATGGGTGCTTTATTCAGTAGGTCAGTGATCTGAGAAGAGAGCGGGTTTGTACCCAGCAGACTATCTTAAGTTCCATTTTAAACCAACCCCTTTTATAAGGAGAAGAAAAGTATAGGTAAGGGGTTTGGAATTCAGGGAAAAAGTTAATCGGACAAAAGCTGCAGCGTTCTTTCATCTGTTGACCCATGACTCTTCACCTGTGTCTTGGGCCATGGACATCTAGCCCTGGAGTACAATGCCTCAGATACCATCGTGATGGCTTGCAGTCCTCCTGAGGCACAAAGGTGGAACTGCTTATGGTCTTCTAGAGTCAAGGTGGGTCCTAACTTCCAGTTCCTGAAACAATAGCTTTTTACATACATTGATGATTAAGCTTATTAGCTATTCCCTGAAACTAAAATTTGTCCAACATTTGAGTGCCCCATCAACTTCACAGAAGATTCTTCTCTGCCAGTTGATGAAGTGTTTTGAGAGGTAGGGAGTGTTTGCTGTGTCAAATGCTGCCAAGACGTGTTTTGGATTTGGCAAGTGACCTTGAGTGACCGTGAGGATATCGTTTTACGAGAAGGGAAAGATGCCATATAAGAATGGGTTAAGAAGAGAATGGGAGGTTTAGTCTTGATCTTTCTATACTGATACAGAAAGATTTCCAGAATATACTATTTAATGAAATGTAGAGAACAGTGTGTACACTGTAGTACTATTGCTGTATGATTCAATATGTTTATCTCTCCAAGTATACACAAGATGCCTCCAGCAAAGGGAATTTACCTTGGACATTTTTGAAGCATGTGAATGTACTATCTATTTAAAACATTTTTTTTTTTTTAAAGAAATGTTGCCATGGCAAGAAGCACTGAAGGGGTTGGTAGCTAGAGGAAAACACAGGGTGAAGAGAAGGGTGCCCAAGGATAGGAACTGTTAGGGTAGGTTTGTATTCTGACCTAGTAGAGAGAAAAAACAATAATGTAGAAGAGAAGAGCTAATTGTAGGACCCAGTGCCTGAAGCTAGAGAGAGCCACGCAGCAGGAGGAAGAGCTGGCTGTTAATAAGATAAATTCATTCTCACCGAGGGAGAGCAATACTGCTGCAGTCTAAGTGTCTCAGAGTGGGGAAGGCAAAGTCAGAACATCCTGGAGGATTTGAAGTCTGGTTAAGGCATGTCTTTCAATATGGGGTGGGGTGGGGATTTGACAAGAATCATGATATGATGGTTTAGGGTCTGTGGACAAAGAGAAGGTGATGAAGGTTCAGTTGCAAGCAAGTTGGCAGATTTCGTTAATAAAGGAAGAGATTTAAAGGAATCATTCCCATGTGATTTATTCTATTTTCTTTTATTTTCCTGCTTAAAGATTGAAGCAAGGCCATGAGTCAAGAGTGAGGGGGTGGTATGTTGTGCAGGAGGTCTGAAGAGGGGAGAAAGGAAGGAACCATCACTTTGGATCATAAACAAGAGAAGGTACTAAGGAAGGATTATAAGAATACAGGTGGCTGAATCGTGTCCTCCCAGCCTCTCAGGTACAAGCTGGTGCCCTCAAAGGTAACTAATCTCCCAGATGCAACTTGCCCTTCCTATCAGAAAACATTTTATTTTTATAAAAATCATCTGTATTTCAGTATATAATTAGAGGTAACATCTTGATTAGCATTCTGGTAAAATTTGAGCATGAATCACACTGATAATCAGAGTCAATTAATATTTAGTATGTTCTTGGGAATATACCAGGTGTATTTGTGTATATAATCTCATTAAATTCTTACATTAAAAAAAGAATAAAAGAAAAAAGAAAAGGAAACATTTTAAAACCATTGTCATTCCCAAAGCAGTTTTACAGCTGCCAAACGTGAAGTTCCTCAAAATGCCTCTATATCAACAAAGGTTCTTTGCTTCCTACTTTAGGATTGACAAGCTTTTGGAAGGATTGTTCCAGATCAGGAAGTAGTTGGCCACAAAAGTGAATGTCGGTTTCTAAACTTCCAACATGGAGAATCACTCCATCACTCAAAACTTTGAAATCAAAATGTTTTCCGGCATCCAGTCTTCTCAAGATTTTGAAGATTTTTTTTTTAACCAGGCAAACTTTCATGTTTATTAATATAGACTACACACATGTTTTAAAAAGAGAGAACATAAAAACAATGACACAATATTTTATAAGTACAGACTAGTATAGTAATGATGGTTGTAGTAACTCAGATGTATTTTAATATATACATATAGACTGAATAGAGGAGTTTTGAAGGTTTTAAGGCCACGTTTTAATCGGAGGTTAGTGTGTGGTACGATTTCTTTCCTCCCCCAGAGTCTCTGCAGGGACAGGGAAAGTCTACTGCCATTGTCCGTGCTGCCCTTTTCCTTGGGACTTGTGTTGCCCTGACACTTGGCAAGCACTCAATATAGAACAGCTGCCATCCAAACCATGTCTATGTAAGCACACCCAAAGCTGTGGGGAATTTTTATAAAAATTTGGGTTAAACAGAGGATAGACTTGGAAGCAAGATCTCAACAGAAAAAAAATGTTACTGAGAATAACAGTTTGTAGTTTCTTTTATGCATTTGGGATTAAGGAGGGAACATAAGGAAGGTTACAGAGGGTGGGAAAAAGTAAGGCAGGGACTGGATTATAGGATAATTAGATTACATGTTCTCTTGAGGGTGGTCACATTTTAGGAGGGATCTGCAAGGATGATTGCCAATTACAAGGAGGGGTCAAAGGTCTGTTAACCTAGGTGCACAAAAGCAATGGACATGACTTGGTAAAGCAAAAGTGAGCTTTTTACTAAAAAAGTTGTAGGCCTGTGACTACCCACCAGGAGGCTGCCCAGTTTAGAATTTATGATCAGATTACCCTATGAGGTTACTTTCCACAGAACCCCTTTTTTTTGTCCACATCCATGTAATTCCTTATTCACTTTCCAATATTTCAGCACAAACAGAAGACGAAAGGATTCAGTGCATGAAACACACGAGACACTGGGAACTCCTAGAGCTATTTGGAAAGAATTTCAGTTTCCTCAGAGATGGAGTTTAGAGAAATGCTGCTTTGGAAATATTTTGACCTTACATTTTGTGCAAGGTGAAGCTGATAAGGAATAGAGAACAGAGAGCCCAGGCAAGTTTTATAAAGTGCTTAATATGTGTTGTTCATTCAATATGGAACAAAATGAGGCAATCAATAATTCTAAAGGGGTCCTTAAGGATGACAGACAGGTTCGAGCCTCTTCATATTAAATGATGAAGACACGCTAAAAACTGGCCTAAAACTGGAGTGTGGTCTAAATATGCACATGTAACAAATTGAATCATGACATTCAAAAGATAACGAAGATTTTCAAAGCAAATTATTTCATGCCCCAGCCAGTGTGGCTCAGTTTGTTGGACATCAACCTCCAAATCAAAAGGTTGCTGATTCGATTCCTATCAGGGCACATGTGTGGACTGCAGATTAGGTCCTAGTCAAGGCACATATGGAAGGCAACCAATTGATGTTTCTCTCCCTCTATTTCTCCCCACCTTCCCCTCTGTCTAAAATAATTTTTTTTAATTAAGAAGAAAATAAATTAAACAAAACAAATTAGATCATAGTATATACTATAAGCATGGTTTCCAGGAAAGGAATACACATTTTAAGTTGTGTAATAAATATTTTCTGCTCTCAACCTTCTTTAAATTATTTTTATTAATGATTTTGAGGGGGGGGAGGGAGAGAGAGAAACATTGATTTGTTGTTCCACTTATTTACTGGTTAATTGTTTTACGTGCATTGAGCTGGAACTGAATCCACAACCTTAGCATACTGGGACAATGCTCTAATCAATTGAGCTACCTGGCCAGGGCTGTTCTCAGTCTTGTCTGTATCTCTGGGGGTGTATGAGTAATTTCACTTGAAGTACAAAAGTCTACATTCTAAGCCTTTAATGCTCTGGCCCTGCCTAGCCCTGTTCTCGGGATGCTTTGATTGTTGCTAAGAATAAATCTCCTTTAACTACTACTAAATGGAAAATAACTAACAAAATAGCACAAAACAAAACCCAAGTTACTAATTTTGCTAGAGTTACAAAATGAAATGCGTTTGTTTTTGAGTAGAGAATATTTTTTGAGTTTGATATTGATTAATTTTATCATAATTTGTATACAACAGATTGAAGAAAATGATTAGTTTCTTTTAAGTCTGAGATTCAAATAAAATGATGCTTTCCATTACTTATTCACAAGTAATATTGACAATGCAGGACTACGAATGATGCAGTGTTCCCTGTTCTGGGAATCTCCGGCACACATCGGCACCTCTGGGAGTATGTACATTCTGGTTTGAAATGTCTTAACACAAAAGTACAGGTATAAGCCATTAAATACACATCTCAGTTTTCATTTAACTGTTTAGTATCATTCAATTGTATTAAAATTATTCAATGGTTTAAGAATTTATGATACTCGACTGCACAAAAAGTATTAGGTGAACCACAATGGGGATAGTAGAGGTAATTAAGGCTGTATCTAGGGTCAAAGATTTTACACTTGAATCAAGATGATGTCTATTATCCATTCAACACCATCCTCAGTCTTAATAAACTAAATTTCTGGTTAGTGTCTGTTTCAAGTTTAAGGAAGTCCTGCCTTTTATTCATTGTAAAGTGGAAAATAGGAAAAGATTTGCACTCCCCTTCAGGACAAAAAATGACCAGCAGGAAGAGGAGACCTCATACCCACTGAAGTATTTCTAAAGCAGTACAACTTTATCACAACCACCACCTGACTGACAGCAATTGAAAGGCTACTTGAGTTAAGAAATAGTAAATGGAAAACTTACAACAGTAGACACCTATGTACCCATCAACCTGCTTAAATACAGGATAATTCCCCACAGTGTTGTGACCCCTTGTACATACCTGCCTATCACATCTTCCTCCCCCTCCCCAGAGACAGTCCTTCTCCTAAACTTTGAGTTAATCACTTCTTGTTTCTTCTCCAGTTTTACCATATATGTACCCTAAACAATACATTGTTCATTCTTGTTTATGACTTAGTTGATAAATGGAACTATGTCACATGTATTCTTTTGTGACTTGCTTTTATACTCAACCTTAGTTGAAATTCATCCATGATAATGTATATGGCTGCTATTCATGTTTGTTACTGGACTGGATAGTGTCCTACCGCATGCCTAGTCCATATTTATCCATATTTTTCAGGTCCTGCTATAAGTCCAGCCATGGTTAAAGCTATTTGTTTCATTGAAGATGCCACGGGTGGGGCTAACTGCAGCAAAGCCAAATCATCATCACCATCATCTATATCATAATTATTATTAACAACAAAAATATGAGGACTAAGTTAGAATGTCAAGAAAAGTTTGGAAGCTATTTAAAAGGACCAGTGAGGAATCATGAGTAAAAGAAAGCATTAAGAAAAATTATATAGGTAGACTCTTTACAATTGGTTATATTTAGGATTTTGGAAGTGAAGAAAATGATGGGTCAAAGATTGAAGAATGGTGGAGTCGTTAACAGAAACAGGAAAGCCAGGAGCTAGAACGGGTCAACTATGTGGCATCTGAAGGGCGGGTGGAATATCCAAGGGGAACGTGGGTCAGGAAATAGATTGAGGATAAAGGAGTAATTTTAGTTAGAACCTTTGAAAAGGTGATCACGTTTGAAATTGTGCATGGACTAAAGAGTTGAGAGTAGAAGGCTCAGAACAGTCTGGGGAAATGCCAGTGTAACACTTCACAGCAGATCCTTCCCTGCAGAATAGGACTCAAGTCTCTCTTAAAAATCTCCCTCAGGTGTTTCTGGGGGCTCTTGAGAACTTCCATTTCCCACTTTCTGTTGAGTCTATCTTTGCTGGGCACCATTAGCACTTCCACCTCACTCAGATGGTCTTGCCACCTCTGCTGGGCAATATATGTTCTTTCTCTGGGTGCTGTCCTTAGTGTGGTGCCAAAATTGCAACATTTGATGGGGATGTGAGAGTGAATGCCTACCTCCCTGTTATAGGCTGAGTTGTGTTCCTCTTAAATTCAGGTGTTGAAGGTCAAAACCCTAGTACTTCAGAATGTAACTGTATTTGGAGATGCCGCTCTAGGGCCTTTAAAGAGGTAACTAAGGTGAAATGAAGTCATATGGGTGGGTCTTATTCCAGTATGACTGGTATCCTCATAAGAAGAGGAAAGTTACCTCTGGCTGGGTGGCTCAGTTTGTTCAAGTGTCACCTCATACACCAAAAGGTTGTTCAATTCATGGTCAGGGCACATAATTAGGTTTTGGGTTTGATCTCCCACTGGGATGCATACAGGAGGCCACTGATCAATGTTTCTCATATCAATATTTCTCTCTTTCCCCTCCTCTGTCTCTAAAATCAATAAACATATCCTCAGGTGAATATAAATTTTTTTAAATGAATGTATTTCTGGAAAAGGTTGAAATTTCAATTATTAAATCAAGTATTAAATCTAGGTTTGTTGTCATGGAATAAAAGCATGAGTGACACCACTTTGGGCCTTTGTTTTTTTCTTAACAAGACTGTAATGAAAGAACTATATAGCGTGCTGTGAAAGAGCTATAGCATGCTGCCAAAGAACAGAGGAAAGATTCTGCATTAATCAATCCACTAGAGCTGCCATAACAAAATACCACAGACTGGCTGGCTCAAACAACAGAAATTTATTTTGTCACTGTCTGAAAGCTGGAAGTCCAAGATCAAGGTGTCAGCACGGTTGATTTCTCCTGAGACCTCTCCCCTTGGTTAGCAGATCGCTAACTTGTCTTCTTGCTATGTGCTCACATGGCCTTTTCTGTGGATGTGCACCCTGGTATCTCTTCCATTTCTTTTTCTTTTTAAGTATATTTTATTGATTATGCTATGACTGTTGTCCCATTTTTTCCGTCTCCTTTATTCCCCTTCACCCTGCACCCTCCCCCACCAGCATTCCTCCCCACCCCACTTAGTTCATGTCCATGGGTCATACATATAAGTTCTCTGGCCTCTCCATTTCCTATACTATTCTTAACCTACCCCTGGCTATTTTGTACCTACTATTTATGCTTCTTATTCCCTGTACCTTTTCCCCCATTCTCCCCTCTTCGTCTCTCCGCTGATAACCCTCCATGTGATCTCCATTTCTGTGATTCTGTTCCTGTTTGTTTAGTTGTTTTGTTAGTTTGTCTTTGTTTTTTTAGGTTCAGTTGTTGATAGTTGCGGGTTCGTTGCCACTTCACTATTCATAGCTTTGAGATTCTTCTTTTTCTTAGATAAGTCCCTTTAACATTTCATGTAATAAGAGCTTGGTGATGATGAACTCCTATAACTTGACTTTATCCGGAAGCACTTTATCTGCCCTTCCATTCTAAATGATGGCTTTGCTGGATAGAGTAATTTTAGATTACTCTAGGTCCTTGCCTTTCATGACTTTGAATACTGCTTTCCAGCCCCTCCTTGCCTACAAGGTTTGTTTTGAAAAATCAGCTGAGAGTCTTATGGGAACTCCTTTGTAGGTAACTGCCTCCTTTTCTCTTGCTGCTTTTAAGATTCTCTCCTTATCTTTAATCTTGGGTAATGTAGTTATGATGTGCCTTGGTGTACGCTTCCTGGGGCCCAACTTCTTTGGGACTCTCTAAGCTTCCTGGACTTCCTGGTAGTCTATTTCCTTTGCCAGATGGGGGAAGTTCTCCTTCATTATATTTTCAAATAAGTTTTCAATTTCTTGCTCTTCTTCTTCTCCTTCTGGCACCCCTATGATTCGGAAGTTGGAACATTTAAAATTGTCTTGGAGGTTCTTAAGCCTTTTTTCATTTTTTTGCATTCTTGTTTCTTCATTCTGTTCTGGTTGAATGTTTATCCCTTCCTTCTGCTCCCAACAGTTGATTTGAGACCCAGTTTTCTTCCCTTCACTGTTGGTTCCCTGTAGATTTTTATTTTACTTTGCATAGCCTTCACTTTTTCCTCCATTTTGCGACCATACTCAACCTTTTTCTGTGAGCATCCTGATTACCAGTGTTTTGAACTTTGCATCTGATAGGTTGGCCACCTCTAGGTTGGCTATCTCTTCGTCGCTTAGTTCTTTTTCCAGAGTTTTGACCTGTTCTTTCATTTGGACCATATTTCTTTGTCTCAGCACACTGTTATGTTGTAAGGGGTGGAGCCTTAGGTATTCACCAGGGCGGGGCAACCCACGTCACTGCATTGTGGTGCTGTATGTCATGGAGCAGTCAGAGAGGGAACAATGCCGCTTGCCTGACTCTAGGCAGACTTCCAGTCACTTCTCTTACTACCCACAAGCAAATTGGGCCCTTTTGGTGCTGATTTTCAGGTGTGTGTGTGTGTACATTCTAGGATCCTCAGGGTCTCTCCAACCAACTATCTTGTGAGGCTGGGAGTGTCCCCTACCTCCGCAATCCCTGCAGATTTTCATAACCAGAGGTTTTGAGGCTTTTCTCCCCATGCTGAAACCCTGGGTTGCATGGTCTGTCTTGCTCCCCACCTGTGCCTCCCAGGTTATCCAAATGCAAATGTGGGACCACCAGCCACTGCCTTGCTACTGCCCTCTCTGCCCCTACTACCAGTCTGGATGAATGTTTCTTCTTTAACTCCTTCGTTGTTAGACATCGATACCGTTCAATTTTCTGGCAGTTCTGTTCTTTTGTTTTTAAATTTGTTGTCCTTCTTTTGGTAGTGCGAGGAGGCAAATTGTATCTACCTATGTCTTCATCTCAGCTGGAGGTCTCTCTCTTCCATTTCTTATAAGGATGTCAGTCCTATTGGATTAGGGCCCTGCCTGTATGCCCTCAATAACCTTAAATACCTCCTTAAAGCCCCTATCTCCAAACAGCTATGTTGAGGATTAGGGCTCCAACATACATATTTTGGAAGAACATGATTCAGTCCAAAACAGATTAGCTTTTCAGGAATGAAGTTCCATCCAGAGTAAGATCTGAAGTTTGCATGGAATTAGCCAGGTAGAGACTGAGGAAAAGTATGCCTTAGACTGCTGGCAAGAGATGTACAAAGGCCAGAGAATATGAGATTTCATGGTACATTAGAAAACTAAATAAAGGTCCTTTCAAGATGAGTCTAGAAAGGTAATCAGACTAACTTTGGAGGCCTTGGAAGTCATGACAGAATTGGACCTTAATCTCAGACAACAGAAAGACACTGGAATGCTGTAAGCAGGAGAATGGCATAACCGAATTTGTATTGACACTTGGGCTATAGTGTGGAGAGTGAACTAAAAAATGGTAATGCTGGAGATAAAAAGATGAATTAGGAAGCTGTTACAATAAAATAGGCAAGAAAGTGGTGGGAATGGAGGGAAGTATATAGAATTGAGATATCCCCAGGATGCAGAATTGGCAGGACTTGCTAATGGACTGGGACATGGGAAAAAAGGATGATGTTTCTGAGTTGAGCAAATAGGTGGGAAGTTGGTGCCGTGCCCTGAGAACATGCCTTTGTTCTTCAAACAAAGAAGCAGATGGTCAGGGGGAGGGAAAGATGATGAGCTTAGTTCTCAATATATTGAGTTTAGTTTGTGAGTCATATAAATAAAGATGCTCACAGCCTTAACAGCTATCTATTTCAACCCCTGCTTTTGAGATGAGATTTTTTAAAAACCCCACAAAGCTGACGTTTCAAGAGGTTTATTGAAATGTGATACACATCCAGGTTTATCTGACTGTAAGAGGTAGGCTTTTTCTACTATATTTTCATTTAAATTATGATGACTATAGTCATCAAAATTTTACTCCAAACTCTGAGTCAGATATATTTCAGAATTCAAAATTTTCTGGATTTTAGAAAGCAACTATGCGCCTATACTCTATATTTTAGAATACGAGCTGAGCAGTCTTTCGTAATAAATGTAAACATTAATAAATCTTCAAAGACTAACATGAATATAATACTAAGGGGGATAATGAACAGTCTCATGATTGTTAGGATAGTTTTTTCCACCAAATGAGTAATATAAAAACTTTCAGTTTTCAGAGTATACTAGATTTTGGAACTGTGGATAAAGGTGTACCTTCTAGAATAATGTAATGTCATGGAAGTCAAAGGAATAGAGTTTGAAGAAGAAAGTGGTGATCAGTGGTGTCAAATGTTACTGTGAAAAGAAGGGCAAGATGAAGAAAAGTTATTAGACTTAGATGTCAAGAAGTTTATAGTGATATCTTCAGGAGCATATCCATTATTAGCAGAAAGTAATGGGAGTACAAGTCAACATTTAAGGAGTTAAAGAGTAAGACAAAGTACATAATGATAGAATGGTTAAAATGAAAAGGCAAAACATTACAAATTATTGTCAACAATTTAGAGCAAGTGGAATTTTTATTCACTGCCAGTGGTAGTGTAAATTGTCATACGTATTTTGGAAAACTGGAAGTATCTACTAAAGCTGAACATATACATATCACCAAGCAATTCTAGTCCTATGTATATGTTCGGCAGATAAGCATGCATATGTGCTCCAAAAAACATATACAAGGATGTTCATATTAACTTTATTTTGGAGTAGTTGTGGGTTCATGATGTTGTAAATAAACTAGTTACAAATAAATAAAAAGTGTTGTGCGTGGACCACTGAGGATAGTTGATCATGCACCAAGAATTATAATTAATGCAAATCTGTGCACTGAGGTCCATGAGAAAAGGGGAGAAGTATAAGTTGTTAATGAGAATGGTGCTTAGGTATACATACCTTCTTTCAGGAAGTCTAATGGTAAAAGCAAAGGAGGATGCACACTTCCCCCCAAGTACTGACGATAGAAGCAATAGAAGAGTAATTCCAGGGGACGTTGAGATGGAAACCATGTGACTGCATGTGCAGTGGAGAGCGAGCTTGGGCTTTCACTAAGACTCTGCCATGCCAGGTCTGACTGCCCTTTTCTAGATTTCTTTTACAGACTTCTATCTTGCTTAAGCCATTTTATATTGTATTTTCTATTATATGTAGGAAAATGCAACTCCTAACTAATAGACTTTATTAAATCCCCCATTTGACTTAATCTAGTCAAGGTTGGTTTCTTCTGTTTGCAACAAAAAAGTACCAACTAAAACATGGTGTGGCGGGTATAAGGGGACTAAACGGTAATGGGGAAAAAAATACAATAAAGATTAAATTTAACAAAAAAATGTAAAAAGTAAAAAATACAAAAAAATAAGAAAAAATAAGATATATGGCATAGAATTTGCTCTTCTGTATTTTACTTTAAGGCTTATTGAAAGTGAATATGTGAAGAAAGTATATTTAGTATTTTATCTATATCCAATAATTTTAAAAGATAGTATAATCAATGGTTAAAAATAGACTGGAAGAGTGAACAACTGGTCAAGTCTCTCCCACAAGTAAAGTTTATGGAAAAAAAAATGAACAGTTAGGATTTATCTAGACTAAAAGCAAATTAAGAGAATTTAAAAGACATAGCAATTCCATGCAAGGTGTGGACTTTGATTAGATCTTGATTTACTCCAATTTTGGCAATTTGGACACTGTTGGGGAAATTTGACTATGGTATAGGTTGATGTTATAGAACTAGTGTTAATTTTGTTGTGTATGACTAAGGTGGTACAGTAAAGTGGGGAAATAGTCTAAGTTTTTGAGATGAATACTAAGGTTATTAGAGGGAAGTAAAATATTTCTAATTTACTTAAAAATTTTTAGCAAACAAGTAGATGGGGAAATATGGCAAAATGTAAATAACTACTAAATACAGGGCTTAGATATATCATATTCATTATCCTGTTACACTTTCAATATATTTGAAATTTTTCATAAAAAGAGGTATAAAAATGCATCTGTACAAAAGGGTTTTGATTATTTATACAATTACAAAGTAAATTTCCTGTAAAATGCAGCCACTAATTATGATTTTATTAAGTAGGGTATTTGCTCTGTGATAACTGGAGAATTCAAGAGAGTTCTATAAATTATTTCAATTTTGTGACAAAAAAAACTCTCCAGCTGGTCTTTGCTCAATTGGTCTTTGCCTAATTACTTTGCTTCCTTTCCTGAAAAACTGAACTGGAAAAGGAGAGTGTGATGAACGTGGCAATCATGCTGTGAAAGAGTCCATCAGACTCCTGAGAATTCCAGAACTGGTGAGGGAGAATTCAGTGCGTAATAACCTAAGTGTCTGGCCAAAGCTGAAGTCTGGCTAGCCTCCACGTACGCCGTGAAAGTTCTCTGGCCACAGTCCTGATGTCGTAACATCTGAGGTTGCATCATTCTTCCCTCAGCTGCTCCTGGACCAAATGTCAACAGCATGTGATGTAAATATGTCAGAACAGAGTATAAGGTGTCTACCATATCCTCCCATCCTCCCTCTCTCCCTCCCTCCTCCCCGCCCTCTCTTCCTCCTTCCCTCCCTCCCCAGCCCCACCCCAAGGGTTTTTCAGTTTCCTAAAAGGTAGAGAAGGCTAGTGAAAAAGACCATCTCAGAAGTAAAGCGTAAAGTAAAAGTGAGAGGTAGAAGATTCAGTTACTGGTAAAATTGCTCCTTGTGTGTTTGTGTGTGCACGCGTGCTGCTTTGCCACTCCTCCCTTCCTGAAACTCTCACAGGACTGTCAGTCAGGGTTTCCTGTGCTTGTGTTGCTAGGTGGAATGGCAGCAGGGGGCATGCAACACAGAGGGACTGACGTCTTAGCAATGGACATAAGAATCTTGGCAACTGTGGAAAAAAACTTTTTAAAAGGAGGCTTGAGGCAAATCTCTCCTAGAAAATTTAAGGAAGAACAGTCTCTGTACTTCTGCCTTATGACTTCAATCATTTCTTCCCTATTTCCAGTTTCTAAGTAGAATCTACATAAGTAAATGGGTAATTAAAATGGTAATTTTAATAAATGAGTAAATAAAAGGGTAATTAAACACTATTATCTTCCAGTATCTCATGATTCCTCTAATACCTTCCCAATATGTGACCTCTCTGTTTGAAATAAAGTCTAGAGGGACTAGCACTTTGCCCCAAAGGGTCAGAGCAACAGGTAAGGCTGAAAGTTTGTGGTTCTGCGTAATTGGGGATGGTGAATATAATAGCTGAAGAAGACTTGATTGGGCATGTCTCAGTGTTCTGAAATGCCTGGAAAGAAAATATAGATGAAAAGGGTTTCCTGCATGCCTGACCCAGTGCAGATTAACAGGTAAGTTATTTTTTATAGATAGAAACAGGGAGGCAGCCTTGCTGGGACACCAGCAGATATGTGGTTCAAGAACATTTGGGATTCTGGAGAGCTCCTTTATTTGTGAAACACTAACCTAATACAAAGTTGGTTGAATCATTGCCTTTTTGCCTTTATTTGACTAACTTTTCCCAGGTGTCAGCTTACAGGATAAGAAACCTGCCCTGAAATTCTACTTTCCTTGGCCTCCCCTCTGTTGAGCTTTGTTGAATAGAATGCCGGACTCCTGCCTAACTTGGCTCTCCTCGTCCTGGCTCATGCTGAAGCAACTGGACAGCTTGGCTCGGAGTCCAAGGAGTTAGAGTCTGTGACCTTACGCCAACCTCCTCCAGCACCCTCCCCCACTCCCCGCCCCGCCCCTGCCAAACACACACACTCTGTGCCTGCCCAGTTTGGTTTGTGAGTAGTTCTTGGCAAATCCCCCAGAGGAAAATAGAGCCACTAACAATAGCAACTCCCTTTTTAGCATGAAGCTGTTGATACTCAGGACATGAATTTAGGAAAACCCAAAATAACCTATGTAATTACAGTGGGTTACCCTAACAGTCTATTTCGGTTATTACCAACATTAGAGTCACTCCAGTAGATATTTAGCTGCTTGTAGTGGAAAGAGTACTGGGTTTATAGCCAGACTGACCTGGATTCAAGACCTAGCTTGGCTATTTACTAATTTTATGACGCTGGGCAAGTCAGTAATTTGAGCTTGTTGAAATTGAATGAGCAAATGTACATGTGCATGCCTGAAAATCTGTGAGATGTTATACAAAGTTGAACTATTACTATTGGGAAATGGGAATAATTTAAAAGTTTCAGAAAAAGAAGAAATTCAAATCTTCAAGAAACAGTGGAATCAGCCTGAAGCAAGATAGTGTTTAACCTCTGTTCAACACTATGCCCAGTCTTAAACACAAATGACTAGAACTATAGTTGTGATTTCAAGCTAAAGGCTGTCTACCCTTTTGTTCATGATGAAACTGAAATGGGGACTCAGTGGTTCCCTTCGTGTAAAAAGAAAAGCCACAGGCCAGACTGGAGTCACTTGTGCTAAAAGCCCATGATACCAGGCTTAGATTTAATACCTAATCTAAATTGAAGTTTCAGCTCTCCTAAGAGTGGCATTTTAAACCAGCCAGTCTGGAATTTCCTGATCCACACTAGGGAAATCATTTGCATAAGAACCCCCTGTCTTCCTTTAACGGAAGGTGTCCTTGCCTAACATAACTCATTCTTAATTTCTTAGTCCCACCCACTTTCTGCCTATAAAAATCTTCCATTTTGTACAACCCCTATGAGTACCCTTCTGTTTGCTAGATGAGATGCATCTGATTCATGAATTGCTTAATAAAGCCAATTAGATCTTCAAATTTACTTGGCTGAATTTTGTTTTTTAACAATATCAAGGGATGATATGGCAGGAGGAAAAGTCTTCATACAAGTAAGTACAGGAAAGAGGGTCATCTGGTTACATGCTAACTGCTGGTTTTCTCTGCAGTTAAGCCACTGTTTTTGTCCCTTAATTTTTTATTTTATATATAGCAAAAGAGATTGGCTCTTCAGACTTAGTCATATTTTTGTCCTATATCAATCTGGTGCATACATGAGAAGGGAAACAGTAAAAGAAATTGGTTCAAGGTTTTGTTAAGGGGGTCAGTGACGTGGGCTATGAAAGGATTCACAAAGGGAAGAAAGTGTAGAGAATAAAGTTTTCATTCACTAAGAACAGAAAGGGGCATGTGTGGAGAGATACACCAGCATTGAGGGGTGGGGACTTTGAGTTTTTACTGGATTATAATTGGATTAAAAAAGGGTGGAGGGTTGCTGTTGTGTGGCTCCTGGGCTGTTGGAGGCATTGTAACAGGAGACTGCAGTTTGTTCCAATGTTACATTCTGCCTGTGGCTGTGGGGAGCAGTTAGTTCTGTTCTTGCTTTACAGTTTCAGTCCTGGGGACAAGCTCAGAAGGGTAAAATGGCAGTCATGCTTAACAAGGTCACAGGACTTCTCAGCAAAAGGTGCCACAATAGCAAATGGCTCTGGCTTTACCCTTCCAGGTTTCCTAAAGCAATACAATTTCATCACAAGTGCCACCTGACTGACAGCAATTATAAGAGATCACCTGATCTCAGAGATGGTAAAATAGGGTAAATCACAACAGTAAAAACCTTACCCACCACCGTGCTTAGATACAGAACAATGCCCCATACTGTTGTGATCCTTTGTGCATTCCTCCCTTTCACATCTAGAAGTGCCCACCAAGGGCATGCATGATGCACCCACCACAAACCACTTTAACACCCACTGAGGATATGGTGGTGATTCTGCCATGATCATGTTGGCTCCTCTTCCTCTTGGGCCCTTGCTGGCTGCTCCTGACATTTCTGTGTTTCTCTGTCTTTGGCCTACAGATTTGGTTGCTGCCATGTGCCCAGTACCGATGTTGCAATCCCTGCTGCAGCCACCTCTGCTGCTTTTCCTGTTACTGCAACTTTGGTAGGCTCTGTGAGTTTCCTGACTGTAGAAGAACATGTGCTTGGGATGGATTCACTGAGCAGTCTGTCAGCACAGCAGGTGTGGAAGGCACATTGGACTCCGCTTCGCACAGCATAATCAGAGGAGAGGCCCCAGAAACCTCAGAGACCACGTGAAGATTCCTGATGCTGACCTGATCTTGATTCCTTTCTCCCTAGATCTCCTGAGCTGAAGGCAAAAGAAGCAACAGAGGCAGAGAAGACAGAATGGGAGAACAGAAGAGGCGGCTCCCTTCTCTTCCTGGAGCTGAGGATGCACAGAGGAATTTTAACTTAGACGAACTTTTGAGGTCATCAATCTCCAAGTTCCCACTTGATACAGAAATCCCCTCTACTGAACCTCTGTCAAATGCTCTCTAGTTTTACTTCAGCTGTTTCAGAACTAGGGAGAGAACTCTTACAGTGTCCCTGGTAGACATCCTCACATACCTTTATTTTCTATACTTCTGCTAGTGTTTCTGTAGGGATCGCTGAGTCGAGGTTATGCACCTTTTACATTTTGATAGCAGGGAAAAGATTGTGTGTGTGTTCATCCACTCATGTTATAGTAATTTATACAATGTCAGGGCATGGCAGTCTTGGGGAGACAGGTTACAGTTCAAAGAAAGAAAGAACTTTTTAAAAATAGATCACAACAGATCGCTCTAACTTGCCTGAACTAGTAAGTGTTCAGGAAGATACTGGACTATCATGATGCTATAGGTGGGTATGAGATTATATGCTAACATCTAAGAAACGTATGAAATTGAACCTCATGGTATAACAAGAACCTCTCCAATGTGTCAGGTCCCTAAGAGGTGGCCCATTTAGGTTGGGATTCTTTCACATTGAATGTATTTTCCAGGCGAGCTTCAGAGAGCACTAGAACCAGCTTTTAGATGTGCTCCAAAAGCTCCCTGACTCTATCTTACTGGGTCACAGAAGAGACTTTATTCTGGACTTTTCTCATCTCTGTTTCAATAACAGGCATGTCCACTATGTCCCCAGCTAGGATGGCCTTGTAATTTCTGCAACCCTCCTCTGATGGCCTCAGGAGATAAATGGACTTATCCCAATAGGCAAAGAAGTCTTCTACATGTCTGAAGGAATACAAACCTGTAAGTAGAAAAATAGTGCGTGGCAAGCTTCAGGTCAAGCTGTTTCCTAAACTTCAAGGGAAGCAGCTGTTGGGGACCAAATTGTGTGGTGTCTGGAATTTTAGCCCTGCGTGAGCCAGGCCTTGAAAGGGGACTGTAAGCGTCGACCAGAAAACTGGGAATGCTGGAGGCAGGCAAGATTCCATGCTAACACTGAGGGTTCCAGTGGGAAATCTTCCTAAAGAATGTACTGTATCCACTGAAGCTTGCTCTGCTTTGCGCTGCCCTGATAAGGAAAAACCAGATGTTTAAGCTCCCAACAGAAGGAGTAAATTTCTAATTCAGGAGCCATACCTTAATGACCATCTGAGGTCAGGTTGTCTAATACCTGACCTAGGGAAATCTCTGTGTTCATTCAATTGTTATCTATGATGTCTATCTGTTTTCTGTAAATACAGCTTTAGGTATTGATTGATAAGCTCTACATGCATGCTCTATATCCTTCTCAATAAAAGCCACTTCAGAGAAGGGCTTGGGGCATTCTCCACTAGAGGAAATCGCCACCCTTTTCTCCTGGCAAACCAAGTGTGTCTGGAATGACTCATTTTTTCATCTGCAATGTCTGGGAGGACTCTGCAGGATGGGGACTTCCACAATCAGCCTGGGTAGCTCTAAAGTCTTTGTACACTTGTAACCTTTTCTTTTGATAACTTAGCCATGTCCAGCATGCATACTCTTGATAATCTGTAGCTGGTCAGGCCAACAGCATGACAGCAAATGGCAGAGAACAGGGCTGGTGGATGCAATATCTGTGTATATTTGGACATGGTTATGTGCACCCATGTTGTCTCCTCTTTTGCTGACTGGATGAAGTAGCTCTCAAATATTGGTGTGTGTTTGAATATGTCATGTTCTCCTTCTTTGTCCAATTGCTGCTGAAGTTCCCCCTAGAGGTATTGACACATTCACTGAAGAGCCAACCACTGTGGATTGACAAGTACAGTGACATGAATGCGCTATCCATGGTTACAGTTTATCAAGAAAGCTGTGTCTCTGATCCTGGCTGGCGTGGCTCAGTTGGTTGGATCTTCTTCCCATGAGCTGAAATGTCACAAGTTTGATTTCTAGTCAGGGCATGTGCCTGTGTTGCAGGTTCATCCCTGGTCCCCTGTGGGGGTGCAAGAGGCAACTAAGCCAATGGATATTTCTCTCTTCCTCTCTTTCCCTCCTTTACCCTCTCTAAAATCAATGAGCATGTCCTTGGGTGAGGATTTAAAAAAAAAAAAAGGTTCTGCCTCTGGATTTTTACCCCTGAATAGTTATCTTTGCCATGTATCAGAGAACCAAAAACGTAGTGGCTTAAAAACAACACACATTTATCAACTCATAATTGCCATGGGTCAGGAATCTGGGTGATTTTGATAGGTACTCTGCTCAGACTCTCACAAGGCTACAGTCAAGATGTGGGCCAGGGCTGGGGTCTCACATAAAGCTTGGGGTCCTCTTCCAAGATCACACAGCTTTTGAAAGAATTCATTTCCTTGAACCTGTACAAGTCATGTTACCACTATCACATCTCTCCTTTCCCTTCACGGTATAAATAAAAAAAAAAAAAATTTTTTTTTTTTTTTGTCAATAAATTCCTTGACCAAAGGAACCCAGGATTAGCTGTTTGGTACATAATTGTTAAATGAATCAAGAATTACATTTGGCTATTTGTGGCCCACATTATTTTCTTTATTAGTTTGTCAGCAACTTGGTGGCAGGGCCCTAAATCATTTATGTGTGTTTGGGACGAGGGAGTCTATTCCAGGGCATGGTTTAGCGCTGCTCAATTTCAAAAAAAAAAAAAAAAATCAAGCGAGTGCAAGATTTAAGGTGAGAACGGGAGAGCAAAGGAGGTTGTAGCAAAGCAGAGAGAATTTGGGAAAGGTCAGGCTGGAAGGAAATGAGAGAAGCCAACAGCTGCTAAACTGAAACAAGGCTACATATCCGCACAAGACGTCAGAAGAGACTTCAAAAACACTCAAGATTAGTTCTCGCGAGAGAAAAGATAGATCTCGAAGAAGTGTACGTCAGCCCTTGACCCGCCTTCCTTGAGCCCCACCCACAACCCGTCCTCACTCCCACCTTGAACCACCGCATGTGACGTCGTGACGCGTGCGTGGCCGCGGCGCAGGGGGTGGGACCGCGGCGCAGGGGGCGGTGTCCGCGGCGCCGGAGGAGGAAGTGGTGAGGTTGTCGCTCCTTCTGCTCCCTTGGCTGGCTCCCGGCACCCGGCTCCCGGGACACGGAGAGGAGCCGCAGTCTCCGTCGCTGCTTTGCGCTGCCCTGCTGTTCTCCATGTGCTTCGGCGCCGTCGCTCCCCTTCCTCAGGCCGCCTCTTACTCCGGGGTCTATGGAAGTAATGGAAGGACCCCTCAACCTGGTGAGTGGCCCACAGAGGGTCGCGTCCGCCCTCGGTCTCCCTTGCCTTAAGGGCCGGGTCTGATTCCCTTGGTGCCGCTGACTCTCGAGGCCAGGGGGCAGGTTTGGTGGGGGTGGTCCTAAAGGCTGGGGGGCGCAGGCGGGCGTGGCCCCACAGCTGCTTTGGGCAAGGAGTCCCAGACTCGGAGCCCCTCAGGGATCCCAGGGAAGCTCCCGAGCCCTTTTCCCGCCGCCTCCCGGCGCCCCCTGCCGCAAGGCGCTGAGCGAGGGGCTTCCACCAGCTGGGGCTTCCACTTCTTCAGGCCTGAGGAAATGTTTCCAAGCGCCACGTAAACACCTCCCTGAAGCCTGAAGAGACACTGAAACCCGTCGGGGCAGAAATGGTGTGTAATACTGGGTTTAACTTCCAACACAGAGGGTCTGAAGTCTTGAGAGACTCCCCACTTCGGAGCGATGGAGTAATACCCCTCCTCACCCCCGTTTTTCTCTTCATTCACTTCTCCTCTGCATTCAGATGCATAAATTCGAAGTCTTCCTTCTCCTCCATATGTTACCCAGGGCCGTCCCTTTTAGCTCAGTTCTATCACTTTAGGCATCAAGAAAATACGGTAGTTGTTGGCCTTTCTCAGAAAAAGTGCTGATAGTTCATTTATTAAGACTTTAGGCACTTCAGGTGTTGCGGTTTAAGCAACAACGAACGGAGAATCGCGTTTCTTTCTCACTGGCCATTGCATCTTCTGGTTTCCCAGAGAGAGCATCTATTTTGGATACAAAAGTCAGCTTACTTAAGGTTTCAGACAGAGAGAAGGAACTTTTAAGAGTCACAGGTTTGAAATTAAATTGCAGTAGTGGACATACGGAGCATTAATTTTTCGTGTTGGAACTCTGAACCTTAGGGTCGTAGAAGAGCCCTGGGCTGGATTTAAACCATTCAGGAGAGAAGCAGGAGAACCTGGTGCTTTAAGAGCATATATTTTGGAGCTAGACTGCTTGAATTTGAATTCTGGCGTTGTTACATTGTGACCTGAGGCGTATTGTAGTTGACCTAACTTTGTTGGTTTGTTGTGAGGATTAAAGTAGCAAATAGGTTCAAAGGATTTAGAACAGCACCTGGTACATAGTACAGTGTAAAAGTTAGCTAGTATGACTAGACCATAAACCTTAATTTAAAATCTCATTTGTAAAAATAAAGGTTTGGGCTTGTTGAACTTGAAAAGCATAGGATTGTAGGACCTAAAACTGTGGTTCCCAAATGACTGGTACCAGGTTAGCTGCTCTGAGAAGCACCTCCCAGTTTTATTAAGTTGGGCCCTTCCCCCATTGGTAAGAGTTGTTTACACTTAAAAAAATTGGACTAGATTTGTGAGCTTTTAAAAACCAGGGAAATGTCTTGTACTTTTCCTGTTTTTAAGGTGACATAGAATTTACAGTGAAATATAATGGATGGCCCAATATTGAAACTTAATAGGAATGTTAGAAGTAACCAGCAGTTTATACAGTGCTCCAAAGTTCAAGTGTCCTTGCAAAATGACCATTGGTTTAGTTCCAGTTAGCTTTACTTTATTTGGCTGCAGGCTGCAGCATAACCCCAGCCAACTCCCACTAATGTGTGGTAGCTTACGAGAAGGGAACTGGGTAAGCGTTGTAGATGGAGCAGGAAAATCACCACTTTAGGGAAATTTAGTTAAATGGTGGTAATAGTCTTATCTTTTTATTGGGAAGAATTTTGAATACCATCTTGTTAAGTAGTCTAGCAAAATTCGATAATCCAGCCATGAAATTTGTGGGTGAATATTAGAAATTTGGTACCTTAGATTCTTCAACCATTTGCGATTTGAAAGATTTGAGTTACGGCTCAGCAGTTTATTGAAGGATAACAATGGAACAGAGATTAACATTTTTCTGAATTATTTTAACTGTGCTGTTAAGTACCAATGACAGGCCTCTGAATGTGTTGTTATTCAGTTTTATAAGACTGTTTTGTTTTTTTGGTTTTTTGTTTTTAAGGCTATCACATTTCTTTACTGAGCAGATATCCAACTTAGTATTCAGTTAACCTGACAGAAATAGTTCTCAATGCTACAATTTAATGAGTGGCTTTGAAAATCTCAGTGGTATATACAAGTTTTTTCTAATGACATAGTGTAGTCCTAATTTATTGTATAAGAACCATTACAATACATAGGTTGATAATCATGTGTCCTCAGAGCATCCTTGGAATTTAGGAAGAATTGCTTCCCCATTTTAAAGATAAATAAGCCTAGGCTGAAAGACCTTAAGCAATTACTTAGACCAGTGACCTAAGTGCATTATGCAGCATAACTTACTTTGATATCATAACCTCTTTCTTGCAGTGTTTCTGCCTCTGTGTACTCATCATTTTAATTTCAGTATGGTCCTTATCTACATTGAACTGTATATTCAACATCTATTTAGTGCCTCTGCTTTAGTATTGATTCTTTTGTTAGGTTTGCAGTAAGGGCCTTGTGGCCTTATTTTCTCATAATGAGGTTTTAGGAGATGGAAGAGACCAGTTTGAAATAGTCATTTTAATAAGTAGTACAGTTATCATGTTCTAGTTCTCTGGTTTTTGAAGTTGATCAGAAGGAAAATAAGATAAATCATTTCCATTAGGGGAGGAAATAACTAGTCTTTGCACTCTGAATAAGTTTTGTTTCATCAGTTTTTTTTCTGTCAATTTTTAATATGGGAACATAATAAAAAATCACTGTATATTTAGGCATTTCTTTCTATACACCTACTAATTTTGGCATTGTGAGTGCTGGTAGTAAATGTCAGAACTTGTGAGATAACTTCCAGTTCTTTGGTTGGTTTGTCGGCTATTTCGGAAGTGATGTCAGACCTTAATTTATACATGACTGTTGCTCATGCTTTGCTTACCTACTCTGTACACTCAATTGACAGGGTCCATGTGACTCCATGGCCACAGTCTTACTCTGTGTTTGGCTCTCAACAGTCCTGAGAATATGTTTGTTGAGTAATTGAGTTTCCCTCTTTCGGGGTCAGTTTTTCTCATATAAGAGAAGGAACCAGCTATGGTTCACAATGACCTTGTACATAATTGGAATCTTTGTAGCTATTCCATGTTAATTATATTGGCAGTAAAATCTTTACAAGGTTTAAAAAAAAAAAAAAAGCTGTTTGAATATCTTGTTGCCCTGGAAATTTCAAGGAAAATTCATTCTGTGTCACAAGCTAGGCTGGGCTAATAGAAGCACTCTGAGGAAAGGTGGTAGACCTCTAAAACTTATTTGACAATTAGTAAGTGCTAGGGTTGGTACCAGAGATTTTATATATGTTAATTATTTTGTTTTTTAGTACTATATGAGATATTCCCCATTTTATGGATGAAGGCATTAAAATGCAGAGTAAGTGATGATATTGGGATTTGAAAGCAAGATTCTAAATTAAATATTGATCTATTAGGTCAGTTTTTGCCCTTTTGTTTTGACTGATTCACAGTGAGAAATTTATATATAATGACCAGAACATACATACATATGCGTGTATTGCTGCAAAGCTGCTACATTATGGATGTACCTCAGGAATTGTGTAAAATGCAGGGACTATCATAAATCTCAACCAAAACAAAAGAAAAAATGGAAACTTCATGTGGTAGATATGTACATATATAAACAACGTGTGGGGGGGGCTATATTTGATATACTCTGATATTATTGAATATTTTGAAAAAATGCGGTTGTAGCCCACTAAATTGATTTCACAACTCACTGGTGGGTTAGATCCTATAAT
Organism: Pteronotus mesoamericanus; assembly: GCF_021234165.1. Taxonomy (NCBI): domain Eukaryota; kingdom Metazoa; phylum Chordata; class Mammalia; order Chiroptera; family Mormoopidae; genus Pteronotus; species Pteronotus mesoamericanus. Next base: position 14,113,097 of record NW_026555100.1, on the reverse strand, counting down.
TTGTCTTCATAGCAGATGGTGGTGGTTTTGAGAAAAAGTGAGCTAAACTGGAAACTTTTTTTAAAAATTGATTTTAGGGGTGGGGGGAGAGAGATACAACAATTTGTTGTTTTCCATATTTATGTATCCATTACTTGATTCTTGCATGTGTCCTGACCCCAGGGATTGAACCTGCAACCTTGGTGTATAGGGATGGCACTCTGACCAACTGAGCTACCCAGCCAGGGCTAAAACTGGAAACTTGAGGAAGTAAGAAAGATGCAGCAGAGCTGTGTGTGGGAGAAATTGATCCTTAGACTTAAAACCAAAAACAGGTCTTCCTGGACTTTCTAACACTTGAGCAGTTATCTTAGCTATAATTGCATTACATTAGACAGTCAATTCAGTACTTACTATTTGAAGATACTACTTGACTGTAGGAGATCACAATGAATTGATGGGAAAAGGGGGAGTGAATGAGCTTTTTCCTTCTCTACTGAAGACCCTACCACAAGATTTGGGAGTACATTAGATTTCCCTCTGCCACCTTTTTCGGCATTTTTTGATATAGCATTCCTTTTCATCTTTACATACAGCTTTCCCCAGGGACACAGACGTATATGAAAAATAATAGAAGGTAATACAGTTTTCCTTTGGGGAAAAAAAGACAATATGGAGCCTATATTTTTAAAGCAGCATGTAGAAATAGAATGTGCTTTTTGTTGAGAGCTGTCACTAAGTAACCTAGTTGTAGTTAGGATTTTTGTCAGTTGCAGATTGTAGAAACCCACTTCAGATTGGTTTAAGATAGTTTGGGATAATTTATTGTAATCAAAATAAAGGCACAGGAACTTCAGGGCTACAATGTAGATGAGTCTGGGAGCATATGGGACCTGGTACTCAAAGATAATCAGATTCTTCCTCTCTGCCTCTTTCGACTTGACTGTTTTATTCCTCTATGCAGACCTACATTTTCTACCTGGCTAACTCCTGAATGTTGCATTAGTTAAAATCACTTCAGACTTTCATGACATACTGTCTAGTTTTAAATTTGAAAATCTGATGGAACAGATTCTTTAGGTGTCTAGGGGACAAGGTAATATAAGAATTTGGCAACTCCCACGGGACTGTTATCTCTTATCTAGGAAGAAGAGCAGTTCACAGAGAGGAGTGGGACCTGTGGAAAGTTCTGGTTCTTTCTGAGGAGGATTTAGCAAGGGAGAAATTTGTACAGGGTACACGGAGTAAGACATTACTAAATCTGAAGCTATTTTACTTTTTTGAAACTTTTGTAGTATTATGCTTTCATTTTTTACTTGGAGTAGGAAAACTGGTTAAAATGTCCTACAGACTGGATGGGTTAAATAGTGAATGAAGTACACCAATGACTGAATCTCTCCCCCTCCCTCCCTCCGTGTATGTGCCTGTGTGTGTGTATGTATATATAGTTATTTATTTTAGATTTTGATGCAGTTTTTTTCCTCATATTTTCTCTGGCGTACAGTAATGTTTTCCTGGCATTTACCAATCTTTGGTTTTGTTACTAACACTCAACACAACCTCTTCATCCATCTATCCAGCTAAACATTTATTAATCCATCCAATTAACCAACAAATATTATATATAATTACTATGTATCAGGTACTGTTCTGGACTTCAAGGATTCAGCAGTGAATAGAACAAAGTTCCTATTCTTACAGAACTTTCACCCCATGTCTCTAGCTTTCTTTTCATCTATTGTGTCTTCTTGCTCTGTTTTCTTTAACACATTAAGCATGGGGGAGTTTTGGTCTTTTTTCTTTCTTTTTAAAAATTTTTTTGGTGTTAATTCTAATATATGGGTAATCTTTGGGTTTCTTTCTGTTGTCATTTTCTCTTTATCAGTTACTTTTACTTGTTTCACATGCTTAGTAGCTTTATTATATGTCATATGTTGTGGATGATACGTTGTAGAGACTCTGAATTTGTCATCTTCCTCCAAAGAGGGTAAGGTTTTGTTCTGGTTGACAGTTACAACTCTGGTAGATCATCTTGATCCAGTCTAGGTTTAATTTTAGGCTTTATTAGGGTAGTTCTATTTTAGTTCTATTCATAATGCCTAAAGTGTGGTCCTTACTCTCAGGGCTGGCCTTTCTGGAGTCTTAGATGAAAGTGCCAGGTATTCACCAAAGTTGCTATGCGCTCTCTATGTCCAAACTGTAACCTGTCTCACCAGCAGTGTGTAGCTTCTGAAATCTCTGCTCAGAGCTTTTGCTTGGCCTCCTGGAATTGTGCCTTGTTCTCGTGTACCTTAGAAATTTGGCCAAGGACCTGAGAAGGTTTTTTTTTTGTTTGCTTTGTTAAGATTTTGTTTAATTTTAGAGGTGGAGGGGGAGAGAAACTTTGATGTTCAAGAGATAACATCGATTGGTTGCCTCTTGCACGCCCCCAACTGGAGACCTGGCTCACAACCCAGGCATGTGCCCTGATAGGAAATTGAACCAGTGATCTTTCATTTTGCAGGCCATTTGCTCAATCCACTGAGCCACACCAGCCAGGACTACAGAAGTTTTTGTGTTTTTTTTTTTAATTGATTTTAGAGGAGGGGACACACACACACACACACACACACACACACTCTCACACTCACACTCACACTCACACACACACTCTTTCTCATTTGTTCCCTGACCAGAGGTCAAACCCAGAACTTTGATGCATCACAAATACACTCTAAACAATTGAGGTACCTGGCCAGGGTCAAGATTTTTGTAATGTGTATTTTTAGGATTTTCTACTGCAGTTCCCTCTAATCCTGGAGCCATCTCAAATTCCAGCCTTTTCCTTCTGCTTGGGTTTTATTTTCCTGCACTCCATTTTTGAAAATGCCCTCAGAAACAAAGCAAGAGGAAATACAGGTTTTATAACTTGCACATTTCCATTTTTGTGAAAACATTACCTGTTATTTTTTGTTCAGTTAACTGCTACTTTTATATTTTGTACGGCTTTATAGTTATTTGTAGCTGAAGGGTCAACCAACGCTACCTGCTCCATCATAGCTGGATCAGAAGCCCCAATGTCCATGAGAATTTCAAAGACATTCTCAAAACAATGTTAAATCAGATTATTGTAAACTCTAAATGTCATAAAGTACTTTATTATGAGATTGTGGTGTCACAGAATCTTATATCCAATATACAGTGATAGGGAATCACAGCCCCATGAGGATTGGTCAGTCAGTGCTTTTTCTATTTAAATATTATCTACTTCTAAATAGAATTTGAGGCAGCTGAGAATTAAAAAACAGAGATGCCATACTATTACACTATCTATTGCTATATAACAAATTATCCAAAACTTTAGCACTTAAAACAACACGCATTTGTTCTCTCACAGTTTCTGTATGTGAGGAATAAGGGCATAACTTATCTGGGTCCTTTCTTTCAGAGTCTCTCACAAGGTTGAAGTCAGTGTGTCAGCTGGGGCTATGGTCCCATGGAAGCCTTCACTGGGACAGGAGCTGCTTCCTAGCTTACTCATAGGTTTGATAGCAAGATTCAGTTCCTTGAACACTTTTGGGCTGAGGATTTCAGTTCTTTGCTGGCTGTTGTCAAGAAACACTCATTTTTTTCATGTGAGTTTTTCTGTAGGGCAGGTCACAGTATGATTGTTGGTATCATTAAAGTGAGCAAGGAAGAGAGAGTGCTACCAAGATGAAAGTGATAATCTTTGTAACCTAATCACGGAAGTGACATCCTGTCACCTTTGCTGTATTCTGTTTTTCAGATGCAAGTCACTAGGTCCAGCCCACATTTGAGTGGGTGTTTCCATAAGAGTGTGAATACCAAGGGGCAGGGATATTGGGAGCCATATCAGGAGCTGTTTACCACAGTTATTGATAGAGAAGCAAATAATATAAGTATAAAAAAGCCCAAAGATATAAAGAAAATATCCTATAAGACTATACCAAACTATAAAGCTCTGCACAGCAAAGGAAATCATCAACAAAATGAAAAGACAGCCTGTCGAATGGGAGGAAATACTGGGTTGGCCAAAAAATTCATTTAGTTTTTCCCTTAAAATAGAAAACAAATTTTTTTCATTTTCACCGATAACTTTATTGATTTGGATATTTGAGTATGTTGGCTATTTCCCACTATTGGCTTCTAGTGTGTTGGAGGCCAGGGGTGCTACTACACATTTCAAATGAATAAGAAAGCCTCACAACAAAAAATTACTTGGCCAAAATGTCAAGAGTACCAAGAAACTTAATAAACCACTTTTGACGTGTTCAGTCAGTCACAGTACCTTCTCCACACTGCACAAACCTTTTTTTGCATTTCTGCTGTGTTTTTACCTTTTTTGAAATAATAACGCATAATACACTGAAAATATTGCGTATTTTCTTTCATCTTCAGTATTAAAGTAGCTGCACAAAAATTCATAAATTTGATTTTTTTTAAAATGCACATTAATATGATAGCTATCACAATATAGTCTGAGAAAATTGTTTCAAATGAAGTTATAGACAGCTAAGCACTACTAGAGCCATCGTATGGAAGAAACAAATTTTTTGGCCAAACCAATATTTGCTAATCATGTATCTGATAAGGGGTTAATACCCAAAAATATAAAGAATTCATATAGCTCAATAACAAAAACAAACAGTCTGATGAAAAATGGGTAGAAGATGTGAATAGACAGAATATATAGGTGGCCAATGGGTACATGAAAAAAAACGCTAAGTCACTAATCATCAGGGAAATACAAATCAAAATCACAAGATGCCACCTCACACCTGTGAGAATGGCAGTTACCAAAAAGACAAAAAAAAATAACAGGTGTTGGCGAGGATGTGAAGGAAAGGGAACCCTTGTGGGACCATAGGTGGGAATATAAATTAGTGCAGCCACTATGGAAAACAATATGGAGATTGCTCAAAAAATTAAATATATTACTTCCACATGATCCAACAATTCCACTTCAGGGTAATTGTCTGAATAGAATGAAAACATTAACTCCAAAGATAAATGCACTACCGTCCCCCATGTTCATTGCAGCATTGTTTACAATAGCCAAGGTACAGAAACAATCTAAGTGTCCATCAAAAGGTGAATGGATAAAGATTTGGTGTGCGAGTGTAGAAACTTACCTTTATGGCACATTATTAGGCCATAAAAAAGAATTAAATCTTGCCATTTGTAAGAACACAAATGGACTTTGAGTGCATTTATTCAGAATGAAATAAGTCAGAGAAAGACAAATAACATGTAATCTCACTTCTGTGTGGAATCTAAAAAAAAAAAGAAGCAGAATTTTTGGCCAAGATGGAGGCATAGGTAGATAACACTTTGCCTTCTCGCACAGCCAAAAGGACAACAACAAATTTAAAAACAAAAAACAACCAGAACCGACAACATTAAACTATATGGAAGTTCGATAACCAGGGAGTTCAGAAGAAACATTCATTCAGACTGGTAGGAGGGGCGGAGAGGATGTACTGCAAGGCAGTGGCTGGAGGACCAGGCGGGTGAGGCGGTAGCAGGCGGACCAGGTGGTCCCACATTTGCTTGTGGATAAACCTGGAGGAACAGCTGGGAAGTGAGACAGACAGCACAACCCAGGGTTCCAGTGCGGGAAAAGAATGCTTCAAAACCTCTGGCTGTAAAAATCTGTGGGGGCAAGGCAACAGGAGAAACTCCCAGCCTCACAGGAGAGTTCATTGGAAAGACCCACAGGGTCCGCGCAACCTCTCAGGTGCACAGTTCAAACACTGGCAATCAGGATGCTCACAGAAATGTTTGAGTATGGTCACAAAATGGAGGAAAAAGTGAAGGCAATGCAAAGTGAAATAAAGGAAAATATACGGGGAACCAACAGTAAAGGGAAGGAAACCAGTACTCAAATCAACTATTGGGAGCAGAAGGAAGAGAGAAACATTCAACCAGAACAGAATGAAGAAACAAGAATCCAGAAAAATGAGAGGCTTGGGAACCCCTGGGACAACTTTAAATGTTCCAAGTTCCAACTCATAAGGGTGCCAGAAGGAGAAGAGGAAGAGCAAGAAATTGAAAACTTACTTGAGAAAATAATGCAGAACTTCCCCCATCTGGCAAAGGAAATAGACTACCAGGAAGTCCAGGAAGCTCAGAGAGTCCCAAAGAAGTTGGGCCCTAGGAAGCGTACACCAAGGCACATCATAATTACATTACCCAAGATTAAAGATAAGGAGAGAATCTTGAAAGCAGCAGAGAAAAGGAGGCAGTTACCTACATAGGGGTTCCCATAAGACTCTCAGCTGATTTTTCAAAACAAACCTTGCAGGCAAGAAGGGGCTGGAAAGCAGTATTCAAAGTCATGAAAGGCAAGGACCTAGAGTAATCTAAAATTACTCTATCCAGCAAAGCCATCATTTAGAATGGAAGAGCAGATAAAGTGCTTCCAGATAAGGTCAAGTTAAAAAGAGTTCATCATCACCAACCCTTGCTGTGTGAAATGTTAACGGGACTTATTTAAGAAAAAGAAGACCAAAATCTATGAACAGTAAAATGACAACTCACAACTATCAACAGCTGAACCTAAAAAAAACAAAAATAAGCTAAGCAAAGAACTAGAACAGGAACAAAATCACAGAGGTGGAGATTGAGGGGAGGGGGAGGAGGGAGAATGGGGGACAAGATACTGGGAGTAAGAAGCATAAATAGTAGGTACAAAATAGACAGGGGTAGGTTAAGAATAGTGTAGGAAATGGAGAAGTCAAAGAACCTATATGTACAATCCATGGATGTGAACTAAGGTGGGGGCAGTGGGAATGCAGGGCAGAGGGGAATAAAGGGGAGGAAAAATGGGAAAACTGTAGTAGAAAAATCAATAATACATATATATATGTGTATATTTGTGTATATAAAAGAGAGACAAACGAAACTCCCAAACTCATGGATACAGAGAATGGATTGATTGTGGAAGAAGTGGGGAGTTGGTGGAGTGAGCAAAATAAAAGTTTTTCAAAAGGCACAAATTTCTAGTTATAAAAAGAGTCATGGGGATGTAATGTACAGCATGGTAACTGTGGTTAATAGTACAGTATTGCATATTTGGAAGTTGCTAAGAGTAGATCTTAAAAGTTTTCATCACAAGAAAAAGTCTTTTAGTGTGGTGATAGATGTTAACAAGACTTCTCGTGATCATTTCACAATATAGGGTGGAGCAAAGTAGGTTTACAGTTGTGAATATACAAAACAATTTCTTCGTGTATTTTGTTTTCCATATGAACAGTTGTAATCCTTTTCATACTGTATATACAAGTATCAAATAATTGTACACTTGAAATTAATATGTCAATTATACCTCATTAAAAATTTTTTGAAGAATATGAACTCTACTGACCCATTTTCATTTCACTAGTTGCTGTATAAGTGAGCTCAGGTTTTATTTTGTTTTTGTTTTAACATTCTGGATTTCTTGTAAAATTGTATAAATCAGACTTAGACAAAACTAGTGTTTTTTCCTAGTCTTAATTATCTTTATCATTCTAATATGTCACAATGTACTAATCATTAGTTGTTGTGTCCTTTAGGATTATATATATATTTTTAACTGAGATATAACTGATATACAACATTATATTAGTTTTAGGAATACAATGTAATGTTTATATATATAAAAATATATAAAAGTATTTATATATATGCAAAATGTTCTCCACAATAAGTTTAACATCCATCACACCAGGCCAACTTACAAAAAAATGTTTTTAGATTCCACATAGAAGTGAGATCATGTTACTTCTCTGTCTTGAGTTATTTCACTTAGCATAATGCCCTCAAGGTCCATCCATGTTGTTCCAAATGCCAAGATTTCTTTTTTTTTTTTTAATGGCTTAATAATGTTCCATTCTATACACACAACCGCACCATTGCATCTTCTTTATCCATTCATACGTCTTAAATTGCACGCTGATCTGAGTAGTGATGAAATTTCATGCTGTCTCATTCTGCTTTGCCCAGGATGTGAATCATCTCTTCAGTGTATTTGCACTGTGTAGGCATTCACTGCTTGATGATGGGGGTAGCTTCAGATAAATGTGTCATTAAATGATTTAATTGATGTTCTATCATCATAGAATGTACTTACACAAACCTAGATGGTATAGCCTACTACTGTAATTTATGTACTATACATTTATATGGCTGGCAGTGCAGTACCTTTGTTTACACCGGCATATACTGCAAGCACTTGAGTAATGCATTGCACTATGGCATCACTAGGTTGTAGGAATTTTTCAGCTCCATTAAAATCTTTTGGGACCACCATCATATGTATGTGGTCTGTCTTTGATCAAAGTGATGTTCACAGCACATGACTGTATTGAGATGATTTTTGTCATTCATTTTGTTACTGTGGTGTATAACGTAGATTCATTTGTGGATATTGAACTACCTTTGCATCCCTGAAATAAATCCCACTTGATAATGGTATATGACCCTTTTAATGTTTTGTTGAATTTTGTTTGCTAATATTTTTGTTAGTGATTTTTGCATCAATGTTCATCAGAAGTATTGAACTGTAGTTTTCTTGTGGTGTCCTTGTCTGGTTTTGGTATCAGGATGAGTTTGGACATGTTCCCTTCTGTTATTTGGAGAAGTTTGGGAAGGATTGGTATTCTTCCTGGAATGTCAGACAGAATTCAAACAGTGAAGCCATCTGGCCCTGGAATTTTGTTTGGGTTGTTTTTCAATGAGTGATTCAATCTCATTACTAGTAATCAGTCTGTTAAGATCTATTTCTTCATAATTCAGTTTTGGAAGATTATACATTTCTAGGAATTTATTCATTTCTTATAGGTTGTCCAGTTTATTGGAGTATAATTAGTTGTAACGTTTTCTCTTTCATTTCTGATTTTATTTGAGCTCTTTTTTATTCTTGGTGAGTCTAGCTAAAGGTTTGTCAATTGTTAATATTTTCAAAGAATCGGGTCTTGGTTTTACTGATCTTTTCTGTTGTCTTTTTAGTCTGTATTTCACTTAATTCTGCTCTGATATTTCATTTCCTTTCTTCAACTAATTACAGGCTTTGTTCTTAATTTTCTAGTTCCTTGAGATGTAAAGTTAGGTTGTTTGAGATTTTTCTTGTTTCTTGAGGTAAGCATTTATCACTATGAATTTCCCTTTTATGGCAGCTTTTGCTGCATCCCCTAAGTTTTGGTATGTTTTATTCCCATTTTAATTTGTCTCAAGTTATATTTTGATTTCTCTCTTGATTTCTTCATTGACCCATTGGTTGTCCAGTACATGTTGTTTAATCTTCACATATTTTTTAATTTTCCAGTTTTCTTGTAATTGATTTGTAGCATCATACCATTGTGTTGGAATAAGATACTTGGTGTGATTTCAGTTTTCTTAAACTTGTTGACTTGTATTGTGGCCTAACATCTAATGTATCCTGGAGAATTATTTTATGTTTACTTCAGAACAATGTATATTTTGTTGCTGCTCTCGGATGGAACGTTTTGTATACATCTGTTAAGTCCATCTGTTCCAATGTTACATTTAAACCCTATGTTTTCTTGTTGATTTTCTGTCTGTTGATCTATTCATTGATACAAATGGAGGTATTAAAGTCTCCTACTGTTACTGTGTTATCTGTTTCTCTCTTTGAGACAGATAATGTTTGCTTTACATATCTAGTACTGCTGTATTTGAGGTTCTTGCAGGGTATCACATCACCTTTTCTGTTCTAACAGTGTTCTGATAAATATTGATGCTTGAATAAGAAAGTAAATAAAATTCAAACTATTTATTTAGGTTAGTACCCAAAATAAATGCATTCTTGGCTTAAACATTTGAGTTGTTAGTGAAATCACTTATAAAGATCTAGTGTGTCTTGTATCTTTTCTGAAGTTGAGATAATGTCTTTTTCATAAAACTTTAGTGCATCTTGAAACACTTGGTATAAGAGAAACATTTTAATCAGAATTACCAAATAACAGTGCTCAACCTACTTTTAGAAGCACTAACCAACATTCCCATTTCTGTTGCTTCTTGCTCCTGCTTTTGAATGACCAAAGAAATGTATGTATGAATTTAATACTTTTAATGGCTCTGATTTTACTTAGAACAATATCTAATAAACAGAGATCAGTTTTAATATTAAAGATAAATTTTTAAAGATTTTTCAGTTCTTATTAATGTGGCCTAGTGGATTGAGCACTGACCTGTGGACCAAAAGGTTGCTGGTTTGATTCCCAGTCAGGGCACATGACTACGTTGCAGGCCAGGTTCCTAGTTGGGGCATGCGAGAGGCAACCAATTTGTATTTTCTCTTGCACGTTGATGTTTCCCTCTCTTTTTCCTTTCTTCTCTTTTAAAAATAAATTTAAAAATTTTCTAAAAATAAGAATTACTGCCAAAACAATTTTCATACAATATCTTCAGTTTTTGAAAAAGGCATTTTATTTAAAAGATTTCATTTATTTTAGAAGGAGGAAGGAGGGGAAGGGGGGGAAACATCAACCTGAGAGAGAAATACTGATTGGGCGCCTCTCACGCATGCCTCGTCTGGGGACTGAACCCACAGTCCAGACATGTGCCCTGATCAGGAATTGAACTGGCAACCCTTTGCACTGCAGCCCAACACCCAACTGAGTCACACAGGTCAGTGTGGAAGGCAGTATATTTAATCTAGTCTCCCCAGCTACATTGTAAACTTTTTGATGGCAGGTGCTGACAATGCTTTTATTGCCTTTTAACTAGTTTAATTCTGATAATACTCATTTTAGAAATGAGAAAACTTGAAGTTAAGAAATCAGTTTATTTTTTTTAGTAAGTTTTCAAGTTGTGATTTGAACCTATGTAAGTTAAACTCTGTCCAGTCTGCACTTTCTGGGTGTCTAACAAGAACCTAGTGGGAATTCCGTTAAAAAAGAAATTATTGTTCAATTACAGTTGTCCCCATTTTCCCCCCATTACTCTCCCCTGCCCTACCCCCCCCCCAAGATCTCTATTTTTTAATAGGGAATTTTATTACCGTGGTGTCAAATAGCCCAGAAAGCATCTGTGTTTTTAATTGAGATGTAATTCCTAAATTGGCAGTGATGAGAGGTTGGATATTATTACATGGTGAAGTTGAAGGGGAGTCAGGAGAGCCATGAGGTCCTGTTCTCACTACTTAAGAACTTTTTGGTTTTTTGGTGAAACAATTTATTTCTATTGTGGAGCATGAAGCTTAATTGGGAGCTTCACAAATATAGTTCAAGGTAGAAAGTGATTAATGAAGTGAAAGAGATGATAGAGACATAATATTAGAGTGAGGTAACCTCAAAGAGGAGCTCATCTCTGCATCTCAGTGTGTTTGGTAGCCTCTCAGCTTCACCTTGGTAGAATCTCAAGCCCTCCTTCAGACCTACTGAATAAGAGTTGGCATTTTAACCATATTGCCAGGTGATCTTTATTCCATTAAAACTTGAAAAGTACAGGTCTGGTCCAACTCTATTTTACAGGTGAGAAAACAGGCCGTGAATGATGAACTAACTTACATGGTTTAGTTGGTAAGCCAGAACTTAAGCCAAGAGCCCTAGATTCTTGGTAGGACGGGCCCTGCACCATGTCGTCTGTAAGACATACTATGGGATTTCAAAGAGGATTTGTCTCATATATGGCATCTTTCAAAGCTCAGGAAGGTAAAGGCAGCTGCAGATTCACCCCTTTTAGTCCTTTTTTTTCCTTGCCTAAAACCTTGTTGATTGATTACCACTTGCTTTTCACTATCTGAACACATTGTTTAGAGAAACCGTGTTGCTTGTGACTTAGTTTTCTTTATCATGTATATTCTCTTCCTGAAAAACCTATATCATTTCTGAGCACTATAAAATACTGCTGTGTTCAGAGTATATTGTGGTCAGTCCAGGACTTCATGGTTAAAATTATTTTAAGCACCCAGCCATGTATTGTTATCCATAATTATTTTCAGGAGTAAATTGAGACTTAGAGAACAAGTTTCTAATTTCAGTTAGTTGCAAAAGTGATTCTCAAGTATTTTACTTTACACCTGACAAAACAGATTTGCTTTTACTTTTTTAAAAAATTGAGGTAAACTGTGCATAACATAAAACTTACCTCTTTGTTACATTTAAGTGTACAGTTTGGTAGCATTAAGTATCTTCACATTGTTGTGAAACAGTTCTCCAGAACTTTTTCATCATGCAAAGTTGAAACTACACCCATTAAACAAGAACTCCTTACATTTCTCTTCCCCTATCCTCTGGCAACCACCATTTTACTTTCTGTTTCAGTGAGTTTGACTATTTCAGATATTTTATGTGAGATCGAGATCATACACTATTTGTCTTTTTGTAACTGGCTTATTTTATATTACATTATTAAGCCTAATGTCTTCAAAGTTCATCCATACTGTTGCGTGTGTCAATTTCCTACTTTTTTAAGGCTGAGTAATATTCCATTGTATGTATGTGTCACATTTTGTTCATTTGTTCATGTATTGATGCACATTTGGGTTGCTTCCACCTTTTGTCTATTGTGAATAATGCTGCAAATAACACAGGTATAGAGTGCTTTTCACTTTCAAAGAAGCTTTGCTAAGTCATCTGTGAATTTATTGGTGAGAAAAACATTACAGTAGGTATAGAAGACCTTAGTTGGTTATTTTTTTCCTAGCTTGCTGTTTAACGTGATATAAGATGTAACTCCTGAGTCTGGACCTCCTAAAAGAGAGGGAAACACATTTACTAAGTTGTAGTAATTCTTTTTTTTATTATGTTATTGATTATGCTATTACAGTTGTCGCAATTTTTCCCCCTTTGCCACCTCCACTTAGCACCCTCAGGCCAACATGCAATTTCTGACACCATTGTTCATGCCCATGGGTCATGTGTAGGTTCTTTGGCTATTCCACTTATTTTACATCACAATGGCTGTTCTGTACCTATCTGTACTTCTTAATCCCCTCACCTCCTCACCCATTCCCCCATGTGCCCCTCTCATCTGGCAACCATTCAAAACACTCTGTATCCATGAATCTGTCTGTTCATCTTGTTTGCTTAATTTGTGTTTTAGATTCAATTGTTGATAGACATGCATGTATTGCTCTTTTATTGTTCATAGTTTTGATCTTTTTCTTAAGCAAGCCCCTTTAACATTTCATGTAATAATGGTTTGGTGATGATGAACTCCTTTAGTTTTTTCTTGTTTGGATTCTCTTTATCTACCCATCAATTCTAAATGATAGCTTTGCTGGGTAGAACAATCTTGGCCGAAGGTCCCTGCTTTTCATGACCTTGAATATTTCTTGCCAGTCCCTGCTAGCCTGTAAAGTTTCTTTTGACAAATCAGCTGATAGTGTTACGGGGACTGCCCTGTAGGTAACTACCTGCTTTTTCTCTTGCTGCTTTTAAGATACTTTCTTTATCTTTAACCATTACATTTTAATAATGACGTGTCTTGGAGTGGACCTCTTTGCATCCATTTGGTTTGGGACTCTCAGTGCTTCCTGGACTGGCACATCTATTTTCTTCACCAAACGAGGGAGGTTTTCTTTCCTAATTTTTTCACATAGATTTCCAATTTCTTGTTCTTTCTCTTCCCCTTCCGGCACCCCTATGATGTGGATGTTGGACCTCTTGAAGTCCCAGAGGCTGCTTACACTATCTTTCTTTTTGGTATCTTTTTCTTCTTGTTTTGCATGGTTGTTTTTGCTTCTGTATGTCCCAAATCATTGTTTCAATTCTCAGCTTAATACACTCTACTGTTGTTTCCCTGTAAATAGTTCTTTATTTTAATTAGTGTATCCTTTGTTTCTGAGTGGATCTGTTTTATGCTGTTGAGGTCCTCAGTAACTTCTTTGAACATCCAATAGCCAAATGTTTTGACCTCTGCCTGTGATAGATTGCTTGTCTCCATTTTGTTTAGTTCTTTTTGGGGAGTTTTGATCTCTTCTTGTATTTGGGCCATGTATCTTTGTCCACTCATTTTGACAGCCTCCTTGTGTTTGTTTCTATGTATTAGGTATAGCTGCTATGACTCCTTGTCTTAGTAGTGTGGCCTAATGTAGTAGGTGTCTTGTAGGGTCCGGTGGCACAGCGTCCCCTATCACCCACACTGGGTACTTGAGGTGTGCCCTTTGTGTAGTCTGGATACACCCTCGTTTTGCAGTTGGGACTTGATTGCTGTTGGCAGCTCATTGGGAGGAATTTACCAAGGCCAGTCAGCTTCAAGGACTGGCTGTGACCACTGACCACCATCCTCTGTGGATGATCAGCGGTGTGGGTGCTGGGTGGTGGTGATCCAACGTGGTCTGTAGCTGTCCACTAGCTGGGCTTGACCCAAGCGTTTCCCAGTGGTGCAGGCCAGGGTCAGCCCCCACATGTGTTTTGCTGGGGCCACCCTGCCTGAGATATAAAGCAGTTTGAGATGGCTACTACTTGTGCTGGGCTTGGAAATGCCCAGGCAAAGCCAAGCTGTGAATCTAGGCTGGCTGCTGCTAGTGCTGGGGCTGGGGCTGGGGCCATTTAGCAAGAGTTATGGGGTCTGGGAGCTTATGGAGGCTGGCTTTTGCCTGTTTGGTAGGATTTAGGAAGTTGTGAAGCATGAGCCAAGACCAGCCATTCATATGGAAAAGCAGTTTGTGTGGGCCCTTAGTTGGAACTGAGTCACTGGGGCTCTCCAGGGTGGTGCAAACGGTGTTAACAATGTTGATGGAGCCCTAGATATGGCACCAGCCTGCTGGCTCTGTGGCTTTGTGGGGTGGAGGGCTCAGACAAGGGACAATGGCCTTTGCCTTCCCCTCTGTTCCCCAGCTCCTGCCTTGATGCCACACACTTCATTTTCTCCCATCATGCCACTGGTGCCTTTCAAGGTGCTACCCAAGTGCTGGTGCTCAGAGGGAGTGAACCTGAATTTGTATGTGGCTTCTTTAAGAGGAATTGGCGTGGGATTCCAGAAGTGTCTTCCACTGACTCAATCCCTATTGGTGTTTGTAGCCAGAAGTTATGGGGACTTACCTTCCTGGCACTGGAACCCTGGGTTGAGGGCCTGGTGTGTGGCTGGGAGTCCTTGCTCCTGAGATATCCCCCCCGTGATTTTATCCAACAGATGTGAATGTGGGACCAGCCTGTTCTGCCTCCTACCAGGGATATGTTGTTTCTTTAATTCTGTAGTTGTCAGACTCCCATTCAACTCAGTATCTGATGGTACTGAGGGATGGTTGGTGGTTCCATATTTTAGTTGTAATTTTGATGTGAGGAGGTGAGCTGTGTTTATCTAGGCCTCCATCTTTTCCAGGAGTCCTTCAAAGTTGTAATAATTCTTAAAGTATAACAGAAGTAAGGAGACCAATAACTACTCATTTAATCTATTTACCTTTACATTTGGGGGCACTTTAGTCATTGTTTTCAGAACTTGTGAGTTTGTCTTTGTTGTTGGTGAATTGTACTTAAGAAAATCTCCACTGTAATATTAAATATAGGTGCCATTAATTCTTCAGCTGTACAAAGTGCACATTTTACATTTTAAGAACATAAACAGTAACTTTAAACTTGAAAGGGAAGAATGAGTAGGTACAAGAGAAGCTTGGATTTTAATAGGCGATAAGTAATTTCCTGATTATAGTTGTTACGCTATACAAAATAGTATCTACAAAATAACTCATGTTTTGAAAGGAACTTATTAAAAATCAAGAAAACACATTCTGAATAACAAACTATGACTGTGACTCTTGCTTAGTCTCTGAAGAATTGAAGAACGTTGATTACTGAAGAAGTTTTTAAAGTGCCTGCTGTTAAACTTGATGGTTTATTAGTAGAGTTGAAAAAAGTGATCCATCACTTTTACACTTTAGATGCTGTGTACTTTATGCAGCTACCTGTTAGAGTTCCCAGCACAGATATAGCTGTAAATCGTTTGATGTGTTGCAACACACGGCATATATCTTCTTTAAAGAAAAAAAATCATGTCTTTTTTTATGATTCAGAATAACTTAGAAATGTTTGTTTTCTAGGCTCATCAACAGAGCAGACGAGCAGATCGTTTATTAGCTGCAGGGAAATACGAGGAGGCTATTTCTTGTCACAAAAAGGCTACAGGTAAGTATTCTTTTTAAGAAATACTAAGTCTAAAACTGTAGGGCAGTTATTTCTCTCCAGTATCTTTCAAGACTTTCTTTAGAATGAAAATCATAGTAGTAATGATGTTGTTGCCTTATATGTACAAGGTTGACCCTGTTGTTCCATTGGAACATCAGCTTGCATTTTTTTAAAAGTATATTTTATTGATTATGCTATTACAGTTGTCCCAATTTTTCTCCCTTTGCTTCTCTCTGTCTGGTTCCTCACTTCCCTCCCGCAATCCCGCAATCCCCACCTTTAGTTCATGTCCATGGGTTATATATGTACATAAAGTTCTTTGGCTTCACCATTGCCTATACTGTTCTTAACATCCCCCTGTCCATTCTGTACCTACACAGTTATGCTTCTTAATCCCTATGTCTTTCTCCCCATTTCCCCCCTTCTCCCTCCCTGCTCATAACCCTCCAAATGATACCCATATTTATGATTCTATTCCTGTTCTAGTTGTTTGCTTAGTTTGTTTTTGTTTTTTAGATTCAGTTGTTGATAGTTCTTTGTTGTCATTTTAATGTTCAGTTTTGATACTCTTCAGTTTCCTAAATAAGTCCCTTTAACAGTTCACATAATAAGACACTCATGATGATCAACTCCTTTAACTTTATCTTGTCTGGGGAGCACTTTATCTGCCCTTCAATTCTAAATGATAGCTTTGCTGGGTAGAGTAATCTAGGTTGTAGGTCCTTGCTTTTCCTCACTTTGAATAATTCTTGCCCGTCCCTTCTTGCCTGTAAGATTTATTTTGAGAAATCTGCTCATAGTCTTATGGGAACTCCTTTGTAGGGTACTCTCTGCCTTTCTCTTGCTGCTTTTTAAGATTCTCTCTTTATTTTTAATCTCTAACATTTTAATTATCATATGTCTTGGTGTGGGCTTCCTTGGGTCCAACTTCTTTGGGACTCTGTGCTTCCTGCAGTTGTATGTCTGTTTCCTTTGCCAAATTTGGGAAGTTTTCTTTCATTCTTTTTACAAATAAGTTTTCGATCTCTTGCTCTTCTTCTCCTTCTGACACTCCTATGATTCGGATGTTGGCCCCTTTGGAGATTTCCTAGAGTCTTCTTAAAGTCCTCATTTTAAAAAAATGCTTGTTTCTTCATTTTGTTCTGACTTAATGTTTATTTCTTCCTTATGTTCCAAATCATTGATTTGAATCCCAACTTCAGTGTTGGTTTCCTGTGGATTTTTCTTTATTTCCCTTAGTAGAGCCACCTTTTCTTCCCTTTTGTTTTTGCTGTATTCAGTGAGATCTTTGAGCATCCTGGCCACTAGTGTTTTGAACTGTGTGTGATAGGTTGGCTGTCTTCATATCACTTAGTTCTTTTTCTGGGGTTCTATTCTGTTCCTTCATTTGAGCCATTTTTTTTTTTTTTTTTTTGGTCTCCTGATTTTGGCAGCCTCCCTGTGTCTGTGTAGGAGGTAGAGTTTCTTTGATTCCATTTTATCGTACCTGTTTAGTTGTATGCGGAGGAGCCTTGGCTACTCGCCAGGGCAGGGCAACTGTGGCTCTGTCGGGGGTGGGGAGGAGGGGTCAAAGAGGGGACAGTGCCTCTGCTGGCTGACTTCTGGGGTCTTGCCTGGCTCTTGTCCTGTTTCCAGTCACTTCACCCACTTTCCGTGTGCAACTGGCGCCCCTTCAGCTGCTGTCCTGGTTATGGTGCCCAGGGTGGGTGGATTTGCTTACCTCCTAGGCGCTCCTGAGAAACCAACAGCTTCTTCCCCTGCCCCAACCCCCACTAGGTTTACCTCCAGAAGTTGCTAGTCTTTTCCTGGGCCTAGAGGCCTGGCCTGGGGCAGGGCTCGCTCGCTCACAAGGTGTCTCCCTGATTTTTATGCACCACACATGAATGTGGGCCTGTGCGTTCTGTCGGCCACCATTGCCTCACTCCCTCTCCACCTCTCTGCTGTTCCTCCCCCCGCACCTCCACTTCCCACCACACTAAGTCCTTGCTGCCTAGACTCCTGTTTCTGCCCCGTCTGGATGAATATAGTTTCTTTCAGTCCTTGGTTGTCAGACTTCTGTACAGTTCTGGGTGATTTTC
The DNA here is from genome assembly GCF_021234165.1 of Pteronotus mesoamericanus. Classification (NCBI taxonomy): domain Eukaryota; kingdom Metazoa; phylum Chordata; class Mammalia; order Chiroptera; family Mormoopidae; genus Pteronotus; species Pteronotus mesoamericanus. The sequence continues at coordinate 14,094,967 of NW_026555100.1, read as the reverse complement.
TGGCAGTGCTAGGTGTTTTTCATTTTTTAGTTAGTTATGTTCCTTCTCACGGATGTGCAGTGAGGTGAGGCAAAGAGTGTCTGTGTACACCTCCATCTTGACTTGAAGCCTTCTGAAGCTATATCAGCGTGCATTATTTTTTGAGTGCATTGGATTTCCTTTTAACCCCGTCTTTCTTAACCATGATGCACATGCCATATTGGCAAATGATTCCTGGACACAGCTTTCTGAGCCCAAAGATCCCTAAAGGCAAAAGTGATTGCAAGAAGTCTGTCAGTTCGTTTTAGTTATTATAGAAAAGGAGTCTGGATTTCAAATAGTTAGCCATTTTGGGTTTGGAAGGTAATGACTAGTTTAATTCGAACTAATTAATTTCATTGAGTTTGTTTTCTAAGATGCTGATAATACAAAACCCATCAAAACTCTTTCCTGCCATGGCTGGTGTGGCTCTGTGGATTGAGTGCAGGCTTGTGAACCCAAAGGTCGCTAGTTCGATTCCTGGTGTAGCCTGGGTTGTGGGTCAGGTCTCCAGTTGGGTGTATGTGAGAGGAAACCGATTAATGTATCTCTTGCACATTGATGTTTCTCTCCTTGTTTTTTCCCTTGTTTTTCCTCTCTAAAAGGAAAATCTTTTTAAAAAGTTTTTAAATTTCAGTGTTTTTCAGGACATCTAGGGCTTGTAATAGTGGTGTTTTGGGAGGTGTGAATGTACATGTATTTTGAGAGGAAGGAATTTAGTTTTTGGAAATCTTTTTAAAGATTTTATTTATTTTTAGAGAGGGGAAGGGAGAGAGGGAAACCTCAGTGTGAGAGAGAAACATGGTTCATTTGCCTCTTGTACACACCCCAACTGGTGATTGAACCCACAACCTAGGCCTGTGCCCCAACTGGGAATCAAACTAGTGACCCTTTGCTTTGTGAGACGATGCACAACTAGCTGAGCCATAACAGTCAGGGCTGGAAATCATTTTAGAGATATGACAGGGAAAGTTTCATCCAGGAAGGACTGGTAAAACAGAAAGCCTAAACTGAGAGAATGTAGGGCAGAAGAAGTGGCCTCTGTGTTCAGCTGTCAAAGGTCAGAGGAGATTCTGAGTTTCAACATTTACCTTGAGATTACATAGCTCAGGACTCATACCCTGTATACTTTGTAGACTTTTGATAATGTTTGTTTTGTAAATGTGTTGAAATAAAGAAGTTACTTGATTTCTCCGTCCTTCCGGGGAAAGGTAGGATCTGCTCTGGAGGTGGACAGCAGCTGAATTAGATAAAATGAACTTAAGAGCATTAATTTGACAGATAAACTGAGTTATCAAATCTCAGGGGGGAAAAAAGCTGTCTAAATCTGGCAGGATGGGGGGAGGAGGAGATGTTCACATTTTACCCTTTAATGAAAAAAAGAAAGGTTAAGAGGCCACAAACTATAAGGATTCAGTATTGTTAGGAAAATTTATTGCTTTAAACCTTTGATTAGCAGCTGTTACTGTAATTTTCCCTTATCAGTCTTCTGCGGTCCAATTCCATAAGTGAATTTCATTTCTTTCACAGCAAAAAGAGCAATAGCTTAAATGGAAAGTTAATAATGTCCATTGACAATGCTTAGAACTAAGAATGAACATTTCAGATGAGCGGGACCTCAGAGGAGTGTTTCTAGGTATTTGTTTGAAAATAAGTCTTGACCTGACCTTCCCATTAGACTGTGGAGTCATGAAAATGATTCCCAACAGAGTAATCTTTGTCATTCAGAGACATTATTTTGCTGTGTGTGTCCAGATAGGCTGCACATTTGTACTTTGATAGAATAGTAAATGATATTATTTTAAGAAGTAATAGATTGTTCAGATTTTCTTAGTTCCTTCCCCCCTCATTTGCTTAATATTTACTTTAAATATTAGCCGTGTGTTGTAATTGAAGGAAGCATTTTAACCAGAATTGTTAGTTTTTTTGATAGATAAGTATTTCTTTCCTAAATTTCTGCCTTGGTGGTGCATTTGTTCCTTTTGTGATTCTAGAGCAAATCCATAATCATGCAATCAGATTAACATTTTTTGTTTGTTTTAAAATAACTGTTTTTGGCCCTGGCTGGTGTGGCTCTGTGGATTGAGTGCCAGCCTGCGAACCAAAGAGTCGGGGGTTCGATTCCCAGTCAGGGCACATGCCTGGGTTGCAGGCGAGATCCCCAGTAGGGGATGCGTGAGAGGCAACCACACATTGATGTTTTTCTCTCTTTCTCCTTCTCTTCCTCTTTCTCTCTAAAAATAAATAAACAAAATCTTTAAAAAACAAAAAAAAAATAACTTTTTAAAGGCCCAGATTTTAAGCCAAAATGGTGGAACTACTTTATTTATTTATACAGATTGTCTTTATTTATTTATTTTTAGAGAGAGGGGAAGGGAGGGAGGGAGAGAGGGAGAGAAACATTGATGTGAGAGAGATACATCTTTTGGTTGCCTTTCATACACCTCCAACTGGGGATCTGGCCTGCAACCCAGACATGTATGCTGACAGGGAATTGAACGGGCAACCTTTGGCTGCAGGCAAGCACTTAATCCACTAAGCCACACCAGCCAGGGCTGCAAGTACTTTAAATGACAGTGTGACTCCTATTCAGTTCTTTGTGCTCTGGCATCTCAGTGTCCTTGGGCTTCTTCTTCTGTCGTGTTACATAGTTTGAGGATTATACAAAAGGAGGCATTCCAGTTGTTTTACATTTGATTTTTGTTAAGAAGGTAGATTTAAAGCAAACTGTAGTTCAGACAAAGAGACAAATATATACAGTCATAATGGAAAGGATGGCTAGAAAAATTCATCCACACTATCAGACAGAACACTAGATAGACTCTCTCATCAGAGTTAAACATGAACAAAAGGAAAAGGAATAGTCTTCATGCAGTTGTACAGACAATATAGGAATAAAGGAAAAAAATTTTGAGGAAAAAAGGTAAGTGGCTGGAGCAAAAACTGTATAACCAACTCTATGCTTTCTATTGTGGAGGGAGCATCCAATGAAGTTGTATCTTAAAGACTATGGTAGAACTTGAGAGACGGCAGTTCTAGTCTTGGACTCAGAAAATCATTAACATATTTGGATCATCACTAGACAGGTATATAGAAGGCCTTAGAGATAAATACAACCAAATATAAAATGTAATTAAAAATAAGTAGATGAGGACTCCATAAAAAGATAGAATGAAAAAGGACTGAGAGTTTAGTTCATAAAAAGCACCATGGGTTCTTGCATATTTGATAGGAGAACTTGGCCTTAAGCTTTCTAGCAGTCAGCTCAAACTGTTTAAATTTAAACAAATTAAGTCACCTAGGAACTGTTCTTAAGATCAAAAAGAAGTTTATTAAGTTATTGATCATTTATGGTTTTGTCAATGACACTATACAATAAGGTCTGTCCAGAAAAAGTCAAACCATTGTTAAAATAACGAGAATGGTTTGCGTGACATCAGTGTAATAACCTTGCAGCCAAGGAGAGTGGACTGAAATTGAAATGCACATGCATGGACAATGGTGACTTCACTGTACTAGTAAGTAGGGGTAGTAGACGCAATTGAGTGAGCATGTGTACTATGTGGCTGTTGTATTCAGAATGCCTCAGCAAGTAGAACATCGAATCTACATCAAATTTTGTATTAAGCTTGAACATTCCTCCATAGAAACCATTCAGATGATTCAGAAGGCTGCAGCTATGGGCAAGTGGTGATTGGCAGCTTCATGGCAACGCACCCGCTCATGCATCACGTCTCATGCAGAGTGTTTTGGCGACACAGCAAGTCACCCAGGTGACTGCACCCCTACAGCCCAGATGTCGCGCACTGTGACTTCTGGCTTTCCCCAAACCTAAAGTCATCTTTGAAAGGAAAGAGATTTTAGACCATCAGTGACATTCAGGAAGATATGATAGGGCAGCTGATGGCTGTTCCACCAAAGGATTTTGCAGAATGTTTTGAATGGTGGAAGAGACACAGAGAAACTCTGAGGTCCCAGGGTGCCAACTTTGAAGGGGACTGAGGTGCCATTGTCCTGTGTACAATGTTTCTTTTATTTTGTATCTTCAATAACTGTCTCATTTTTCGTATTGCATGGCTGGATACTTCCTGGACCGACCTTGTGTACTGTTTTTGACAACTTGCTTACGATAAATGTAAACAAGTTCTTGGGGCTTTTAACTCCCTAATTCGTAGTGGGCTGTTGGCATAGCTCAGAAACAAGTCAATAAGAAGTTATGTAGGAGTCCCAAAAGATGGTCCAGGTATTCATGTGGGTAAAAAAGTCATTGATAATCAGCTCTTGATATTTTTGTGAGCACAATGAATAATAGCATTTTGATGCATTCTTGTTAAATTTTAATCCTCACTAATCCTATTTTCTGATTAGGCCACCTTCCTTAATTGTGTAATAAACACAAATTTTAAAGAACAAACTCCTTCAAGATGGGGTAGGGAATATTTACATATTACCACTGACATCTTTTTTAAATCCCTACCTTGCTTCTTTTCAGGAACAGGATAACTATGTAGCAGAGTTGCTTCTAAGTTTGTCTCTGTCATATGAGGGGTACTAAAACTCTTCCTTTGACCTGTTGATTACAAAATGATGACACTCATATTAATGTGCCTCTCACTTTTTTTTTTTTAATCAGCGTATCTTTCTGAAGCCATGAAGCTGACACAGTCTGAGCAGGTGAGACATTTTTACAGTTGCAACAGGGGCTTAGAAGGATTTTTCTTGTGAAGAGTTGTGTATAAAATAAAGCATTATGCCCTTCTCAAAACAATATGGTTGAAGTACAGGGTGGGGAACACAAGAATAAATTGTTTCATGTACTTAAAATTGTAAACTTGCTTTTGCCCTACATTGTATATAAAAATGGGCAAAAGAAGAATAGAAAGGAAATTAAAACTAAATGAACGATTGTTGATGTACCAGACAAGGTATGTAGAAATTTCTGTCCTTTTTTTTCTAGTGGTTACTTGTGTTACTTGTAAATCTCAGATTGCTGTTGTGTTCTTGAGACCCCTCTTATGGGCCTTTCCTGATTATTAGCTCATTTGACCAGGAGCTCACAGTAAGTAAGCAGGCCTGGGGCAAGGAGGAACTAATTGGTCTTCCCTTTGCTTCTCAAAGATTATTTAAATCTGAACTTAATTTTTCTTGAATTCTTGTGCATTTTCGGTACTTATAAATTTGTTTCACCAATGGTTTTAAATTTTCTTCAGTGTTTGGGGAAGGCCTCGCTGGGTTTTTTAAATACCTTTGTCCAAAGATGATTTCCTGATTATACAAGTGGCAGGTACATAGGAGGTGGCTTAGTAAATTTTTATTTAATTGAACTAAGGAAATCCTTTCTTTGAGTGGATATCAGTGATGAGAAAAAAACCACGAGTTTCTCAAACTGAACCAAGAGAATGTAAAAGTCGAGTTCTATCTGGCACACTTTCCTTTGACTGTAGAGAACTGTTCATGTGAGCTTTCCGAACACCCTGTCAGTGAAAAGACTTTCTAGCTAGTTGTAGAATGGATGTCTACAGAGGAAAGTTTTCTGATTTTTAAGCCGATTATCAATGGCACTGCAGAGGATTAAGGCACATTTTAAAAAGTTCTGATCAGAATGTTGATTTGGAATAGGACTTCTGACTTCCTGAATGAATGGTGTTTTATTTATATTCATAAGCTAACAACAACAAAAAATAGTGTTAGCTTACCTAGAAAGAACGGGTTATTTTGGAAAAATTTTGAGTTTCAACTGAATTACAAACATAGTATATGAATTTTAAGTGTTACTGGATTATTTGGACAGAAGAATCTTGGAATTAGTGTTTGCTGGACGTTAATGAAGAGACTTAAAATGTTAAATTGTACCTTTCTTTCTGTGTAATAGGCTCATTTATCACTGGAACTGCAAAGGGACAGCCACATGAAACAGCTCCTGCTTATTCAGGAGCGGTGGAAGAGGGCCAAGCGGGAGGAAAGATTGAAAGCCCAGCAGAGCACAGACAAGGATGCCCCTGCCCAGCCTCAGGCAGTTCACAAACCCTTTACTGAGGATGCTGAAGGCCAGGGCCTCCTCCCTCACAAGTATAGCCCTTCCACAGAGAAACACCTGCCTGAAATTCAGGGGATCTTTGACAGGGATCCAGACACACTGTTATTTTTACTTCAGCAAAAGAGTGAGCCAACAGAACCATGCATTGGAAGCAAAGCCCCAAAAGACGATAAAACAATTATAGAGGAGCAGGCAACCAAAATTGCAGATTTGAAGAGGCATGTGGAATTCCTTGTTGCTGAGAATGAAAGATTAAGGAAAGAAAATAAACAACTAAAGGCCGAAAAGGCCAGACTTCTAAAAGGCCCAGTAGAAAAGGAGCTAGATGTAGATGCTGATTTTGTAGAAAAGTCAGAGTTATGGAGCTTGCCGCCACATTCAGAAACTGCTACAGCCTCTTCAACCTGGCAGAAGTTTGCAGCAAATACTGGGAAAGCCAAGGATATTCCAATACCCAATCTTCCTCCCTTGGATTTTCCATCTCCAGAACTTCCCCTTATGGAACTCTCTGAGGATATTCTGAAAGGATTTATGAATAATTAAAATGGAAGACCACAGAAGAAATGAGAAGAGGAAATAATACAGTTAATCCAGAAGGAAAAAAAAAAAGGGAAAACCACATGCAAGGGTAATCCCGGAGAGGCTTCATCATCTGGCATACTGTGTAGAAGAGGCATTGCCAGGACTTGGAAAACGGTCACTGTGAAATATGTCACATATCTGACTTACTGACTCGAGCTAATGATTCCAGACTTGGCAGACACTAAACTCTTGGAGGTTCACTTTCTCCTGATACAAACCAAATGGCTACCTGGAATAATTTTTTCAAGCAACAGTTTTTCTTATCTTCAGGGTTAAAATGTATAAAAAAGTATGTTATGTGTAATTAATCTATAATGCCATAAATGATAATGCAAAACCTAAATAATATGGTGACCTGAGGGGCTGCCTTATATTTGAAACATGCTTTCTATCATGCATTGACTGTACGCATTTTGTTATGCACATTTCATTTGTTTAATAAGGTGTGTAACACACACCTTTCTAGATAAAACTCTTGTGTGCCACACTTTGCACTACTCATAACATAATGATAACCTCAAGACTATCAGGAGAAATATTTAAATTTCCATTTTATGAAGAACCAAATTATTAGTTATGCTTTTTTAAAGAAAAATTACCAGTTTACATAATTAATCAGGGTGCATTTTAAGTTCTAACTTTTTTGTTTATTGTATAATGCATCATTTGAAAATACCAAGGAAATATCCTTTTGTTTTTAATGATGCATGAGTGGAAGTAATGCTAGTTGGCAGTATTTGATTGTAAGAAATCAATAAAGTAATTGTGTTTTATACCTTTGTTGAATATGGTTGGTACTTTAAAAAAGCAAGTTTTATATGGTTTCTGTGTTGTAAATTTTGAATATGAATTTGAAGAAATCCTGTCAAATGATTACATTGGTATGTTAGAGATTTTCTTCGGTGTTTTATAGTCTGTTTCCCATCTAACTAGGCTGAAAGAACAAAGATTTCCTGAGGACTGAACATGTTCTGAACCTTTTCCCTGACCTAGCACACATGAAAAATGGCAGCACAGCACTCAGGCTGGAGCTGCTGGGCCTGGGTACCTGGCACCCAGTCAATGCACAGCGGTCGTGAGGTGCTGCATGGGCATTCTCCCCTCTGATAGCCCAGGGCTTCCAGCATGGGAAGGTAAGAGGAGGATAAAAGGGAAACACATTTGGGTATAAGTCACTAGGTGCGTTGCATAGATTTGGTCTATTGTGTGGAATTGTGACGGTGATGGAAATATGCAAGAACAGCACACTGCCTCCCCCAAGAAAATGAGGGACAGTGGGGTTGAGGGGTAGGGTTGGGCTTACATGTTTAGTGATGAAACTAGCAGAAGTATGATAAGATGAAGTTAACCATGCAGATACCACATTTCTACTTGTCTTGCTGCAGAGGAACCAAAATAAACTACCTTCTTAAATACCTTAAAGAGAGTTCTGTTAAAAGTTATAATTTGTCCATCTCAGTGTTATTGACTATTTTGCTTGCCTAACCTTCCTTATAAAACTTAAGTTTGTGCCCCAAATTATTAGCTTAGCCATTTCTTTCATTTTTTAAAAGATTTTATATTTTTATTTGTAGAGAGTGGGAAAGGGAGGGAGGGAGAGAGAGAGAAACATCAATTGGTTGCCTATTGCACACCCCTAACCAGGGACCTGGTCCACAACTCAGGCATGTGCTCTGACTGGAGTCTATCTGGAATCGGTGACCTTTCAGTCTGGGACTTTGTCCAGCCCACTGAGCCACACCAGCTAGGGCTAGCCATTTCTCTTAAAAATGAGCTTTGTTAAGTTTTGACACAAATACTTTGAAAATCATGTTCCTTCTCTGCCACTGCCTTCTCCCTTCCTCTCCAACCTTGGTCTCCCATTACAGTTAGCAGTTTGACATGGATTTTACAGTACCCTTGTTCTATGCATTTCCACTAACAAATGCACGTCATGTGAACCAATGTTTTTCGTTGTCTTTGAAGCTCGTCCCACTATTGAGTACTGTTCTTATATCTGGTTTTGAAGGGTTTTTTTTTATTGATATACATAGAGAAAGGGAGGGAGAGACACATCTATCTGTTGTTGCACTTAGTTATGCATTCTTGCTTGTGAGGGGGAAGTGGGGGGGGGGGAGAAGCATCAATTTGTTTTCTTGTTCGACTTACTTATGCGTTCATTAGTTGATTCTTGTATATGCCCTGAACAGGGATCAAACCCACAACCTTGGCATATTGGGAGGCTGCTCTAACCTGAGCTCCCCAGCCGGGGCATGATTTTTAAGTTTTGTGTTTGAGTGTGTTAATAGAACATATGTGCCTTTTGACCAAGAAGATATGGTACCTTTGCAGCATCCAAGTTCAGTGTCTTCCGTAAAAACACTTGTTTTACTGAATTGTGACCTAGCCTCTGGGCATGTGGCCCATCTCATATTTGGGGTTTTTAGGTGTTCTCATGTCTTCTCAGTCTAGTTTAAGGCACTGAAAGGTGTTTAAGAATAACTTGCTTCCACCAAATAATGCATCATGCACGTAAAAGAAGTTTAGCAGGTGGTGTCTTTCCTTAATGGTGACCTCTTGCTACTGAACTCAGATAACATCTGGGCATTAAAAAAGCCCAGAAAGCTAATCCAGAGTTTTATTTTTGGCTTTTCACAGACTGACAATGAAACAATTTTTTCAGAAAGTAGTATGTAGTAAGAATCTTAGCTATCTGTAGTAAGATTCTGTAGTAAGAATCTAAGATTCTTAGTGGTATGTACTAAGAATCTTAGTATGGTAACTACAGGTGATCCATACTTCCTTGAAACCATACTTAGGAGAAACCAGAATCAGATGGTGTTTTCAAAGTAATTCTTTCAAAGCCATTGTGTTTTATCAAGGTTATTGAAATAATGAAAATAAATTTGTCTCCAGGTGAGTCAATTCAAAATGTTCAATATATTCTTATCTTTCTGCTTTTAACACTTTCTAGGTACTTTTTTGTTTTAATGTATTTTGGATGACAGTTTTTAGGGCCTTTTAAAACCTATTATTTTACAAAGAAACAAGTTGAGGCCCAGGAGGCTATGAGTTACATGAAGTTTTATACCAGTTTGGAAGCAGAGCCAAGAGTAAGGGGGCCTGACTGATTAATAGTCCTGTGCTGTTTTTACTGGATCACACTGGAGCTGACTTGTCTAGTTTTCCTCCTGTGGCCAAGGGACCTAGTCATTCAAATTTCTCCACAGCTCTTCTTTCCTTCAGCTGCCAGTGAAGATCCTGGTGTCGCCATGGGCTGCTGCCCTGCCCGGTGTTACCAGTGCTGTAAGAACAAGCTGTACCCAAAGTCTTGCTTCTACCCAGGTGTCCCTGATGCCAAGATCTGCATCTTTAGAGGCAGAAAAAGGCAAAAGTGGACGTGTTCCCACTCTGTGGCCACATGGTGTCAGATGAATGTGAGCAGCTCTCTTCCAAAGCCCTTGGAGGCTGCCTGTATTTGTGTCAACAAGCACGAGGTGAAAAGCTGTGGCAAAGATGGCTGTCACATCTGAGTGTGGCTCCACCCCTTCCACATCATCCCCATCAGCAAGGTGTCCTGTGCTGGGGCTGACGGGCCCAGACAGGTATGTGGGGTGCCTTCGGAAAGGCCCAGGGCACACTGGCCAGGGTCCATAGTGGCCATATCATTATGTCCATCTGCACAAGATGCAGAACAAGGAGCATGTTTGCTTGACTGCCAGAAAACCCACATCCAAGAAGTGGAGCTTTACTAAATTTATTTAATGTGGATGAGTTTGAAGACGTGACCGAAAAGCCGCTCCTCCCAGATGCTTGTGGGGTCAGATACATCTCTAATCATGGTCCCCTGGAAAAATGGCGGGTTCTGCACTCATGAGTCTCTGCTGCCACCACAACACCTACCAATAAATCCTACTTCCTGTCAACAACAAAAACAAAATTTCTCAGGTTCACATACCACTTGTACTCCAGCTACTCTGTTTCCCAAGAAGTTGGGGTCACCTGGTTAAAGTTGAGTTCATTCTTAAACTCAATTATAAAATGCCTAATGTCCGTTTTCTGTGGTATCCCTTTTCATTTGTGGGGAATTGTGATGAAAGTTTTGTTTTAAAGGATGAATGCTAGTGTGAGACAGTCTGCCACGATGTGCATAACATTTGAAAGGTCAAGAACCATAATGAACTGTAATATTAGCTAGTTTTTTTAATCATTCTAGACTAGTAGGCAATATATGTAGAAATTAGAAATCTTTATCGTGTTTTTGTCATAATCCCAGTGTAGCCTATATGGCGACCTCAGCAGGATCAAGTGTCTTGGCTGTTAAAGTTTCTTCAGATAGGTCTATTTTGTCTTGAATGGTCACGTCCTTTCCACAGTCATGGCTGGTGAACAGTGCCATCTAGTGGACAGTGAGGAACTTTTTGGGGTGTCAGAGTTATGATGGGCCAGAGTTTAAACAAATCCTTGGTCACTAATATTTAAATACTCTAGTATTTAGTAAATTCTATTCGAATGGTTTATAGACATGTATAGGTAAAAAAAAGTTTCAGGTTTAATATGCAATCCGAATACAGGCACCAGATTATTTAATCAACCACCATCTTCTGACACTAAAGCTAAAGCAGTTGGTGCAGCCCATTTGTAGAATAACTGGGTTAGAGGGCTGGGAGTGGCTTGCTAGGGAGAGAACAGTATAAGCAAACTTACGGAGTCAATTGGGGAGGAGGAGTTGTAAGTTTGGTCAGCTTCATGGCAGGACATGTAAAGAAATTTGGGGGAGGCTTGTGTGGGTTGTCTTAACTATTTCCTAAAAGTGAGGAGGCCAGGTTCAGGTCATGATTTTGAGGAATGAAAAATACTTTGTATATGTTTTGCAAGGCACAGGTGGCTGGGGGAAGTGACCCCTATGTGCCCTTTATCATTAGCTCCTACTTACCCCATATGACCTACTGTGGCCCTGTGCTATTTTCCTCCCTGTTCTACTGTAGCTTGAAAGGACCTGAGTCAGTTACCATCCTCACTGTGCTAGTGGGGACTTTTCTGACTCTCCCTGGGAAAGGAGTCAGTCCACACCTCATTTGCATGTCTTCATTTCTTCTTTGTTCACTGACACAGCTATTCGAATCTTTTATCATCTGTCAAATCCAGGGTCATAGTCTAGGGGACAGAAGAGCAGTGACTCACACATACAACACCCATCCTTGGTTTTGACCCCAGGGCTATGGTCTTTTTCACAGATCAGGCACAGAAAGGAGAGCCAGTCCTCCAGTCTTAGCTGCAGCTGGTTGGCTCATGTACAGGGAACTGAACAGCTGAAGTCAGCTGTGAAAATCTCCTTAGGCCAAGAAAGGGAACTCACTTTGTGCGCAGCCAGTGGCCATGAATTTGCCAGCATTTCATTTTTGTTTGAATATCACTGTTTTCATTAAAAGAGCCAGAATGATGGCTGCGAGAGCCAAAGTACTTTGTATACTACTCAGTTCCTGTAACTTCCATATGGTTTCAAGTGTAACTATTAAGGTGTCATAGCTTTTGTAGTAAGTGTGAGTTTGAATCTTGATGACAGATCTAGTAGTATGTAGCTTTGTATCTTGGCTATATCCCAATCTGTAGTGCGTACTATACTGAATAGCACTAATTAAATGATTCCTTTTCCTCCTGTGGCTGACAATCCTGATCTGGTCTGGGAGAGCATCTGTGTGTGACAGGTTGGCATCTAAAAATAGAACATTCTGAATCCATGTCTATAGCGTGTATACATACACAGCAAAGTAAAGCTGTGAGAGCACACGCCCAAAGCTCCCTGAACTTACACAGATACCATTAAACCCATATCCCGTCTACCAAAGGGAAGTAACCGGAAACGAGACAATGATTTCCATGGGTGCTACATCCCAAAATGTTATAGAAGAGAAACGTACTTAGATACAATATAATTTATTAACCAGAAAAATGATTTCATACTCAGGTCCAAATGACACACACTAAAGGGGGGGGGGGAATAAATATTTAACACAAGTTCCTCTTTATAATCTTTACACTGAGATTTTCTAAATTGTTCTACACATTTAATAGTGTATCACTGCCTGGAGGAAATGGATGTATTCAGATGTCTTCATACTTGAGGAGCATCTAAGCTAACCAGAAAGTTGGAGGGAACAGAGGAATTGCTCCATCAGGGATCTCCCCAGCCTTATGAGTCAACAAATGTTTTTAATGATGTAAGCATGATGGTCTTTTTTCCCCAACCCCATTTCACCAAGAATTAGGTCACTAGCATGGAATTCAGACCATGGAGAGAATACTCTCATTAGAAGAGTTTGCTTTGAAAGGCACTGCCAGGCAGGCGTGATCCATCTTCACTTCAGCTGCTCTGCAGGGGTCGTATGGGTAACTCATGCAAGACCCAAGGAAGCAAAAACCTTTTGGGAGAAAATCACCAGACTTGAGACTCTTGGTAAAGGGGGCCAGCAGGAGGTAGTCTACTCCAGAATTATGTTGGGCTTGAAATTAATTTCATATTATAATTAAGATGCGACCTATGAAAGCATTAAACAAAATACACCATTTAATGAGTGGAAACACATTTTGAAAAACAGTTTTACAAAATCAAAAACCGGGAACATCCCAAAACACTTGGTGAGAGGTGGAGGGGTGGAGGCTGCCTAAGCTGCACACAGGAACATACTCCTTCCTGCCTCTCCAGTTCCCTGGCTATAGGAAATCACTATAGGAAAGAAATCACTGTTTGAGGTCAAAGCAGTACCACCCAGGGAGAACTGAAAAAGGATAGGAAATAACTGGCCTGGAAGTACCACCCTCGTTGAGTCCAAATAGAGAGCTTAAACAGATCTGTCAAACTCAGAAAGTGATTTCTGATGCCAAGAGAATCACATGACAAAAGGGAAGTAAAAGGTGGAGAAGCATGGACATCTTTGATGATTTTTGGAGAAAGGAGAGGTACAAAACAAACGTTGTCCATCAGCTCTCAGTAATCTTAGGTTTATATAATGGTGCAACCAAAAAACTAACTTTGCAAAAGAATATGATTTATAAATGTGAAGGATGAACTTGTAAGAAGAGGAGTAAAGTGATGTCCCAGTTGCTGAGGTACAGGACAAATAATTCCTCAGGTAGGACCTGGAATAGTTCAGCAAATTCAGCCCATGTGCGTGGAGTGCCTGAGTTGCTCCTGAAGATACATGTAAAAGCTTCAATGGAAGGATGACAGTTCAGCAGAGGTTGCTTAAAGTTCATATTGGCAAAGGCATGAGGATGGCCAGATGATGAGATTGCACAGTTAAGGAAACCAAGAACCAGAACTGGACCCAAGAGATACCATTTTTATTATTTTTTAACTATTTTTTTTTTTTTTTTTGAGAGTTAGGGAGAGAAACATCGATTGGTTGCCTTCCATACACACCGTGATCAGGAATCGAACCCACACACCAAGGCATGTGCCCTGAGAATTAAATGGGCAACCTTTCAGCGTACAGGATGATACTCCAACACCTGGCTAGGGTGAGATACCATTGTTTTAGATCAGGCCCATGCTGTTTTCACTCTATGAGATGACCTTTTCATCTCTATGGATATACTGCTGGTTGAAGCACTGTGTGGCTTTCATCTAGGTCAGTCTACCAAGCATGAATCTATCTAGTGTAGATCCAAGTGAAGGCATGCCAATTTATTGTGGAGCACATGAAAAGGGTCATGTAACCAGTGAATCTAAGGTGAACTTTCCCCGAGAATGGTTCTCTCCTGATAAACATTCTATGCTGGAAAAACTCCCTGAGAATAAAGTAGAAAAGACCAATGAAATGTGCCTGGCAGAACTAACTGGTTGACTGATCCAAATCAAAGCACCATCACAATGGAGAAGAATATGAGGATGACAATTGCCATCCGAGGGCAGTGGTTCAGTCTGTGTCAGATCTCCTACAAGGGCCAGTAAATAAAACTCACAGGCTGCTATTTTATATGCAGTAGTGAATGAGTGAAGGACTATAACCAAAATATGCTCACCACTTGCTATTTGTTTTTATTTTCAATACTGAACTACAGTAGTGTCTTAAGTTAAATGAAGAATAAATGCCTACTTAAAATTTTCTCCCCCTGCCCTTGTTAGGTCATACCTTGTAACTTGAGTTCAGCTATGTATTGCATGGGTTAGCTTAGACCTACCTAAATGCTACCTGTATGTATTGACTTTAACATATGAACCTTATTTATTAAGCTATGAAAATAAAACTTTTTATTTAACTGGGAATCAAAAACAATTTGTAGAGAAGTATTGAGTGGGATTCACTGTGATGCCTCTGCATTTATTCTATTGCCTCAATAATCAGTTGAAAATGGCACGCTGTGTAATGTAGCCTGTGGTAACACTGAAGAAATGGTAACTTTCTAAACAAGGGGTTTATCATGACACTGTTTTCTGGAGGCTTGCAACATTTTGGTTTTTAGGTATGTGAAAGGCTTATACTTTAAACCATTTAACTTGTGCTCCAAGGTCACAGTAATATAATCTTGGTAGTACAGCAGATTGTGATGAATACCTCTACTTGTATGTTTAAGATTCATGTTCACAAGCTTAAATGTGGACACCGAAATTCAAACATTCTTGAAAAGTATGTATGCCTCCTTAATGCACTGATCACAAAGAAAAAAGTTTCAAATTTACACAAGTTTCTCATAATCATTTGAACTATTCGCCAGCCCAAATTTTTCCCCTTAGCCAGAAGAAAAGTTGTCATCCATCCCATAAACCCTTGTGTGGGCATAGGGGTGGGGCCGGGGCAGGGAAAGGAGGGAATTAACATGAAATGTGATTGCTGACCTCCCTGGCTGAACCTTGCCTGGACCAGAGGGTGGTGTAATAGCCTATATGGAGCTAAAAGATGGTGGGCCTAACAGGATAAAAACCAAGCAACCTGCAAGGTTACAATGAGGGCTTACCGCTTTCTTCAAGTGCATGCTTTATAAATAAGAAGGCTGCTGGAGACTTGACTTGGGATAATGAACACAATACAGGGCACAGAATATGTGTTGTAGAATTGTACCTGAAACCTGTATAATTTTGTAACTGTCACTCCAATAAATTCATTAAAAAGAAAAAAGAAAAAAAGGCTGTCCTCTCACCATCCTGCAAGTGCCAATGCAGGGCTGCATATATCCAGTAAAATGCAAGTGGTTGGGACCACGTGACCCTCAAGCAACTCAGTGATTAATAGTAGTCACCTATTATAATCAAGACTCTAGATTAAAGAAACTTATCAAGGTCACCCAGAAAGTAGCAAAACAATACAGATGGACCAACTTCAGGCTCTTCCCTGCCACCTGCTTCCTCTCTCTCTTCTCCTCCAACCCCCAAAACTTATTGGCAGCTATCTCTGCTATAAAAACTGATTTGAAATTATGTACTCTCATAATCATAGCTTTTAAAATTAATGTATGGGTTCTATTTTCAATTAAATGTGTTCATAAATGACAAATGAAGGAGTTACCTGTATTCTTTTCTTTTTCGTTGGGCCACTAGGACAAGTAAGCTGAGGTGCCCATTTGCTATGGCCCATAAAGTCTGAAGAAAGCAGAAAAAAGCTTACAAGAATAAAAGACAAGGGGGAAATGTTTCAGAAAAGAACGCAATTATCACAAGAAAATGCCGAGAGTCACCATGATGATGAAGAAGTAAGCCCATTTTTGATAAAGTCCTTTTAATGGAAAATGTAAAACCCCTTTCAACTTCAATGTACAAAGCCATATGTAACACTTGCACTTAACAAATAAAAGCAAGTCAATGTTTTTAAAAAAATACATCATTAAATGTATATATGTATATATTTACATAGCATATTAAGTTTAATATTTAGCTTTAAAAGTTCACATAAATTTTTAGCAAAATGAGACAATTTTAAATAAATTACACCTTTTGAAAATGTTTAATTGTACAGTCAATAGCTTCAACAAAATATTGAAGTGTCTGTATTTAGTATCTGCTTTATATACTTTATATTTTACAATTTTTACAATTATTTGGCAGTAATTTTCTGATTATGACATGAATGCTGTGCGATTCAGCAATTTCCCAAATGCAGGCAATAGCTGGTGTTTGTGTCCTATTCTCACAGTAACTGTCTCAATGTAGTGAAAAATATCAGTTATTTTAGTAAACTGTACAAGGTCACATTTACACTTGATCAACAATATAGCATAGAATTTGTATTTTTTCCAAAAATAAATACATCATTTTAAATCTGGCATTTTCACAAACATCATATACACTATAATACAAAAACAGCTTTGAAGTGCTGCTTTTTAAATGTAGCTTGTTTTAATAACTAACATTTAACCGTAGGAGCCGTGACTGATGCTATACTGCTGTGGTGTCAGTAACAAGTAATTACTACAAAGAGAATTTCTTGGCACTGATGGTTTTATGCAGCTTAAGTCAGTGTGCATACATATCATCGTTCAAGACTAAGTAATCCCGATTCAATGGCCTAAAAACAGCAAACTGGAACACACCTAATTTTCTTCCATATCCTCTATTTCATCTTCATGTATTTTCAAAGCTCTCACTGTTTCCTTGACTGCATGATATAAGATGTTTTTAACCTGAAAGAGAGGTTTTAGAATTATGTTAGGATTTCTACTCACTTTAGCTGGAGATGAGTTAATAAATGAAAACTGCTGTATTAAAAGAATTTTTTAAAGGAAAGTCAAATTCAAGATAAATAAACGTCAAAGTTAAAAAATGTTGTTAAACCAAAAGTGAAAATCAGGGCCACTAAAAATTATACAGTTAGGTGCTTATTGGTGTTAATCTTTGACCATTATCCTAATGTGACAAACTAGGCCACGACTGTTTAAGTTGGTGTGCATGTATCATGTCCTTGAACATAAAAACCTGCAACATAGCAGCAGGTTAGAAAACTCATCTCTTACCTGTAGCTTATCATCATAATTGATTTCATCCTTCAAAAGTCTCAGTTCCTGCGTTAAATGAAATGACTGTACAAGATGTTCTGGAGACACAAAGTCTTCAGTTACCTGAATGCAGCTGTGAAAATTCTGTACCTATTCCCAAAACAATGAGAGTAAAATGTAAATTTTAGGAGGTGGGGATAAAGAAAAGGAGAGTTGTCTCATAATAGGAAACACAAAGGACAATTCACCAGTAAACTTAAAGCATGTTCTCCAAAATATCAAATGCGCTTCAAAGCAGAAGACCATACTTAATGAGAAAGTTTTACCACTGAAAAGTTTCATGTAAAGTGACTTTGTAAATGGAATATTTTTAAATGGTGAAAAGAATAGTAACAGGAATCCTTCAGAGAGGCTGATAAACAGATCCTAAATCATCAGTTTTGTTAAGGTGATTTTTTTTGGTGTTCCTTAAATAGAAAGGTGCTAATTGGAAAGTATCCATTTTACTAATCAGGGCAATCGGACCTGGATGTTTGTTGTCACTCCTTGGGCTGTTTGCTTTAGTCATTTCCCTGTTAACTTTCAGACCAGAGAGTAAATAAAAGAAAATGAAATGAAACTTAATTATTTGTGAGGAACTGGGATGAAAACTGTAGTTCCAGGAAGATAATATTGACCACAAGAGTTTTAGGCTAGGCTTTTGTTCATTTGTGCCTTTCTTTCAAATAAACCAGTTCAAGATATCCTTTCCATTTCCTGGTGGCATCAGTACAAGTTGTTCAATAGCTGTCTCTCTCCTGACTCAATGGTGTTCACAAGGAGCTGATAAATATGTTATTGGTTGAACATGTACCAACTGACTGCACACAGTTCACTATTTCATAGAACTCCTTTCTGTTAATGGTCAGTATGACAGAGAAAAGGACCAAGCTCATCCAGTCTCACTTTTATGATGCTTCTAGGTTGTCTTCTAGCGATATTAAGAGAGACACAATTCGTGGGAAAGGAGATATAAAGGAAAACTAAGCACTTAAATTTATTCCAATTTTTTAAATTACAAAAAATAAGTTTAATTGGGAGGAGTGAGAAGATAGGAAGTGGGAAACAGAGACTGCAGAAAAGACCTAAATGATGACAGAGTAATGGAATTCCAGTTCCTCCTCTGGGTGCAATGGCCACCTGAACAGCTGCTGAAGCCTGCAGAGTTCTTTACTCTAGCACTCTGTCTCTATTGATAACTAGATAGCATATATCTCCATATAGATAAGAAAAAAACATTCTCTTCCTTTTTAATCATTAGGCTGTTGGTTCTTCTGCAGGATGAATGCAGGGGATGTCTCATATTTTCAGCACTGCTGTGTAGTCTCACTGGACCTTCATTATGTGTCTGTAGAACAGATGCTCTGTATTTCACAGAACAGGAAACTGTGGATAAGAAGTTCAGCTCCCATTCCAAGATAAATCAGCCAGTATGTAGCAGGTCAACAGGTTCCCAGCTCCTGTGCTATTCTCTTATCTAACAGATGCTTTACAGTCCTACATTAACTCAAGCTGTACCAGCACACACAGCCTCCAAATGCCCTCTATGTCTTTCACTTTGTAAAACACGCCCTGGGGATCAGGTCCTTCAAAAGTTTTACCTTATACAATTTAGCACACTTAGGTCTATTTTTATAATTTCTCTCTTCACTGGTATTATAATTTTGTTTATACATCATTTTCCTGTTTTCCTTTAGCTCTTGGACTTTAAGTCGACGGTCTTAAATGTGCCAATATCTGCTAAGTCCAATATTTGGGCTCCCTCAGGGGCAGTTTCTATCCATTTATTTCCTCCTATGAACAGGCCATTTCTGTTTTCTGTGTATGTTGTGTAACTTTTTGTTGAAAAGTGGACATTTGGACATTATAATGTGGTAACTGGATATCTGATTCCCCCCCCCCACCCGTCTCAATTTTTGCTGCTGTTAATTGTTGAGGGCTACAGCTATCCATCTGTTTTGTGACTTTTCCAAACTATTTTCGCAAAGACTGTATTCCTTGTCAGGTGAGATCACTGAAGTCTGTTCTGTCATCTCAGTGGTCAGTCAGGCACCTGCCAGAGATCTCCTCAAATGCCCCAAATCAGCTGCCCTTTTCTTCAGTAAACAGTCCCCTGGTTTACATAAGTCTTGGATTAGACTCCAGAGTTCTGAAAAAGTTGATTGTCTAAGTCATTGCCAGTTTATGGATGCCTTAAAATCACTTTCAAACAGGGACTTTTATTAGCACTTAAAGATGCTATTATGTTTCCTAATGACCTCAACCTGACTTCTTATGCTTAAATATTTAAGGGTTAGTTTGGAGAGACAAGATTCAGTTTTAAAGTGGAATACATCTAAACTTCTTATTCTACTTAACCCTATCTTTGGCCATCTGTCATTTATGTTTTTTTGAGTCATTTATGTTTTACTTCTTTGATAGACTGTTTTATTCAATCTTGTCTTAAAGGATCGCTTGTAATTAGAAGTAATGTAAAGAAAATATAACTTTTTTTCTGTTCATAGTAAGAAGGTTATTATCTTGACATTGCAGTTGTTGTATATACACAGCAACTTTACTTGTGAGAACTTAAGAGTTGAAAGATTTTGCTAAAGTACTTTTAATCATATGAATGAACTCACTATAAATATCCAAACACAGTCAATTAAAAGTTAAGGGCAATTTTATCACTAAAGATTTTATGTTAATTTAAAAAATTATATCCATTTAAATTAAAGGCTACTATAAATCTCAAGATATCAGAGATGAAACAAATTAAATCCTGGAGGTCAGGGTCTACCTGCTCCATCCAGGGATATACAGGGGTTTCACAGATTTAGCACATTTGCCAACAGATTTAAATTTTTTTTTTTTAATTGATCCTAGAGAGGAGGAGAGGAGGAAAGAGAGGGAGAGAATCATTGATTAGTTGCCTCCTACATGCGCCCCCACTAGGAGGACCAAACCCTCAACCCAGGCATGTGCCCTAACCAGGAATCAAACCTATGACCTTCTAGTTTGTGGGAGGAGGCCCAACCAAGCCACACCAGTAATGGCCAACAGGAGATTTTTAAAGCCTGCAATTCTAGTTTAAGAATATAAAGAGGGCTGCAGTTATGATACTTTACCTCAGCTTGCTGAGATACTCATCTGAATACCCCAGTTCAGAGCTTCCTGTTTCCTATTTGGCTTCTCAAAGTGCTCAATGATGACAAATCAAAGAACAGAATATAGTGTGTTCCCTAGCGCTGCTGGCCTGTCATGCAGTATCATTATGATCAAAGTTTTTTTTGTAGGTGTCTTGGATTTTCAAAGGCATCCTATTTGTGTGATTTTCAAAGTGTGGTCCCCAGACAGTAATAGCAGTATCACCTGGGAACTTTCAGAAATATAGTATTTCAGGTCCCTCTTCAGACCCATTGAGTTGGATGTTCTGGGGTTGGGGTCCAGCAATATGTGGTCTTTTTTAATCAAGTCCTCCAGAAAATTCTAATGTTTGCTAAAGTATGAGAAGTACACTAAAGTGAGAGAAGTACTGACTTAAGAGTTTGGGATTATTTTAAGGCCATAGGTAATCTATTGGAAGTGTTGAAGCAATCAATGAAAATTTTTCAGGACCTCTAAGGACTAAATAAATTATAAATAATACTGCACCTCAAATCCAAGTTAATATTGTGAATAGAGTTCTTCCTTTTAATTCTCTCTCAAACCACATTACGACCATTTGTTGAGTCATAATGACAGCCTTTCAACAGTACAGATAACTGTACTGTCATTATCACACCACACAAGGGAAGGAAGGCTGAAATTCTTGTTCTTATAGCTGGCAAATCTGTGCCAAAATAAGCAGCATTAAGCTTTTGTCTTGGAACACTCACCAATTTAGTGGTAAAGTTCAGAAGAGAATTTGCCAGTCTAGGACAGACATGCTGCATCAATCTATTTAAGTATAACATCTTTTTACCACAGATTAAATTTACTCTCTATAAGTGAAATGTCTACATATCTCAAAATATATTTTCTTATGTACTTATGTGTACAGTCACAACTGGAAGTTAAGAGTCCAACCTAAGTAAACTTTCAGAAATAGTCAGACATATAGGAAGAGGTCAAAATTTGCACGTTTGTATGAAGAGGAGAGAGACAGAGAGAGAGAGAGAGACAGAGAGAGAGAGAGAGAGTAAAATATGGAAAGTCGTTTTGTTTTCATCTATATTTGTGTAAAATAAACTATGTTATATGATAACATATTTTCAGACCTTCAGGCTTCGCAAATATTTAAGTGCATTATTCTGGGTATGAGAGAAAGCAATGGAAAACAACGAAAACAACCACCACCACCACCAGAAATCCCTGTCCTCATGAAGCTTATATTCCAGTGGGGCGGGGGTGGGTGGTGTAAAACAATCAACAAAATTAAATGAATTATGAAGTACATTAGTAGGTAATTAGAACAATGGAGAAAGCAAAGCAGGGATGATGATAGGGAGTTGGGGTACATACTTTGTGGTTTTAAACTAGGGGGTCAGGGAAGACCTCACTGAGAAAGCCTTTCGAGAATGCAAAGAAGCAAGCTTTACAGATATCTGAGAGGAAAAAGAATGGTAGGCAAATGAATTCATAAGTACAGAGGGCCTGGAGTGGGAACATGCTTGGCATATGTGAAAACCACAAAGAGGGCAAGGTGACAAGAGACAAGGAGGCCAGTGGGAGAGGCAGGCAGTGAGGGTGTGTGAGTATGCACGTGTGTGTGTACAACTAGGATACAAGTACAGACTGTCTGGGGTCTTGTGAGGCTTTGAGCACAGTGATATGTGAACTAAACTTTTTCTTTCTTTTATTTTTTAGTTTTTAAAAAAGATTATTTATTTTTAGAGAGAGGGGAAGGGAGGGAGAAGGAGAGGGAGAGAAACATCGATGCTACAGAGAATCATTAGTCAGTTGCCTCTCCCATCCCCAAAACTGGGGACATGGCCCATACAACCCAGGCATGTACCCTGACTGAGAATCAAACTGGCAACATTTTCGTTTGCACGCTGGTACTCAGTTCACGGAGCCTCACCAGCCAGGGCTGAGATAAACTGTTTAATAGGATAACTTTGCTTACTGTTTTGAAAAAACATGGCTCTTCCCTCTCTTCCCTCAAGAAAGTAGAAGCAGCAGAAAGACATGTACACGCATGGAATCTTTGTGGTAACAGTGGCTGCCTCTGGAGGAGAGGCATCGGGGGCAGAGTTAGGAAAAAGAAATTTTCACTGTGAGCTCTTACAATTTTTGAATTTTTAAAAATCATATCAATGTGTAAAATTTTTCAAGACAAAAAATATTTTTAAACAATCTTTTCAAAAACAGTCCTGGAACAGCTGAATATCCCTCTACAAAACATGTGAATATTGATCCATATTTTGTACTATAAGCAAAAATTAATTAAAAATAAGCCACAGACCTAAATGTAAGAGTAACAACTATAAAACTTCTAAAAGAAAATGTGAGAGAAAATCTTTGTGATCTTGGGCTAAGGAAGAAAAAATTTACAGACACAACATAAAAGTATGATACATAAAAGAAGAAAACTGATCAATGGACATTATCAAAATTTAAAAACTGCTCTTTGGAAGACACTTTTAGGACAAGCCACGCACTGGGAGAATATACTTGCAAAGTACTTAACAGATAAAGAAAGGGCTTATAAGTAGAATAGATAAAGAACACTCAAATCTCAGAAGTGAGAAAACTCAATTACAAAAATAGACAAAATATTTGAACACACATTTACCAAAATACTTACAGATGGCAAATAACTGCACATGAACAGATGCTCAACATATTTAGTAATTAATAAAATGTAAATTAAAACCACAATGAGATACCAATACACACTTATTCAAATGCTTAAAACCAAACTGACAATAAGTAGAGGAAATGCAATTCACATATACTACTCTGGGGAATGGAAAATGGTACTGTCACTTTGGGGAATAGCCTGTCAGTTTCTTATAAATTAATCATACATTTATCTTATGACCAAGGCAATCCCACTACTCCATATTTACACAACTGAAATGAAAACCTATGTTCATACAAAAACCTTAAGTGAATGTTTATATAGTGCTTTTATATATTATTGACCCAAACTGGAAACAACCGAAAAATTCAATTGGTGATTGAATAAACAAACAAAACAAACACAAAACTTTGGTACATTTATATAATGAACAACTCTACTCAGAAGTAAAAAGGAAACAATTATTGATACACATAATATGGATGAAAACTCCAATGTATTATTGAATAACTCAAAATAACTATATTGTATGTACTGTACAATATAATTTCAGTCATGACATTCTTATTTGGGCAGAATTGGACAGAAAATAGGTTAATGGTTGTAGAAATGTCAAGTGGGAAGAGAGGCTGACTAAAAAAGTTAGAGGAGGGAATTTCTTGGACTGATGGAAGTGTTCTATATTTTAATTGTGTTGTTACCTATTTGTCAAAACTTACTGAACTATACGCTAATAAGGGTATTTTACTACATGCAAATTGTACCAACAAAATGAAAAGAAGAAAACCAACCTGCATCATCCACTTCGACACTGAGAAAATGGATGCTGTATAAATTGAATATGTGAGAATTTTCAAGAAAACTTGTATTATCAAAGAATTATTCCTGTTTATAAAAAGATTTACTGTACTGTTTTCTTAAATAGGCTACTCCTCGGAGGGCATTTTCCACTTAGATACAGATTAGCCATTTTCTGATTAGGAAAAAGTAAAAAAAAAAAAAAAAATTGTATGTGGGGTAAATCTCAATTAAACCTGAATCATAAATGATCCAACATATCTGACCTAATCATGTAAGTTCATGGGAAAATAAAACAATATAAATAATAAATTTATTAATACATTTAATAAATTTTCCCAAGAAGTTAATGTAGAGAAAAAGCTGTATGTATTTATTATAATGTTTATATTCTGCTAGTGTAGATGCTGTTTGAGAAAGCAAACGATAAATCTAACCCTGAACCTGACATCTTAAAAACTAAGAACTATTATAACTTAAGGAATATTTGTGCTATTATAATAGTGTCACAAATGCTAAACAGGCAGTAATTGCATATACAGTTACAGAAAATGTGGGAAACTTTCCTCGGTAAAAGTACACATGAGATATACAGCTCGATTACCAGGTGGTACAAAAGGTATGGAATCAAATTTGAGGCAAACTAACTTTTTGGGTTTCCTCTATATGCTTTGTTACTGCATGGGCTAAATTGGTCTGTGGTAGCTCATTAGTTATAGGAATATGTTGGATGTTTTTAATCCAAGCCTCCATACCCACCATCTAATTGTACCATTCTTCCAGGTGTTATAGAGTCAAGCCACAGAAACAAAGATCAGGTGTGTATTTCAGTTTTTAGGTTTTCTGGATCAATATTTTTAACAATTACATATGATTTTTCTTTGGATATGTTATTGCTATGTTGGCAAACTCAAGAAGGGTAGGAGGTATACTGAAAGCCCAAATTTTGAAATGGTGTAGCCCAATAATTCATTCTGCTCATACCTTGTATATTAGAAAATGTATGATCTCTCCCACAAAAAATTTTCTACTATGGAGAACTGAATATATAGTACAGTAAATCCTCACTTAATGTTGTCAACAGGTTCTATGATTTTAAGCAAAGCCATATTTAACAAAGCCAATTATACCAGAGGCTAACTGATATTAAACAAGTTAAATTGCTATGGCATAATGAAACATTACTCGAGGACCTGCTATAACTTTCCCCTCCAACTCTTTAAAATTAGATTTTAATCCACTACATCAGAGACAATGCAAAAACAGAAATATGACTGATGTTCAAACAAGTTACAAATTTTTATATACCTGATGAAGTGCTCCTGCTGGTAGGACAACGGCATCACCAAGGAACTGAACAAGAGTGCAAGTTCTGACTCCACATTCCTCCAGCAGTCTTTGACGGAGCTTTTTGTTCACATACCAACTTTGATCACGTATTGGATCATGTTCTGGTAGAACTTCAAGGCCTTGCTCTTTTGAAATCTGAAATACAGATTAAAATTAAAATATACATACCAATTTAACTAAGGAAAATGGTAAACCCTGTCCTGTTAAATTTCAATTTTCTTTGTAGTAAATCTTTTGTTCTCAGAATCCTATAGAATGATTGAGATCAAGTTAGAGAAAATATTCTACAATGATTTGAAAAGCTAAAGGACATTAAAACAACGCTGCACACTGATAAGCTATTAATAAAGCAAATCATACTCCCTTCTCATCTCTTCCTTCCACTGTTAAGTTTATATCCATTTGGTCCCTTCCTTATAATTGTTTCAACAGTATAATGCACAGCCCTGACTAGTATGAATCTGTTGGAGCATCATCCCATAAACAGAAGGGCTGTGGGTTCAATTTCTGGTTGAGCATGTGCCTTGGTTGTGGGTTTGGTCCAATGTCAGGGCACATGGGAGAGAAAACCAATCAATATTTCTCTCTCTTATCAATGTTTCTTCCCCTCTCTCTCTAGAATCAATAAGCATGTCCTCAGATGAAGATGGAAAAAAAAAAGATAATGCAGAGAGGAAAAGCATAGTTTTAGTACCTTTTTCCCAAAAGTCAAATAACCATACGTATGCACTTTATAAATATTTCTTGATCCTGCTCTTCTTTTAAGGTAGGTACCTTACACCTTTTAAGATAAATACTTTGGTAGTACTAACCTCGGACCCTTGACAAATCAATTTCAAAGGGCCATTTACTATCCACTGAATAATCTTCTGCTTTAAAGAGCATGATTTATAATATTTTAAATTAAAATACTGGTAGGTACTCTGGGATGAAATCGTAGGTACAGTTTAAGAGGAAAAGCAGCAATGATGGCTCCTTAAAAGAAATCCCTATAATTTCAAAATTTAGAAAATATTTGAACAAAGGATTTTAATCATTTCAGATGAATATGAACATTCATGAATGTGAACTAAATTAAAGGTACAGTTACTCAAATTCCAGTCTATTCAAATAAATATCAGAGCAATCAGATGTGATAGTATAGTATTCCCTAGATAAACAGCAAAAAACAACAAAAAAAACCCCAATAAAAATATAAAATAAAGATCCTACATTATTTAGGTGTTTCTATGATACATTCATTTTTATATCCCAGTTCCCAAACACTGCTTTCCACCAAAGGTAACATCTGACTCATCCACAGATTAGTTCTTTACATATAAGGGGACAGGGGAGGAGCAGTAGCAACTGAGAATGGATATTCAAAACCCTCAATGTGAAACGGGCTATAACAGGAGACAAGAGAATGGAGCACTTGATTTTCTACAACAAAAAAGAAAATACTCTCTTCCTTGAAGTAATTTAAAAATTATTTTTTAAGAGTTTATTTATTTATTTATTTTTAGAGAGGGGAAGGAAGGAAGAAAGAGAGGGAGAGAAACACTGATCTGTTGTATCTCGCATGCCCCCAACTGGGGACAGGGCCTGCAACCCAGGCATGTGCCCTGACTGGGAAATCGAACTGGTTACCTTTTGGTTTGCAGGTTGGTGCTCAATCCAATGAGCCACACCAGCCAGGGCTGAGGTAAATATTATTTAATAATCTTATACTGAACACAAAATGAAGTTATACATTAAAAATTGGTTCCTAGCCAAGCTGAAGAGATAAACTATTTGCAACCTAAATTATACCTTTTGAAGAAATTCCCTTATCTTATCGACATCTTTCCCCGCATAAATATGCCACAGAGCACCAGGTATTTCACTTGAGTCCTTCAATCGTTTCCTTAAAATGTCATCCAAATCTTCTTCTTCAAATTTCTTGAGTATTCCTGAAATACAGGTGAGTATTTTCTTTTAAAAGCATTTATTTATTTATTTAGGACAGAGACATTGATTTGTTGTTCCACTTATTTATGCATTCGTTGGTTGCTTTGCTCTGTGCCCTGACTGGGGATCAAGCTCACAACCTTGGTGTATCAGGACAATGCTCTAACCAACTGAGCTACACTATCAGGGCCAAGAGATTATTTTCCAATTGGTCAGTATAGTCTACCAGCAGAAAGCCAAGTTTCCTAAAATTGACTATCAGACGCAGCATAGTGCCTGGCTAGCCTGGGATTCTTAAAGAGGACATAAGCCCAAAATGTGTCCTAATTCCTGCGAGATTTTACTTATTACTGGTTAATCTGTGATCAAATGCAAATGCTCCATGAACTGTGATTTTGAGGAAACATCAGATAATTCTTCTAAAATGTTGGCAAACTAAAAACTGTACATATATACATACGTATGAACAGCAAAAGTGGTAATTGTGGCTATTTCTGAGTGAAATATAGGTCTTCTTTTTCAAATTCCTCATTTCACTATCCTGACCACTTTAAAGCATTGTCCTTTGAAGAGATCTATTGCCTGCTACAATGAAATCATTAGATATTTCCTAATTTGTGACAATGAAAGCTTTTTTATCTTTAAAATTGTCTGGAAGTTGAAAGGTACCAGTGGCATACAGGGAGAAACTGAAGTGTCTACCATCAAGGTGAGAGCTGGGGAACAGCTTCCTTCCAGGCAAAAAGAGGGGCAGAGGCCATTGTCCCTTTTCTGAACTCTCCCCCAACAGCGCCACAGAGCCAGTAGGCAGTGCCATGTCTGCCAGTTTGTCCTGCCCTGGAGATCAACAGAGACTCCATCCAACCTGGAAGGTGATGTTCCATGTGAATGGCTGGTCTTGGCTCATGCTTTACAACTTCCTAAATCCCCTCAAAAAAGCAACAGCCAGTCTCAGTGAGCCCCTAGCCCCACATCTCTTGCTAAGAGGCCCCAGGCCCAGCACTAGCAGTAGCCAGCCTAGGTTCACACCATGGTTTTGCTTGGGAACCTCCAAGCCCAGCACAAGTGACAGCCATCTCCGACTGTTTTATAACTCATGCAGGGTGGCCCTGGTCAAAACACAGGTCGGGGCTGACCTTGGCCTGCACTACCCAGAAAATCCCAAGGCCTGCGCACCCAGTGGACAGCTACCGACCATGTAGGAGCACTGGCACCCTGTTCCCACAGAGATGATTCTCCATGGAGGGTGGGAATTGGTGGTCAGTGGTCACAGCCAATCTTTCAAGCTGACTGGCCTGGGTAAATCCTTCCCATTGAGTTGCCAACAGCAATCAAGGCTCAACTACAAGAGGAGGGGGTACTTAGCCCACACAAAGGGCACACCTTGAGTAGCCAGCTTGGGTGATAAGGGAGACTGTGCTGCTGGACCCACAAGACACCTTGTAGTGTATTGTATACTGTAGTAATACACAATGTAGTATTAGGCCATGCTACTAAGACAGGAAGTAATAGCAGCTCTACCTAATACATAAACAAACACAGGGAGGCTGCCAAAATGAGCAGACAAAGAAACATGGCCCAAATGAAAGAACAGATCAAAACTCCAGAAAAAGAACTAAACAAAATGGAGACAAGCAATCTATCACAGGCAGAGGTCAAAATACGGGTTATATGGGTGCTCAAAGAACTTACTGTGGACCTCAACAGCATAAAACAGATCCAGTCAGAAATGAAGGATATACTAATTGAAATAAAGAACAATACAGGGAAACAAAAGTAGAGTAGATGAAGCCAAGAATCAAATTAACGATTCAGAACATAAGGAAGCAAAAATCATCCAATCAGAACAAGAAAAAAAGAATTAAAAAAAAAAGTGAGGATAGTGTAAGCAGCCTCTGGGGCTTTAAGAAATCCAACATTCACTTCAGAGGGGTGACAGAAGGAGAAGAGAAATAACAAGAAATTGGAACTCTATTTGAAAAGATCAAAGAAAACTTCCCTAATTTGGCAAAGGAAATAGACATACAGAAGTCCAGAAAGCACAGAGTCCCAAACAAGTTGGACCCAAACAGGACCACACTGAAACACATAATTAAAACCCCAGAGGTTAAAGATAAAGAGAGAATCTTAAAAGTAGCAGAAGAAAAAGCAGCTGGTTACCACAGGAGAGTTCCCATAAGACTGTCAGTTGATTTCTGAAAACAAACTGCAAGCAAGGAGGGACTGACAAGAAATATTCAAAGTCATGAACAGCAGGGAACTACAACCAAGACTGCTCTACCCAGCGATATCATTTAGAATTGAAGCACAGATAAAGAGCTTCCCAGGCAAGAAAAAAAGAAAAGAGTTCATCATCACTAAACCATTATTATACGAAATGTTAATGGGACGGATTTAAAGAAAAAGAAGATCAAAACTCTGAACAATACAACAGCAATAAATTCTTATCTATCAACAACTGAATCTAAAAAACAAACTAAGCAAATAAGAACAAAGACAGAATCATGGATATGGAGAGCATTCTAATGGTTGCTATATGGAAGAGGAGTGTGGGAGAATGGGTGAAGAGGTGAGGGGATTAAGAAGTACAAATAGGTAGTTACAGAATAGCCATGGGAAAGTAAAGGATATGGAGTATCCAAAGAACCTATGCGTGACCCATGGACACAAACAATGGCGTAGGGATTGCCTTGAGGTAGTGGGGGGTGCTGGGTGTATTGGGGCAATGGAGAAAAAACTGGGGCAACTATAATAGCATAATCAATAAAATATAATGTAATAAAAATAAGAAAATAAAACTAGCTGTACTGGTTTTTTAATCCAAACATTTATTATTTACACTGTCTTGACACTGTCCCAGAATGTTGGGGATCAGAGTTAAGAAAGACACAGTGAAGACCTTACAGAGTAAAAGAGGGTATTAATAAATGTAGGGAAATAAACAAAGTGATCACATTTTAAGTGCAATCACATGAGTATAAAAAATTCACAAACACTGATTCAGTTCTCAAGTGTTATCCATGTAATGTTTGTTTATAACATGTTCTTTCAAAAATTACAGTTGGTTTTTAAATGCGTTTTAACAAAATCATAATTTAGCAACCTCAGATAAAAATGTTTTCCAATTATTTTTCTTTAAATTTTATTCTATAAATTAATAAAATTCTCACAAGGAAGAAAAAGTTTATTTTCATTAGTGAAGAATTCTAGGGGGAGATGGCAATCTGAGTTACACTTTGAAGGATAATTACAGGAATTTATAGATGGAGGAAATGAAAAAGTGTGTAGTTTAAGTAGGTCCATATTTCTTGATGTGTTTTAGCATTATTATATCCCTACAACATTCCTTTTTCTGTGACCACCTATATAAACTGGCAAAAGCTTTAGAAAAAAGACAGCTAAAGAATTAAAATGTTAATGCATGTTTTCTCAAAAGACCAAAAGTTATGCTACAAATGAGGGATGAGAGGTATGCAGAAACAAAAATACATAAGAAAGTCCCAGCATTTAAAGACATGAAAGAACAGTAGAGAAAAGCAGGCATAACCTCTGTATTGCAGACTAAGTGTTACAGGGAATGATCTGAATAAAGTACAATAAAGTACAACAGGAAAGATAATTACCCCCGCGGCACCACAGGCTTTAAAAGGATAAGTAATCTCAACCATAGGTCACACATCTCTGTGCTAGAGTTGGGATTACACTTCAAGTATCCCTGATTCTTAAACCCGTAGGAGTTGGGGAGGCAAAGAGTATTTGTCTTTTATAATCAATAGGAAAGGGAGCTGAGAGAGAATGTAAAAAGTTTCTATAGTTTTGGGGGAATTTAGGATGGGTATTATGTAAGTTGTCAAATAGAAATATTCAGTGAATACTATAATAAAACCCCATGTCCTTGGCACCTAGCCACTAAGGTGTAGGTGCATTCTGCACTCCAGATACAGAAACTATGATATAAGTGACAGTTGGAAGTCTTCCATTTCACAGGAAGTACATATAAACTAGAAAAAGGACAAAAATAAAGTCTGCTGTTACTCTTTAACGTGTTAGGAACCAAGAAGTAAGTGTCAGAGAAGCCAAGGCAGTATTGTGAAGATGAAGTAGTGATTAATAGTGCCATTTATTACAGAGGTGGCAAGTTATAAAAAGACTAGAAAGAGACTACTGAATTATTCAGTTTTGACAGCCATAGCAAAATAATTTCAGTGGGGTGGCAGGTATAAAGACCAACCAGTATTCAGCTGAAATGTGAAAGACAGCAAAGAATTTGTTATGAGGGCAGGAACAACGGGATGGTGGCAAGGAAGATGTGGTCTGAAGGAGATTTTCTTCTGAAAAAAGAAGGAATAGTCCAGAGTGTACTCCTACTCTGAAGAAAAAAAGCCAGTGAGAGGGAAAATGTAAAGGCCTATGTCTATAAAGAATAGAAAAACAGATGGAATAAGGTTTCAGAAAGAAATCCAGAGGATGGAATATAAGACCTATATACTAGATAGAAATGTTATTTCTACTTAAAAGTCACCTTCTAAATGATATGGGAGAGGAAAAAGAGCTCCAGGGCTTAGTTTCTATAATAAATGTTTATAAGTGAGCTTCACAGTTTATTTTCAGTAACACAATATTTAATGATAGGAAAGAAACAAACAAACAGAAATATCCATTTTTAAAATTAGAACTCCTATTATGTAAAAAGACAGGTAAATAAATTAATCACTTTTCAAGTAATGAAGATTAGGATATCCCTATATCCACTGTAACTCTTTTTGGAATCTTTGCTGTTAACACACAGGCTGAGACTCTGGATAATACTAGTGTGGGTGGTTATTCAACTGTTATTCCAAGCACCAATATTCTTTAAGTTTCTTTACCTGCTTTTGAGAGAATGCCATTTCCTTTTGCTATGCCAACATAGACTAGAATATTTACAACATCAGAAACTTCAACATGGAGATTTGTTGTTCCTATATCATGATCTTTAGCAGCAGCTACACCTGTGAATGAAATAAAATTTTACTTGACAGATTATTCTACATATCCAAATCAACTCTATGAGGAAAATTTAATTGTAATTTGAGTTTTATTCTCATTGTTACATTCCAAAACCTGCCCCCAAAAGCCGTAATTCATGAAATGTCTCATAAAAATCAAGTCAATAGAAAATGGAAATATTCTGCAAGGAATAGCAGGTACTTAACTATATATTGGCAAGTAACTCCTAATAAATCAGACAATTTATCTTCAAATAAAAGTTAGTTCAATTTCTATTCCAAGTCGATAGAAATGCAAATATATATCTACCATAGGCACTGCACAACCTGGGTCCTAGATCAGGGCGTACAAAAAATCCTGGCAAATGAGAGGCCAAATTGAGTTTTCCTTCTGGATTACAATATTCTGGCAATGGCAGGCTTTTTAAAAGATCTTCATACCTGAAAAACAACATTGACTTCTTCTGAATAAAAACTAACATTTTTAAGTGCATTCAAATACATAATTTTTAAGCTGATCAAAACATAGGACAACCATTCGTTAAGGTCTTGGTAAGTAACAATTTCTGTGACTTCATTCAGTTTAAATGAATGATAACACACATGGGAATTAAAGAACAGAAGTGGTACTCAAACTGCAATGCTACCTAATCATGACTAATTAAAAGCACCATGAATTGGGGAGTCTCAAACAGGGCCCCGTGTCCTTGACATGAGCATTCTTTCCTTTACTGACCTAACATAAACACTCTCCTCTGCTGAGACTACAGAAATTCAGTTTTTTATTTTAGTTATTTTTAATTAAAAAAGAAAATGCCTAACAGTCGTATTTTTTGTTCCTTATCTTACTTTTGGGTATAATCTCAGGTCAACTTTAAAAAGCTAAGAGTCAAAAAATGTAAGTTTCAAAAGATATACCTTGCTGGCATCATAGTCTTGAATTCTTCTCCTGAAGGGCAATCTTTCAATTTTAAAACAACTGTTTCTCCACTTTTCGTTTTCTGCCGTTCTATAAAGAATACAGTCAATTACTAAAAGGATAATCTCTGCTTTTTTATTTTTATTAATGTTTGGAGAAATGAAATGTAAAGTAAATGATAATTAAGTTGTTGCACAGTAGATACTTAATATATGCTTACATATTGGCTTTTATTTCTCATGTACTTAATAGTTTTAAGACTTTTTGTTCTTTAGGTACTTAAATTCTTTTAATAATATTTCCACAATTGTTATTAAAATTACATTTTTTTATTTTCAAAGTATTTTACATAAATTTCATGATTCAATTTTCTAAGGATTATGAGACTGCCAAAAACATTCCCCATGTGATATAAGTAAACAAAATTAAAGGACTTGCTTATGGCTAAGGAAATTAGGTGTGGAAACAAGAGTAGGACTTAGTCTCTTATTTCCAAGCACAGATGGTCCCTGACTTAGGATGGTTTGACTAAACATTTTTTCAATGGTGTAAAAAAAGTAGGCATTCAGTAGAAACTGTATTTCTAATTTAAAATTTTCATTTTTTCCTGTGCTCTACAGTATGTTCATTGTGTTTATAATGCCCAATGTAAGTAGACCAATGTAACAATTTAGGTAGGCTTGGCTGAAGCTTATGATGCTCTGTAGGTTAGGTGAATTAAATGCATTTTTGACACGATAATTTTAACTTACAATGTGTTTTATCAGGATATATAACCCAATCCTAAATTGAGGTGGATTTGTACTTTTTTCTTTTTATTAGACAACAAAATAATATAGAAGTTTAAAAGATTAAAAATCTGTTAAGTCGCATTTACAATTTATTGTTCTAGGGAGATATGTATAATAAAAGCAATAAAACAGGCAAAACAAACAAACAAACAAAAAAAACAACGTACTTGAAACTTCTTCAAAACCATCCCAGAATTCCTTAACATTGGCATTTGAAATAATGCTGTCTTTGCAGTTTAGAAGATCAGCTTGGTGGTCTCCAAAATCAAGACTAATTGATTCTGCCTTCCATAAGCTCATGTTCATTTTCTTATGTACACCAGAAACTACTGCAGGCTTATAAATAGATAGATAAATAAAAGTTAAAAGGTACATGGAAACTTCCAAAATTTGATTTTACATTCACATACAACAAATGTTAAGGTTCACTATTATGATAAATTGTGAGAATTAAGAGGCTATTAAAAATAGTCCCTGACCTGGAAATTGTTCACAATAGACTGTTAAAAAGAAAAGGTGTTAAGAGAATGCCATGTAAAGTACATTGCCATTTTTTGAAAATAAAAAATGTGTAGCAATTTTCAGCAAAGTCTGAAAGGTTATAGTAAAAATTTCATTTCTTGTCCTGACTGGTGTGGCTCAGTGGGCTGGGTGTCACCCTGCAAACCAAAAGGTCCCAGGTTTGATTCCCAGTCACACACATGCCTGGGTTGCAGACCAGATCCCGAATGGGGGGCGTTGTGGCAATTGATGTTTCTCTCCCTCCTTTCAGCTCTAAAAATAAATAAAAATCTTTAAAAAAACTTTCATTTCTTCAGAGTATAAATATGGATTTTTCTGGTTGTTTTATTTACAGATTAACTTTCATAGGTAGAACATAACCTACCTGTTTATTTGTATGTATGTAATAAGAGAAATTAAGATTTTTAAGTAAATTATATAAAGCCCTTGGGATTAAAAGTTTATTATGTATTCTGAGTTTGTGTCACTTACACATATACATACATTTTTTACCCCAACAAAGATCATGATAAATAGAAATATTAAACAACTAGGCATAAAAAAATTAAAGTGCAAGCCTAATGACTACTCTCTGAAAGCAAATCCCTCCTTTGAAATCATATGAATTCAAAATCCCTCAGGGCCTCTATAAATTAAAAATCAACAATTGAAGATTTATAGCTGATATAAAAAACAAAAAACAAAACCTCTTACACAATCTGATATATTATTCTCAGTTGTTTTTTTCCTTTTTAATTCCATTAATGTAATAAACTGCCATCTGAAATGTTTATCAAACATTATACCTAAACTTTGGGCAAATAGAAAATCATCTTTTATTTAAGCTGAATTAAATAATGAAGTTTGTCATTCAAGACTTTATAAACTAACTTAAAAATAAATAATCTATGGGTAAACATTAAAGGCAAAAACATCTACACTTTTTATCAGTTCAAGAAAATGCTTCTAGTATTAACACTTGAATAGCAGATATGAAATCGCTTAACTGGACTAAAATACAAGTGTTAAAAAAAAAAAAAAGGTATCTCCAAACTTTGTAAATACATGGCTTAATAAGTCTGTTGACTGACAAATTAAAAAAAAAAATCAGTGCTCCTTTATTAATTCACAAACCTGGACAAAAACAAGAATTCTGAAACAATCATTGTGGTAACATTTTGATATCTTACTTCCACTGCAAATGTGTTAAGTACTACCTTTCCCCTTTCTTTCTATTCCCTGTTCCTCAAAAAGTGTACTAAAATTAGCTTAAAATACTCACTTGTCCATGTTTCCAACACTCTTTGAAAAGCTTCCAATTATTAGTATTTTTATAATCCTTAAGCCAAAGAATACGCTTCTCGCAGATCCAAGAATGTGGTATGTCACTGTACAATTTGTTTTGGTCCATGGCAGATTTTCTGCTTTCTTTAGGCTCTTCTTTAAGCTCTGATTTTACATTTATCTTAGGGGCTTTATTCGGTGGAATTTTGTTTTCAACAACTGAAGCAATTATGTCATCAAGAATGTTTGGCATAGTCCTTCCACTTTTACCGCTCTATTAGGAAAAAAAATTGTATTTTGATAGGTACATACATTTTTAAACTTTCATTTTAACTTACTACTAACACAGCAAACAACTAACACAATTTACTTGCCTTCAAGAATACGTAATCATGTCAGTGGAGATGGATTTCTAGTCCCTACACTGTTCCTCTGTTCCTAAGAGGTAGGCACCAGAATTTTTGTGGTCTCCATGTGAGGCCAAGTATGCAGGAACTAGAAGTGTGGCCCTCCTACCTTTTATATTGTTTTAGGACTGGAGCAGAGGGCACAGACCGGTGGGGTTTCCCATATACTTTTAATAGCTACTAAAAATTTATGCCTATCTATATAATTATCTGTGAGTATTTTCTTCTGGAGAATAATTAAAGCAAAAATTGATTTTTAAATATTTTAAGTAACAAAACCATTCACTTCCATGTTTTTTCCCTTATGGTTTAGTAGGGAATAATATGGTGAAGAAGTGTCTTAGAGCTCTTCTGGAATCAAAACACTCCTCCCCCAACCCTAGTCACCTTGGGGGGTAAAATAAAATCTACAGCTTTCAAGCTGTGAGTTATAATGTAAATAGGAACATGCCTAGTAATTTGGTATATTTGATTTGCTCTGTCTCTATTTATTGTGTAGTTCACAGGTGAATATCCAAATCATCTAAACCTAAGGCCATATATAAAAGTCAAAAATCACTCACTGGGGTTCCCATCGAATATACTGGTGCAAAGGCAATGCCAGCATCTGTAGAACCCACACGTAGCTTGCCAGCTGTTGTGGTCAGTAAATCCCGTAAGGTTGAGCCTTGTTCATTATTCTGGGATGCAGGAGGTGATGTTCTGCTGCTTGGAGAATCAGGATTCTCTTGTTCTCTCTCTTCTTTAATTTGCTTTTCAAGGACAAATTCTTTATTTTCTGAAATAAAACATTTTTACAAAATTGAAATAAAATCAAACATGCTGCTAAAGTACAGACAAAACTAGTACTCTGTATTTATAGTGAAAGGTAAAAACTATAGCACTAGTAAGTTTTTTCACCTAGACATACACCAGATGGTGGGCTAGATGCTTCAAAATGGAGTCAAACAGTTTAGATATGAGAAGGCCTTCCTCAATACCTTGGATATGTAGCTGAGTTCATCCCTGCCTCAAGTGAAACCACTATAACTAAGACAGGGAGAAAGAACATGTGAGTAACAAATCTATTGCCCTGGTGGCTTTATCGATATGCTCATCCAGAAATGATTCTGCAACTAATTTTGATGCAATCACTGAGGGGGGAGGGGCAAGTTCCTAGTAAGAGAAGACAAAGGTTTTATTGAACCTAAGTCATAATGCAAGCAAAAGACAAAGAGCAAATTCTTTTCTGTGAATAGTACACTAACCTATACTAGTACATTGGTAGGGGGAGGGGGTAAGGGACTAAATGGTAATGGAAAAAATATAATAAAGATAAAAAGTAGTACATTGTTGGTTATAATACTCTGTTATACAGCTGACCCTTGAACAACACAGTGAACAACACTGCTGATCCCCTAGGCAGTCAAAAATCCACATGTAATTTTGGACTTCCTCAGAATTTGCCTCTTGATATCTGTGGAGGATTGGTTCCAGGACACGCTCCGCCCCACCCCACCTGTGGATACCAAAATCTGTGGACGCTCAAGTCCCCTATATAAAATGGCGCAGATCAATGCATATAGTTGGCCCTCTGCATCCGTGGGCTCCAAACTGCAAATCATAAACAATACAGGTATTTATTTTTTTTAAATCCACATATAAGTATACCTACACAGTTCAAATCCTTGTTGTGCAAGGGTCATTGTATACTTAGATAATTTATTACACCTACCTTTTTTTTCCTCTCTGGACTTTTGCTCTGCAAGATCTGCTAACCAGTGCAGTGGTGACTGGGATTCTGGAGGAGTTAACTTGCTGTCTGTGCTTATATCACTCCCTGGACTGCTGTTGCCATTACCCTCAGACTTCTGAGGGGTATTTTGCTGCTGTGACTCAGGCATGCACAGAGAAATTTTATTACTGTGATTAAGAACATTCTGTAAAACCTACAAGGGTAGAACAATTGAATTTTTAAAATACTGTTTCTTGAATTAATTAGAGGTAAAAGGAGTCACATTTCTACAGTAATACAATTTAAAAAGTGTTTTTTAAAATTGGATATCAAGTAACAAAGCTGATTAATTTAAGCATGCATATAATCTGAATAATTAGAAATTTATACTCACTTGAGACACACCATTCATTGTAGGAAAATTACCAACTTGTAAATTCTGTTTGTTAGTACAATGACAATGGGATTTAATACCATATTTTTCTCTAAGAGTGTGCATCACATCTAGAAGATCTGTCAAAACTACAAAATATAATAATGGTTAATAAAGCGGTTACAACTAGTTGGTAAAGATTTTTTAAAAATTTTCAGTTTTTCTCATGCCTTTTCATTTTAATTTTTGAATTCAATCCTTCCATCTAGTACAGGTCACTAAACCAAATTCATGGTCTCCATTCTTTTCTCTCTTACCTCTATTACTAAAAATACAGTGTTCAAAATAAATAGAATAATCTTTTCATGAATCTAATAAGCTTTTTCATTACACTCTAGATTTCCCCTTCTAAAGTAGTTCCTCTGTGGGTTATTTTTTAAATCCTCACCCAAGCCCAAGAATATGTTTACTGATTACAGAGAAAGGGGAATGGGGAGAGAAAGAGGGAGGAGGGAGGGAAAGAGCAATCAGTTGCCTCCCATACGTGCCTGCAACAGAGATCAAACCCGCAACCTTTTGGTGTACGGGATGCCACTCCAACAAACTGAACCACCCGGCCAGGGCTCCTCTGTGGTTTTCTTAGTCATAGGGCTGGGCTTGTTAGTTTTATTACATGGAGGATTCCAAGAACTGAATGAGAACAATTTAAGATTAGAAAAACACTACCTCTTCTCTCCATTCTACTACACTCCTACATATGCCCCAAGAATCTAGATCAACTAAGCACTGTTACAGTAAGTAAATAATGTATATTTATACTTACCAGAACCAGGTATAATTTGAGTTGGCATTAAATGTTTGTGATCATGAGGCTGTCCCTTTACACACTTTAACCAGGCATATAGTTCTTTATCTGTAAGATTATAACACATTTACTTTTATTTCAGTCATTGTTGGATAATTATAAAACTGATGGCTTGTATACAAACAGCTTAACAATTACATAAAATGTCAATGGTAGAATTCAAATGTATGGTTCTTTACAAAAAAATAAGACACTTCCACTATTCTAAGAATTTTATAAAAACAGGATACAAAATTGAGGTTAGCCTTTTCAAAAATGACCATGCTTTATTGTCATTAATGTATGCTACCTCTTTTTTCTGATTTTTAGCTTCTCTGTAGCTAGTTCCTTTGATCTTTTTTGTGCCAAACATGGCTTTTACCCAATCTCAGTACATCAGATTGATATAAATTTGATATTTACTAACTCATTTTCCTTTTATGCTTCAGAGGCATGAAGACAAACTGTCATGAGACACGTGACAAAGCCACGACTCTCTAGACAGTGACAGAAGAAAAACTGCGATGTCCTAAATTATAGTGCCCTGGAGAGTAAGATATAAGACGAGTAATTAACCAGTTAATAGCTGTGGACCAACTAAAAAACTGCTCACATTTTAAAGGTACATTGGGGCTTTGAGTCAACTTTTGTATGGATCATCAGCTGCCACAGCATCGTTCTTATGCAAGAACTTGCAGAACTGTTGCTGGTAAGCAATAAAAAGTGGCAAGTATTTCTTCCTTGTAACAGGTGCACCTACTCTAAACTTTCTCCGTTTCACCTTTCCCAGTGCCCCCTATCGGTAGGCAATTTAAATTCTTTCAAAAGCAACTTACATCTTTCATCCCCAGAATATAATGCATTAAGAGTCCTCCAAACCCAAGATGGTAGACAAGTCTGTCATTTCTGTTCAGCCCAGCTGCCTGCCTGTTGGTCAGACTGCATACCTCAGGACCTGGTCTTTTTCTAATGTTTGGTTCAATAAACCCTTTCTCTCAGAAAAGCTTTTGGCCATGAAAGTTCTTTGTTTAACAATAGTATTTAATTGCTACTAGAGCCTTCACACAAGGTTCCATACCTGGAGTTGTAAGCATATTAAGGCATAGCACGAGGCCTATCATACACAGTAAAACTATGTAATACCTTGATCTAAAAAGATCATCTCTATACATTTAATGACAAAAACAACTACCTATGATGTGGCTTGAAGAGTTTCAATGACTTTCACAGAAAGCTCATTAATTCAGCATAAAAAAAAATTGAAAACCACTAATTCATGGAGTCTCATACTAAATAAAATCCAAATCCAGTCTTAAACCTTTTAAAAAACTTTCTGACTTCCCCTCCAAAACCTACATAGTAACTTGTTAATGTTTTCTAACTGCTTATATTTTAGACACTTATGTTAATTACCACTCTACTAACTTAAAACCTACTCAAGTGAATGTATTACAATATTTAACAATGAAATAAGGAACAAGGTAACAATATAACTCAAGGTATACAGATTATCCTCAGAAAAAGATACAGTGACTGATACACTACATTTTAAAAAATTAATACCTTATTCTTGTTCAAAAAAGAATTCAGGCTTATGGATACAATACATATGGCAAAATAAATGAAAATTAATTTCTTTTTAATTTGGCAAAGGGAAAACAAAATTATGAAACCAGAAAAATATAAAATGCTTGTCATGAAGTTTTATAGCAGTGCAGCTACTTCCATCAACTGAAAATATCCAAATATATTTTTAAGGTTTTGAAGATATTTAATTTCCTAAAATGCATTCCTTTTTATGGTTTCACATTTTACTCATATATAAGTTCTTTTTCATATCACAGAAACACCAAGCAGTAGATGTCTGGACATGCTTCCCCACTTGCTCAGGTCTCCTTATTAGGTGATGGGTATTATAAGAAAAAAAGATTAGAAAGGATGAGGCTTAATAATCCTATCATCAAAAAAGGTATTTATGGCTAACTACCGGATTACCTACCTTAGACACTACTCTGAAAGAGCTGCCTGAAATGGAAAATCTATCACTAAGCATAATTTTACCTCTAATATTCCCAGTTTGAATCCTCTCATTTCATTAAAGATTTACTCCAAACAAATAACTCAACACTTTCAAGGTCACCAGTAGCAAGTAGCTACTTCCAAATCACCTTTGGAAACTTTTCTAAAAGACTTTTAGTATGAAAAAAGGTGTTATCAGTTAGTTTCTTTTTCTATTTTCTGCAACTGTAATTAAATTAACGTGCAGAACATTGTTTCTGTGCCATTTCATTTATCTAAAAACTAAAATTAATAGATTCAAAGGCTGTTTTCTTATATAGTGTAGATTTCTTCTTCATTCTGTAAAAACTAGGGAATAAATGGTAAATGGCAGCATATTCCTGAACAGGTTGATCTGGACTTTATGAACCAGTTTTTAGAAAAATCAATTCACACTGTTAAATATTCAATTACGACTTACACAAAGCAATAATTAATTTGGGCTACATTACGAAACTATTTGCTGGAAATGAGGGGGTGAGGATGAATATATTAATCAGGTAAAACAGATGCAGTTTTATTTTTTAAAAACCTGGCTTTTAATAAACTGTGATAATTCCTATTTAAAACTTTCTTAATGTAATTTATTACGGAAGACAGGAAAAACCTCCTATGTATCAAATTTTCCAGATGAGTGATCCTGGAGAAAATGAACATTACAAATATAATTTAATATAAAGTTATAAACTCACCTCTAGAACTTTTCCTTTCCTTTGCCTTGTAACAATCTAAGCAGACCACAAAGCCACATTTTTGGCAGACCCAGTGGATGTTAAACAGTGTTGCTTCACATGCATCACACATCTCTCGGACTCCTCTCACTGCTCTTTTCCAGGCAATTTTAGCTGAAATACAGAGAAACAAAAATTTAAGGGCAAATATACCATTTTTCATGCAATGAATCCTGAAACACATGAAAACAAAAATGTAAAGAGGCAAACCAAAAGCTTTAAAGGCTATATTAACTAAAGATCAATCGCAGGTTTAAGTAATTAGTGATTCCCTTCAGAAAAAATACATCTAATTGAAGGTTTCTCAATATGTGCACTTTTGACATTTCAACCACAAATATCTCTGTTGTGGAGGACTATCCAGTGCATTGTAGGATGTATAGTGGCATCTGTGGCCTCTACCCATTAGATGCCAGTACTCTACCCCAACAGTTTTTAGTTACTGAACCAAAAATGTCACCAGTGGGACAAACCATTGATTTAAAGGAAGGAAAAGAAGCTAATGTTTAGAGTCCTAAGTATTTTAGGTATTTACATAAGTAAATATAATTAGCCTACTTCCAAACAAATCTATAGGGTAGTTATCATTTGTGTTTTACAGTCATACAGTTCCCCAAGGAGTAAAGCTGAGATTCAAGTATACATCTAACTCTGTATAGTTAGAAATCATCAGACTGTGATGATTTCTGGTCAAGATGGCGGCACAGATAAACACAGCTCACCTTCTTGAACATCAAAAGTGCAATTAAACTACAGAACCATCATACAGAAACATCAGAAATTGAGCTGAATAGAAATCCTACAACTATGGAATTAAAGAAGAAACCACATTGAGACTGGTAGGCGTGGCGCAGACAAGGAACGGGCTATCATACACCACGTGTGTCAGGTAAAAATCAGGAGGTATATCTCAGGAGCAAGAGGTCCCAGCCCCACGCCAATCCCCCAGCCAAGGGTTCCAGTGCCAGGAAGCTAAGTCTCCATAACTTCTGGCTGTAAAAACCAGCAGGGGTTGAGGCTGTGGAAGACAAACTGCTAAAGTGTCAGGCAGTTAACCTTACAGGGCTCAAGTAGACTTATTGGGACGCACTCCACCTGAGCTCCAGTGCTAGGCCAGCAGATTGAAAGGCATTAGAGACATATGAGAAGGAGGCAAATTATCCAATATCACTGCAAGAGCTAGGGGGCAGCTCCCCTCCAAGCAGAGTCCATCATTCCTTTCTAAACCTTCTCCCACAGAGCCAGCAGGTGGGGACCGTATTTGAGACTCCATCAACCTGGCTCATACAGTCTGGCTCACCCTGATGATTCCCTAAGACCCTGTTCCATCCAACTTTCTGGCCCACCCGAATCATTTCCAGTGGCTTTTCCATATGAATGGCTTGTCTTGGCCTCTGCTTCAGGGAGACCACACCTCTTGCTAAGTTGCCCCAGGCCTGGCACTAGCAGCAGACGGCCTTGGTTCACAACTCTGCCTCTCCTGGACACCTCCATGCCCAGTACAAGTAGCAGCCATCTGCAGATCACTTTGTACCTAGTGTTGTGTGACCCCAAAGAGAGCCCAGGTAGTGGCAGACCTGGGACATACCAACAACAACCAGAGATCAATTACAACAGGAGGGTGTACAGAGCCCATACAATGGGGTATACCTTGAATAACCAGACTGGGTGATAGGGAAGGCTGTTTCACTGCACCCCACAGGACACCTCCTACATAAAGCCACTATATCAAGCCTGGGAGACACAGTAGCTCTACCAAGTGCATTAAAACAAACACACACACACACACACACACACACACACACACACGCAGGGAGCCAAAATGAGGAGACAAAGAACATGACCCAAATGAAAGAAGTCCAGAGAAAGAGCGAAACAAAACGGAGAAAAACAATCTATGATGATATAGAGGTCAAAACACTGGGTATAGGATGCTCAAAGAACTTAGTGAGGACCTTGATGGCATAAAAAGATCCAGTCAGAAACGAAGGATATACTAATTGAAATAAAGAACAATTTGCAGGGAAACAACAGGTGAATGAATGAAGCCAAGAATCAAGTCAATGATTTAAAACATAAGGAAGCAAAAAACAACCAATCAGAAGAACAAGAAAAAAAATAAAAAAATGAGGATAGTATAAGCAGCCTCTGGGACTTCATGAGGTCCAACATTCATATCACAGGGGTACCACAGGAGAA
Organism: Pteronotus mesoamericanus; assembly: GCF_021234165.1. Lineage (NCBI taxonomy): Eukaryota > Metazoa > Chordata > Mammalia > Chiroptera > Mormoopidae > Pteronotus > Pteronotus mesoamericanus. The sequence goes on along the minus strand of NW_026555100.1, from coordinate 14,050,733 downwards.
GACAAAGAGCAAGAAACTGAAAATCTATTTGGATAAGATAACAACTTAGAGTGGATGCAAACAGGTCCACTCTAAGATACATCATACATAAATAAAATGCCAAAGTTTAATGATAAACAGAAAACCTTAAAAGCAGCAAGAGAAAAGCAGTTAGTTGCCTACAAAGGAGCACCCATAAGACTGTCAGCTGATTTCTCAGAAGAAACTTTGCCGGCTAGAATGGATGGGAAAAAAATATTCAAAGCAATGAAAGAAGGACCTACAGCTAAGATTAATGTATCCAGCAAAGCCATCATTTAGTATAGTAGAGCAGATAAAGGGCTTCCCTAATAAGAAAAAGCTAAAGGATTTCATCATCACCAAACCATTATTATATGTAATGTTAAAGGGACCTATTTAAGAAAAAGACCAAAACTATGACTAATAAAATGGCAATAAATACATATCTATCAACAATTGAATCTAAAAAAACAAAATAAACGAACAAGCAGGAAAAAACAGAATCATAAAGGGAATGTTTTGATGGTTGCCAGATGGGTGGGGTTTCAGGGGGAGGGGTGAAACGGTAAAGGGATTAAGAAGTACAACTTGGTGGTTACAGAATAGTTATAGGGATGTAAAGTACCAAAGGGAATAGAGTAGCCAAATAACATATGCAGGACCCATGGATGGACAACAGTGTGGGGAATGCCTGAGGGATTGGGGGCTGCTGGGTAGAGGGGAACAAAGGGGAAATTTGGGACAACTGTAATAGTATAAACAATAACATATAATTAAAAAGACTTGATTAAAATTTAAAGAACTGGAATGGATATTTTTATATGACAAATGTTGAAATTCCTCAATTTCACATCCAAAGTGTTTCTATCATGCTAAAGAAAAGGCAAAATGGTATTGTGACTTCACAAACTGCTAATCCATTCATTTCAACCACAATTGGAAAAATATCTTTTTAAAAAATCCTCACCAGAGGACATTTTTTTTAACTGCTTTCAGGGAGAAACATCCATATGAGAGAGAAGCATCGATTGGTTGCCTCCCATATTGCCTGGACCACTCCTGGACTGGCGATCAAACCTGCAACCTTTCAGTTACAGGACGATACTCCAACCAACTGAGCTATAACTGATCCATACCAGCCATGGCAGAAAATATCTTTTATGTGAAGTGCATACAAGTGCCTTTGTACATAAAAAGTGTAATAATCAAAGTTAAACATCAGCATTACTATATAGGATCAGGGATTTTTCCCAAATTAAAACATACTTCAAATTCGTAAAATGAAATTGATAAAATTGCGTGTTCTAAGTATTTAACTTCCTTACCATCCTTTTTCACCCAGGACAAAGCTGTTTTTTCAGATGTTACTAATTGACAGAACTTATCACCTATTATATCCAAGATGTATTTTGAAGTTTCTATGTCTAGTTCATCATCTTCATAATTTTCATGTGTCCACAAACTCATAGCTTCATCATCATATTGGTCAGGAGAAGAGAAACCATCTATTCTAACTACTCCGTTTTTACTAAATGACAATCTGAAACATTAAAACATAAAAGCATTAGGTACATGGATAAGCGTCTACTTATTTTAAAGTTCTAAATTTACATAATTATATTTTTATGTTAACTATAAATATATAAATTATATTTACAGTTAAGGAAGAAAACAGTGTACTCCACACACACACACACACACACACACACACACTCTCTCTCTCTCTCTCTCTCTCTCTTTAAAAGTCACCTTAAGACTTTTACTATATAAATATTTAAAAAATGTCAAGTACATATATAGGATAGGGCAAAAGTAGGTTTACAGTTATGAGTATGCAAAATGGAGTTTATTCTTGTATTATTATTAAGTATTGTATTATTTTTCTATACAAACAACTGTAAGCCTCCTTTTGCCCTGCCCTGTACATACTTTTCATTAAAATGACACTTTATTAACTTGATTTAGAGGAACAAGTATGAAACTCTTATTATTAGGAACCAAATTGTGTTTACTGCTCTTTAGCTTCTGATATTCTATTAATATAACTACTTAGTACAGAAGTTTAGGGTAAATGGAAGGCCAAATTGTCTTTTCTTATTTGCTGGTGGCTATAATTCAATTATCTTTGTAATTACTCTCTTTACTCTCAAACAGGGGATATTGAAAATTCATTACAAGTCATTCTGTATTTTTCAAATGGATGACATCAAGGACATTGCTTTTACCCCGTTTTCAAATTCCTTTCCTATCTTACTCTTTCCCTTTAACACCAGTATCTCCCTTTGTTATAACCCATCATCTTGTTTCAGCTTGATGTTTTTGTATCTACGTGAATGTTGATTTCCTTCAAACTTTTCTAAAATTTTCTTATCTCTGCAAACCATTTTCCTTTGATTCCTTTTTGTCTTTTCTGCATTTTCATGTGTACTATCTTCTATAACTATTTTGGAGTATTATTGGCTAGAAAGACCATGGAGTATATAAATAAGAAATAAAACTTGTTGTTCTACAAATACATAGTTTTGGGGCCAAGAGCACAGTGTACTTGCCAAAGCAAAGTATTTCCTAACTTCTTAGGGAGACAACACTTATTAGGAAAATAATTGCTGCTAACATTAGTAGACTATTTCTTATGTGCTTGGTACTATACCTACAGCTCTGTGTATTTTTTATCACTTAACCTTCATGAAATTCCTCTGAAGTTGGGAACACTATCATTCACACTATGCAGATGAGTCAAGCTTAGACGTATTTCTACCAAACTTAATAAATTCATAAAGGAACTATGGAACAAAGCAGGGTATGAAACCCAGGAATGACTGACTCTAGACTGACTCTAGAATCTGAGACGTTAGTCTCTACTGGCTGAGTTACCCAGGTGTTCTTTAGTTGAAATGTTACAAATTTACCCTTAAGATTTAGTATTAAAGTATTATTTGGTAATATTGATATTATAGTTACATATAGTTAGTTATATAGTAACATAAATATCATAGGTTAATAGCAACTGTAAGTTGCTTTTACTACAAAACCTGTGAAATATGACATGGTACTAACAATTCCTGTCATTTTCTAACATATTTTTATAGCTACATATGTTTAACAAGATAAAAGTATGGGTATTCCCATGTAATGTACTGACTTTAATATCTATGTCATTTACCTAGATTTAAATAGACTATATTTGTTAGCTAATGCACAGATATAAATGCAACATTGTTTTGGCCAGAGTATAATGTTTTTAAAAAATCTTTTTATGAAACAAACTCCTGTTTCCTATCATTTTCTAGACAAAAAAAAAAAAAAAAAAAAAAAACAACTATAAATTTATCATTAAGGAAGAATAAATCTCTCAGTAGAGGAAGGCCATATGAATACATATAGCATTGAAAATATAAATTTAGTCCAATAATTAGCTATTGTTAAATTTAGTACTAAAAAAGTTTAATATTGTTTTATAATGTTTCAGAAACAAGGAGGTTCCTCTCTCCAAATAGGATTCTCAGAATTACTGTATAATTTCCATTACCCAATAAACATATTTTCCCCCAATGACACTATTTTTTCACTTACCGTCTAAAGTAGTAAAATCTACAAAATACTGGTGAGTGAGTTGGTTCTTCTTCTTTTTTACTCCGAATAAGTCTACATTCTCGGCACTTTTGCAAATTAGGGCCTATCTCACAGCAGGAGTCATCTTGTAAAAACGATTCCCCAGTTTGCTTCAGCTTCTTGACTTTACGCCAGTCTTTCAATACTGAACGAGGGATGCCAGCTGTAAAACCAGTAGGAAAGTATTAGCAAGATTATACCTTTTTAGAAAAGTATACTCCATGAGAAAAAATTCAAGTCTATTATGCAATTGTGATAATAAGACTGTAGAAAAGCAGCAAAGAGACTATAGTTCTAGGTACTCAATATTAACTAAAAAGTGCACAGCAGCATTTTACTATTCTACTAACCACATGAACTCTTCCACCAGTATATTGTAAATGCAGAGCTGAGTATGCATCTTTACATATAAAATATTCCTATTTGTATGAGAGCAAACATGAAAATCATTCATTTTCTACGAAGAGCTAAAACTACACCCCTTCTATATAAAAACTTTAGCATATGTGGGAAGGAGCTCTCTCAAGAACCACAGAAAGAACCTAAAGACTAGAAGTTAATCCTTGTAGAAACAACAGGCTAGTTGCAGCATACTTAAGTTTTGAAATACTACTTATTCTGATTCTCGAAGGTAAGTGTGGCTCATTAAGTCAAGAAAATGGTGATTTTATAACACCAATAGTATGGAGAAGAACTAGTATTTCTCATAGTATCTCTCCTCTTATTAAAATGTCCTCCCTTTGGTATCAATATATTGATGGAAGCAGTATCTTTTAGAAAAATAAAAAGAAAGGAAAAAAGCCAATTATTAACCTGGTTATCTTTTATTAAGATAGAAAGAAAAAAGGACACTAGAACTCTAAAGAAAAACAAAACTTTATCAGAAAAAAAAATTTATATTAATCATATTATAGTGTACATTCCTGTTCCATCACTTTTTTAAAATTTACTTTTAGAGAAGGGAAGGGATAAAGAGAGGGAAAGAAACATCAATGTGTGGCTGCACCTCGCACACCCCCTACTGGGGACCTGGCCCACAACCCAGGCATGTGCCCTACACTGGGAATTGAACCCACAATCCTTGGTTCTCAGGCTGGTGCTCAATCCACTTAGCCACACCAGCTAGGGCTGTTCCATCACTTTAATAAACTTAATTGTTATAACAACACTGGCTCAAGTAATCAGTCATCTATAAAGCAGGAATAACTCAAAACATTATACATAAATTGAAACCTGTCTATTAAATATATACACATCAATTAATTAAAAGAAATCTATGTTGTGACAAGTAATATTGTTTATTATTATGTGTTTATACTGCTCATATTAATGCATCTAATATCAGACATGAGATTTACATAGTTTGCTGTTTCTATCATGTTGAAAGAATAAATTTTATTTCCTAACCTTGTATTTTTTAATCATGCCTATTTTGTGGATCAGAGGCAATACAATTATTCTGAGACTATCTACTTCTTGCAGAAACTTGTAGCAGAAATCTTGTCCTGAGTTCCCATTATCACTTACCTGTTGATAGTTTATGCAGTACAATTATAGCAAGATCACACATCTAAAGACAGAAGTGTTGTGTTCAAACTCCAGGGCGGGCCAGGCCATTCAAAGTCAGCTTGTTATTAAGCATTTCTCTGATTGCTGCCTGGTTCTCTACAACTTCTCCCTTCTTCTGTCTCTAACTTAGGGCAAGGAGCCACCTGACTTAGTTCATTAGAGAAATACAGATGTGTGCAGACATATCACTCAGAATAAAATGTTTCCAGAAGGCTTGTGTAAAAGTTTGTTATTTCCTTGACTGTAAAAGACAGGTTTCTCCTATGGACTGTGTAAAAATATCCAGAGCTTTTAACAAATCAGAATGAACAATAGAAACGGTATACTGCAGATAAATTTTTATTTGGTACACTTGCTTCCAATCACTGATTTACTTTTTAAATTTGTTATGCCAGAATATACTAAATGCAGTCTACTTCTGTTTTGACTAGAAAATAACTATTAACCAGTATGCTTTTACATTCTAACTAATGGAATAGTTCAAAAAGTATGGATAACCATACTATTGTAAAAATTCAAATAGTATTATAATAAAAAGGCAGACATTTCAAAGCAAATCTCAATTCTGTGGCACAAAATAGACAATAAGAATGTTTTTTTAATGAACAAATTACAAAGATATGAAGATCCAGGTTACGTGAACAGTTTTTGATATAATTTTTGCTTCTGACTAGATGGGACTGGAGCTAACTCCTTTTATAAATTTTACTAGAAATGTTTGTACAATAAATAAAATGTCATCTTTCAATTCTATATATCTAATTTATTGGCAACAAAAAAATACCTAACTTAATGGATATTTGTACTTTCTTTATATCCTAGGGAACTTCAGAATCTTAGTTCTCAATTTACTAGCAAATGCTCAAATAGCTGCTCTAGAAACAGAAAACTAGGAAGGAAAACAATTAGGGACAAATACATATTAATCTTTAATCTCTGATATGATATCACCTTAATATTTTTTCAGACATGGAAATTAACTCTCATTATAGTTAAGCCACTGTTTTTGTGCATCACAGGACTTACAGATATATTTAAATTTCATGGGCAATTTCAATTAATAAAATAATGTAAAAAATTAGTCATAAAAAAGCAGCTAACTTGAGAAACACACTGTATGTGTATTTGTGTATATAATTTCATGCATATAATAGCGAATGTCTTCATATTACATTCTCTAAGTGCAGACTCTACTCGCTCTTCAAAAAAAAAATAAATATTTTTTATCATCACCCAAGGACATTTTTTCATTACTTTGAGAGAGAGAGAATGAGACTGGATTGTTTGTCTCTTGTAGGCTCGCTGACCGGGAATCAAACCTGCAACCATTCAGTATACAGGACGATGCTCCAACCAACTAAGCCACACTGGCCAGAGCTTGACTTACTCTTTTTGACTATGACTGATGACAACCCCAATGAACATTAGGAAGACAAAGGTTGTATTTAATCCATGAAGTATATTATCTACTCAGGTTGAGAAATTAGATTTATAAATTCCCACTTCTGAAATTTTTCTAGATGGCCCAGAATAATAGCAAGTCAACTCTGCCCATAATTAAAAGATAGCATTTAATAATCACTTATTATTTTGGACTGGGGAATAAATGGGATTTAACGTAGCCTCTCTGATGTTAGTACTTAGTAGGGGAGATTTCATTGAGCATAACAACTTGGGGTGGGGTGAAATGCTGATTCTAGTCTTTGTCTTAGAATTCCTACAGGGGAAACATGTACATTCAATTTCAAAATGAAAACAGAATATGCACTTCAAAAAAAGTTAATAATTAATTTAACTTCGTAAGAGTTTTGTAAGTGTTAAAAACTGGAAGGTTGCTATCTTTGTGTTTTTTTTTTAAGTTTAACTCAAGTATTTGAACACACAACACCAAAGTAAATGTTAATGTGAAGGAAGACAATTACTGACCATTCTGAGCCCCTTCAGAATTCATGTGGAGAAGTAAATAGAACACAAGAGAAAGAAAAAGTAACGCTATACAATACAATACTCAAAATAAATGGCAGGTCCTTCTGTCTATATTAGCATTTCAGTCTCTCAGCCTCTCTGTCTCTAGTTCAGCCTGTTTTCCTTTGTTCTTTCCCTTTCTGACTGTACTTTTCTATGATTCCATTCTCCTGTTTTTCTCTCCTTCACTTTGCCTCTTATTTCCACATGGGCATGTGGGGAAAAAACCTCATTCAATAAAAAGGCTCAAATGAGAGACGTCAAGTATCCAAATGCTTCTAAAAATGTCTTAAATGTCCACATTGTTAGAGATATTTCATTATTGCATGTGGATGAATACACAGATACAGTTAAACTATTAAGGGCTTTTTGCATTGTGTGACAAACCTAAGAAATAAGCCTACTGAAAAAAATTACTTGTAGAGTAGAAGAATACAGAAACACTTTATAGTGCATATCACCAGCAAGTATCACTTATTTTGCCACAAGTGAAATTTAACCACTATATTAAAGTTTTGAAACTTTTACATATTATGCATGTTTTTCTTGAATATATAAATGAGCACAGAAAACCATAACCACCCTCATCCCTGTTTTTATTTAACTTTTACCCTTTGTTAAGGACTGCTTGAATGATTGGCATTATTATTCCAAGAACATACAGCCTGTTTTACGGGAGATTAAAAAAAAACAAGATTTACTTACCACTATTACTGTTGCTCTGCAACTTCAATTTACTTTTTTCTTTGGCACTCCTGCTGAGAACCCCATTGGGTTTTAGATCTTCCTCCATTTCACCTTTTCTCTTCTGCATATCATTTTGCTTCTTTTTGTAAGTTGGCTTAGGTTGCCTTTTAGTCCTTTGCTCTGACTTGCTTTCACTTTCATCTGAGTCTCCACTTTCAGAACCAGATTCATATGTTCTTTTGGCTTTTCTCCTATTGACTTTATCATCTTTTACATACTTATCAACTATGATCTTACTATCTACACTATTTTGTATATCACTTGATGTAGAGGCTATTAAATTAACAGAACATGGCTTAATAATTTCTGAAACAGAATTCCCTGAATTCTCCATTTTATTAGTATTTTTATCTTCTTCTGAATGTCTAGTAAGCCAGGCTTTTTTTAGTTTAGTATGGTAGTTTGGTTGACTTGTCTGGGATGCTTGCCCATTTCCTACAGAGTTTGCTTTGTTTATTGTACTACAGACTACAGTGCCATCCAAAAGAAGGGGGGCCGAAGATGACTGATTTTTCACAGCATTAGGCTCAGTCTCACTAACATTACTACTTTTATACTGAGCTGCAGCCAATGCTGCCTTGTGCTTTTTCAAATGAATAAAATCAGTTGTGCCTGAGAACCCAGAGCTGGACTGAACAGCACTTCCTGTCCTACTACTGGCTGGTGTAACTGGAGCTGTGGTGCTGACCCTGCATTCTTGTGTTTGAGTAACTGAATGACTGACACTTTTTGAAGAGGTACATTCTAAGGATTTAGAAGGCAAAATTGTATTTGACAAAGAGTAAACCGCTTCAGAACCACCCCAGCTGGAAACACTGCTGGTAGTGGCAGATGTGAATATATCCATTTTGGTGTTGCACATTGTACTTACAGCAGACACAACTGCACTGGGAATATCGCCCTGTGAGATTGCCTGAAAGTTTTTTGCAGTTTTTATGTGAGTACTATCTGAATTCACACTTGGCAGAATTATTCTTCCAATCTCTCCAGCTTCTGCTGGTTTGAGGCAATCTGTTTGATTTGATTCAGTTGAAGATCTTTCACTAACTCGTTCTTTGGACACTAACTGCATTACTGGCACACTGTCAAGTTTTATACTAGAAGGTGGACGGACAATGACAGATGCCATAGCAGCCTGTGACTTTCCACTGATTTTCTCTACGTGCCATTCAGCTTTCTCTTTGTTGATGTTATTAGATTTCCACATTTCTGTCAAACTCTGTTCAGAAGAACTCTTAAAATTTGCCTGAGATTCTTTTGGCTCAGGAATTAGAGTTGGAGGTTTCTGTGATTCTTGAACTTTCCCACCAGCATTTACAGGCATCACTGGAGTTAAAGTCGGAGGGGAAAGGCTACTATAGCTACTTTCCTTTCTTTCCAGGCTGTGATGAATTGGTGGATGAAACACTGGTGCTCTATGTAAAGCAGGCATACTCCGGAGTGTATTTGTAGAAGAAACCGTCAAATGGGTAGGACTCCTACAATCATTTCTGAAGGTTGTCACAGAGTGAGAAGCAATCTGATGGGAAATATGTTCTGGTGTTTTGCCTACTAAACCTTCACTTTCCAGGTGGTGTTTAATCAGAGGTGGAGGTTTTGAAAGAGATGATATAAATGAAGTCAGAGTTTGAGGATTAGCAGCTGCTACAAGGGTATTACTCTGTTTTTCAGTGTAAATATTTGAAACCTCTTTAGATGGGTATGACCTTGGTGGTTCATTGACCACGCTATTGGACAATGTAGTAAAATAGTTACTTTGGGGCAAACTCTGAGGCACTGAGTGCTTCATTTTATAAAGATCTGATACTGAGCATTCCACATCTTTGTCTTGTTTGATGACATGGCTTTTAGGGCTAGAAGATGACGATGCTACTCTGGAGTAATTATCTCTCTCACTCTCAAGCCCCTTGATTTTAGTTGTAAATGGAGCAACATCAATACTTTCTTGAAGAATTCGACGGTGTTCCTCCTTATATTTGTTTAATCTCTCTCCAGTCTCCTGGGGTGGTCTCTGTAATGGATTCATCAAAGGATCCACAAAATGCCTATGCAAGTGACCATCTTTTCCAGTCTGTGACCTATTTAGATCCAGGTCACTTTTTGCTGACGTGGATGCAACAGAACGTAATGGTTCAATAAAAGCTTTCCTCTCCAATTCTCTGCAAAGAAAATATACAAAGGTATGGTGTCAGATAGGTATTAGTTTTATTGAAGTGATCATGCCATAATATAAATGTCTAGCCACTGGGTTGCAAAACCTGAAACTAATATAATGTCAACTATAATAAAAAATAAATTTTTTTTAAGAGATAGGGAAAGAGAGGGATAAAGACAATGGAAAAAACATTGATGTGATAGAGAAACATGTATCAGTTGCCTCCCATATGAGCCCTGACTGGGAACCCAACCAGTGACCCTTCACATTGTAGGTCAATGCCCAACCAACTGAGCCATACCAGCCATGATAATAAAAAAGTATTTAAAAAAATACACAGAGGTTTCTATAAGCATTTTTTCTTATATGACACAAAGATAGCTGCTATGCAATATCATTCTACTATGAAAGTAAAACATGACTTTGTATGTACTATATTATCTAGCAAATTCGAAGGTATTGGGTTGATCAAAAAGTCCATTCATTTCCCCCATAAGATGGCTCTAGTAGCACTTAACTGTCTGTAACTTTGTTCGAAACAATTTTGTTAGATTGTATTGTGAGAGCTGTACTACCAGCCTGAATTTAAAAAAGGAGCTTACCAACACTAGGGAATTTTTGTACAGTCATTTTAATATTGAAAATGGAAGAAAATACACAGCATTTTCAGCATATTATGCTTTATTATTTCTTTATATTTTAAAAATATAATTTAAAAAATTAAAAAATAATTTAATAAATATATAATAAAGTAGCATAATTAAATTATGCTATTACAATTGTCTTGATTTTTCCCACTTTGACAATCTCAGGTAACCTCCCACAACTGTTCATGTCCATGGGTCATGTGTATAAGTTCTATGGCTATTCCATTTCCGTTACTGTACTTATATCCCCATGGCTATACCTATTTGTCCTTCTTAAACAGCTCACCTCTTCATCCATTCCCCAACCATCAAACCGCTCTCTGAATACATGATTCTGTCTCTGTTCTTCTTCTTTGCTTAGCTTGTTTTTTAGACTCAACTGTTGATTAATATGTATTTATTGTTTATAATTTCAATCTTCTTTCTCTTCAAATCAGTCCCTTTAACTTTCATATAATATTGGTTTGATGACAATGAACTCTTTTCATTTTTTCTTGTCTGGGAAGCTCTTTATCTGTCCTTTGATTTGAAATGATATCTTTGCTGGGTAGAGAAATCTTGGTGTAGGTCCCTGCTTTTCATGACTTTGAATATTTCTTGCCAATTCCTTCTAGCCTGCAAAGTCTCTTTTGAGAAATCAGCTGACGGTCTTATGGGAACTCCCCTGTAGGTAACTGCTTTTCTCTTGCTGCTTTTAAGATTCTCTCTTTATCTTTAGCTTTTGGCATTTTAATTATGATGTGTCTTTGCATTCATCTTGTTTGGACTCTCTGTGCTTCCTGGACTTGCATGTCTATTTCCTTCACCAAATTAGGGAAGTCTTCATTACTTTTTCAAATAGATTTCCAATTTCTTCCTCTTCCTCTTCTCCACCTGGTACCCCTATGATGCAAATGTTGGACCTCCTGAAATTGTCCTGGGGCTGCTTATACTATCCTCAGTTTCCTGGATTTTTTTTTCCTTCTTGTTGTTTTGATGGTTTGTTTTTGCTTCTTTATATTCCAAATCAATGCTTCATCCACTCTACTCTTTATTCCCCTTCAATTGTGTTTCTGCCTAAAACTTTTTTATGCTGTTGAGGTCCTAAGTTCCTTGAGCATCTTTATTAACACTGTTTTGAACTCTGCATCTGACAGATTACTTATCTCCATTTCATTTAGCCCCTTTCTAGAGTTTTGATCTGTTTTTTCATATAGGCCATGTTTTTCTGTCTCCTCATTTTGGCAGCCTCCCTGTGTTAGTTTCTCTGTATTAGGTAAAGCTGCTTTGACTCTGTACCTTGGTAGCATGGCACAATATAGGTGGCTTGTAGGGGCTTACCCTATCACCCAGGCTGGGTACTTGAGGTTTGCCCTTTGTGTGGGCTGAGTACACTATCCTCTTACATTTGAGACTTGGTTGCTGTTGGCAGGTCACTGGGAGGGCTTTATCCAAAGCAGTCAACTGTAATGACTGGCTGTGACTACTCACCACCAACCTTCATCCTCCATGGAGGATCAGCTGTGCAGAGACAGGGTGTTGGTGCAGGCCAAGGCCAGCCCCCACCTGTGTTTTGCCTGGGGCCACCCTGCCTGAGCTATAAAGCAATCTGAGACAGCTGCTGCCTGTGTTGGGCTTGGAGATTCCCAGATGAAGCCAAGCTGTGAATCTAGTCTGGCTATTGCTAGTACTGGGCCTGGGGCTCACTGAGGCCAGCTGTTGTTTGTTTGAGAGGATTCAGGAAATTGTGCAGCATGAGCCAAAACAAGTCATTCATTTGGAAAAGCAGCTTGGGTAGGCCTGAAGTTGGGTGGGGCAGAATTTCTGGGGATCCCAAGTGGGTCAAACAGTGTTAGCCAAGGCTGATGGAGTCACAGCCTGCTGGCTCTGTAGGGGAAGAGTTCAGAAAAGAAACAATGGCCTCTGCTCACCTTGATGAGAGGCACCTGTTTGACCCTTTATGCCACTAGTGCCTTTCAAGCTGCTACCCTTCTGCTGGAGCTCAGAGGGAGTAAGTCTGACCTGATGAGTCCATGTGTGGGTTCTTTAAGAGGATATGCTTAGGGCTCCAGAAGTTTCTTCCACTGACTGAATCCCCCCTGGCTTTTGCAGCCAGAAGCTGTGGAGATTTATCTTCCTGGCTCTTGAACCCTGAGCTGGGAGGACCTGCTGTGGGGCCAGGACTCCTCACTCCTGAGATAACCCTCCTGAATATTTACCCACCACACGTGGGTGAGAAACCAGCCGTTCTGCATCTGCACCCCTCCTACTAATCTTGATGGATGTGGTTTCTTTAATTCCCTAGCTCTCAGACTTCCATTCAACACAATTTCTGGCAGTTCAGACTGATGCTTATTCTGTATTTTAGTTGTAATTTTGATGTGGTTGTGCAAAGAGGAGAGCCATCTGTCTATACCACCATCTTGAGAGAAGTGCTTTATTATTTCCAGAAAGGTAAAAATGCAACTGACATGCAAAAAAAGATTTCTGCAGTGTACAGAGAAGCTGCTGTGACTAATCAGAAGTGTTTTGGTTTGTGAAGTTTCGTGCTGGAAATTTCTCACAGGACAATGCTCCATAGTCACGTATACCAGCTGATGGTGATCAAATTGAGACATTAATTGACAACCATCAATGTTATACCACTTGGAGATACCTGACATACTCAAAATATCCAAATCAATAAAGTTATGGTGAAAATGAAAAATGTCTTTTCTTTTATGTAAAAAAGCATACAGACTTTTTGTCCAACCCAATATGTCGAAACAGAGATCAGTACTTTTTGTAAGCCTAGTTTTAAGACATTTATTAACTTAAAACTACCTACTTAGAAACTGAATTCAGAGTAACTATAAAAGAGCCCCAACTGGTGTGGCTCAATGAATTAAGGGCCAGCCTGCGAACCAACAAGCTGCTGGTTCGATTCCCAGTCAGGGCACATCCCTGGGTTGTGGGCCAGGTCCCTGAATGGGGGGTGCATGTGAGAGGCAACTGTTTTGCTCTTGCACAATGATGTTTCTCTCCCTCTCTTTCTCCCTCCCTTCCCCTTTGTCTAAAAATAAATAAACTTTTTTAAAAAAAGAAAGAAAAAATAACTGTAAAAGGCATCTGTAAATTTTAAGTGCTGGTGAACTTACTCTTTATGATGATCTACTAAACTTTTTGTCAATGGTGGACTGGAATGCGTTGTCAATTTAAGAGGCCGATGAGGCTCTGCACTAGAAGGTCTGACGGGAATGTGACTAAGTAATCCAATACTGTCTGCTGAGGTCACAGGAGTGGGTTGATGTAACCAAGAGCTTGGAGAATTCTGTTAAGAAAAAAAAGAAAAAAAAATCAGACTTCAGTTACTAGAAAAAGCTAAAAACAGTACCATAGTAGGACTTAAATAGCAATATATTCATGAAGCATGTGATTTTCTCTAAATGCATCTTATGAGAAATCTGAAGACAGTAAGTAACCAACATAATTATATGGGTATGTCAAAAATGGCCAGCATGAAAATAGTAATTTCTAGGAATTTATTATTTTTTATTGAATGCAGATTTTTAAATCATTGCCTTTGATGTATTTAAAAAATGTAGCAGGGGTGTCTAATCTTTTGGTGTCTCTGGGTCACATTAGAAGAACAGCTGTCTTGGGCCATACATTAAATACACAAACACTAATGAAAACTGTTAAGCAAAATAAAGGTTTTAAGTAAATTTATGATTTTATTTTGGGCCACATTCATAGCTATCCTAGGCTGCTTGTAGCTGGCAGGCTGGACACCCCCAAGTTGTTGTAACTTATATAATTGCCTAAAATTC